>NC_092727.1:130425691-131025691 GCF_047496885.1 Scyliorhinus torazame
TCTCTCTGTCTCCCTCCCTGTCTCTCTCTCTGTGTCTCTCTCTCTCTCTCTGTCTCCCTCGCTCTGTCTCCCACCCTCTGTCTCCCTCTCTCTGTCTCTCGTGTCTGTGTGTCTGCCTCTTCCTCTCTCTGTCTCCCTCTCTCTGTCTCTCCCTCTCGCTTTCTCATTCTCTTTCCTGTCTCCTCATGCTGACTCAATCTCTCCACACGATCACCATCTCAATTGCTGTGCTGTCTGCTATTTTCTGACCTTGCTGTTTCTGTCTCTGCCTCAGGCTCAGTGACTCTCTATCAATGGCAGCAGCTTGCTCAGCCAAACCTCGGGGGATCCTCGACCCACGTCCAGGTGTCCTCACCAAAGATTTCCGGCAACTTGACATTGACATGGGCGAGGTTTACAACCTCAATGATCTGGAAGAAGATGAAACAGATTTTACATCGTGCCAGGAAATAATAACAGCCCCTATCGACAGCAAACCAGAAGGCAATGGTCAGTAAGACTGGAAATGAATGAGAGATAACAGGATCTGAAACTTTGATATACCCCACACCCCTCACTGTAACACTCTGATATAACCCACACCCCTCACTGTAATACTCTGATATACCCCACACCCCTCACTGTAACACTGATATATCCCACACCCCTCACTGTAACACTGATATATCCCACACCCCTCACTGTAACACTCTGATATACCCCACACCCCTCACTGTAACACTGATATACCCCACACCCCTCACTGTAACACTGATATACCCCACACCCCTCACTGTAACACTGATATATCCCACACCCCTCACTGTAACACTCTGATATACCCCACAACCCTCACTGTAACACTGATATACCCCACATCCCACACTGTAACACTCTGATATATCCCACACCCCTCACTGTAACACTCTGATATACCCCACATCCCACACTGTAACACTGATATACCCCACACCCCTCACTGTAACACTGATATACCCCACACCCCTCACTGTAACACTCTGATATACCACACACCCCTCACTGTAACACTGATATACCACACACCCCTCACTGTAACACTGATATACCCCACACCCCTCACTGTAACACTGATATACCCCACACCCCTCACTGTAACACTGATATACCCCACACCCCTCACTGTAACACTCTGATATACCCCACACCCCTCACTGTAACACTGATATACCCCACATCCCACACTGTAACACTGATATACCCCACACCCCTCACTGTAACACTCTGATATACCCCACACCCCTCACTGTAACACTGATATACCCCACACCCCTCACTGTAACACTGATATACCCCACACCCCTCACTGTAACACTGATATACCCCACAACCCTCACTGTAACACTGATATACCCCACACTGTAACACTGATATACCCCACACCCCTCACTGTAACACTGATATATCCCACACCCCTCACTGTAACACTGATATACCCCACACCCCACACTGTAACACTGATATACCCCACACCCCTCACTGTAACACTGATATACCCCACACCCCTCACTGTAACACTGATATACCCCACACCCCTCACTGTAACACTGATATACCCCACACCCCTCACTGTAACACTGATATACCCCACACCCCTCACTGTAACACTGATATACCCCTCACTGTAACACTCTGATATACCCCACCCCCCTCACTGTAACACTCTGATATACCCCACACCCCTCACTGTAACACTGATATACCCCACAACCCTCACTGTAACACTGATATACCCCACACCCCTCACTGTAACACTCTGATATACCCCACACCCCTCACTGTAACACTCTGATATACCCCACACCCCACACTGTAACACTGATATACCCCACACCCCTCACTGTAACACTCTGATATACCCCACCCCCCTCACTGTAACACTCTGATATACCCCACACCCCTCACTGTAACACTGATATACCCCACAACCCTCACTGTAACACTGATATACCCCACACCCCTCACTGTAACACTGATATACTCCACAACCCTCACTGTAACACTGATATATCCCACACCCCTCACTGTAACACTCTGATATACCCCATACCCCTCACTGTAACACTCTGATATACCCCAGACCCCTCACTGTAACACTCTGATATACCCCACACCCCTCACTGTAACACTCGGATATACCCCACCCCCCTCACTGTAACACTGATATACCCCACACCCCTCACTGTAACACTCTGATATACCCCACACCCCTCACTGTAACACTCTGATATACCCCACGCCCCTCACTGTAACACTGATATACCCCACACCCCTCACTGTAATACTCTGATATACCCCACCCCCCTCACTGTAACACTGTTATATCCCACACCCCACGCTGTAACACTGATATACCCCACACCCCACACTGTAACACTGATATACCCCACACCCCTCACTGTAACACTCTGATATACCCCACCCCCCTCACTGTAACACTCTGATATACCCCACACCCCTCACTGTAACACTCTGATATACCCCACACCCCTCACTGTAACACTGATATACCCCACACTGTAACACTGATATAACCCATGCCCCTCACTGTAACACTGATATATCCCACCCCCCTCACTGTAACACTGATATATCCCACACCCCTCACTGTAACACTTTGATATATCCCACACCCCTCACTGTAACACTCTGATATATCCCACACCCCTCACTGTAACACTCTGATATAACCCATCTCCTCACTGTAACACTCTGATATACCCCACACCCCTCACTGTAACACTCTGATATAACCCATCTCCTCACTGTAACACTCTGATATACCCCACACCCCTCACTGTAACACTCTGATATATCCCACACCCCTCACTGTAACACTCTGATATACCCCAAACCCCTCACTGTAACACTCTGATATATCCCACCCCCCTCACTGTAACCCTCTGTTATATCCCACACCCCTCACTGTAACACTCTGATATCTTCCACACCCCTCACTGTAGCCCTCTGTTATATCCCACACCCATCACTGTAACGCTCTGATATAACCCATCTCCTCACTGTAACACTCTGATATACGCCACACCCCTCACCGTGACACTCTGATATACCCCACACTCCTCACTGTAACACTCGGATATATCCCACACCCCTCACTGTAACACTCTGATATATCCCACACTCCTCACTGTAACACTCGGATATATCCCACACTCCTCACATGTAACACTCTGATATAACCCATCTCCTCACTGTAACACTCTGATATACCCCTCACTGTAACAATCTGATATATCCCACACCCCTCACTGTAACACTCTGATATACCCCACACTCCTCACTGCAACACTCTGATATATCCCACACCCCTCACTGTAACACTGATATACCCCACACCCCTCACTGTAACACTCTGATATACCCCACACCCCTCACTGTAACACTCTGATATACCCCACACCCCTCACTGTAACACTCTGATATACCCCACACTCCTCACTGTAACACTCTGATATATCCCACACCCCTCACTGCAACACTGATATACCCCTCACTGCAACACTGATATACCCCTCACTGTAACACTGATATACCCCACACCCCTCACTGTAACACTCTGATATAACCCATCTCCTCACTGTAACACTCTGATATAACCCATCTCCTCACTGTAACACTCTGATATACCCCACACCCCTCACTGTAACACTGATATACCCCACACCCCTCACTGTAACACTGTTATATCCCACACCCCTCACTGTAACACTCTGATATAACCCATCTCATCACTGTAACACTGATGTACCCCACACCCCTCACTGTAACACTCTGATATATCCCACCCCCCTCACTGTAACACTGTTATATCCCACACCCCTCACTGTAACACTCTGATATACCCCACACCCCTCACTGTAACACTCTGATATACCCCACACCCCTCACTGTAACACTGATATACCCCACACCCCTCACTGTAACACTCTGATATACCCCACACCCCTCACTGTAACACTGTTATATCCCACACCCCTCACTGTAACACTCTGATATATCCCACACCCCTCACTGTAACACTGTTATATCCCACACCCCTCACTGTAACACTCTGATATACCCCACACCCCTCACTGTAACACTGTTATATCCCACACCCCTCACTGTAACACTCTGATATACCCCACACCCCTCACTGTAACACTGTTATATCCCACACCCCTCACTGTAACACTCTGATATACCCCACCCCCTTCACTGTAACACTCTGATATACCCCACACCCCTCACTGTAACACTCTGATATACCCCACACCCCTCACTGTAACACTGATATACCCCACACCCCTCACTGTAACACTCTGATATACCCCACACCCCTCACTGTAACACTGATATACCCCACACCCCTCACTGTAACACTCTGATATAACCCATCTCCTCACTGTAACACTCTGATATACCCCTCACTGTAACACTCTGATATAACCCATCTCCTCACTGTAACACTCTGATATACCCCACACCCCTCACTGTAACACTGATATACCCCACACCCCTCACTGTAACACTGTTATATCCCACACCCCTCACTGTAACACTCTGATATAACCCATCTCCTCACTGTAACACTGATATACCCCACACCCCTCACTGTAACACTCTGATATATCCCACCCCCCTCACTGTAACACTGTTATATCCCACACCCCTCACTGTAACACTCTGATATACCCCACACCCCTCACTGTAACACTCTGATATACCCCACACCCCTCACTGTAACACTGATATACCCCACACCCCTCACTGTAACACTCTGATATACCCCACACCCCTCACTGTAACACTGTTATATCCCACACCCCTCACTGTAACACTCTGATATATCCCACACCCCTCACTGTAACACTGTTATATCCCACACCCCTCACTGTAACACTCTGATATACCCCACACCCCTCACTGTAACACTGTTATATCCCACACCCCTCACTGTAACACTCTGATATACCCCACACCCCTCACTGTAACACTGTTATATCCCACACCCCTCACTGTAACACTCTGATATACCCCACACCCCTCACTGTAACACTCTGATATACCCCACACCCCTCACTGTAACACTGTTATATCCCACACCCCTCACTGTAACACTGTTATATCCCACACCCCTCACTGTAACACTGATATACCCCACATCCCTCACTGTAACACTCGGATATACCCCACACCCCTCACTGTAACACTCTGATATACCCCACACCCCTCACTGTAACACTGTTATATCCCACACCCCTCACTGTAACACTCTGATGTACCCCACACCCCTCACTGTAACACTGATATACCCCACATCCCTCACTGTAACACTCTGATATACCCCACACCCCTCACTGTAACACTCTGATATACCTCACACCCCTCACTGTGACACTCTCTGATATACCCCACACCCCTCACTGTAACACTCTGATATACCCCACACCCCTCACTGTAACACTCTGATATACCCCACACCCCTCACTGTAACACTCTGATATACCCCACACCCCTCACTGTAACACTCTGATGTACCCCACACCCCTCACTGTAACACTCTGATATACCCCACACCCCTCACTGTAACACTCTGATATACCTCATACCCCTCACTGTAACACTCTCTGATATACCCCACACCCCTCACTGTAACACTCTGATATACCCCACACCCCTCACTGTAACACTCTGATGTACCCCACACCCCTCACTGTAACACTCTGATATACCCCACACCCCTCACTGTAACGCTCTGATATAACCCATCTCCTCACTGTAACACTCTGATATATTCCACGCCCCAAAGCTTTCTGTTCAGTTGAACACACGCACACAGCAAGTAAAGTGTAGTAATTTCTGTCTGCTTTTAGTTTCAGCCTATCACTCCACAAACCGTTTGCCTGACACTCACTCCACCTGCACAATCACTACCTGTCGCATCATGCATCCCTCTGACGAGCTCAGCACGGTGACACTGAGGTAAGAGTGAGTATTGGGGTGGGTTGTGGGGGTAATGGAGGGGTGCAGAGTCCGCTGACCGCTGTCATCAGATGATTTATAATGCCTGATTGTTCAATGGACACTGTGCACCCCTTCATATCGAGACCCTGCTTGTGCAAAGCACCTTGCTCAACCTGCCTGTGTCCCTGTGCCACACAGCCAGTGAAGTCCCTTTGAATTGTTGCCACTTTTCTAATGCAGGAAACACGACTGTTCATTTGTGCTCAGCAAGATCCCACAAACAGCAATGAGACAATGGGCGAGATCTTCCCAAAAGGTTAGGTGGATTGGCCATGATAAATTGCCCTTAGTGTTGGGTGGGGTTACTGGGTTTTGGGGATAGGGTGGAGGTGTTGACCTTGGGTAGGGTGCTCGTTCCAAGGTCTCTGATAAGGTGTCCATCCCTAATTTCCCCTGAGGAAGTGGTGGTGGTGAGCCATCTTCTTAGCCGCTGTAGTCTGTGTCTCACCAGCACTTTCTCAAGAGCAATTAGAATGGGCCGGCAAGAAAAACCAATTCATCTGGTGTAGGTACATCCACAGTGCTGTTAGGGAGGGAATTCAGACTCCAACAGTGTCTAGGATACTAGACAGGAAGCCAATATTTTATTTTAGTTTTGTAAGTCTGTGAGGAAAGATACCTCGCTCCAGGAGTGATTTCACATAAAATACGGATATGGTTTATTGAAACAAACTTTATTGCTCACACGTATTAAAATATCTTTAGCCTCACACCAGAAAAAAAAATTATAATTACCCTTAAACAATGCTAATCCACACAGTGACACAATAACCCTTAACTGCTTCCTTTATTCCCACTCAAACAACAAAACCATCTCAGGTCTCAATCCACTTTTAAATACAGTTAGCAGACCCAGGAATACTTGCTTAGAGATGTCTTGGATAAACCACTTTGAGAAAGAGAGATTTTTGAGACTGCTTTACAGAAAGAGACCTGACCCCCTGTCAGAACAATGCAGAATCTTCAGGAACCTTCTCTGCTCCCCTCCCAGCCACAAACTAACCCTAAAAACATCAACAACTGACTGCTTCCATGAATTACACCATCTTCCTAACTGAACACAATGATCGAAAGGCCTTGTCGCGTCAGACTCAGTGACGTGACGAGGTCATTATATTTTGAGAGAGGCCTCTTGTGAGATTTATGATGCTCGGAATGCCTCGCGAGTTCTAGCGAGATCTCACAAGATGGCATGACCTGGATCGTGCGCCCAGCCATTAGGCCCATTTAAATATGTCTATGCCGATTCTCCTGAGGGCTGGGAACTAATGCCGGAGGCTGGGGGAACCTCACCATGGTGCCATTTAGCACTGGTCCAACATGGACCAGGCATAAAGCACCTGGGGGGTCTTCAAGGCCCCAGGTGGCCCCAGGCTGGTCGGTACCCTGGACAGGGTGGTACACTAGAACTTACACTGCCAGCCTTGCACCCTGGCAGTGCCAACAGGGCACCCTGGCAGTGCCACCGTGGTGCCCAGATATCAGGTTGCCCATGCCAGGTATCGGGCCCGGGGGTGCCCAGCATGTAAGAGGTGGGGGGGGGGGGTTGAGGACACCCAGGAGGTAATATGGGGTAGTGTTGGGGGGGTGGTCTGCAGACCATGATGGAGTGTCTGAGGGGCCGAGAGATTGGGGCGGCATTTACAAACGGGGCCCCAATCTCTTCCTGCACTGACGAGGGGTAAATGTGGTCTCGGCGGGCGTTCCTCAACGAGTCCAGGAAAAATGACAGATCCCCGTTTGATTACGGGAACCTGAATTGTAGCTCCAGTATACAGGAGGTTGAGAGTAGTGAGGTCACGAGTAAGGTTTCAAAGTTGCAGGAGTGTACCGGCAGGCAGGAAGGTGGGTTAAAGTGTGTCTTCTTCAATGCCAGGAGCATCCGGAATAAGGTGGGTGAACTTGCGGCATGGGTTGGTACCTGGGACTTCGATGTTGTGGCCATTTCGGAGACATGGATAGAGCAGGGACAGGAATGGTTGTTGCAGCTGCCGGGGTTTAGATATTTCAATAAGCTCAGGGAAGGTGGTAAAAGAGGGGAGGGGTGGCATTGTTAGTCAAGGACAGTATTACGGTGGCAGAAAGGACGTTTGATGAGGACCCGTCTACTGAGGTAGTATGGGCTGAGGTTAGAAACAGGAAAGGAGAGGTCACCCTGTTAGGGGTTTTCTATAGGCCTCCGAAAAGTTCCAGAGATGTAGAGGAAAGGATTGCAAAGATGATTCTGGATAGGAGCGAAGGCAGCAGGGTAGTTGTTATGGGGGACTTTAACTTTCCAAATATTGACTGGAAACGCTATAGTTCGAGTACTTTAGATGGGTCCGTTTTTGTCCAATGTGTGCAGGAGGGTTTCCTGGCACAGTATGTAGATAGGCCAATGGGAGGCGAGGCCACATTGGATTTGGTACTGGGTAATGAACCAGGACGGGTGTTAGATTTGGAGGTAGGTGAGCACTTTGGTGATAGTGACCACAATTCAATTACGTTTACTTTAGTGATGGAAAGGGATAGGTATATACCGCAGGGCAAGAGTAATATCTGGGGGAAAGCAATTATGATGCGATGAGGCAAGACTTAGGATGCATCGGATGGAGAGGAAAGCTGCAGGGGACAGGCACAATGGAAATGTGGAGCTTGTTCAAGGAACAGCTACTGCGTGTCCTTGATAAGTATGTACCTGTCAGGCAGGGAGGAAGTGGTCGAGCGAGGGAACCGTGGTTTACTGAAGCAGACAAAACACTTGTCAAGAGGAAGAAGGAGGCTTATGTAAAGATTAGAAATGAAGATTCAGTTAGGGTGCTCGAGAGTTACAAGTTAGCTAAGAAGAGCCAGGAGGGGACATGAGAAGTCTTTGGCAGGTAGGATCAAGGATATCCCTAAAGATTTCTATAGATATGTCAGGAATAAAAGAATGACTAGGGTAAGAGTAGAGCCAGTCAAGGACAGTAGTGGAAAGTTGTGCGGGGAGCCCGAGGAGATAGGAGAGGTGCTAAATGAATATTTTTTGTCAGTATTCACACAGGAAAAAGACCATGTTGTCGAGGAGAATACTGAGATTCAGGCTACTAGGCTAGAAGGACTTGAGGTTCACAAGGAGGAGGTGTTAGCAATTTTGGAAAGTGTGAAAATAGATAAGTCCCCTAGGCCGGATGGGATTTATCCTAAGATTCTATAGGAAGCTAGGGAGGAGATTGCTGAGCCTTTGGCTTTGATCTTTAAGTCATCTTTGTCTACAGGAATAGTGCCAGAAGACTGGAGGATAGCAAATGTTGTCCCCTTGTTCAAGAAGGGGAGTAGAGACAACCCTGGTAACTATAGACCAGTGAGCCTTACTTCTGTTGTGAGCAAAGTCTTGGAAAGGTTTATCAGAGATAGGGTGTATAATCACCTGGAAAGAAATAATTTGATTAGAGATCGTCAACACGGTTTTGTGAAGGGTAGGTCGTGCCTCACAAACCTTATTGAGTTCTTTGAGAAGGTGACCAAACAGGTGGATGAGGGTAAAGCAGTTGATGTGGTGTATATGGATTTCAGTAAAGCGTTTGATAAGGTTCCCCACGGTAGGCTACTGCAGAAAATACAGAGGCATGTGATTCAAGGTGATTTAGCAGTTTGGATCAGAAATTGACTAGCTGGAAGAAGACAAAGGGTGGTGGTTGATGGGAAATGTTCAGACTGGAGTCCAGTTACTAGTGGTGTACCACAAGGATCTGTTTTGGGACCACTGCTGTTTGTCATTTTTATAAATGACCTGGAGGAGGGCGTAGAAGGATGGGTGAGTAAATTTGCAGCTGACACGAAAGTCGGTGGAGTTGTGGACAGTTCGGAAGGATGTTACAAGTTACAGAGGGACATAGATAAGCTGCAGCGCCGGGCTGAGAGGTGGCAAATGGAGTTTAATGCAGAAAAGTGTGAGGTGATTCATTTTGGAAGGAATAACGGGAAGACAGAGTACTGGGCTAATGGTAAGGTTCTTGGTAATGTGGATGAGCAGAGAGATCTCGGTGTCCATGTACATAGATCCCTGAAAGTTTCCACCCAGGTTGAGAGGGTTGTTAAGAAGGTGCACAGTGTGTTAGCTTTTATTGGTAGAGGGATTGAGTTTCGGAGCCATGAGGTCATGTTGCGGCTGTACAAAACTCTGGTGTGGCCGCATTTGGAGTATTGCGTGCAATTTTGGTTGCCGCATTATAGGAAGGATGTGGAAGCATTGGAAAGGGTGCAGAGGAGATTTACCAGAATGTTGCCTGGTATGGAGTGAAGATCTTATGAGGGAAGGCTGAGGGACTTGAGGCTGTTTTCGTTAGAGAGAAGAAGGTTAAGAGGAGACTTAATTGAGGCATACAAGATGGTCAGAGGATTAGAAGGGTGGACAGTGAGAGCCTTTTTCCTCAGATGGTGATGTCTAGCATGAGGGGATATAGCTTTAAATTGAGGGGAGATAGATATAAGACAGATGTCAGAGGTAGGTTCTTTACTCAGAGAGTAGTGAGGGCGTGGAATGCCCTGCCTGCAACAGTAGTGGACTCGCCAACACTAAGGGCATTCAAATGGTCATTGGATAGACATATGGACGATAAGGGAATACTGTAGATGGGCTTTAGAGTGGCTTCACAGGTCGGCGCAACATCGAGGGCTGAAGGGCCTTTACTGCGCTGTAATGTTCTATGTTCTATAACGAGGTCGTTTGCAGCAGGCGCAAAGAAACATCCCGATAAATACGCCCAAAACAGGACTCTGTTTTTTGTGGGTTAAATTGGGCAATGTCTCTAATTAAGTATTCCACAATACAAACAAAAATCCATCAGCCCAAACTTTTACGATGTTTTAATTACACCTCTGGCTGCCAAAACGCCTTGCTGTCTTGCAAACTAGTATTCTTTTAAAACACTATTACAGCTGTTACACACACGTACCCAGGTTTTTAACCCTTACTGCACCAATTACATAACATGCAATATATCTGAAATTCCTGTATTCATCACACCTGGATGGTGTTGGACTTCTTGTGTCCTGTTGGAGATGCACTCATCCAGGCACCATCATACATCTAAGTTGTGCCTTGTTAATGGTGGGCAGGTTTTGGAGAGTCGGGAGGTGAGTTACTTGCTGCAGAATTCCCGGATTCTGATCTCCTGTAACCACATTATTAACATGGCTAATCTAGTCCAGTTTCTGGTCAGTGGTCGCCCCCAGATGGTGGGGGATTGTAATGCCATTGAATGTCATGGGGAGATGGTTAGATTCCCGCTCGTTGGAGATGGTCGTTACCTGGCACTTGTGTGGCACGAATGTAACTTGCCACTTGTCAGCCCGAGCCTGGATATTGTCCAGGTCTTGCTGCATTTGGACACGGACGCTTCAGTGTCTGAGGAGTTGTGAATGGTGCTGAACATTGTGCAGTCACATCAGTGAACATTCATCCATCATAAGGTCAGAAGTGGGGAAGGTCATTTCTCCCCACGTCACACGGAATTTGTTTTTGGGCAGAGAATTATAGTTTTCGGAGGCAACTCCTCATATCCTGTTATGAGAATCTTCAGGGACAACTGTTGTTGAAGCTGGATCCAGCTGGGAGTTACAGCTTTGTGGCTGCAGAGCTCCACATCCTGGGCAAAATTCTCCCCCAACGGTGCGATGACTGGCGCCAAAGACGGCGCCAATCAGACGGGCATTGCGCCGGCCCAAAGGTGCGGAATGCTCCGCATCTTTGGCGGCCTAGCCCCAACATTGAGGGGCTAGGCCGACGCCGGAGGGATTTCCGCCCCGCCAGCTGGCGGAAATGGCGTTTGTTTCCCCGCCAGCTGGCGCGGAAATGCGGCGCATGCGCGGGAGCGTCAGCGGCCGCTGACAGTTTCCCGGCGCATGCGCAGTGGGGAGAGTCTCTTCCGCCTCCGCCATGGTGGAGGCCGTAGCGGAGGCGGAAGGGAAAGAGTGCCCCCACGGCACAGGCCCGCCCGCGGATCGGTGGGCCCCGATCGCGGGCCAGGCCACCGTGGGGGCACCCCCCGGGGTCAGATCGCCCCGCGCCCCCCCCCCAGGACTCCGGAGCCCGCCCACGCCGCCTGGTCCCGCCGGTAAATACCAGGTTTGATTTACGCCGGCGGGACAGGCAATTTCTGGGCGGGACTTCGGCCCATTCGGGCCGGAGAATTGAACGGGGGGTCCCGCCAACCGGCGCGGCCTGATTCCCGCCCCCGCCCAATCTCCGGTACCGGAGACTTCGGCGGGGGCGGGATTCACTGCGGCCAACGGCCATTCTCCGACCCGGCGGGGGGTCGGAGAATGACGCCCCCTGTTCCTTGTGGGAGGGACTTGGTAAAAAGATTGATGTCTTGTCCTCCGTATTGGATGAGGACTAGGAGGGATGAAGCTATTCTCTGTCTAATGCTTCCCCTCCCCTGCATTACATCCCCCATCCCCCTTATCCCCTACCACCCACACTCCCTCCCTCTCCCATTCTGAAACAGGCCACTGGCCCTAAAACCCAGATGTGAATGTTGACGGATTGCCTGAGGATTTGCTAATAGAGTGTTGTCTTTATCCCAAATACAGGCAGAAAAAAACATGGTATGGGCAGTTACTGAAAGTTTAAGGAGTGTTGAATTTCAAAGTAAGATTGTGGTGTTTCGTCCCCATTGTCGCGTGTCTGTCTCTCACATAGAACAGCTGCTCATGTGTAGACTTTCCGTGTGTGGAGCACGAGATTCTCCTATAGAACACCTGCTTCCTCCTATAGAACACCTGGCCCCTCCTATAGAACACTTGCTTCCTCCTATAGTACACCTGTCTCACTGACATCACCTGGCAGCCTGGGCAGTTGTCCATTGGGTTTATTGAGGAACTGTTTCATTTGTTGAGATTTATTTCCATGAACTCCTGGAGGTCAGTATTCATTGTGTTGTTGTTGTTTTACTCACACTGAGTGGTGCACAAGGCAGACTTCCCGGACTCCCGAGCAGTTTTACCTGGGACAGGTCACTTCTCTGTTGCGAGAGGCTTGTATCTTGAGGGGTGCCACTTTGCACCAAGTGTGGTTGACCAGGAATCTCTCCTCCTCTTACCATCAGCCATTGGCATGTTGGGAAGACTTTGCAGACTGATACGCAACCTGTTGAAAGTTCCTATTGAATCTGTTTCCACCGCCCGTCATGATGTGGAGATGCCGGCTTTGGACTGGGGTGAGCACAGTAAGAAGTCTTACAACACCAGGTTAACGTCCAACAGGTTTGTTTCAAATCACTAGCTTTCGGAGCACAGCTCCTTCCTCAGGTGAACTCCTCATTCACCTGAGGAAGGAGCAGTGCTCCGAAAGCTAGTGATTCGAAACATACCTGTTGGACTTTAACCTGGTGTTGTAAGACTTCTTACTGTGACCTCCCTTTCAGACAGCACCTTCAAGATCGCAACAATTCACTGCTTTAAAGAATTATCCTGAACACCTCCCTGGTTCATTTGCCAATCACCTTAAATCTGTGTCCTTCAGGTTATCGACTCTCCTGCCATGAAAACTGTTTCCCCTTGTTTACTCTATCAAAATCTTCCGTCACTTTGAACAACTCCGCTCAATCTGCTCTGAACCTTCTCTGCTCCAAGGATGAACAATCCCAGCTTCTCCAATCCGCCTCCCCACTACTCGATTCCCAGCCTAACAATCACTGGGTCATTATAATTAGTCTCAGCGCCTTGGCTTTGAAGGGAGGAAGATCATTCGGGGTTCCTACTCGGGTTTAATTTCCAGTGACTCCCTTCTGGTCAAGCTCACGTGTACTTGTCCAGTGAACACTGGCCCTGACTTAAGCGCATGATTCCTTTTGGTTGTGTTGCCAATTGAGTGAAGGAATTGGGTGAATTCAGATCAGCGGGCCAATGTCGATATCTCCTAATGTTCTCAGTGACTTCAACAGAAATAAATAAAAACAATATCCTGCGTTTATATAGCACCTCTCCCAATATTTTGGACATCATAAAGTGTTTTACGGCTAATGAAGTACTTTTAAAGTGTAGTCACTTGGAAATGTGACTCCTACAATTAGCAATGTGATAATGAGCAGGCAATCCGCTTCATTGGTCATGGTGATTGAGAGATAAATAATTGAAATGGGAGTAGGGGGAGGGGACAAGAGGCATTTATGTGCGGTGGGGGAGGGAGAGCAGGCAGTGAGGGGGAACTTGCAAGGGGAAGGCAGCCTCTGAGGGGGAGGAAATGGCAGTGAATTGTTGACGGTGGTGGCAGAGGGAGGGGGAGTCCCCGATGATTATCCGGGGGTGGGGAGGGAACACCCAGTGATTGTCTGGGGGTGGGACACACACACACACACACAGTACCTCCATGTTGGGGAGGGGGAGGGGGAGGGGGAGAAGATGGAGGGGCGGATGGTAAAACCTCAGTTCTGATCTTGGCACCCTTTAAAGGTGGCCCCCCAATCTCTGTGGAGCTGGGTGGCAGCTCTATTAGGCCCTGCCCTGCCAGAGTAACGAAGTAAACCCCGCTCGCTCATTGTTTTCTTTAAGGAGGCTCAAGTGAAAACGGATGTGTGCCACTGGAGAGCTGCACGCCAGTTTCCAGTGTCAGCCAGACACTTTGATAAAATCTGGTAAGATTCTGCCCAATGCAAGTGTTATAACCCGCAGGAGAGTCCGGGGTGGAACAATCTGTCTCCCCGTGAGTCTCACCGAGTACGGGCTTCGCTGCTAAGGACCCGAGGAAGTTCATGATTGAGTTCTAAATAAACTCAGCCGGTATGGATCCAACAGAGCTGACCGGGCTGGGATCTGATGGATATTGGAAATATAATTGCTTAGTTTTCTTTCACCTACTCAATTTGGATCCATCTGCAGCCTACTGAAATAAGGTTTAGAGTTGAGATTCTAAATAATTGATTTAACCAAAGGAGCCATTTGGGTCTCATTATCGGATTGACCAACAGTTGGAATTGAATTCAACCTCTGGATTTATTTCCAGAATATATACCCATGGAAATATTGGGCGCAATCTACCGGCCTCATTGCGCCAGAACGGGAGCGCGACGCGGCCAGTAGATGCTGGTAGAGGCCTCCCTCGGACTTCCCGACAACCAGTATGCCTCGGGATCCCATGCACAATGGGCGGGACCAAGCCTCACATGTCCAAGTAGGTTTAAAACCCACTTAGGTGTGATGTCCCCAGGATCTATCGGGTTCCCAGCAGCTACCGACTTCCGAAGGGAGACTCCAGCCAGGTGCCGTTCAGTACTGGTCCTTACAGATGTGGACCAGGTGGAATGGCACTCGGAGGGTCTTCCAGGCCATTGGAGGCCCCTGGATGGTCAGGGATAGGGTAGGGTGCCCCCCCATGGACTCCTGCTTGAACATAGGCACCTTGGCACTGCCACCCTAGAACATAGAACATTACAGCGCAGTACAGGCCCTTCGGCCCTCGATGTTGCGCCGACCTCTGAAAACACTCTAAAGCCCATCTACACTATTCCCTTATCGTCCATATGTCTATCCAATGACCATTTGAATACTCTTAGTGTTGGCGAGTCCACTACTGTTGCAGGCAGGGCATTCCACGCCCTTACTACTCTCTGAGTAAAGAACCTACCTCTGACATCTGTCCTATATCTCTCTCCCCTAAATTTAAAGCTATGTCCCCTCATGCTAGACATCACCATCTGAGGAAAAAGGCTCTCACTGTCCACCCTTCTAATCCTCTGACCATCTTGTATGCCTCAATTAAGTCTCCTCTTAACCATCTTCTCTCTAACGAAAACAGCCTCAAGTCCCTCCGCCTTCCCTCATAAGATCTTCCCTCCATACCAGGCAACATTCTGGTAAATCTCCTCTGCACCCTTTCCAATGCTTCCATATCCTTCCTATAATGCAGCGACCAGAATTGCACGCAATACTCCAAATGCGGCCGCACCAGAGTTTTGTACAGCTGCAACATGACCTCATGGCTCCGAAACTCAATCCCTCTACCAATAAAAGCTAACACACCGTACGCCTTCTTAACAACCCTCTCAACCTGGGTGGCAACTTTCAGGGATCTATGTACATGGACACCGAGATCTCTCTGCTCATCCACACTGCCAAGAATCTTACCATTAGCCCAGTACTCTGTCTTCCTGTTATTCCTTCCAAAATGAATCACCTCACACTTTTCTGCATTAAACTCCATTTGCCACCTCTCAGCCCAGCGCGGCAGCTTATCTATGTCCCTCTGTAACTTGTAACATCCTTCCGCACTGTGCACAACTCCACCGACTTTAGTGTCATCTGCAAATTTACTCACCCATCCTTCTATGCCCTCCTCCAGGTCATTTATAAAAATGACAAACAGCAGTGGCCCCAAAACAGATCCTTGTGGTACACCGCTAGTAACTGGCCTCCAGTCTGAACATTTCCCATCAACCACCACCCTTTGTCTTCTTCCAGCTAGCCAATTTCTGATCCAAACTGCTAAATCACCTTGAATCACATGCCTCTGTATTTTCTGCAGTAGCCTACCGTGGGGAACCTTATCAAACGCTTTACTGAAATCCATATACACCACATCAACTGCTTTACCCTCATCCATCTGTTTGGTCACCTTCTCAAAGAACTCAGTAAGGTTTGTGAGGCACGACTTACCCTTCACAAAACCGTGTTGACTATCTCTAATGAAATAATTCCATTCCAGATGATTATACATCCTATCATGGGCAGCACAGTAGCATTGTGGATAGCACAATTGCTTCACAGCTCCAGGGTCCCAGGTTCGATTCCGGCTTGGGTCACTGTCTGTGTGGAGTCTGCACATCCTCCCCGTGTGTGCGTGGGTTTCCTCCGGGTGCTCCGGTTTCCTCCCACAGTCCAAAGATGTGCAGGTTAGGTGGATTGGCCATGATAAATTGCCCTTAGTGTCCAAAATTGCCCTTAGTGTTGGGTGGGGTTACTGGGTTATGGGGATAGGGTGGCGGTGTTGACCTTGGGCAGGGTGCTCTTTCCAAGAGCCGGTGCAGACTCGATGGGCCGAATGGCCTCCTTCTGCACTGTAAATTCTATGAAATCTCTTATAAACCTTTCCAAGACTCTTCCCACAACAGAAGTAAGGCTCACTGGTCTATAGTTAGCGAGGTTGTCTCTACTCCCCTTCTTGAACAAGTGGACAACATTTGCTATCCTCCAGTCTTCTGGCACTATTCCTGTAGACAAAGATGACTTAAAGATCAAAGCCAAAGCCTCCGCAATCTCCTCTCTAGCTTCCCAGAGAATCCTAGGGTAAATCCCATCCGGCCCAGGGGACTTATCTATTTTCACACTTTCCAGAATAGCTAACACATCCTCCTTATGAACCTCAAGCCCTTCTAGTCTAATAGCCTGAATCTCAGTATTCTCCTCGACAACATTGTCTTTTTCCTGTGTGAATACTGACAAAAAATATTCATTTAGCACCTCTTCTATCTCCTCGGACTCCCCGCACAACTTCCCACTACTATCCTTGACTGGCCCTACTCTTACCCTAGTCATTCTTTTATTCCTGACATATCTATAGAAAGCTTTAGGGTTATCCTTGATCCTACCTGCCAAATACTTCTCATGTCCCCTCCTGGCTCTTCTTAGCTCTCTCTTTAGGTCCTTTCTAGCTAACTTGTAACTCTCGAACGCCCTAACTGAACCTTCATGTCTCATCTTTACCCTGGCCCTGCAGATTTGGCAGGAGCACTGCCAGGGTGCCAGGGTGGCAGTGCCAGGGCGCTTGGGCGCGAGGGTGACATTTCTAGGGTCAAGACCTGGGGAGGGGTCAAACCCATGAAAGGAAGTGGAGTTGGTTATGAAGGGGCCTCCAGAAGGTTGGGTGGGGTGAAGGGTGGGGGCCCTGGAAGGGGGACCCAGAAGAGGGCATAGGAAGGCCTGAAAAGGTGGGCTCTCAGCAACCCCACAGTGGGGTGTCATCAATTGGGGGGTAACGCCCATGTTTGTGAGGGGCGACATTGTTCATGGATCGGTGGGGGGGGGGGGGGGGGGGGGGGAGAGGGGGAGAGGCTGCAGGACCCACAAGCTCACTTGGAGATCGGGGCACCCTTTCAAAATGGTGGTCCGATCTCTGAGGAGCCAGTCTGGCCAGCAAGTTCAGCTTCCCACGCCTAAGTGTGGGCTTGACCGCGGAGAAACTCCCCAGGGCCCAGAAAAATGACTAAGTGGTTAGATAGCGGTGGGGAACTCGCTGACAGAGCCGAGGAGAAACTCCCAGCAAAACCCACCACAAATGACACTTGGAAACCTTTCCATTAGATCGCGCCGGAATCTACAAAACCCAGTGACTTACCGTGCCCTGCGGCATGATTGTTGAGGGTTTCGGATTAAGGTCAGATTGATGAAGATTGGTCAGATGGTAATCAAAGCTGGATAGGACTGGAGAGAGGTAGCTTGGATTGGTTGAGTTTGAGGTGAATTGAACTTTGCAGGATTGCACAAAATGATTTTGAGTTGGGTTTTGATAATTTGCAATGAGGTCGATTGGCTGAGTTTGAACATTTGTGATGTTGGGGTTCACTGCGTGAGGTAACTGTGAGCTGAGGTTGGCTCAGTTGAAATGAGCTTCAGAGCATTGTGATTGGTTTGTCAGGATTTGGCGGGGTTTGTGTGGATTGAGGTGTTTTGGATTGGGTGGGAGTTGTGTAGGATGGGTTCCCAACATCACAGCACTTGCACACTTTCATTTGGCGATGGTGGTCCCTGATCTCTTGCTGCAACTTCTGAATTTCCTGGTCCCAGCGTGGACGAGATCCAAATCACGACGTCTTGCGAGATTCGGTTGAACCTCGCGAGACGTCTCAAGCTCCCGAAAATCAGGAGAGGCCTCTTGCACGATTCAACGACCTCATCGCGGCACCAAGTCGGGGGTGATGAGGCCGGTAATTCACACCCCAAATCTTTTAAGTTGGGCTACACTCAGTGCAATGCTACCATGAGAATGCCAGTTCGACCTTGTTGTATTATTGATTTGATTGTCAAATATATTATTGAATGTTTATCCCTTTACTCTCTTCCAGTTTCCACCACACACCTAACTCCTCTTGCAGCAGCTTTGGCAAGTTGAGGTCTACCTCATCTGATGGGAATTTGGACAGACTGAGGCCCATCTCTTCATGTGGGAATTTCGACAGATTTCGGCCAACTCTGTCATGTGGGAACGTAAGCACATTAAGTACTACTGCGCCCAGCCGAAACACAAATACCTTCGGGACCACCAAGTCCAGCAGGAATTCCGAGACATTGCGAGCAGCTTGCTGTGCCCCCCACCGTAAACGTTATGCATCTGAGTCAGCCACTAACCTGAGAGAACACACGATCACAATGAGCACTTCACTTGGATTAGTCACCTTGTTAAAGGAACAGGGAATATCTGCAGCGGTGTATGACCTCATCTGTAATACTGAAGACACCAGAGTTGCTGAGGATTCTGCCATTATTCAGCAGCATGCGAATGGAACCCTGTCCAATTTCCCAAATCCAGGCGCACATTTGGTCTACCTTTCCAAGTCCCCGTTTGCACTGAAGTACACTAGTCCACCTCTAAAACCCTTCCTTACCTCCAGCTTGGCCAGGTCCATGCTCAAGAGGATGAATTCTGCAGAGGATGGAAGGAGCCCAACAGGAAACAGGACCCAAAGAAATATCTTCAGCATGAACCTGGTGGGGAAACTGAAGCGTCTTGGTTTAGATAAAGTGGTGGCCAGAGGGTTGGTAAACCCTGAGAAGCAAAGGTTGACGAGGCTCACTCGAAGGTTCAGCACATGAGAAATGAGAGCATCAAGACTCCCTAAATATAATGATAGATTCTCCAGCAGGATCAGTATGAATGACCCCCTTTCACCCCCTCCCTGCATTGTATTTTACAAACTGAACCTAGTCATATTACAGCTGCAACGGGTCCCCATCAATCAAGCTGAGATCCTTTCCATTTTATTTCAGTTTTGTGGTGCATTAAGCAAACCGTTTTAGTTGATTTGCCATTAAATTATCTGCTAAATGTTTAATAATAATCAATAGTGACCAGGATGAAATGAGAATTATTATATGAAGTGAATTTCCTGCTTGAAGTGGCCAATTCAGTTGGGACGGGAGGTGATGGCCCTTTTTAATGTGATCGTTATGCTGCTTCTATATTCAGTGTGTATGTGGCTTCACTCTTAGTCTATTGTTTCAGCTCGCTGATCAATAACATGCATCCGGGGCAAATTCAGTCTATTTCACTCATTGTTATCCTTTGTGGAATCTCGACTGGGCACCAACTCTGTGGATTTTATCCTTCAGTGTGTATCATTTAGAGGTCATTAAGCACAGAGCTCACACTGCCTTGAGGACAGTGGTGGTCGCACTTTAACATTTGATGTCTTGACCTGTTACCGACAGAGCTCCTCTGTGCCAGTGCGTGACCCTCCCCTCTGTGCCAGTGCGTGACCCTCCCCTCTGTGCCAGTGTGTGACCCTCCCCTCTGTGCCAGTGTGTGACCCTCTCCTCTGTGCCAGTGCGTGACCCTCTCCTCTGTGCCAGTGCGTGACCCTCTCCTCTGTGCCAGTGCGTGACCCTCTCCTCTGTGCCAGTGCGTGACCCTCTCCTCTGTGCCAGTGCGTGACCCTCTCCTCTGTGCCAGTGCGTGACCCTCTCCTCTGTGCCAGTGCGTGACCCTCTCCTCTGTGCCAGTGCGTGACCCTCTCCTCTGTGCCAGTGCGTGACCCTCCCCTCTGTGCCAGTGTATGACCCTCTCCTCTGTACCAGTGCGTGACCCTCCCCTCTGTGCCAGTGTGTGACCCTGAGCGAACTCCCAAGCACTTCTCCGATCATTAATACTGATAGCCACAGACCTTCACTGAAAGTCTGATCTCTGAGACGTCCAATATTCTGACCAATTCTTGCATTTCTGGCTTGTGGGGAAAGTTAATCATTCCCTGGAGAGGAGAATGTTCAATTTTCTTGGGACTAGCGTTCCTCATGATGTGACCAGCTTAACCAAATTCAAGAAGAACTACCCTCTCCAACCATTTCTAATCCACATGGAAACAAACAGCAGTAAGTGGTAGATCAGCACACTTGGAAGGGCGCCCGACACTGTGGAATGATTTGCATTTCTTACTTCCGAGTTTGTGTCCACCGCCCCCCCCCCGCCTGGGTTCTTCCAGGAGATTTGGTGCAGTGTAAGGATCAGTAGAGGCAGAACTGAGTGACTCGTTGCTGCATCTGAACACGTTTGGTGCCCAGATTAATACTTAACCATCTGTAAACAATGAACTGCAACATAAGGTTACTCTTGACTGGAATGGCCGGGAACCTCCTGTTTTTTCAATGCTTATCTGGTGGTTTTCTCATTTTACAAAATTCAGCATGTCTTGATTTTTGGAGAATTTGTTCAACTTTGCTCCATTTGGTTGCTGAATATTAACCCTTTGCACACTGCAACGACACGACACTTTAATAAAATCGGTGTGCAACAAAGTAAAATTGAAAGGTTATTATGGAGATTCTGAAATTTACAAATCAAAATCCCCACCCTGGTATCAAATCAGGGTGAAGGTCTGGACAATTCAGCAGATTCACAGAGTTTATGGAGGTCAGGATACAGCTGGGTGTTAGGGATCCATTGTGCTGCAATCCTTAAACCCCTTTCCCAAAGCAATCCTTTCAAAAGCTCAATTAACCCCGAACCTTGACTGCTTTTTGGGAGAGCGTTTCAGATTTCAACTAATCTGTGTGAGGAAGTGTTTCCTGACATCAACCTTTAACTTAAAATATTGTCGGCACATGAGCCATTTGAAAAACAGGAATTCTTCAGTGAAAGGGTTAAATCCCAGGGTTAGTGGGGTGAGTACAGGGAGCAATAGAATCTTAACTTGGTTTGATCAGGTTAAGTTTGCAAATGCTGGACATGATTCCAAGTTTGACCTTTCTAGAGTCTGAATTCTTTTGAGCCTCTGTGTTGGAGGGTTAAAGAATGGATCCCTCACCATCTTGTGACTCAGTAGCCCAGAGAAATAGCACGGAACCCATTTCAAAACTAACCAGCTCATCATTAGCGGTGACATGGATCTGAACTGCTATCAGTCGCTTTGCCTAGCAGTAAGATTCCCAAGATGTTTCTAGCCGAAAGGATCTATTGAGATTGTCATTTAAATTGGGATTTGATAGCAATGAACAATCCATTAATTATTTTGTGTGAGCATATTTGTGCCACCACTAATTTCGCCGATTTACACCTCCATAACATTGGGCCGAATCTCACCATATCTAGCTCAGACTGAAAACCGGTGCCAGCAGATCATCTTGCCCCATTTCAGCTGCTCGTTTGCCAAACTCTGCCAGTGTGTCTTACCAGCTGTCCTCAGCAGGGGCTAATTCCAGTTTTTGATCCCCATTTCTTCGCCATGCGCAGCCTTGGTCCCCGATCACTGACTTACATTTACTATAAGATTCTGTCACTCGTCATTCCCCTCTCCCATCCCCCGATAGGAAGGCAGGGTAGTGACTGAACTCGGTCCTGGAGCAGTGTGTGTTATCTTGCTGATTAGGCAGTTCGTTTATTTGCAGTTTTAGTGCAAACGTGAAATGTATTTTAGGAAATATGACTGCATATAAAGCCATCCTAGTTGGAGGTTTGTAGTTGAGATAAGTTGCTCCTTGATGAAGTTAACAAAGTGCTCCTTCGAGACTGCCAGCTTTCTGTGTAGCTGCAAGTATACAGACTGTGTGAGAAAGAAAGATAGAGTTTAATCCTGTAAAGATTTGTAATTTTTTAATTAAAAGTAATAAAGCAGATATCAGAAGATAAATGAGTTACTGTTCGAGTTTGAGTTACTGATGTAAACACTCCCACACTCCCTGAACCCGCCTCCTCGGCCTTCCAACTTTCTCTCTACTTTCAACAGCCTCTCTGAACTTCCCTCGTCTCAAATATCTCCCACTTAAGTTCCTTCAATTTTATAGGTGTTTGTTCGACATAATTGTCGATTTGTGACACTTGGAGAATGTGGTTAATAATCATGTTCAGAGTGATCAAAGTCCAGGATCGAACCCGGGTCCTGGGCGCCGTGAGGCAGCAGTGCTAACCACTCTGCCACCGTGTTTATCAATTCCACCGTTTCATAACCCTTTGGGTGAAGTAGTTTCTCCTCAACTCCGTTTTAAATTTGCTGCCCTTTATCCGGAGACTATGACCTCTTGTTTCAGAATGTCCCACAAGAGGAAGCATCCGCTCCACGTCTACTTTATCCAAACCTTTTAGCATCTTGTAAACCTCAATTTGACCTCCCCTCGTTCTTCTCAACTCTAGAGAATCTCGGCCTAAACTGCTCAATCTCTCCTCATATGACAAACCTCTCACCTCTGGAATGCAGCAAGTCACGTCAGAAAGTTTAAATATTCGGGGGGGGGGGGGGGGAACAATATTTAAATGTATTCAATATCATTAAAATGAGGTTCTAACCCTTACTGGGAATAAACCTTGTGACATCACCAGTGAGGGGTGTGGAAATTCGGGGAACACAAGTTCTCTCTGTTCCCCAATTCTGCCCCGGTGTCTGTATTTGTCGCAATCTCAGTTCATTTGTTGATGAAACCCTCATCCATGTCTCGGGACCTCCAGCTGGGACTATTCCAGTGCAGTCCTGCTGACCTTCCATGTTCTACCCTCCAAAACACTGAGGTCATCCAAAACGCATCTGCCTGTGTCTCACCTTATGGCCAATCCCAGGTTCCTTATCACTCCTGTGCTCGCTGACCTACAGTAACTCCCATTCAGCAACATCTAGACTTGAAGATTCTCATAGAGAGCCGTGCGCACAGCCCAGTCCATCATACGAACCTGCCTCCCATCCATCGACTCCATCTACACCTCCCGCTGCCTGGGGAAAGCGGGCAGCATAATCAAAGATCCCTCCCACCCGGCGTACTCACTCTTCCAACTTCTTCCATCAGGCAGGAGATACAGAAGTCTGAGAACACGCACGAACAGACTCAAAAACAGCTTCTTCCCCGCTGTTACCAGACTCCTAAATGACCCTCTTATGGACTGACCTCATTAACACTACACCCTGTATGCTTCATCCGATGCCGGTGTTATGTAGTTACATTGTATATGTTGTGTTGCCCTATTATGTATTTTCTTTTATTCCCTTTTCTTCCCATGTACTTAATGATCTGTTGAGCTGCTCGCAGAAAAATACTTTTCACTGTACCTCGGTACACGTGACAATAAACAAATCCAATATTGTTTTTAAATCCGTCCTCGGCCTTACCCCTCCCTATCTCTGTAATCTCCTCAAGGTGCCACAACTCTCCTTGATATTACATTCCTCCCATTCGGGCTCCTTGTACATTCCCAACTTTGATGCTCCACCGTTGGCAGCCCTGCCTTCAGCTCCCTGGGCCCAAGCTCTGGAATTTCTTCCCTAAACCCGTCTGCCTCACCTTCCTTCTTTACGGCATTGCACTTTGGCCAATTTTGACCTAACACGGCTGTGCCATACTTTGTTTTGGAACACTGCTGTCAAGCACCTTGAGACATTTCATTATGTTAAAGGTGATATATAAATAGATTGTTATTGCAGTCATGTCAAGAACTGTCTCCCAAAGGCTGTCAATCTCAGGCCTTCCACAGACCCCGGACATCAAGACATCTCTTGGGTTAAAATTTAACATAAACTTTTCCTGCTTCCCTCGTGCTTTGAAAACCTTTCATTCTTCCCATCCCCATAACTGGAGAGCTTACAGTGGAATACAGGGATGGAAGCTGTACTCACACACGTGAGGTGTACTCCTCCCCAACCTGATGGAATAAATGGCCTACGTTAACTATAGGAAATATATATATACACTTGGCTGGGCAGCACGGTGGTGCAGTGGTTAGCACTGCTGCCTCACAACACCGAGGTCCCAGGTTCAATCCTGGCCCCGGGTCACTCTCCGTGTGGAGTTTGCACATTCTCTCCATACCTGCGTGTGTCTCACCCCCACATCCCAAAGATGTGCAGGGTAGGTGGATTGACCACGCTAAATTGCCTCTTAATTGGAAAAATTAATTGGGTGCTCGAAATTTATTTAGAAAATACACTCGGGCAGCAGCAGCTCTTTATCCTGATAGGTCTGTTCCACAGGTTATAAGCAGTCATGCTTCCCACAACAAAAATCAGCAATAATCCAGCTAGAGTCAGCATTTCGCAAACAAGAGATGCTTGTCCGTCAGAAAGCAGCCATTCCCGAGAGCAACCAATCATTGTGATATTAAATTTGGTAATTTAAAAAAATATTTAATTGGGGAATGTGATACATTTTTGATGATCCACATTCCCAGGGTGCGTGCACACACAGAGATGCACACACACACAGACACACACCAACAGACAGACGCACACAGAGACACACACACACGCAGACCAACAGACAGACACAGAGTCGCAGACGCAGACTCACACACACATACAAAGACCCACACACGCTCGCACACACAGAGAGATACACGCACACAGAGACACTGACAGAGAGATACATTTTCACAAAGAATGTACTGAACTCTAATGCAGGTGTCTAACTTTCTTCTGCTAGGTTTGTGAATCTACATCCCCGAAGCATACAAGCATCCAGGATCACACACTGTCTTCTGTGGCAATCAGTAACTCTGAACACAAAGTGTGGTACACAACACTTAGACCATTTATTAAAACAACCAAAAAAATATCAAATTCTTTTGAGTAAAATCAACACCAGTAACTTTTCCAATAATTCTTAAATGGATCAAAAATGTTTCTCTGCATTATTTTGAGAATGGGTTTATAATTGCAACAGTGACAAATATTCTGAGTTCAGTTGGTTGGTACAGTGGGTGAATGGTTTCCGAGCAATACACACAAATACTTTTTCTCTGAGTGATGACTTTAGGAGTCCAGTTCATACTCTTCGATGCTGCGCCTGCCAAAATCCATCCAGCCTGTGTAATCCCTGTCATGCATTTGATGGAGCACATCTCGGAGCTGATACCGATCGGCCTGGTTCAATAGTCCGACTATATGGAATAAAAATTAGAATTAGACCTTCTTGGCATTTTTCACTTTTTACTGTCTCCCCTCTTCGGAAGGCAGTTCCACACACACTGGGCGGGATTCTCTGGCCCTGAGGCCGGAGCGTTTGATGGCGGCGTCTACAGGCCCCGAGGAGCAGAGACCCTGCGCTGCACAGGGGGCCAGCACGACACTGGAGAGCCTCACGCTGCTCCAGCCGCCGATACTGGCGTCAGAACTGGCGCCGCGGGTTTGCGCATGCGCGCAACGGCCTGCGCGAATTTACGCATGCACATAGGTTGCCATCTCCACGCCGGCCCCGACGCAACATGGTGGAGAGCTAAAGGGGCCCGGCGTGGAGGAACATAGGCCCCCACCAGGACAATCCGGCCCACCGATCAGTAAGCACCGATCGCGGGCCAGGCCACCGTGGAGGCCCCCCTGGGGTCGGATCCCCCCCCCCGCAGGATGAACGCCAGGGTCCCGCCGGGTAGGACCACACTTGAATGGCGCCGGCAGGCCTCAGCAGCCACTCTGCCCATCGTGCGCGGAGAATTGCCGGGGGGCTGCGTCGCGTGAATCGCGCAACCCCACCCCCGGCGATGCTCCGACCCGGCCCACGGTCGGAGAATCCCGCCCACTGACTCTCACTGGGAGATAGTTCCACACACACTGACTCTCACTGGGGTACAGTTCCACACACACTGACTCTCACTGGGATACAGTTCCACACACACTGACTCTCACTGGGATACAGTTCCACACACACTGACTCTCACTGGGGTACAGTTCCACACACACTGACTCTCACTGGGATACAGTTCCACACACACTGACTCTCACTGGGGTACAGTTCCACACACACTGACACTCACTGGGATACAGTTCCACACATACTGACTCTCACTGGGATACAGTTCCCCACACACTGACTCTCACTGGGATACAGTTCCACACTCACTGACTCTCACTGGGATACAGTTCCACACACACTGACTCTCACTGGGATACAGTTCCCCACACACTGACTCTCACTGGGATACAGTTCCACACACTGACTCTCACTGGGATACAGTTCCACACACACTGACTCTCACTGGGGTACAGTTCCACACACACTGACTCTCACTGGGATACAGTTCCACACTCACTGACTCTCACTGGGATACAGTTCCACACACACTGACTCTCACTGGGATACAGTTCCACACACACTGACTCTCACTGGGATACAGTTCCACACACACTGACTCTCACTGGGATACAGTTCCACACACACTGACTCACACTGGGGTACAGTTCCACACACACTGACTCTCACTGGGATACAGTTCCACACACACCGACTCTCACTGGGATACAGTTCCACACACACTGACTCTCACTGGGATACAGTTCTACACACACTGACTCTCACTGGGATACAGTTCCACACACACCGACTCTCACTGGGATACAGTTCCACACACACTGACTCTCACTGGGGTACAGTTCCACACACACTGACTCTCACTGGGATACAGTTCCACACACACTGACTCTCACTGGGATACAGTTCCACACACACTGACTCTCACTGGGATACAGTTCCACACACACTGACTCTCACTGGGATACAGTTCCACACACACTGACTCTCACTGGGATACAGTTCCACACACACTGACTCTCACTGGGATACAGTTCCACACACACCGACTCTCACTGGGATACAGTTCCACACACACTGACTCTCACTGGGATACAGTTCCACACACACTGACTCACACTGGGGTACAGTTCCACACACACGACTCTCACTGGGATACAGTTCCACACACACCGACTCTCACTGGGATACAGTTCCACACACACTGACTCTCACTGGGATACAGTTCTACACACACTGACTCTCACTGGGATACAGTTCCACACACACCGACTCTCACTGGGATACAGTTCCACACACACTGACTCTCACTGGGGTACAGTTCCACACATACTGACTCTCACTGGGATACAGTTCCACACACACTGACTCTCACTGGGGTACAGTGCCACACACACTGACTCTCACTGGGATACAGTTCCACACACACTGACTCTCACTGGGATACAGTTCCCCACACACTGACTCTCACTGGGATACAGTTCCACACACACTGACTCTCACTGGGATACAGTTCCACACACACTGACTCTCACTGGGGTACAGTGCCACACACACTGACTCTCACTGGGATACAGTTCCACACACACTGACTCTCACTGGGATACAGTTCCACACACACTGACTCTCACTGGGATACAGTTCCACACACACTGACTCTCACTGGGATACAGTTCCACACACACTGACTCTCACTGGGATACTGTTCCACACACACTGACACTCACTGGGATACAGTTCCACACACACTGACTCTCACTGGGATACAGTTCCACACACACTGACTCTCACTGGGGTACAGTTCCACACACACTGACTCTCACTGGGGTACAGTTCCACACACACTGGCTCTCACTGGGATACAGTTCCACACACACTGACTCTCACTAGGATACAGTTCCACACACACTGGCTCTCACTGGGGTACAGTTCCACACACACTGACTCTCACTGGGATAGAGTTCCACACACACTGACTCTCACTGGGATACAGTTCCACACACACTGACTCTCACTTGAATACAGTTCCACACACACTGACTCTCACTGGGATACTGTTCCACACACACTGACACTCACTGGGATACAGTTCCACACACACTGACTCTCACTGGGATACAGTTCCACACACACTGACTCTCACTGGGGTACAGTCCCACACACACTGACTCTCACTGGGATACAGGTCCACACACACTGACTCTCACTGGGGTACAGTTCCACACACACTGACTCTCACTGTGATACAGTTCCACACACACTGACACTCACTGGGATACAGTTCCACACACACTGACTCTCACCGGGATACAGTTCCACACACACTGACTCTCACTGGGATACAGTCCCACACACACTGACTCTCACTGGGATACGGGTCCACACACACTGACTCTCACTGGGGTACAGTTCCACACACACTGACTCTCACTGGGATACAGTTCCACACACACTGACTCTCACTGTGTCTCAGTACCCTCGTACTGCAGTAAAGTTGTCATTCTGTGTGCATCTAGAGAAGTCATTGGTGGCAAGCTCTTTGACCTTGAGTGGAATCACAACTGAGCATGATCACCAGCTTCACTGTGGAGAGGACAGAAGCGATTGATTCAGCTGGATCTGGGTCTGTGAGTCAGTGGATCACAATGGACTGGGTTGGCAGTGGGTGTCAGAGTAAGGGGGTCAGGATGGACTGGGTGAAGGAGTCAGGATCAGGGGTCACAATGGTTTGTGTCAGCTGGAACTGATTTTTCTTTTCAAAAGAAAGCTGGGTCTGTGGATTTTTATAATTCACCTCTCTCCTTAGGCTGAAGAGGATTGAGAGAGGGAAAATCTCCCAATAAGCCAGTGAGGATTGTTGCTTCTGGTCACTATCTACTGATCCCTAATGGAGGATTATTTTGGACCTCAGCTGTGAACGGGATCAGGCTGAGTGCGATGCTCTGTGCTGTTGAATAGCTACTTTTTTTTCTTATTCATGTACGTGGTGTGGGCGTCGCTGGTTAGGCCAGCATTTATTGCCCATCCCTAGTTGCACTTCAGAACGTGGTGGTGAGCTGCCTTCTTGAACCGCTGCAGTCCATGTGGTGTAGAACAAGGAACAATACGGCACAGGAACAGGCCCTTCGGCCCTCCCAGTCTGTACCGGTCACGATACCAACCTTGGTCAAAACCCTCAGCACTTCCTTGTGCCGTATCCCTCTATTCCCATCCTATCCATGTGTTTGTCAAGATGCCTTTTGAACATCGTTAATGTATCTGCTTCCACAACCTCCCCCGGGCAACGCGATCCGGGCACTCTCCACCCTCTGCGTAAAATACCTGCCTCGCACATCTTCTCTAAACTTTGCCCCACAGACCTTAAACTATGTCCCCTGGTGACTGACCCCTCCACCCTGGGAAAGAGTGCCTGCCCATCCACTCTATCCATGCCCCTCATAATCTTGTAGACCTCTATCTGGTCACCCCTCATCTTCCATCTTTCTAATGAAAACAGTCTGAGTCTATTCAGCCTATCCACATAGCTGGAAACATCCTGGTAAACATCCTCTGACCCTCTCCAAAGCATCCACATCCTTCTGGTAGTGTGGTGACCAGAATTGTGCGCAATATTCCAAGTGCGGCCTTACCAAGGTTTGATATAACTGTAGCATGACTTACCAGTTTTTATACTTGATACCCCGTCCAATGAAGGCAAGCATTCTGTATGTTTTCTTGACTACCTTGTCCACTTGTGTTACCATCTTCAAAGATTTGCATGCCCAAATCTCTCTGACTTTCTATAATCCTAAGAGTTTTACCATTTACCCTATGTTAGACGCTATGTATATTTACCCTCTATGTTAGACCTACCTCACATTGTCTGGATTAAACTCCATTTGCCATTTCTCTGCCCAAGTCTCCAACCTATCTCTGTCCTGCTGTATCCTTTGACAATCCACAACACTCTCTGCCACTCCACCCACCTTGGTGTCATCCACAAACTCACTAATCAGACCGGCTACATTTTCCTCCAAATCGTTTATGTACACCACAAACAACAGAGGCCCCATCACCGATCCCAGCAGAACACCATTAGTCCCAACCTTCCATTCAGAAAAACACCCTTCTACTGCTACCTTTGCCTTCTGTGACCGAGCCAGTTCTGTATCCATCTTACCACCTCACCTCTGATCCCGTGTGACTTCACCTTTTATACCAATCTGCCATGAGGGACCTTTCAAAGACTTTACTGAAGTCCATATAAACAACATCCACCACCCTCCCCTCAGCAATCATCCTTGTCACCTCCTCAAAAATCTCGATCAAGTTAGTGAGGCACGACCTCCCCTTCACAAACCCATGCTGTCTATATCGTCTGAATCCATTTGTTCCAGATGGGTATAAATCCTCTCCCTGAGAATTCTCTCTGATAATTTACCTTCTACCGACGTGTGGCTCACCGGCCTATAGTTTCCAGGATTATCCCTGCTACCTTTCTCAAACAGCGGTACCACATTAGCTATTCACCAGTCCTCTGGGATCTGTAGGTACACCCACTGTGCTGTTCAGTATCTTGACAACTGTCACCACTCAGAGTTGCACATGGTGAATCAGTGGGTGGAACTGGGACCATAGTTTAGAAACTCTTTGTTCTAATCGATTTGAGCTACATTTCTGGTTTCAATGGTCTGTTGTGACAAAGACCGTCGATTCCAGCTGCACTTCCAGTGTAGCTGCTGCTAAAACACTCAGGTCACCTCCTAGACTCAATTCTCATATTCCTCTTGTTCTTCTCCCATCATCCAACCTTCAGGGACTCAAGCTCATCTCGACTCTGCTGTGCATGATTGACTCGTACCGGATCCCACACACCTATCCTCCCGTTCCTCCTGAATATTCCTTCCCAATCCTTGTATCTTCCATGGTCTAACTACTTATCATCTAAAGTTTCCCCCAGTTCCTCGTGATAATTATCCCATTAATTTTTCATTCCACTAGCACCAACCGGTGAGCCTCCATCAACTGAAATTTCCTCCCAAACCTTTCACGCACCCACCCCCCCAACACTGAAACAGAAAACTGCATTTCTATAAAGCCTTTCACAACTTCCGAAGCAAGTTACATCCAATGAAGTTTGATCATTGTTGGACTGTCGAGAATGCACACAGCAAGAGACCAAAAACAGTGATGTGATAAAGATCAGGAAATCTAATTTAGTGATGTTGATTCAGCTCAGTTATTGGCCAGGACCCGGTGACACCCCCTGGCCTGGGGAACTGATAGGCCCACCTGAGAGGGTGGATGGGACCTCTGTTGATCTGAACAGCAGCTCCTCTGGTAGTGCAGCACTCGGGCGGCACGGCACTCGGAGGGTCAGCCTGGATTATGTGCTCAGATTTTGGCCTCTGTTGCCTCCCTGCAGGTCAGGTCTCTATGTTAAAGACGCTCTGGTAACCCAACGAGAGCCTTCTGGAAAGGAGGGGAAATGATTTGCAGGAAGCGGTTTGGAAAGGTGTGCCTGAGGTGTTTCCACTTTACCTTCTTGAATCTGGGGTAGCAGTCTGGAGGCCAGGTCCTCCGCTCTTAAAGGGGCAGCCCTGCGGCCCAGTGGACCTGCCCCATTGCCTGATGGGTACTTGCCGGTGCGTTCCAGGATAATTCCTCCATTATTGTGAGGGCCAGAGAGTGGCTTCGCCAGGCAGCCTGTTGCCAGGACAACCACTAGAACACTGATGTACACGGTGTTGGTCATATCTGTAAAATACAAATCACATACAGGGGGAGCAGGAACAATCAATGGGCAAAGTAGATTTCAACATCATTTGAGGTCATCCACATTGGAGCTAAAAAGGACAGACTAAGGACGGTTCTCCATCATAAATATCATGAATAGATCCGTCTGAACCATCAAAAAAGCCACGAAAACGCAGAGCTTTATTCTGAGAGAATGAGAATAGATACTTGCAGACGTTACGGTTCAGTTATACAAAACCCTGGTGAGAGCACAGCTGAAGAACTGCAATCAGTCCAAGGCCAGAGGCTAGAGGAAGGATGGACGTGCCTCGGAGGGAGAGCAGTGAAGATTTGATAAATAACACCAGGACTCCAAGGAGAGATTAGATAAACTTTCCCTGGAATTCAGAAGGGGAGCACTGATGGACATAAATACGGTAGCGACAGGGCTGCCTCAAGGCTACTTGCCACCCTTGGTAAACATCGCCTTGGTGACCTCCACACCTGACGCCCATCATTAATTTTCCAACACGGATACAGTAAAATGCTCTCACAGGGTTGCAGGCAATCGTCAAACCCACAGGTCGCGGATATCCTCGCTCTGGTCTCAATGTCCTGGGTCCCGTCCCACTGCTTTGCTTCCACAATACTATGTGCCCTTGGCACCGTTCAGATTCACTCTCTCTGCTCCTGCTCCTCATCTCTTTTTTAATAAATTTAGGGTACCCAATTGATTTTTTCCAATTGAGGGGCAATTTAGCGTGGCCAATCTACCTAGCCTGCACATCTTTGGGTTGTGGGGGTGAAACCCACGCAGACATGGGGAGAATGTGCAAACTCCACACAGACAGTGACCCAGAGCCAGGATTCGAACCCGGGTCCTCAGCGCCGCAGTCCCAGTGCTAACCGCTGTGCCAGATGTCGCCCTTCCCGCACCTCTTGTGAAACCTAAGCCCACAGCACGAGATCGTCACCTGCAGGTGGGATTGGCACAGAAGAGAAAGTAAATTGGATGGTCAGTGAATGTGTGCAGTTGGAGAGGTGGGGCTGGGATGAGAGCTGTCGTCTGATAGAAAATTCCAGAGGAACAGGGAGGGAGGGAAAACAGAACTGAAAGTGTGTTGCGCCCACTCCCGGACACTCGGTTAAGTTCCTCGCTCTCAGAATAAAGTAATGTCAATATCAGGATTTTGGTTGGAGCTTCTGCCCCCGCATTTTGCCAGCTGGGCACCTGCTCAGTTCACTGAATGGTTTTATTGACCTTCGGTAGTGAGACAGGAATTATTGGTGAATCTGGACATTTCAGGAGTGAAATTCGGAACCATTTCTACACACAAAGAGTGGCAGAAGTTTGGATCACTTGTCCACAAGTGGGATTGATGCTAAATCAACTGTTAGTTTTAGATCTGCGGGTGCAACATTTTCTCAGTCAGACGTATTCAGGAGAGTGGGAAAGGTTGGGTATAGGGAGCTGATTGAATGTTGGAACAGACTCCCAGGACACAATGACCTTCCTCTATACCTATGTTCTTCCTATTTTTCTAGCACACAACACACTGAACACAGCACACAAAGTTGAAGCAAGGTTGACTGTGACCCAGATTGAGCCTGGGACAGGTGTGTAAAGAAAGAAAAATGAACTTTCATTTCTATAGCAACTTCCACATCCTCACGACACCACAAAGAACTTTCCAACCACTGAATATTTTCGATGTGCAGCCAGTGTTGTGATGCAAGAAATGCAACAGCTTGTGTGCAGCACTCTCTCAGTACTGACTCTCTGACAGTGCGGCACTCCCTCAGTACTGACCCTCTGACAGTGCAGCACTCCCTCAGTACTGACCCTCTGACAGTGCAGCACTCCCTCAGTACTGACCCTCTGACAGTGCGGGACTCCCTCAGTACTGACCCACTGTCAGTGCAGCACTCCCTCAGTACTGACCCTCTGACAGTGCAGCACTCCCTCAGTACTGACCCTCTGACAGTGCAGCACTCCCTCAGTACTGACCCTCTGACAGTGCAGCACTCCCTCAGTACTGACCCTCTGACAGTGCGGCACTCCCTCAGTACTGACCCTCTGACAGTGTGGGACTCCCTCAGTACTGACCCTCTGACAGTGCGACACTCCCTCAGTACTGACCCTCTGACAGTGCGGCACTCCCTCAGTACTGACCCTCCCACAGTGCAGCACTCCCTCAGTACTGACCCTCTGACAGTGTGGGACTCCCTCAGTACTGACCCTCTGACATTGCGGCACTCCCTCAGTACTGACCCTCTGACAGTGCGGCACTCCCTCAGTACTGACCCTCTGACAGGGCAGCACTCCCTCAGTACTGACCCTCTGATAGTGCAGCGCTCCCTCAGTACTGACCCTCTGACAGTGCAGCGCTCCCTCAGTACTGATCCTCTGACAGTGCAGCGCTCCCTCAGTACTAACCATCTGACAGTGCAGCACTCCCTCAGTGCTGACCCTCTCCTCTGACAGTGCGGCACTCCCTCAGTACTGACCCTCTGACAGTGCGGCACTCCCTCAGTACTGACCCTCTGACAGTGCGGCACTCCCTCAGTACTGACCCTCTGACAGTGCAGCACTCCCTCAGTACTGACCCTCTGACAGTGCAGCACTCCCTCAGTACTGACCCTCTGATAGTGCAGCACTCCCTCAGTACTGACCCTCTGACAGTGCAGCACTCCCTCAGTACTGACCCTCTGACAGTGCAGCACGCTCTCAGTACTAACCCTCTGACAGTGGGATACACTCAGTACCTTCTGCCCTCGAGTCTCTAAATTGAACCCACCGCTCTCTGTGTAAAACATCACTGGTTTGAGGAGAATCTCCTGCAAGCCCAGAGGAAAGTTCAGGTTGTGTCACTGACAGAAACACCAATTCTGGAGACACCTTCTGTCAGGTGGGAAATTGTGAGGAGGGTCAGATGGGATTCCCGCTGTGAATCAAACCCTCCCTTGAACCCTCAGTTCACACACTCCCAGAAACAGTTTCTGGAGACACGAGCTGGAACAGGAGAGAGGGAATGTGAAAGGAGAGTGGGAGGAGGAGAAGTGACTCTGAGATAAGGAGTGAAGCGAGGAACAAGAGTGGAAAAGAAAGAAGAAAACTGCAACTAGAAAAAGAGGAAATGACTAGAGAAGGGGAAAAAGTAGAAAATAGGAGAGAAAGTAGGAGAGAGACAGAATGGGAAAGGAGGAGAGAGAGAGAGAGAATGGGAGAGGAGGAGAGGGGTAGAGAGAGAGAGAATGGGTGGGAAGGGAGAGAGAGAATGGGAAAGGAGGAGAGAGAGAGAGAATGAGAGAGGAGATGAGAGAGAGAGAGAGAGAATGGGAGAGGAGATGAGAGAGAGAGACAGAATGGGAGAGGAGATGAGAGAGAGAGAGAGAATGGGAGAGGGAGCGAGGGAGAGAGAGAGAGAATGGGAGAGGGAGAGAAGGAGAGAGAGAGAGAGAGAGTGGGAGAGAGAGACTGGGAGAGGGAGGGAGAGAGAAAGAGGGAGAGGACGGGAGAGAGAGAGAGAGAGAGAGTGGGAGAGGAGGAGAAGAGAGAGAATGAGAGAGGGAGAGAGAGTGGGAGAGGAGGGGAGAGAGAGTGGGAGAGGAGGAGGAGAGAGAGAGAGAAGGGGAGAGGGAGAGAGGGAGAGAGAGTGGAAGAGGAGGTGAGAGAGAGGGAGAGAGTGGAAGAGGGATAGAGGGAGAGAGTGGGAGAGGAGGAAGAGAGAGAGAGACTGGGAGAGAGAGAGAGGGAGAGAACATGGGAGAGCGGGTGAGAGCGAGAGAGAATGTGAGAGGGAGAGAGAGAGAGAGAGAGGGAGGCGAGGGAGAGAGAGAGAGAATGGGAGAGGGAGTGAGAATGGGAGAGGGAGAGAGGGAGAGAGGGGAGAGGAGAGAGAGTGAGAATGGGAGAGGGAGAGGGAGAGAGTGGGAGAGGAGGAGAGAGAGAGAATGGGAGAGTGAGAGAGTGGGAGAGGGAGAGAGTGGGAGAGGAGGAAGAGAGAGACAGAGGGAGGAGAGGGTGGGAGAGGGAGGAGAGGGAGAGAGTGGGAGATGGAGAAAATGGAAGAGGAGGAGGAGAGAGCTGCTCACCCGCTCGGGACCGTGCCTCTGTCCAAAGTGCTGAAGTCTGGACCGTGCCTCTGTCCAAGATGCTGAAGTCTGGACCGTGCCTCTGTCCAAGGTGCTGAAGTCTGGATCGAGCCGCTGTCCAATACCCTTTCTCACAGCCCCTTTTATCCAGCCCATTCCTCACGTGTCTCAGGTTACACACAGGAGAAGCTAAATAAATAAATAAATGTCAAAAGAGGTTCTCTGCGTCATTTGGGTTTCAAATCCGCTCCGAACGCTCTCAAGTTCATAAAAATACAACAGGAGATGAGATTAGAATCATTATTTATTTTACTTAGGCAGCTAAGTTTAGATTTTGCCAATGTGCGTGTGTGCAGTGTGAGAGTATGTGTGGAGTGTGTGTGCAGTGTGAGAGTATGTGTGGAGCGTGAAATTATGTGTGTGTGTGTAATATGAGAGTGTTTGTGGAGTGTGTGTGTGTGCAGTATGAGAGTGTGTGTGGAGTGTGTGTGTGCAGTATGAGAGTGTGTGTGCACGTGTTTGTGGAGTGCATGTGTGCAGTTTCAGAGTGAGTGTAAGTTTTTTTGTTTTAAAATATTTTTTATTCTCCTTTTTCACATTTTCTCCCAAATTTACACCCACTAACAATAAACAATAATCAGTAACAAATATGTCAATCCCCATATCAATAACAACGATCCCATCCTCCCACCAAACCCCAAACATTAGCCCGCATGTTCACACAAACAAATGACTAAAAGGAATTAGGGATCACCCATAGTTGCCATTAACACACACCGCCCCCCTCCCCCCAACCCTCCCCCCCCCCCAACTAATGTTCGATGTTATCCAGTTCTTGAAAGTGCATAATGAATAATGCCCATGAATTGTAGAACCCCTCCATCCTTCCCCTCAGTTCAAACTTAACCTTCTCAAGAGTCAAGAATTCCAACAGGCCCCCCCCACCACCCAGGGCACAGGGTGGAGAGGCCGCCCTCCAACCCATCAGGATCCGCCTTTGGGCGATCAACGAGGCGAAGGTTACAACATCTGCCTCCGCACCTATTTCCAACCCTGGCTGCTCCGACACCCCGAATATGGCCTCCCGGGGACTCGGGTCCAGTTTCACACGCACCACTTTAGAAATGACCCTAAAACCTCCTTCCAGTATTCCTCTAGCTTTGGACAGGACCAAAACAGATGAACGTGATTAGCGACCCCCCCCCCCCCCCCCCCCCGCAATGTTCACACACATCCTCTACTCCTTCAAAGAATCAGCTTATCCTTGCCCTCGTGAGGTGCGCTCTGTATACCACCTTAAGCTGTATCAGCCCCAACCTCGCGCATGAGGTGGAGGCATTCACTCTCCGGAGCACTTCACACCAGAACCCCTCCTCCATACCCTCTCCCAGCTCTTCCTCCCACTTTGCTTTGATCCCTTCCAGTGGTGCCTTCTCCTCTTCCAAAATAGCTCTGTAAACCGCTGACACTACCCCCTTCTCCAGTCCCCCTGTCATCAGCACCTCCTCCAGCAATGTGGAGGCCGGCTCCACCGGAAGCCTTGTATCTCCTTTCTGGCAAAATCTTGAACCTGCATGTATCTAAACATTTCCCCCTGCTCCAGCCCATACTACGCTTCCAGCTCCTTCAGTCCTGCAAACCGACCCCTAAGAAACAAATCTTACAGTGTCTTAATCCCCTTCTCCTCCCATTTCCAAAAATTTCCATCCCACCTCCCTGGCTCAAATCTGTGGTTCCCCCAAATCGGCATTTCCCTTGACCCTGCCCCCGAAGTGTTGGCGAAACTGCCTCCAAATTCTCAATGAAGCTATTATTACCGGACTCCCTGAGTATTTTCCTGGCGCTATCAGGAGCGGTGCTGTTGCTAGTGCTTTCAATCCTGGCCCCCTGCACAAACTCTCCTCCATTCTGACCAAGTGTAAGTGTAATTGTGCAGTATGAGAGTGTGTGTGTAGTATGAGAGAGTGTGTGCGTAGTATGAGAGAGTGTGTGCGTGTGCACTAAAGAGTGTGTGTGTGCACGTGTGTATGGAGTGAGTGTGCAGTATGAGAGTGTGTGTGTGTAGTACGACAGCGGGTGTGAACATGTGTGCGGAGTGCATGAGTGCAGTGTCAGAGTGTGTAAGTGTGTGTGTGCATAGTATGAGAGTGAGTGTGCGTATGAGAGTGTGTGCATGTGTGCTGCAGTATGAGACTGTGTGTGCACATGTGTGTGGATTGCATGTGTGCAGTATAAGAGTGTGTGTGTGTGTAGTATGACATCGGGTGTGCACATGTGTGGAGTGCGTGTGTGCAGTATCAGAGTGTGTGTAAGTGTGTGCGTGCGTAGTACAAGTGAGTGTGCGTATGAGAGTGTGTGCATGTGTGCTGCAGTTTGAGACTGTGTGTGCACGTGTGTGTGGAGTGCATGTGTGCAGTATCAGAGTGTGTGTGAGTATAATTGTGCAGTATGAGAGTATGTGTGGAGAGTGTGTGTGTACAGTATGAGTGTGTGTTCCTGTGTATGTTAGTGTGAGGTACATAACTGTGTGGCATACATCAAACTGTGTGTAGGTATGCGTTTGTATGAGTGTGAGGAAGTGGTAAATATGAATGTGTGTGTTAATGTGAAAATATGAGTGTGATATTGTGCACGAGTATGTTAATGTGTGAGGTGGCACGGTGGTGCAGTGGTTAGCACTGCTGCCTATGGCGCCGAGGACCCGGGTTCAATCCTGGCCCTGGGTCACTATCCATGTGCAGTTTGCACATTCTCCCCGTGTCTGCGTGGGTTTCACCCCCACAACCCAAAGATGTGCAGGTTAGGTGGATTGGCCACGCTAAATTGCCACTTAATTGGAAAAAAAATAATCGGGTACTCTAAATTTTTTAAAAAGAGTATGTTAATGTGAGAGTACATGCGAGTGTGAGAAGTGTGAGTGTGTGGTTTTTATATTTTTTCGTAGAATGTGGGCACAGCTGGCAAGGCCAGCATTTATTGCCCATCCCTAATTGCTCTGGAGAAGGTGGTGATGAGCTGCCTTCTTGCACTGCTGCAGTCTATGTACTGTTTAGGAGGCAGAGGCCAACTTGTGCTTTTGGAGGCCCTGCACTCTCCCACTTTACAGGGACCCATGTCGCACCCCGTGACTTGGTGCTGTGGTGGCTCATCCCCAAAGACATTGTGCACCACTCCCAATGGCATTGTGCACCACCCCCAATGGCATCGTGCACCACCGCCAATGACATCATGCAGTGCCCCCAATGACATTGAGCCCCACCCAGAATGACATTGCCCCCCGCCCCAATGCCATTGCGCCCCACCCCAATGACATTGCGCCCCACCCCAATGACATCGAGCCCCACCCACAATGACATCGAGCCCCACCCACAATGACATCGAGCCCCACCCACAATGACATCGAGCCCCACCCACAATGACATCGAGCCCCACCCACAATGACATCTTGCCCCACCCACAATGACATCTTGCCCCACCCACAATGACATCGCGATGTCCATCATCCTCCACCATCAATGACATTGTCCCCCGCCCTAATGACATTGAGCCCTGCCCACAATGGCATCAAACCCCACCCCAAATAACATTGAGCCTCGCCCACAATGGCTTCAAACCACACCCACAATTACATTGAGCCCTACCCACAAAGACGTGAAGCCCTGCCCACAATGATGCAGAGTCCGCACCAATGACATCGAGCCCCACTCCAATGACACCGAGCCCCGCCCCAATGACCTCGAGCCCCGCCCCAATGACACCGAGCCCCGCCCCAATGACACCGAGTCCTGCCCCAATGACACCGAGCCCCACCCCAATGACCTCGAGCCCCGCCCCAATGACACCAAGCCCCCCAATTACACCGAGCCCCGCCCCAATGACCCCGAGCCCCGCCCCAATGACCTCGAGCCCCGCCCCAATGACACCGAGCCCCACCCCAATGACCTCGAGCCCCGCCCCAATGACACCAAGCCCCACCCCAATGACACCGAGCCCCGCCCCAATGCCACCGAGCCCCGCCCCAATGACTTCGCGCCCCGCCCCAATGACACCGAGCCCCGCCCCAATGACACTGAGCCCCACCCCAATGACCTCGAGCCCCACCCTGAATGAGATAAATGTCCTCCTCAACCCGTCCATCCTCAGCTCACACATTGTAAGGCACAGAAACCCTGGCCCAGCCCCTGCTCACTCTCGCATCCGCTGCCCAGTCCGGCTTCTGCTCAGCCCATCCCAGCTCAGCCCTCTTGCCTGGCTGGCCTCTGGCTCTGGTCGGGTTTCCCAGCTCCCACTGGCCACTGCTCCCCAATTCCCTGAAACATGACATTGGTGCTTACATGGCCTTCTTCACACCTACCAGCCGCTTATCTGCTCACATTTTGGCTTTTGCTCGGGTGGCCGGGCCTCGATCCTCGACGATCGCGTGCTCCTGGCTCGCTGCCTGGCTATTGCTGCTGGTAACCTGGCTTGGTAGCCTCTGTTCTTTTTGTTTGTTTGGCCGCCCTCCTCAGGACTGGCCTGGAGGTGGAGAGTCACCCTGCTGCTCCCCTCAGCGGCCGTTAGCCTTACTGAATGTTTTGCAGACTCGCACACCGATGTTAAGTTGGCAACCTCACTTTTGCCTCAAGTTTCTCACCAGATAAATGGCAGAAAGATGGATTCTGCTTTGTACCTTTACTGAATAAAAATTTAGAAACTTGACACCAATTCAGGAAAACTATGTCTGAACGTCGCTAAGTCTCCACCAGCTCTCCCTATCTGTCAAATGATTTCCTGCTCTAAAGGGTAGTCCACAGATTTTCCAAAGTGTCAGGTAGATGCCAGTCTGGTAACAGAACTGAAATAGTTTGTCTGGGTGTGTGGCAAGTCCTTCAGTACAATTGCTGGTATTTGAAAGCTGTTACGTCCGACTGTTCATGTATTATTCATTTCATATACTCAGCTTCATCTTACACCCTGCAATTTGCAAAACCATATTATTCTAAGTTCTTCCTATCCAACTTTGCCACGATTCACTTTGTTCCTTTCATTGACTCGTGTCTTTGTCAATAAACTGGAGAATGTGATTCTGAAGTTTGTGGGTTTCCCTTGAGTTCAAAAATAAATTCCAGAATGTTAGACACAGTGACTGAGTAGGCATTTCCACACATGTTGTAATTTGACAGTGCTTTAGGAAAATAAAGATGGTTGTAAGAGATTTTCATTTGTATTAGTATTCATTAGAAATCAGATATAATTTTAAGTATGTTTAATTTAATGTTCTGTGTCTGGAAGGATAAAACCTATAGTTAGATCCATGCGAGAAAAAGGTATTTGTATATGTGGGGATTGGCTAAGATCCAGCTGTGTTTCTATTGCGCTTAGAGAGGGCTATATCATGAGGAATAAATAAACCAGCAGTGGCTGCTTAGGGACCTTTTAAGAAAGAGAAGCTTTTAAGTTTTTGTTTAGCTAATTTCATTGCAGCTGAAGTTAGATAGTGAGAGGGAGTTTGCTTTCACAGCTCTGCGAGAAGCAATTGGTTTAGAATGCCAGAAGGGAACATTTCTCTCAGCTTTGCTGGAAGAAAAGCTATACCCTGGAGTGTTGGTTAAGAAAACAGATCTGAAGAACAGCTAGTAAAGGAAACTAGAGAAATTAAGAGAAGATTCCAAGAAGTCTGAGGTTAAACGTACTAGAACAGAGAATGGTTAAGTAGAGATAGACAGTGCTCAGAAGAAGGCTGAGAGGCCAGGAAGATATCTGAAGTGATTTTCAGGTTTGTGGAATTTTACAAAAGCCTGTGGAATGTGAATTGAATTAACTATGGAAATCAGTGGCTGGATCTCAGAGTTTGTGTAACAGCAGTCAAGCCAAAGAAATTCGAAAGGGTGGATGTCAAATCCTGGACTGGATTTTGTTAAAAGTGGAGTGGAAGCTTTGTTTAAAAGTAGCATTTAGAAAATCAGGTCCGGATTTCAGAATGCAAACCGCTAACGGAAAGCATTATTATGACAGAAGATTTTAAAGGGTGGTTTTGAGAGAGAAGTTTGGAAACTCTCACATGCTAATCATCTGAGGGGATTGTGAGCAGATACCCACAGACACGACCTTGGGTTCAGAGTGGAGAGTGTTTCTGTCTACAGTCATCCTGTCTGCTTAAAAGGGACTTTGTGTGTTAATGAGACCATTTAGCTTAATATGTACTTTGTAATCAATGTTAACCTTTTAAACCTGTTTGCAATTGTTAAACTGAAGGGGTAGTAAAGGCGTATTGAATTATAAACCAACTTTTCATGTTTAATAAATGCTTTTTTCTTGTTGCTAAAAGTAATTAATAGTTCTGTGATGCTGTTCCTCCATGTTTTATTGAACAAATTAAATATTATGGGGCAGGATTCTCCGCTGCACTGGCAGCCCAGGGATTTCCCAACAGCGTGGGGCTGCTCAGAATGGGAAACCCCATTGGCCGGCTGGCTAGATTGAGAATCCCGGGGGCGGGCCGCACCAGAGATTCCCGCCAATGGCCTTTGAGCCAGTGTTCCATTCTGGGATCTTCCCGTCCAGCCAGAACACCAACTGGGATCGTAGCAGTGCTAACTACCTTATTCAGATTCAAAACACTGTAGTCAGGGTATTAGACTCATTAGGACTCAGGAGAATGTGGTGTTTGTTTATTTGTACAATACTGTGTGTGCGTTGAGTGATGTGATAATCTCAGACGCGGCTTTCAGTAGATTTGAGAGTGGGTCAGCTGTGTGGTGGGTTCACTGATTCCACCCAGGGCTCCCGGTGTACACCTGGTGTGAATTTAGGGACGCAGGGAGGAGGATATAGTGACATACAAAAAGATACAGTGGGAAACTGGATAAATACATGAGAAATAAAGAAATGGAAGAAATAGGCTGATAGGGAGAGATGAAGGAGAATGGGAGGAGCCTTGTGTTGGCCATTTGGCTGTTTCTGTGCTGTCATCAGTTTATGTAAATATATATATTTATAATATTTTTTGTCAGCTTTTTCAATTTTATACATTACAATAAAACAATAAGAAACCCCTCCAAAACCCTCCCCCCTCCCAAACCAAAAAGACCTCCAGCAGAAAGCCCCACTACACCAACTCTCCCCACCCCCCTCCCAATAGCGAATGGTGATGAGCTCTTTAAGGTACAGAAGAAACAGCTGCCATCTCTTTGACCCCCTCGATTGCCCTCCTCACTGGATACTTAACTTTCTCGAGTTATAAAAACTCCATGAGAACCCCCAGCCACACTGAGACAGTGGAGGGAGAAGTTGGCCTCCACCCCATCAGCACTCGCCTTCGAGCAAACAGCGAGGCAAAGGCCAGAACATCAGCCCCCGCCCCATCTTCAGCTGTGGCAGGTCCGATACCCCGAATATGGTGCGTGTCCATGTCCGGCATCGTCGTCAACACACTCTTTGTAAACTCTAGATTGTCCCAATGTGGATCATACACTTACCAAAACCACCGACTCACCTTCCAACATTCCCTGACTCTGACTTATCGACTGTTATGGTCCGTTACCAACTTTCCGACCTGAAACTGGATTATTTTGTTCATTAGTATCGGCAGCCCTCAGGCCCTGCTCTCATAGCCTGAGTGGGACACCTGGCTAACCCAACTCTTGCGGAGCCTGATCTGGTCTCTCACCCACAGGTGGGTCTCCTGCAAAAGCACCACATCGGCCTTCAAACTCTTCAAATGTGAGAAAACAACCACCCGTTTTGCTGGGCCCCCCCCCAAACCGTGCACATTCCATGTAACCAAGTGAGATGGCCCCTGCCCTGCCCCGCCCCGCCCCGCCACAACCCTCCTCCCACAAGTAAAGAACCGAAGAAAGAGATCAAAAGCCAAACCCCGAGAACAAACTCCCCCCCCCCTCCCCATCAACCGTAAAACTATCCAACCTCCCTCCCCCTCCCCCAAGCCAAGTACCCCCCCACCAAGCCAGAAAACACCCATCGAGAAAACAAAAAACAAAAACAAAAAAGCCCTCCCAAACAAAACACACCAATTTCAATTAACCGCAACTCTGTCCAATGAAAAGAAACTGAGGCAACCAAACATCAGAAAATAAAACTGAATATTGCACCAACGTCCTCATACAACCCACCCCAGCCAGCAACAAAGTCACATTCAAACCCCCTCAGTTCAGTCCTTCACATTATGTGTAACCCTCAGCCTCCCGGGGTACACCATACCAAAACGTACACCACTCTTGTATGGTGCAAACTTCGCCCTGTTGAAGCACGCATGCCTCCTTGCCAGTTCTGTTGTGGTATCCTGGTATGTACGAATATCGCTGCCTTCCCATCGCACCTTCCGATTCTCCTTAGCTCAGTTCAAGACCACTTATCCTTCATCTGATAGCTATGAAAACAGCCTATCACCATCGTGGTTTCACCTGGAGCGATCGATGGGCCCGACTCAGCTTAATGGATCCTGATCCTCCTCCCCATCAACGCCCGGAAACATCGACTCAAAGTATTCAGTCAGCCTCCGACGCCCCATCCCCTCCTGAGGTTCTGCCACCTCGACCTGTTCTCTGGATCCTCGACCTTACCGCTCAGATCCTTGTTTCTTTCTTTCACCCTCTGCAACACAGCATCCAACGAGGCCAACTGGTCACTGTGTTGCGACAATGTCTCCTTTACCCCCTTTCAGCACCTCACCCTGCTCCTGACCATCTGTCAGGACCATCTGGGGCTTTCTGCTGGGGGTCTTTTGTCTACAAACTTATGAGGGGCATAGACAGAGTGGATAGTCAGAGGCTTTTCCCCAGGGTAGAGGGGTCAATTACTAGGGGGCATAGGTTTAAGGTGCGAGGGGCAAGGTTTAGAGTAGATGTACGAGGCAGGTTTTTTTACGCAGAGGGTAGTGGGTGCCTGGAACTCGCTGCCGGAGGAGGTGGTGGAAGCAGGGACGATAGGGACATTTAAGGGGCATCTTGACAAATACATGAATAGGATGGGAATAGAGGGATACGGAGCCAGGAAGTGTAGAAGATTTTAGTTTAGACGGGCAGCTTGGTCGGCACGGGCTTGGAGGGCCAAAGGGCCTGTTCCTGTGCTGTACTTTTCTTTGTTCTTTGTTTGTCCTTTTGGTTTGGGAGGGGGGTGGTTTGGGAGGGGGGTGGTTTGGGAGGGGGGTGGTTTGGGAGGGGGGTGGTTTGGGAGGGGGGTGGTTTGGGAGGGGGGTGGTTTGGGAGGGGGGTGGTTTGGGAGGGGGGTGGTTTGGGAGGGGGGTGGTTTGGGAGGGGGGTGGTTTGGGAGGGGGGTGGTTTGGGAGGGGTTTCTTATTATTTTATTGTTATGTATAAAATTGAAAAAGCTGAATAAAAACATGGTCAGGAGCAGCTGTTTGAAGGTAAATCCACATTTGATATGTGGGAGGCTTTTGAAGAGAGGTTGATTAGAGTGCAGGACAGTCATGTCCCTGTGAAAATGAGGGATAGAAATGGCAAGATTAGAGAACCATGGACGACGGGTGGAATTGTGAGACTAGCTAAGAGGAAAAAGGAAGCATACATAAGATCTAGGCGACTGAAGACAGACGAAGCTTTGGAAGAATATTGGGAATGTAGGACCAATCTGAAACGAGGAATCAAGAGGGCTAAAAGGGGTCATGAAATATCTTTAGCAAACAGAGTTAAGGAAAATCCCAAAGCCTTTTATTCATAAAAAGGAGCAAGAGGGTAACTAGAGAAAGGATTGGCCCACTCAAGGACAAAGGAGGAAAGTTATGCGTGGAGTCAGAGAAAATGGGTGAGGTTCTTAACGAGTACTTTGCATCGGTATTCACCGAGGAGAGGGACATGACGGATATTGAGGTTAGGGATAGATGTTTGATTACTCTAGGTCAAGTCGGCATAAGGAGGGAGGATGTGTTGGGTATTCTAAAAGGCATTAAGGTGGACAAGTCCCCAGGCCCGAATGGGATCTATCCCAGGTTACTGAGGGAAGTGAGAGAGGAAATAGCTGGGGCCTTAACAGATATCTTTGCAGCATCCTTGAACATGGGTGAGGTACCGGAGGACTGGATAATTGCTAATGGTGTCCCCTTGTTTAAGAAGGGTAGCAGGGATAATCCAGGTAATTATAGACCGGTGAGCCTGACGTCAGTGGTAGGGAAGCTGCTGGAGAAGATACTGAGGGATAGGATCTATTCCCATATGGAAGAAAATGGGCTTATCAGCGATAGGCAACATGGTTTTGTTCAGGGAAGGTCATGTCTTACAAACCTAATAGAATTCTTTGAGGAAGTGACAAAGTTGATTGATGAGGGAAGGGCTGTAGATGTCATATACATGGACTTCAGTAAGATGTTTGATAAGGTTCCCCATGGTAGGCTGATGGAGAAAGTGAAGTCTCATGGGGTCCAGGCTGTACTAGCTAGATGGATAAAGAACTGGCTGGGCAACAGGAGACAGAGAGTAGTAGTGGAAGGGAGTGTCTCAAAATGGAGAAAGGTGACTAGTGGTGTTCCACAGGGATCCGTGCTCGGACCACTGTTGTTTGTGATATACATAAATGATCTGGAGGAAGGTATAGGTGGTCTGATTAGCAAGTTTGCAGATGACACTAAGATTGATGGAGTAGCAGATAGTGAAGGGGACTGTCAGAGAATACAGCAGAATATAGATAGATTGGAAGTTGGGCGGAGAAATGGCAGATGGAGTTCAATCCGGGCAAATGCGAGGTGATGCATTTTGCAAGATCCAATTCAAGAGCGAACTATACGGTAAATGAAAAAGTTCTGGGGAAAATTGATGTACAGAGAGATCTGGGTGTTCAGGTCCATTGTACCCTGAAGGTGGCAACGCAGGTCGATAGAGTGGTCAAGAAGGCATACTGCATGCTTTCCTTCATCAGACGGGGTATTGAGTACAAGAGTTGGCAGGTCATGTTACCGTTGTGTAAGACTTTGGTTAGGCCACATTTGGAATACTGCGTGCAGTTCTGGTCGCCACATTACCAGAAGGATGTGGATGCTTTCGAGAGGGTGCAGAGGAGGTTCACCAGGATGTTGCCTGGTATGGAGGGTGCTAGCTATGAAGAGAGGTTGAGTAGATTAGGATTATTTTCATTAGAAAGACGGAGGTTGAGGGGGGGACCTCATTGAGGTCTACAAAATCATGAGAGGTATAGACAGGGTGGATAGCAAGAAGCTTTTTCCCAGAGTGGGGGACTCAATTACTAGGGGTCACGAGTTCAAGGTGAGAGGGGAAAAGTTTAAGGGAGATATGAGTGGAAAATTCTTTACGTAGAGGGTGGTGGGTGCCTGGAACGCTTTGCCAGCGGAGGTGGTAGAGGCAGCATGATAGAGTCATTTAAGATGCATCTAGACAGATACATGAATGGGCAGGGAGCAGAGGGATACAGATCCTTAGAAAATAGGCGACAGTTTTAGATAGAGGGTGTTTAAGGGTTTAAGGGTTTAAAGTTAACCGAACTCCAGGGAGCCGAATTTAAAGGAGGAGGAACCTCCGTCAGGACAAGTGAACAATTTTAACTGCGGGGATATTAAGGACGGTTTGGTCACAAACCCAACAGGAACCGGGCCCCTCCTGACCACAGCTCCCTCTTTAACTACCTCTTAGTGAACACTGAGTTGCCAACTGTGATCAGATGTATTCCTGGAGGTTTCATCACGGGTAACTTGCCCCCTCGCTCCAGCCTCTAGCCAATCAACACATGGGCTGGATTCTACCCTACCCGGCGGGGCGGGGGGTCCCGGCGGGATGGAGTGGCGGGAACCACTCCGGCGTCGGGCCACCCCTAAGGTGCAGAAGTCTCCGCACCTTTTGGGACCAAACCCTCACCTTGAGGAGCTAGGCCCTCACCGGAGCGGTTTCCGCTCCACTGGCTGGCAGGAAAGGCCTTTGACTCCACGCCAGCCGGGGCCGAAAGTTCTTCGCCGGGAGACGCGGGTCCGCGCATACGCAGGGGAGGGGGTCTCTTCCGCCTCCGCCATAGTGAAGACCATGGCGAAGGCGGAAGAAAAAGAGTGCCCCCACGGCACAGGCCCGCCCGCGGATCGGTGGGCCCCGATCGCGAGCCAGGCCACCGTGGGGGCACCCCCCGGGGCCAGATCGCCCCGCCCCCCCTCCCCAGGACCCCGGAGCCTGCCCGCGCCGCCTTGTCCCGCCGTTCAAAAGGTGGTTTAATCCACGCTGGCGGGACAGGCATTCCAGCAACGGGACTTCGGCCCATCGCGGGCCGGAGAATCGGCGGGGGTGGGCCCGCCGACCGGCGCCATTTCCGCCCCCGCCGAATCTCTGGTGGCGGAGACTTCGGGACACGGCGGGGGCGGGATTCCCGCCAGTCCCCGGCGATTCTCCGACACGGCGGGGGGGTCGGAGAATCCCGCCCATGATTCCTGTGACCAGCTGCCTTCCTACTCCAATTGGAAAGCCACAAGACTCATTGTCGAAGTCAATGATCGACTCTCAGCCATGCAGCCTGTTTCAAAAATTAATTTTCAGCAATTTTATATCTGAAAGGGAAATGTTATAAAAACCCCCAATATATTTGAATGATCCGATGATTTTTCTCCAGGATTTCACACAGCGGTGTCCTGGAGATTAATCTTCAATCCCTGGAGATTCCAGGCCAGTCCTGGCAGGCTGCTGACCCTAAATGAACAGCGTTTCCACAAATATGATGACAAAGACCTTGCCCATCGCTTGTCGGTTTGATGTAACAGTCTGGTGCAGAGGACAACGCCCAGCTCAATCTTGGCTCTGGGGGCTCCAGTTTCTCATTCAGACAGAGCTAGTGAAACTCAGAATGGATTCTTCGGGAGAACAGAGTGAATTTCTCTGCCTTCGATTGCTTGCACCAGACTTTCGATTCCATCAGTTACAATTCCTGCCAATTATTCCCACTGCTTCTGGAAAAATTCATGGATCAGGTTTGAATTTGACCACAGATTTGAAATGAGTACATTAATTTGTCAAAATTACAGTCAAGCACTCTTGTACGATTTAGTTACAGTTTGACCCACTGAACTTTCCCAGTTGATTTTCAACCCTCCGCCCGCAACCCCCCCCCCACCCCCCCACCCCACCGCCCCCCCCCCCCCCCCACCCCCATTTATGCCAGTATTTTTGTGACATTTACTTTATAATTTCTAAACAAAAGGAATATGAAATGAGGGATTTATTCCCCAGGAGATGGGAAGGCCGCCCCCAGTAATGACAGGGTTTTGCTAATTGGATGAACAGTGAAATGTGCACACTCTATCTGGAGGAGCAAAAGAATGCTGCTTCACGTTGTTCAAACTACAAAGCTGAATTATCAAAGCCCTTCACCTGGGCCATTCTACCAATTAAACGTTTTGGGACCAATGTATTAAAAGTAAAACAAAGAAAAAACACTTGATCAGGAGTGGGTTTAAAATGAAATATACATGAACTCTCCACGCAAACCATAAATAGATCCTTATTGACGAATTCACCCTGGCCATGAGTTATATTTGCTGTAAGTTGGCCCTTCTTACTCTCATAGTCCTGCTCACTATCCCCATAAATATTCACTATCCACAATAAATATTCAGCCCTACACACTCTGATATTCCTGTGGTCCTCCAAATCTGTCTATCTGCTCATCCTGCACCATTCCTGCCTTCAGCTCCCAGAACATAAGGTCTGGACTTCTCCTCCCAAAAACCCCACCCAGCCCCACCTATCCTCTCTCTCTCCTTCTCTGGCCTTTCAGGCGCTCCTTAGAACCTGCATCTGTGGCCAAGGCTTTAATCTTCTGTTCTAACATCTCCTTATGTGACTCAATGTCAAAGGCTGCCGAATGGGCGGCACGGTGGTGAGCACTTTGATTCCAACCGCGGGTCACTGTCTGTGCGGAGTCTGCACGTTCTCCCCGTGTGTGCGTGGGTTTCCTCCGGGTGCTCCGGTTTCCTCCCACAGTCCAAAGATGTGCGGGTTAGGTGGATTGGCCATGCTAAATTGTCTCTGTCCAAAAGGTTAGGTGGGGTTACGGAAATGAGGTGGGGGTGTGAGCCGAGGTAAGGTGCTCTTCCCAAGGGTTAGTGTAAACTTGATGGGCCGGGGCAGCACGGTGGCACAGTGGGTTAGCACTGCTGCCTCACGGCGCCGAGGTCTCAGGTTCGATCCCGGCTCTGGGTCACTGTCCGTGTGGAGTTTGCACATTCTCCCCGTGTCTGCGTGGGTTTCACCTCCACAACCCAAAGGTGTGCAGGGCAGGTGGATTGGCCACGCTATATTGCCCCTTGATTGGAGAAAATGAATTGGGTACACTAAATTTATTTTTAAAAAACAACTTGATGGGCCAAATGGCCTCCGGCTGCACTGTAAATTTTATAGATTCTATGAATTCCACACCAACAGCATTGGGATGCTTTACTGTGTTAGAGGTGCTGTATAAATATAATTTGCTACTGTGACAGCTTGCAGAGTGGAATAGCTGTTGGACATTTGGCACACACATGATGTAATGGTGCTGATGAATGTGTATCCCGGGGGAATGAGTGGTTTGGGGCGGAGGGGAGGCGGATGTGCAAGAGATAAGGAGAAAAAAATCCCAAAGCCATCCAACGAATAGTGGATAATATTCATGGAGACCGATTATACTCTGGTGATTAAATTAAATTAAATTATCTTTCTCTACACATATCCTCGAAGACCAATACAGTATTATGGGTCCATAAATCAGGAAACCCACTAAATAGTCTTTGGTGCTTCACATGGCACAGTACAAATTGGAGAATGACGGAGGGAGAGATGTACAGAATCCTGCAATATGACAAGATCTCAGGTTTCCTGTGGTTGATTGCATGAGAGCCGTTCTGGGTCAGAAGCAGAGACAGATGACCCCACCGGCATGAGAAATAACAGCAAAAGAACTCCACAACCCAAGAATAAATGGAAGAAGGCATCAACTTTGACCTAGGCCACCATTCACAATGCAGTGTATGGGTAACAACCTGGCAGGCCAAGTGTGTAATGAGGTCTGGAGACTGGTCACCCTGGCAATCTTGAAAACTATGCCCCTCATAATTTTGTATACCTCTATCAGGTCGCCCCTCAACCTCCTTTGTTCCAGTGAGAACAAACCGAGTTTATTCAATCGCTCCTCATAGCTTATGCCCTCCATACCAGGCAACATTCTGGTAAATCTCTTCTGCACCCTCTCTAAAGCCTCCACATCCTTCTGGTAGTGTGGCGACCAGAATTGAACACTATACTCCAAGTGTGGCCTAACTAAGGTTCTATACAGCTGCAACATGACTTGCCAATTCTTATACTCAATGCCCCGGCCAATGAAGGCAAGCATGCCGTATGCCTTCTTGACTACCTTCTCCACCTGTGTTGCCCCTTTCAATGATCTGTGGACCTGTACTCCGAGATCTCTTTGACTTTCAATACTCTTGAGGGTTCTACCATTCACTGTATATTCCCTACCTGCATTAGCGCTTCCAAAATGCATTACCTCACATTTGTCCGGATTAAACTCCATCTGCCATCTCTCCGCCCAAGTCTCCAGACAATCTAAATCCTGCTGTATCCTCAGACAGTCCTCATCGCTATCCGCAATTCCACCAACCTTTGTGTCGTCTGCAAACTTACTAATCAGACCAGTTACATTTTCCTCCAAATCATTTATATATACTACAAAGAGCAAAGGTCCCAGCACTGATCCCTGTGGAACACCATTGGTCACAGCCCTCCAATTAGAAAAGCATCCCTCCATTGCTACCCTCTGCCTTCTATGGCCTAGTCAGTTCTGTATCCACCTTGCCAGTTCACCCCTGATCCCGTGTGACTTCACCTTTTGTACTAGTCTACCATGAGGGACCTTGTCAAAGGCCTTACTGAAGTCCATATAGACAACATCTACTGCCCTACCTGCATCAATCATCTTAGTGACCTCCTCGAAAAACTCTATCAAGTTAGTGAGACACGACCTCCCCTTCACAAAACCGTGCTGCCTCTCACTAATACGTCCATTTGCTTCCAAATGGGAGTAGATCCTGTCTCGAAGAATTCTCTCCAGTAATTTCCCTACCACTGAAGTAAGGCTCACCGGCCTGTAGTTCCCGGGATTATCCTTGCTACCCTTCTTAAACAGAGGAACAACATTGGCTATTCTCCAGTCCTCCGGGACATCCCCTGAAGACAGCGAGGATCCAAAGTCACTCCTTATCCTTTTAAACTCCAGTGAATACAGCCCTAGTTTGTGTATTCACCCATCATAATGTAACCTTTTCAGTCCAGTGATCATTGTGGGAAATCTATACTGCATTTCTCCTGAGGCCAATATATCCTTTCTGTGTTGCGATGACGAGAACTGCTCCCAGTATTCCAGGACTGGCTTAACCAGGTCTTTGTAGCGATGAAACATGACTCTGGTAGTCCAGTGGGTAGATCGCCCCGGCTCTTTGGACAGATGTGGAAGCACAGAAAAGCTGCCCGTTAATCTGCCCACTAACATCCTCATGACTGAGAAAGATAGACCATGGAAGGAGAAGAATACAACAAGGTGGAAGTAATGTTAATGTTCTGGTCTGCCAGATGGTTAATGAAACTCCAACTTCCACTGCTTCACTCTCCTCTCTCCAAGCGTAGAACATGAACATGAAGGTAAGCAACTCTCACTCCCAACAGGAACATTAAACATGTTCAGAGTTTGATCTTTACTCCGATAAGTCCAGCTCACAAATTTACCCCTCAATGAGAATTCATTCAAATTCTAAAATAAGAAGTTAGCTCCGATCATGTATAACTGTGGGCGTTGTGCACAGGCACAGTGAATAACATTAACAGTAAAACGCAACGTGTTTTGCAATTCTCCTTCCAACTAAGTGTAGCCATCGATGGTTCTATTGTTGAACAATGCTCCAGGTTGGTGCAGGCGAAGAGGTTGAATCGAGGATCCTCACTAAAGTCTCCAGGTTCATTAAACATCCTCTTCATGAATTAGTCTCCGCTCCACCTGATGCTTTTCCTTTCATGGCCAAACTCATCAATATTGCTTTGTTCTATCTGTTTGGGGATGGTAGGAAATAAGATTTTAAAAAGCTCATTAAAAACCATTAAACCTACAAAAAAAATCAGTGGTTGTCATTTGGAAATCAAACTCTGTTTTCAGATCTGTCATGTTAATGGACAAACAAGAACAACGTTGTGCATTTATATAGCACTTTTAATATAATGAAACCTGCAGAGGAGCATCACAGGAATATTATAAACGGAAATAGACACTAAGCCATACAAGAGGATATTTCCAAAAGCTTCAATAAAGAGATAGGTTCAAAGGAGCATCATAAAGGGAGAGAGAGGCACAAGGTTCAAGAAGGAATTTCATAGCTCGGGACTCAGGTAGTTGAAGGCACTGCTGCCAATGGTGCAGCGATGGAAATTGGGGGATGCCAAAGAGGCTGGAATGGGAGGAGTGCAGAGACCCTGGAGGATTGTAGGACTGGAGGGGATGACTGAGATAGGGAGAGGCGACGCCATGGAGGAGATTTTTAAAGTTAAATCATTGTCAGAATGGAGCGATAATGAAAGTGGAGGAAGACCAACCAGAGACAGAGATGGAGGATCCGAAAGATATTGCAGAATTCTGCTGAGCGGATTTCGAAGATGATACAGGAGCTTGATGAGCCCATTCTGCAGCATCCGCTTCCATCTGGTTTCGACAATCGCCACACTCTTCGGAAAACTTCTTCACTTTATTGGCCGGACTCTTCCTGTCCTTGGTTGAAATAAGATCAATAAAGAACCCTTCGTCTGGAGGCATCTCATCAACCATGTTAACTGATCTGATTAGCCCACTGTAGGACGCAAAAAATGTTGTTTTGCAAAATGATTTGTGCAGCCACACCTGGACCATACTTTTCCATAACCTGGACATTGCCGTGGACCATGTCGGTTGCCACATTTCTGGCATAAGATGGCGGCTCCTGTCGGCCGCTTAATATGGCCGCCCACACTGAGACCACATTTCTTATTGAACTGCGTAACAGTGCTGATGGTGCTGCTGTCTTCTTACATGTTCGCGCCAAAATGTTTCAAACTGAGTGTACTGATCTGTTGTGCAGCCTGCTCACTTGCACGGCAAATCTTAATTGCATTTTCCAATTTCAGGTCTTCTTCCTGTAACAATCTGTCACAGAGCTTATCATTTGATATGCCAAATACTATTTGGTCACGGATCATCGATGATTTTAGATCACTGAAATTGCAGGATTGGGCCTTCAGCCTGAAGTCAATTACAAAACTGTTGAAAGATTCACCTGGTTTCTGGGTACGCGTACGAAAAATATATCTTTCAAATGTTTCACTTTTTTTCGGAGAGCAATGCCGATCAAAGTACTTTATTGCCTCATCGTAGCTCTCATCGCGGCTCCTGCTTTCCTCTTCGCTTTCAAAAGTGAAGGTATTGTAGATTTCTATTGCTTGTGGACCTGCCACCGTGAGCAAGCAAAGCAATGCGCCTCTCATCAGGCTGTGTCTGCAGGCCAAGGGCTGTGACATAGAGTTTAAACTGCTGTTTGAAAACGCTCTAGTTTTCATCTACGTTACCCGAGACTTGAAGCTGGTGGGGTGCATTTAAACCTTCCATCTCAAACTTCACCGTTGTTTGTTGCGTTGAGTCACAAATAGCCGTAGTTCATCAGGACGGCAGAAGAATCTCTTTTTCGTTCTTAGGCCGGTTGCGCCTCATCCTTTCTGCTGTTACCTTTAAATGTTCTGCACTCCTGGTACCATGTTGTGTTCTGTGACTTTGCCGCTACAATGATGCACACAGGTGACTTAATTAGAATGATGATTTAGTAAGTTACTATTTGAGTTTTGTGAACTCTCCTGGAGCTACCCTATGTGCGACTGCCTTGTCCTACGCCTTACTACCAACTGGCGAGAGGCGGATATCACATGACCGATGTCTGACGCCATCAGCTGGTTGGAGATTGCATTGCTAACTATGTGCTATATTGTTCACAGGGATATCATCACAAGAATGGGAGCAATGTAAGTTAGTGAGTACAGTGGGGTGGTAAGGAAACAGGGCTGGCTGAGCGTTAGGGTACAGGCAGCAAAGATCGAAATGAGCTGCAGAGAATGGTTTTCCCAATTCCAGCCTTCAGAATAATTGTTCAGAGCAGACGTAAGGCTATCATGTAACTCAGAATGTGTGAGTGTCAGAAAATCTGGCTGCCTCCGGCACGGTCTGTCTCCCACAATAACCATGATTGTTACAAAATTAGGAAAACCACAAACCTTGGGAATGTGAAATAAAACAGGGACTGCTGTATTTGCTCCAAAGCTCTCGGTATCTGAGAGAGAAACGGCAAGTTCACATTTTAAGTGCAAACGCCACCAGAACTAGTGCTGTTACTGGTGAGCAGATCAATAACTTTACTTCTGGAGCATAAAAATGAGACAAGCGGTTAAACAGAATCAATTTGGTTTGATTAATGGGCACGGCTCCTCCTGTTTGCATTTACTGAGTTTTTCCAATCAATCTCGATTTGCTCAGAAGGTAGAATACTGACACGCACATTGAGAGCCAGAGACTGAAGCACAGAGACACGCACACACACCCACATATACACAGAGACACGCACACACACCCACATATACACAGAGACACGCACACACACCCACATATACACAGAGACACGCACACACACTTGCATATACACAGAGACACGCACACACACCCACATATACACAGAGACACGCATGCACACCCACATATACACAGAGACATGCACGCACACTTGCATATACACAGAGACACGCACGCACACCCACATATACACAGAGACACGCACGCACACCCACATATACACAGAGACACGCACGCACACTTGCATATACACAGAGACACGCACGCACACCCACATATACACAGAGACACGCACGCACACCCACATATACACAGAGACACGCACGCACACTTGCATATACACAGAGACACACACGCACACCCACATATACACAGAGACACGCACGCACACCCACATATACACAGAGACACGCACACACACTTGCATATACACAGAGACACGCACGCACACCCACATATACACAGAGACACGCACGCACACCCACATATACACGCACACACACTTGCATATACACAGAGACACGCACGCACACCCACATATACACAGAGACACGCACGCACACCCACATATACACAGAGACACGCACGCACACTTGCATATACACAGAGACACGCACACACACTTGCATATACACAGAGACACGCACACACACTTGCATATACACAGAGACACGCACGCACACCCACATATACACAGAGACACGCACACACACCCACATATACACAGAGACATGCACACACACCCACATATACACAGAGACACGTACACACACCCACATATACACATACACAGAGACACGCACGCACACCCACATATACACAGAGACACGCACACACACCCACATATACACAGAGACACGTACACACAGTCACATATACACGAACACAGTCACATAGACATGCGCACACTGTCACATATACACATAACACGCGCACACAGTCACATATACACAGAGACACACACACTCACATATACACAGAGACACGCACACATCACATATGCACAGAGAAAAGCACACAGTCACATATACACAGAGACATGCACAAACAGTCACATATACACATAGACATGTGCACACAGTCACGTATACACAGAGACACGTACACACAGTCACATATACACAGAGACACGCGCACACAGTCATATATACACAGAGACACACGCACACAGTCATATATACACAGAGACACACGCACACAGTCATATATACAAATAGTCGCGTGCACACAGTCACATATACACAGAGACACGTACACACAGTCACATATACACAGAGACACATGCTCACAGTCAAATATACACAGAGACACGTGCACACAGTCACAAATACATAGAGACACAGGCTCACAGTCACATATACACAGAGACACATGCAAACAGTCACATATACATAGAGACATGCGCACACAGTCATATATACATAGAGACATGTACACACAGTCACATATACACAGAGACACACACACTCACATATACACAGAGACATACACACATCACATATACACATAGACAGGCACACACAGCCACATAGACACAGAGACACATACACACAGTCACAGAGTCACGCACGCACAGTCATATACACAGAGACACGTACACACAGTCACATATACACAGAGACATGTACACACAGTCACATATACACAGAGACACGTACACACAGTTACATACACACAGGGAGACATACACACAGTGACATATACACAGAGACACATGCACACAATAACACATACACAGAGACATGCGCACGCAGTCACATATACACAAAGACATGTACACACAGTCACATATACACAGAGACACACACACTCACATATACACAGAGACACACACACATCACATATGCACAGAGAAAAGCACACAGTCACATATACACAGAGACATGCACACAGTCACATATACACAGAGACATGCACAAACAGTCACATATACACAGAGACACGTACACACAGTCACATATACACAGAGACACGTACACACAGTCACATATATACAGAAACACGTACACACAGTCACATAAGCACAGAGACATGCACACACAGTCACATATACACAGAGACACATACACACAGTTACACATACACAGAGACATGCGCACGCAGTCACATATACACAAAGACATGTACACACAGTCACATATACACAGAGACACACACACTCACATATACACAGAGACACACACACATCACATATGCACAGAGAAAAGCACACAGTCACATATACACAGAGACATGCACACAGTCACATATACACAGAGACATGCACAAACAGTCACATATACACAGAGACACGTACACACAGTCACATATACACAGAGACACGTACACACAGTCACATATATACAGAAACACGTACACACAGTCACATAAGCACAGAGACATGCACACACAGTCACATATACACAGAGACACATACACACAGTTACACATACACAGAGACATGCGCACGCAGTCACATATACACAAAGACATGTACACACAGTCACATATACACAGAGACACACACACTCACATATACACAGAGACACACACACATCACATATGCACAGAGAAAAGCACACAGTCACATATACACAGAGACATGCACACAGTCACATATACACAGAGACATGCACAAACAGTCACATATACACAGAGACACGTACACACAGTCACATATACACAGAGACACGTACACACAGTCACATATATACAGAAACACGCACAGTCACATAAGCACAGAGACATGCACACACAGTCACATATACACAGAGACACATACACACAGTTACATATACACAGAGACACATACAAATCACATATACACAGCGACACGTACACATCACATAAACACAGTCACATGTACAGAGAGGCATGCACCCACAGTCACATATACACAGCAACACACACACAGTCACATATACACATATACACATAGAGACAGGCACACAGTCACAGAGAGATAGGCATATACAGTTGCGTACACAGGGACACATGCACACAGCCAGGCACACACCTACGTAACACACACACAAACACAAATATACATACACATATACACACACATACACAGACAATCACACAGACACACACAGGCAAACACACACATGCGCACACACATACATGCGTGCGACCACACCCACACCCCCCACATACACATACATGCACACACACATGCGTGCACACACACACATGCGCACACACACCTACACACACACATGCACGCACACATGCGTGCGACCACACACACATAAACACACATGTGTGCATACACAAACACACACATGCGCACACATACAGATACACACACAGGCATGCACACACATATGCGTGCGTCTATACACACACACACAGCCACACACAAATGGATGCACACACATGTGTGTGACAAATGTGAGGTAATGCATTTTGGAAGGTCTAATGCAGGTAGGGAATATACAGTGAATGGTAGAACCCTCAAGAGTATTGAAAGTCAAAGAGATCTAGGAGTACAGGTCCACAGGTCACTGAAAGGGGCAACACAGGTGGAGAAGGTAGTCAAGAAGGCATACGGCATGCTTGCCTTCATTGGCCGGGGCCTTGAATATAAGAATTGGCAAGTCATGTTGCAGCTGTATAGAACCTTAGTTAGGCCACACTTGGAATATAGTGTTCAATTCTGGCCGCCACACTACCAGAAGGATGTGGAGGCTTTAGAGAGGGTGCAGAAGAGATTTACCAGAATGTTGCCTGGTATGGAGGGCATTAGCTATGAGGAGCGGTTGAATAAACTCGGTTTGTTCTCACTGGAACGAAGGAGGTTGAGGGGAGACCTGATAGAGGTATACAAAATTATGAGGGGCATAGACAGAGTGGATAGTCAGAGGCTTTTTCCCAGGGCAGAGGGGTCAATTACTAGGAGGCATAGGTTTAAGGTGCGAGGGGCAAGGTTTAGAGGAGATGTACGAGACAAGTTTTTTTACACAGAGGGTAGTGGGTGCCTGGAACTCGCTGCCGGAGGAGGTGGTGGAAGCAGGGACGATAGTGACATTTAAGGGGCATCTTGACAAATACATGAATAGGATGGGAATAGAGGGATATGGACCCAGGAAGTGTAGAAGATTGTAGTTTAGACGGGCAGCATGGTCGGCATGGGCTTGGAGGGCCGAAGGGCCTGTTCCTGTGCTGTACATTTCTTTATTCTTTGAATCGGGCGGGGTCATAGCTGAGGTATTAAATGTCTTTACCAAGGAAGAAGATGCCAGCCAACCGTGGTGAAAGATGAGGCAATCCAGATTGTAGAAGTGTTTAACATTGAAAAAGAGGTGGTATTGGATCAATTAGCGATACGTAAAGTTGATGAGGCACCGGGACTGGCACCCAAAGATACTGAGGGAAGTGAGAGTGGGAATAGCAGAGGCACTGGTCTCAGTCTTCCTTAGGTTCAGGTGGTTAATGAGGACTGGAGAATTACAAACGTTACGCCCTTGTTCAAAAAGGGAGTGTGGATAAGCCCAACAACTACAGGCCAGTCAGTTCAACTTTGGTGGGGAATCATCTAGAAACTATAATTTGCGACAATGTTTATAGTCACGTGGAGCAATGTAGGTTAATTAAGAAATGCCAGCATAGGGTTCTTAAGGGAAAATCATGTTTAGCTAACTTGCTGGAGTTTTTTTGTAGATGTAACAGAATTATGAGGGCAATGTTGTTGCCATGAATTTGTACATGGGACTTCTAAAAGGCATTGATAACAGTGCCACACAACATATGAGCGAAGTCATAGTTCATGGAATAATAGTTGCATGGATATGGAATTGGCTGAGTGGTAGGAAACAGTTGTTGGGTGCAAAACCTGGAAGCCTTGTGAACTTTGTGGGGGATAGCGTAGAATTCCAAAGGACATGGAGAAGTTGATGGAATGGGAAAGCAGGTGACAATGAAGTTAAATGCCAAGAAATGTGAAGTGATTCATTTTGGTAGAAAGAACATGGAAATACGTATAAAATAAGAGTTAGAACGCTAAAAGGGCTCCAGGGGCAGAGGGATCTGGGTGTGTATGTGCACATAAATCATTGAAGGTGGCAGGATAGTTTGAGAAAGCATACAGTATCTTGTGTTTTATTAATATGGGCTTATGTTGAACTTGTGTAAGACACTCGTTCAGCCATAAGTATCGCATCTAGTTGCCCGCACTGCGGAATACTGGTGACAGAGGCTTCACACGTCACTGGTGTAACGTGTTTTAATGGTGAACAATTGTGACCCTAACTGTCCCTAGATACCAATGGTGTCGTGTTTTAATGGTGAACAATTGTGACCCTAACTGTCCCTAGATACCAATGGTGTCGCCCCCCCCGCAATGCTCTCTCAGTGATCCTTAATCTTTTTAATCCTCCATTATCTGCCGCTACGTCTGGGTGTGTCCTCAGGATGCACACCGAAGGTGGAGGCAGCCTGCGGCCTACCGTGCCCTCTGACCTTTAATACTGTGGTGAACCATGTATTAGGGGATGTAAGGTAGGACCTGCATTACAGGTTCGCCGGTAGCTCCTGCCGGCTGGCTCCGCCCACGGAGAACTGTATAAATATGCATGACCTCCAGTGCCCTGCCATTTCGCCAGCTGCAGCAGGAGGCCTCGCATCTGACTGTAATAAAGCCACAGTTGTACCCAACTTTAGTCTTTGTGCAATTGATCGTGCATCAATTTATTACAGTCAGATTGTCCACAGAATGGATATCAGAATTAACCCCGATCGCCTGCAGCTGGATCCGCACTCGCCTGACGCCAGGAAAGACTTTACTCACTGACTAGCATGTTTTGAGGCCTACATCAACGCGGCGGACCCCGCGCCAACGGAGGCTCAGAAGATAAACGTCCTGTACTCCAGACTGAGCTCCAGCGTGTTCCCGTTGATCCAAGACGCCACGAATTACACAAAAGCAATGGAACTCCTGAAAGAACACTACGTGCAGAAGGCGAACACGCTCTTCGCCAGGCATGTTCTCGCCACCCGCTCGCAACTACCTGGTGAGTCCATCAAAGGCTTCTGGCGGGCCCTAATTCCACTCGTCCGGGACTGTGACTGTCAGGCCGTCATGGCCGCCGAACACGCGAACCTCCTTGTGCCGTAGGCTTTCGTGACGGGGATTGCGTCGGACCGCATCCGAGAACGATTACTGGAAGGGGCCACGCTCAAACTGACAGAGACAAAAACCCTGGCGCTCTCCATGACGGTCGCATCCTGTAACGTACAATCGTACCCCTCCCGCCGCGCTGCCCACCCTTCTACTCCTTCCTACCCCTCCTGGACCCCGCCGACGACCTCCTCAGCCGGGGCCCTGCCTTCCCAATACGCCTGCGCCGCACGCCGATCCGCGCACCCTGGGGGTCCCCACTGCTACTTCTGTGGTCAGCAGAAGCACCCCCGCCAACACTGCCCGGTCCGCACTGCCGTTTGTAAATCCTGCAGTAAGAAGGGCCGCTTTGCGGCTGTGTGCCAGGCACGCGCAGTCGCTGCGATCACGCCCGCTATCGCCCCCTGCCCCACGCCAGACGCACAATGGGAGCCGCCATCTTCCCCTCCCGGGTCCATGTGCGACCAATGGGCGCCGCCATCTTGTCCCGACCCCGCAATGTGCGCACCATGGGCGCCGCCATCTTGTCTCCCACAGGGTCTCCGGACATCCCAACATCGGAATCGCACACGCTCACCACCCGAAGCATCCGACGGCTACCCACAGATCGCTTCGATGACGCTGGACCAATCTCGCCCGCACAACCTGGCCACCGCGTCGACGATGGTTAAAATCAACGGCCACGCGACCTCCTGCCTGCTGGACTCCGGGAGCACCGAAAGCTTTGTTCACCCAGATACGGTAAGGCGCTGCTCCCTCGCGGTCCACCCTGCCAATCAAAGGATCTCCCTAGCCTCCGGATCCCACTCCGTCCCGATCCGAGGCTTTTGTACAGTCACCCTCACGGTCCAGGGCGTAGAATTTAGTAACTTCCGCCTCTATGGTCCTTCCTAATCTCTGCGCTGCACTCCTGTTGGGCCTGGACTTACAGAGCCTCACCCTCAAGTTCGGCGGGCCCTTACCCCCCCCCCCCTTACCCCTCCCCCTTACCGTTTGCGGCCTCACGACCCTCAAGGTCGATCCCACCTCCCTTTTTGTCAATCTAACTCCAGATTGCAAGCCCGTTGCCACGAGGAGCAGACGGTACAGCACCCAGGACAAGACCTTCATCAGGTCCGAAGTCCAGCGGCTGCTTAAGGAGGGTATTATCGAGGCCAGCGACAGCCCCTGGAGAGCCCAAGTGGTAGTGGTTAAAACTGAGGAGAAACACAGGATGGTTGTTGACTACAGCCAGACCATCAATCGGTACACGCAGCTCGATGCGTACCCCCTCCCACGCATATCTGATATGGTCAATCAGATTGCGCAGTCCCGGGTCTTCTCAACAATTGACCTGAAATCTGCCTACCACCAGCTCCCCATCCAGAAGTCGGACCGTCCATACACGGCCTTCGAGGCGGACGGTCGCCTCCACCACTTCCTTAGGGTCCCTTTCGGCGTCACAAATGGGGCCTCGGTCTTCCAAAGAGAGATGGACTGAATGGTCGACCAGTACAGTTTGCGAGCCACCTTTCCGTACTTAGATAATGTCACCATCTGCGGCCATGACCAGCAGGACCACGATGCCAACCTCGATAAATTCCTCCGCACTTCCACTCTTCTCAACCTGACCCACAACAAAGAGAAGTGTGTGTTCAGCACGACCCGGTTAGCCATTCTCGGCTATATAGTCCAAAACGGACTTCTCGGGCCCGACCCCGACCGCACGCGCCCCCTCATGGAACTTCCCCTCCCCCACTGCCCCAAAGACCTCATACGCTGCCTGGGATTCTTTTCCTACTTCGCCCAGTGGGTCCCAAACTATGCGGACAAGGCCCGCCCACGCATCCAGTTCACCCAATTCCCCCTCGCGGCCGAGGCACGACACGCTTTCACCCGCATCAGAGCAGACATCGCCAAGGCCGGGATGCGCGCAGTGGACGAGTCACTGCCTTTCCAAGTAGAAAGCGACGCTTCAGACGTCGCCCTTGCCGCCACTCTAAACCAGGCAGGCAGACCCGTGGCATTCTTTTCCCGCATCCTTCATGCCTCTGAAATTCGACACTCATCCGTCGAGAAGGAGGCCCAAGCTATCGTTGAAGCTGTGCGGCATTGGAGGCATTACCTGGCCGGTAAGAGATTCACTCTCCTTACGGACCAACGGTCGGTAGCCTTCATGTTCAATAACACACAGCGGGGCAAAATCAAAAATGATAAAATCTTGCGGTGCAGAATCGAGCTCTCCATCTATAATTACGAGATTTTGTATCGCCCCGGTAAACTCAACGAGCCCCCAGACGCCCTCTCCCGAGGTACATGTGCCAACGCACAAGTGGACCAACTCCAGGCCCTACACGACAGCCTTTGTCACCCGGGGGTCACTCGATTGTACCATCTGGTCAAAGCTCGCAATCTGCCCTACTCCGTCGAGGCAGTAAGGACAGTCACCAGGGACTGCCAGGTCTGTGCGGAGTGCAAGCCATACTTTTACCGGCCAGACTGTGCGTGCCTGGTGAAGGCTTCCCACCCCTTTGAACGCCTCAGCATGGATTTTAAAGGGCCCCTCCCCTTCACCGACCGTAACACGTACATTCTCAGTGTGGTCGATGAGTATTCCAGATTCCCCTTCGCCATCACATGCCTCGATATGACGTCTGCCACCGTCATCAAGGCCCTCAGCACCATCTTCGCTCTGTTCGGTTTCCCTGCCTACATCCACAGTGACAGGGGATCCTCATTCATGAGCGATGAGCTGCGTCAGTTCCTGCTCAGCAGGGGTATAGCCTCCAGCAGGACAACCAGCTACAACCCCCGGGGAAACGGGCAAGTAGAACGGGAGAATGGGACGGTTTGGAGGGCCGTCCAGCTGGCCCTACGGTCCAGGAACCTCCCAGCCTCTCGTTGGCAGGAGGTCCTCCCTGACGCTCTACACTCCATCCGGTCACTATTGTGCACCGCCACTAATAACGCACCCCATGAACGTGTTTTTACCTTCCCCCAGGAAGTCCACATCCGGGGTATCGCTCCCGACTTGGCTCGCTGCTCCAGGACTGGTCCTTCTCCGTAGGTATGTCCGACTCCACACGGCGGACCCCTTGGTGGACAGGGTTCACCTGCTCCACGCCAACCCTCAATATGCCTACGTTGAGTTCCCCGACGGCCACCAAGATACTGTCTCACTCAGGGACCTGGCACCGTCAGGTTCCACCCCAACACACCCCCCCCACCCATGCGCCCCCCCCTTCACCGCGCCGCCAATATTGACCCCACCAGACCATCCCCCCCCTCCCGTTTTCCGCACAAGAGGACGAAGAGGTCTTCGGCATGCTCCCGGAGTTTCCCGATGACTGGCCGGCATCAGCACCGTCACCACCGCCATCGGTGCCACCTCCACCACCGCCAGCACCGACTTCGCCGCCGCCGTTACGCCGCTCCCAACGAAACACCAAAGCACCGGACCGGCTGAACCTTTGACGGACTCCAGACCGTCAACATGGACTTTTCTATCCCTACCATTGTACATAATTGCACTAATTGTATATAGTTTCACGTCACCCCCGCCGGACTCATTTTTAACAGGGGGTGAATGTGGTGAACCACTGTAATAGGAGATGTAAGGTAGGACCTGCATTACAGGTTCACCGGTAGCTCCTGCCGGCTGGCTCCGCCCACGGAGAACTGTATAAATATGCATGACCTCCAGTGCCCTGCCATTTCGCCAGCTGCAGCAGGAGGCCACGCATCTGACTGTAATAAAGCCACAGTTGTCCCCAACTTTAGTCTTTGTGGAATTGATCGCGCATCAAATACCCTGGCGTGCGTCCTCTGGAGGGCATGGATCCGAGGGCCCTGGTCAACTTGCCGGTGGCACATGCCTCACCCTGCCACCCTGTGCCACCCGCTGATCTCGAGACATGCCGTTGTCTGGGGGGCGGGGGGGACTCAGGAGCCCCTCCAGAGATCAGCACAAACAGAAAGGGCCAAATGGCCTCCCGAGTGCTGCCGATCCTGTGATTTCTATGATTTCTGTCTCTCTCGATCGCAGCTCATCCTATTTCATGATTTCTCCCTCCTCTGGTTTCTCTCTTTATTTTTCTCTATCTCTCTGTCTGTTGATCAGCGGTTTATTCATTTCTTTCTCCCTTTCTAGCCATTTACATCAGAGAAAATAAGAAGTCCTTTGCATCACAACGCATTGCTTCAAACCCAAGCGATCTCTGAGCAATCACGTGACCAATGCTGTTTATGAAATGACAGCAGCCCTTATTACACCACAAGATCCAAAAAGCAGCCGGGAAGTATGTGAATCGCTCATTTGCTTTTTGAATTACTGAAGGGAGGGGGTCTCTGCAATGGTTAAACTCCAAACTCTCTCCACCAACAAAGAGTTGTTTACCTATTCTTTATCAGAATCTCACGTGAATCACTCAGAGCTCCAGCCAACAAATGAGTGATTGTGGGTGATGGATGGATGTTACTAATCAAAAGCGGAATATCAAAGGACTGTCTCTAAAAGAAAGCACCCCTACACTAATCAGCGCAAACACTTCACTGACTCTGAGAGAACTCTGTTCACATAGCAACATGATACCATACCTTTGCCTTTTTGCCCTATCCTTCCTCGCCTTCGAAAGAGGCTGCCTGTAGCCCAGGTTTGACTCCACAACAGCAGCCTCCACCATAGTGCCCAATACCCAAGGCGGATCTGAGTCAGTGACCATTGCCTACTCCTGACCCCTGTATCTCCCTTTACACAGTACAAAGTCTTACAACACCAGGTTAAAGTCCAACAGGTTTGTTTCGATGTCACTAGCTTTCGGAGCGCTGCTCCTTCCTCAGGTGAATGAAGAGGTCTGTTCCAGAAACACATATATAGACAAATTCAAAGATGCCAAACAATGCTAGGAATGCGAGCATTAGCAGGTGATTAAATCTTTACAGATCCAGAGATGGGGTAACCCCAGGTTAAAGAGGTGTGAATTGTCTCAAGCCAGGACAGTTGGTAGGATTTCGCAGGCCAGATGGTGGGGGATGAATGTAATGTGACATGAATCCCAGGTCCCAGTTGAGGCCGCACTCATGTGTGCGGAACTTGGCAATAAGTTTCTGCTCGGCGATTCTGCGTTGTCGCGGGTCCTGAAGGCCGCCTTGGAGAACGCTTACCCGGAGATCAGAGGCTGAATGCCCTTGACTGCTGAAGTGTTCCCCGACTGGAAGGGAACATTCCTGCCTGGTGATTGTTGCGCGATGTCCGTTCATTCGTTGTCGCAGCGTCTGCATGGTCTCGCCAATGTACCACGCAGCGGGACATCCTTTCCTGCAGCGTATGAGGTAGACAACGTTGGCCGAGTCGCACGAGTATGTACCGCGTACCTGGTGGGTGATGTTCTCACGTGTAATAGTGGTATCCATGTCGATGATCTGGCACGTCTTGCAGAGATTGCCATGACAGGGTTGTGTGGTGTCGTGGTCACTGTTCTGAAGGCTGGGTAGTTTGCTGCAAACAATGGTTCATTTGAGGTTGCGCGGTTGTTTGATGGCAAGTAGTGGGGGTGTGGGGATGACCTTGGCAAGATGTTCATCGTCATCAATGACGTGTTGAAGGCTGTGAAGAAGATGACGTAGTTTCTCCGCTCCGGGGAAGTACTGGACGACGAAGGGTATTCTGTCGGTTGTGTCCCATGTTTGTCTTCTGAGGAGGTCGGTCCGGTTTTTCGCTGTGGCGCGTTGGAACTGTCGATCGATGAGTCGAGTGCCATATCCCGTTCGTACGAGGGCATCTTTCAATGTCTGTAGATGTCTGTTACGCTCCTCCTCGTCTGAGCAGATCCTGTGTATACGGAGCGCTTGTCCATAGGGGATGGCTTCTTTAATGTGTTTAGGGTGGAAGCTGGAGAAGTGGAGCATCATGAGGTTATCCGTGGGTTTGCGGTAAAGCGAAGTGCTGAGGTGACCGTCCTTGATGGAGACGAGTGTGTCCAAGAATGCAACTGATTTTGGAGAGTAGTCCATGGTGAGTCTGATGGTTGGATGGAACTTATTAATGTCATCGTGTAGTCGTTTCAGTGATTCTTCGCCGTGGGACCAAAGGAAAAAAATATCATCGATGTATCTGGTGTATAACATCGGTTGAAGGTCCTGTGCGGTGAGTAGGTCCTGTTCAAACTTGTGCATGAAGATGTTGGCGTATTGGGGTGCGAATTTGGTCCCCATGGCTGTTCCGTGCGTCTGGATGAAGAACTTGTTGTCGAAGGTGAAGACGTTGTGATCCAGAATGAAGCGGATGAGTTGCAGAATTGCGTCTGGAGATTGGCAGTTGTCGGTGTTGAGTACTGAGGCTGTTGCAGCAATGCCGTCGTCATGGGGGATGCTGGTGTAGAGTGCCGAGACGTCCATTGTGACGAGGAATGTTCTTGGTTCAACTGGTCCATGGGTGCTGAGTTTCTGTAGGAAGTCCGTCGTGTCGCGACAGAAGCTGGGTGTACCTTGTACGATGAGTTTCAAGATGCCCTCGATGTAGCCAGAGAGGTTCTCACACAGGGTCCCATTGCCTGAAACGATATGGCGGCCTGGTGTGTTGGCCTTATGTATTTTTGGGAGGCAGTAGAGATCTCCAATGCGGGGAGTACGTGGGATGAGAGCACGTAGGGTGCTCTGAAGATCTGGATCCAAGGTCTTGATCAGTCTGTTAAGTTGGCGGATGTGTTCCTTGGTCGGATCTGCGGGTAACTGTCTGTCGTGTTCTTGGTTGTTCAGTTGTCGGTATACTTCTTTGCAGTAGTCCGTTCTGTTCAGTACGACAGTTACCCCTTTGTCTGCTGGTTTGATGATGATGCTGTGATTGGTCTTGAGAGCGCGGATGGCATTGCGTTGTGCTTGGGTGACGTTCGGGGTTGTCTTGTGAATGCGACTGATGAATCTGGCATTGACGCGACTCCTGACGGCTTGAGCATACATGTCGAGTCTAAGGCGGCGGCCTTCCGGAGGGGTCCAATTCGACTCTTTCCTCTTCGGTTGCCGCACCGCAGATCTCTCGGTCTGCTGTTCCGGTTCATTGGTAGTCTGCTTGGGTTCGCTGTTGGCCTCTTGGGGTCTGTGGAAGAATTCCCGGAGCCTCATTCGCCTGATGAATTCCTTCGTGTCTGCCGCGAGACTGATGGGGTCCATTTTGGTGGTGGTGCAGAAATTAAGCCCTCTGCTGAGGACTTCGATTTCGTCTGGTTGAAGGGTGTAGACTGACAAGTTGACAATAGATTTCCCTGTATTGTTTTCTACTGTGACACCGGGGGTGGCTTGGTTGCTGTTCTTGGTATGCATATAGGTGGCATAGTATTGTTGTCTCATCTGTTTGGCGGTGTTCCGCAGCTGGTCTGCTGCATCCTGAGCGCAAGTTGAGAATATGGCCTCTATCTTGGTTTCCAGGTTGCGTCGTCTGCTGTAGAGCTGGCGGACGAGGTGGTTGAGGAGTGTGAGAGAGGTGCGACGGCAGAGTCTCTCAGCGAAGTCTGTGTTGTAGGTCGACTTGAGTGGGTTTGTGATCTGTAGCCCTTTCGGGATCTTGTCTGCTTTCTTGCACCTTTGTAGAAACTTAATGTCAGTGTCTATATGCGCGATCTTCCTGGAGATCCTCTCCACTTTGAGCCGGCAGTTTGCGGTGTCGATGGTCGCCATGATGTGGAGATGCCGGCGTTGGACTGGGGTGAGCACAGTACGAAGTCTTACAACACCAGGTTAAAGTCCAACACGTTTGTTTCGATGTCACTAGCTTTCGGAGCGCTGCTCCTTCCTCAGGTGAATGAAGAGGTCTGATCCAGAAATACATATATAGACAAATTCAAAGATGCCAAACAATGCTAGGAATGCGAGTATTAGCAGGTGATTAAATCTTTACAGATCCAGAGATGGGGTAACCCCAGGTTAAAGAGGTGTGAATTGTCTCAAGCCAGGACAGTCGCTCACTCATCCAGGCTAGAGAATCATTCTCTGCAAGACATCCATCTTTGATGTGGCAGCTGCTGAGGGAGGGGATTTAAAAGGCATTCACCTCCTCCCCATCTTGTTTGCTGGGGTCAGACACAAAGCAGGGCAGATTTCAACAGACAAAACAATATATTACCCATAAAAATTAGACTTCTTCTCATGAGTCATGCAACTATCTAACCCCATGCTGTACCTGTCCTGGGAGTGTTTGATGAGGACAGTGTAGAGGGAGCTTTACTCTGTATCTAACCCCGTGCTGTACCTGTCCTGGGAGTGTTTGATGGGGACAGTGTAGAGGGAGCTTTACTCTATATCTAACCCCGTGCTGTACCTGCCCTGGAAGTGTTTGATGGGGACAGTGTAGAGGGAGTTTTACTCTGTCTCTACCCCGTGCTGTACCTGTCCTGGGAGTGTTTGATGGGGACAGTGTGGAGGGAGCTTTACTCTGTATCTAACCCCGTGCTGTACCTGCCCTGGGAGTGTTTGATGAGGACAGTGTAGAGGGAGCTTTACTCTGTATCTAACCCCGTGCTGTACCTGTTCTGGGAGTGTTTGATGGGGACAATGTGGAGGGAGCTTTACTCTGTATCTTACCCTGTGCTGTACCTGCCCTGGGAGTGTTTGATGGGGACAGTGTAGAGGGAGCTTTACTCTGCATCTAACCCCGTGCTGTACCTGTTCTGGGAGTGTTTGATGGGGACAGTGTGGCGGGAGCTTTACTCTGTATCTAACCCCGTGCTGTACCTGTCCTGGGAGTGTTTGATGGGGACAGTGTAGAGGGAGCTTTACTCTGTATCTAACCCCGTGCTGTACCTGTCCTGGGAGTATTTGAAGCTGATATCTGATATCTTTATATTGGTCACCTCCTCATTATTAAACAGAAACATTCAGCTGATTTGTTACATAATGAAAGTGACTGAAAATGGCAGCAACAGAGAGAGACAGGAAGTGACATTAAGAACTGGGAGCGATAGAACGAGACTGAGGTACGGAGAGCTAGCAGAGTTTGACACTGTCTGGGAGGCAATCACTGGAGGCGGGTGAGAGGATCATTTTGAGACTGAGATCACCTCTGAGTGTCCTGACTGCCCATTGGTTGTGTCCTATTCTGAGTGTTCATTGGCTGCATGTTTGCATATCATGACAGGCTGCACGGATTGTTGTGGCTAGCAGGGGCGTGATGGATCAATTGGCCTCCAGCTGTTCTGGAAATGTTTGATGTTTCTATTTACCTGATTTCTCTCCCCCCACACGGCAGACACACAAATAGAGACATGTCCCAGGTGCAGTTACTGGATGGTGAACCTGTCTAGTGTGCAGACTGATGGTCAGTATTTACATCAGCTTATTACTGGGAGAGAAAGAGGTGCTGAACTGGCCATTGTTCTGCTGTAGCCCTCAAGAGGTTAAAGTGCATATAAAACTGGCTAGAAGCAGATATCTGCAATGAATATTGCATGTATAAATTAAGCATCCAGACCATCTCTGTACTATAATACCCAGGGACCTTCCTTTGATTAAATGGAAGCAAATTGAAAAACATCCTGACCTTTTGGTTGTGTTTTTGAAAGGGGAGAAGGACGTGGAGAGGCAGAATGAATCATCCCGTTATTTTCAATTAATCCTTCCTTCCACTTTCCACCATCCCTGACCTTCTTTGATATTTATTGTGCAGCTCCTCGCACTGAGGGTGAGGAGGTAACGGAGCTGATTTCACTCCCTCACACTCTCTGCTTTGATGTCAAAGTTGATTGACAGCTGACTTTACTTCCAATAACATTTTGTATTAATTTTCTGCTGTAATTTCTATCTTTCATTCTTTCTCACATTCACTTTCTCACCCCTCTTTCTTTCTTTATTGTCTACCCATCTCATTCTGTCCCTTCTGCTCCCTCTGTCTCTCTCCTTTATTCATTCCATCTCTTGCACCATCTCTCACTCTGTCACTCTGATTCTCTTTTCTGACTCCCTCCTACTCCATCTCACTCACCGTGATTCCGTTCCTGACCCTGCCAGTCGCGATTGAATGGTGTACTGTGCATGAGCACTCTAAAAATCGCTATTCACAGTACAAAACGGCAGAAAGTGAAAAACAAGCCTCCCACGAGGTGGTGCGAGTTCAGGCCGTCTCCCGGATGCAGCGCCTCCACATTGACGAAAGCGGCCATTTCGTGCGCTCTTCCTGGGGCCCGGCGCATGCGCAATGCGATCGGGAACACAAAGCAGCCGAAAACCGCACTGCGCAGGTGCAGACGTCCGAGAACTGCTCCGCGCATGTGCAACGACGCACTGAGCATCATGACGCCGCGTCATGACGTGTGCGAACTGCGGCACCGCCCATTTTTAAAAAAACTGCCCGGCAAGAGGCAAACGCTGTTTAAACTGTGGGAAACCAAACCACTATGCAGCCCTGTGCAGATCTGCACCACCAGTCAGGAGCCAGCGCTCCCAATTCCGACAGCGGCAATTCCGACAGCGGCGCATCAGAAGTGTGCAACACCGAATGCATGACTGATCCAGGCAGTGCGACGGACCCAGATGACGAATATCTGGACAACACTTACCGAGTGGGCATTATTACGAAGTGCGAATACGCCACACCGGACACATCGCGAGTCCAATCAATCCTGGCCGTGGATTCCGAGGACGAATGGCGAGCAGTGATGAAGGTCAACCACTGCCCCATCCAGTTCAAACTGGACACAGCTGCCTCCGCCAACCTGATTTCGCAGGTGGACTTCAAGAGAATCAAGAAGCCCCCCACAATCCTTCCAGCTGCCTGCAAACTCCTGGACTACAATGGAAACGCAATCAAGGCACTGGGGTCCTGCCATCTGCAGGTGTCCAGCCGACACACACAAGCAAGCTTACACTTCGAGATTGTTAAACCAGACAGGGCGTCCCTGCTAGGTGCGCACGCCTGCAAGCAACTGAACCTCATTCAAAGGGTCTACGCCACGATGCCGTCCCATTCGGATCTTCAGGCCAGCATCAACGACATCCTAACCCAGTACCCAGATGTATTTAGCGGGGTGGGCACGCTGCCGTACGAGTACAAGATTCGACTGCGGCCTGATTCCAAGCCAGTGGTCCACGCACCACGGCATGTCCCTGCTCCACTGAGAGAGCGCCTGAAGGCAGAGCTCACGAGTCGACAACAAAAAGGCCATCTACATCTCCAAGGTCACTGAACCAACCGACTGGGTCAGTTCGATGGTGTGTGTAAAGAAGCCTTCGGGGGACCTAGGCACCTGCATTGACCCCAAGGATCTAAACAAAAACATTATGCGGGAACATTACCCCATCCCGAAGAGGGAAGAAATCACGAGTGAGATGGCACAAAATTGGACGCATCCCAAGGATTTTGGCAAACCCAACTTGAAGAATCCAGCTGAAGGCTCTGCACCATCAACAGGACTTTTGGCAAATCCTGCTACAACTGACAAATAGGGGCTGGTTTAGCACAGGGCTAAATCACTGGCTTTGAAAGCAGACCAAGGCAGGCCAGCAGCACGGTTCAATTCCCGTACCAGCCTCCCCGAACAGGCGCCGGAATGTGGCGACTAGGGGCTTTTCACAATAACTTCATTTGAAGCCTACTTGTGGCAATAAGCGATTTTCATTTCATTTCACTTTTCAACCGAATGCCATTTGGCATCATCTCAGCATCAGAGATTTTCCATCGCATCATGGAACAGATGATGGAGGGAATAGAAGGGGTTCGTGTCTATGTTGACAATATCATAATCTGGTCCATAACCCCAGAGGAACATGTGTCGTGACTCAAGAAAGTATTCCAACGCATACATGAACATGGCCTCAAGCTATGCAGGTCCAAGTGCTGTTTTGGGACATCCACGCTGAAGTTCCTGGGCGCTCAGATTTCGCAACACGGTGAGCGCCCGGACACAGACAAAATTAAAGCCATCGAGGCAATGAAAGTCCCCGAGGACAAGAAGGCAGTACTGGGAATGGTCAATTTCCTTGGCAAGTTCATCCCGAATTTGGCCACACACACCACGGCCCCACGCAAGCTGGTAAAAAAATCAACCGCCTTTGAGTGGAAGGCGGAGCACCGAGCAGAGTGGCTGGAGCTGAAAGCCAAGCTCACCACTGCACCCGTCCTTGCATTCTTTGACCCAGATCCAGGTGTTGCCTCCCAGGTGCCAGGGTGCGTGATGTCTCGGATCGTGTTTTCGGGATCCTTAAGGGGGAGGGGGAGCAGCCCCAAGTCGTGGTCCACATAGGTACCAACGACATAGGTAGGAAAAGGGATAGGGATGTAAGGCAGGAATTCAGGGAGCTAGGGTGGAAACTTAGATCTAGGACAAACAGAGTTATTATCTCTGGGTTGTTACCCATGCCCCGTGCTAGCAAGATGAGGAATAGGGAGAGAGAGGAGCTGAACACGTGGCTACAGGGATGGTGCAGGAGGGAGGGATTCAGATTTCTGGATAATTGGGGCTCATTCTGGGGTCGGTGGAACCTCTCCAAACGGGATGGTCTACACCTGGACCAGAGGGGTACCAATATCCTGGGGGGGGGAAATTTGCTAATGCTCTTCAGGAGGGTTTAAACTAGTTCAGCAGGGGCTTGGGAACCTGAATTGTAGCTCCAGTATACAGGAGGTTGAGAGTAGTGAGGTCATGAGTAAGGTTTCAAAGTTGCAGGAGTGTACCGGCAGGCAGGAAGGTGGTTTAAAGTGTGTCTTCTTCAATGCCAGGAGCATCCGGAATAAGGTGGGTGAACTTGCGGCATGGGTTGGTACCTGGGACTTCGATGTTGTGGCCATTTCAGAGACATGGATAGAGCAGGGACAGGAATGGTTGTTGCAGCTGCCGGGGTTTAGATATTTCAGTAAGCTCAGGGAAAGTGGTAAAAGAGGGGGAGGGGTGGCATTGTTAGCCAAGGACAGTATTACGGTGGCAGAAAGGAAGTTTGATGAGGACTCGTCTCCTGAGGTAGTATGGGCTGAGGTTAGAAACAGGAAAGGAGAGGTCACCCTGTTGGGAGTTTTCTATAGGCCTCCGAAAAGTTCCAGAGATGTAGAGGAAAGGATTGAAAAGATGATTCTGGATAGGAGCGAAAGCAGCAGGGTAGTTGCTATGGGGGACTTTAACTTTCCAAATATTGACTGGAAACGCGACAGTTCAAGTACTTTAGATGGGTCTGTTTTGTTTAGTGTGTGCAGGAGGGTTTCCTGACACAGTATGTAGATAGGCCAACGAGAGGCGAGGCCACATTGGATTTGGTACTGGGTAATGAACCAGGACAGGTGTTAGATTTGGAGGAAGGTGAGCACTTTGGTGATAGTGACCACAATTCAATTACGTTTACTTTAGTGATGGAAAGGGATAGGTATATACCGCAGGGCAAGAGTTATATCTGGGGGAAGGCAATTATGAGGCAAGACTTAGGATGCATCGGATGGAGAGGAAAACTGCAGGGGATGGGCACAATGGAAATGTGGAGCTTGTTCAAGGAATGACTAGGGTAAGAGTAGGGCCAGTCAAGGACAGTAATGGGAAGTTGTGCGTGGAGTCCGAGGAGATAGGAGAGGTGCTAAATGAATATTTTTCGTCAGTATTCACACAGGTAAAAGACAATGTTGTCGAGGAGAATACTGAGATTCAGGCTACTAGACGATAAGGGCTTGAGGTTCATAAGGAGGAGGTGTTAGCAATTCTGGAAAGTGTGAAAATAGATAAGTCCCCTGGGCCGGATGGGATTTATCCTAGGATCCTCTGGGAAGCTAGGGAGGAGATTGCTGAGCCTTTGGCTTTGATCTTTAAGTTATCTTTGTCTACAGGAATAGTGCCAGAAGACTGGAGGATAGCAAATGTTGTCCCCTTGTTCAAGAAGGGAAGTAGAGACAACCCCGGCAACTATAGACCAGTGAGCCTTACTTCTGTTGTGGGCAAAATCTTGGAAAGGTTTATAAGGGATAGGATGTATAATCATCTGGAAAGGAATAATTTGATTAGAGATAGTCAACACGGTTTTGTGAAGGGTAGGTCGTGCCTCACAAACCTTATTCAGTTCTTTGAGAAGGTGACCAAACAGGTGGATGAGGGTAAAGTAGTTGATGTGGTGTATATGGATTTCAGTAAAGCGTTTGATAAGGTTCCCCACGGTAGGCTACTGCGGAAAATACGGAGGCATGTGATTCAGGGTGATTTAGCAGTTTGGGTCAGAAATTGGCTAGCTGGAAGAAGACAAAAGGATGGGAAATGCTCAGACTGGAGTCCAGTTACTAGTGATGTACCACAAAGATCTGTTTTGGGGCCACTGCTGTTTGTCATTTTTATAAATGACCTGGAGGAGGGCGTAGAAGGATGGGTGAGTAAATTTGCAGATGACACTAAAGTCGGTGGAATTGTGGGTAGTGAGGAAGGATGTTACAAGTTACAGAGGGACATAGATAAGCTGCAGCGCTGGGCTGAGAGGTGGCAAATGGAGTTAAAGGAAAAAAGTGCGAGGTGATTCATTTTGGAAGGAATAACAGGAAGACAGAGTACTGGGCTAATGGTAAGATTCTTGGCAGTGTGGATGAGCAGAGAGATCTCGGTGTCCATGTACATAGATCCATGAAAGTTGCCACCCTGTTGAGAGGGTTGTTAAGTAGGCGTACGGTGTGTTAGCTTTTATTGGGAGAGGGATTGAGTTTCGGAGCCATGAGGACATGTTGCAGCTGTACAAAACTCTGGTGCGGCCGCATTTGGAGTATTGCGTGCAATTCTGGTCGCCGCATTATAGGAAGGATGTGGAAGCATTGGAAAGGGTGCAGAGGAGATTTACCAGAATGTTGCCTGGTATGGAGGGAAGATCTTATGAGGAAAGGCTGAGGGACTTGAGGCTGTTTTCGTTAGAGAGAAGAAGGTTAAGAGGTGACTTAATTGAGGCATACAAGATGATCAGAGGATGGGATAGGGTGGACAGTGAGAGCCTTTTTCCTCGGATGGTGATGTCTAGCACGAGGGGACATAGCTTTAAATTGAGGGGAGATAGATATAGGACAGATGTCAGAGGTAGGTACTTTACTCAGAGAGTAGTAAGGGCGTGGAATGCCCTGCCTTCAACAGTAGTGGACTCGCCAACACTAAGGGCATTCAAATGGTCATTGGATAGACATATGGATGATAAGGGAATAGTGTAGATGGGCTTTTGAGTGGTTTCACAGGTCGGCGCAACATCGAGGGCTGAAGGGCCTGTACTGTGCTGTAATTTTCTCTGTTCTAGATCGAGAGACCAAGATATCCACAGATGCGAGTCAGGATGGCATTGGGCAATGGGGCGATGTTGCTTCAAAGAGATGACACGTCATCCTGGGTACCAGTAGCATACGCGTCACGGGCAATGACACCCACTGAGACCAGATATGCGCACATTGAGAAGGAGTGTTTAGGTCTTCTCACCGGCATCCTCAAATTTCCTGATTATGTCTACGGCCAGCCGACATTCACTGTTGAGACGGATCATAGGCCTCTGGTCCACATCATCCACAAGGACCTGAACGACATGACGCCTCGTTTGCAAAGAATTCTGCTCAATTTCAATTTGGTGTACACACCTGGCAAGGAGCTCATCATCGCCGATGCACTGTCCCGCTCCGTCAACTCACCCAGTGAGCCGCTGGAGATCATCCAGCACATTGAATTGCAGGTACAACTGTGTGCAAGCAATCTCCTGGCAACAGATGAGAAGATCGTTCTCATCCGAGAAGAGACGGCCAAAGACCCCCTGTTGCAGCGAGTCATCCACAACCTCAGCAATGGCTGGCAGAAAGGGCAATGCCCTCAATTCTACAACGTCAAGGACGACCTGATGCTGCTCGACGGCATCCTGCTCAAGCTGGACAGGATAGTCATCCCGCTACGTCTCCAGAGCACGGTGCTGCGGCAGATTCATGAGGGACACCTGGGCGTAGAAAAGTGCAGACGCAGGGCCCGGCAAGCTGTCTACTGGCCCGGCATCAACCAGGACATCACGGACATGGTCCTGAACTGCGAAACCTGTCAGAGATTCCAACCAGCGCAGAGCAAGGAGACGCTCCAACCACATGACCTAGAGACCTCTCCGTGGTCCAAGGTTGGCATTGACCTATTCCACGCGAATGGTCGCGACTATATCTTAATCATCGATTACTTTTCGAACTATCCTGAGGTGCTGAAGCTGCCAGACCTCACGGACCGCCATCAAAGCGGTAAAGAGACATTCTCACGTCATGGCATCCCGAACACCGTCATGAGCGACAATGGCCCGTGCTTCCACAGTCGAGAATGGTCCACGTTTGCCAAGAGCTACAATTTCAGGCATGTCACCTCCAGTCCGCACTATCCGCAGTCCAATGGCAAAGTCGAGAAAGGGGTCACATCGTTAAGCAGCTCGTCCGCAAGGCCTCGGACTCCGCTTCCGACATACACCTTGCACTACTCGCGTACCGGGCGACTCCCTTGTCCACTGGCATGTCGCCAGCTCAACTGCTGATGAACAGGGACCTGCGGACGACGCTTCCAGCCCTACACCTGCCCAACCTTGATCACCTCCTGGTGCTGCAGAAGATGCAGCAGCTTCGCGACAGCCAGCAGCAGGGCTATGACGCACATGCCACCGATCTGGACGTGCTATTCCCGGCAGACACGGTCAGGATCAAGATACCGGATGGTGGGTGGTCTGCTCCGGCTGCCGTTGTTCGACAGGCCGCACCCAGGTCCTATGTCATACGTATGGCTGATGGCTCCATTGTGCGAAGGAATCGAAGGGCACTGCGAAAAGTTGCTTGCCCACAACCACTTTCCCCTCCATTTCCACATGTTGAATTGCCACCTCGAGACACCTCGAAACACGAGGCCACCAGTCGTGCCTCCCACTCGCCTGTCAAGATACCGTCATCCCCTCCACCACCTCTCCGGCGGTCGACGAGGATCAGACGCAAGCCTCAGAGACTGGACTTATGAGCATTTGTTTTGTTTGTTCTGTATTCCTCAGTCAGTCACATTAGACAGACACATTCACATGTATTTACATCTAAAAAAAAAGGGGAGATGTCATGATATGCAAACATGCAAGCAATGAACACTCAGAATAGGACACAACCAATGGGCAGTCAGGACTCTCAGAGGTGGCATCACCACAAGGGGGCATGACATAAACCCTATAAAATGGATGAGGCACTCACACCCTGCCTCTTTCCACAGACAGATATCTAGAGAGTTAGACAGGGTTGATCAGCAGCATCACACCCCAGCACATGGCTTAGAGCAGGCTGGTACAGTTAGACTGAGTTACTGCAGTTAGATTAGCAGAGAGTCAAACTCATTTGAGAACTGTGTTAATAGTTCAATAAACACGTTGAACTCATTTCAGAGTCTGGAACATCCTTTAGTTAAGACTGCATCAAGTATCACCCTGTGTTATCCGAAGCAGCATCACACAACACAGCCCAATCCCACTTTGTAACTCTTGACCAGTAATCCCGCATAATCGTATTTTTTGATGCAGACCCTCATTGAAAACGGGAATTGAAAACGTTCTCTTTCAATAAGCTGTTCCAGCTGGAGGTCAATTGGAAATTTCAAAACTGAATTGATCGATTGTTGTTAGTAAGGTGGCTAAGGGCTTTGGAGTAAGGGTGGGTGAATGGAGTTAGTTACAGACCCGCCATGGTCTAGTTGAATGATGGAATGGACTCCAAGGGCTGGGTGACCTTCCATTTCGATCACACGTTCCGATATGCAGTGAATGATGGGAAGTTCTCGTCCAGCTGATAATGTGCAGGTCTACCTGCATCTCAACGTCAGTCCCTGGATATGAACAGCACCCCATGGGCCGAGGGAATAATTCACTCCTGCGCACATCTTCAGAAATAACAACATCAGCCTTATCTTGTTCACTCACGCTATCTCTCTCTGCCTTTCTTTGGTCTGTCTGTCACACCAGCCCATAATCATTCCCAGGAGGTGCATCCTGAGTAAGATTGATTTTAAAGCTCCTTAGTTGATTACTGATCTCTTGTTTATTGACGACCTTTAAACACACAACTGCTTTCTCATTTAACTGAGTGTTTGCTTGATATGCAATTCAGTATTACTGCGAGCTGCTAACGATTTATTCCACAGTATCACCTGACAATATCTCAGCCCTCAGCTTGTTTGCTGACTTCCGTTATTTCAATTTAAAAGGTTACACCAGCATAGCCCATATGTTACCAATGAACGTTAAATATCAGTATTGATTGCTGATTGTTCAGGGTGGGATGTTCACGTGTGACAACATCCTGCTGTTCGATTCGTACCATGGAGAGAAACAGAGTTGGATTAGGATTATGGCTCCGTGTCACCACTTCAGTTTCTGAAACATAAAAGACAAAGGATGCGATTTAATAGCCTCGTTGCGGCCCACTCGGTGTAGGGATGGGCCGTTGAATCTCGCGAGAGATCTCGTGCGAAAGACGCGACCTTCAAAACGCCTCACGAGATGCAACAAAATCTCGCGAGACATCATGATCTGGCAGGGTGGTACCCAGGCACTCCTGCTGACACCCAGGTGGCGCTGCTAGGCTGGCAGGGGGCACTGCCAGGGTACCAGGCGGGCAGTGCCAAGGTGCCAAAGTGCCAGAGATCAGGCCTGGGGGTGCGGCCCTTCAGAAGCGGGGTGAGGGGTGGGGGGGGGCTTGAGAAACCCATAAGAGTTAGGTACAGGGGGGTCCAGAGGCCACGCTGAGGGGGGGGGGGGGGTGAAAGATCGGAGCAGCATTTAAAAATTGTGCCCTGATCCGCAAATATTCTTCCTGCGCTGAGCTCGTCAGAGAGGCCTCGATGGGGGTGGGGCGGGTTCCTCGCCAAGACCAAAAAAAACGGCAAAGTGCCGTTGAAATTCGGTGTCGGAATCGGCAATGCAGCTGCCAAGGAACCTCCTGCTAAACCCGCCCAAAACACAACCCTGTTTCTGTCCCACTTCTGATTCAGCAAAAGAAGAAAAACATTGAAGATATTTCTATCTGTTTAATTTACAGAGGATAGTGAATGGTTGTTGTGTCAATGTTAGCCCAATTAAGGGTGTCTCTCTCCGATATTTAGTCTTTTCCTTGCCCCCCCCCCTCCTCTCCAGCCTACCCTCCTCGTCCCGACCCTGACTTTTGATATCCCATCTGACAAGGTTGATATTCAAATGTGTGAGTCAGTGAGAATTCAAACTCAAGGGCACAACAGCAAAGATGAGTTTAGTCATTCTTGTGTGTTAAGTGTCTGGGGAACATGTCCCCCAATAAACCACCCAAAACAACAATAAAAACTTGCATTTAGATAGCGCCTTTAACAGCGCATGACGTCCCAAAGTGCTTTACCGAAGTGTTATCAAACCACAAGACACAAGGTGATATTAGTGGAGGTCCACAAAAGCTTGGTCAGAGTGGTGGGTTTTAAGGAGCATTTTAAAGGGGGAGTTAATTCGGAGCTTAGTTTCAGGAATATCTGCAGAGTCACTGAAAATGAAAAAATGAAAATCGCTTATTGTCACAAGTAGGCTTCAAATGAAGTTACTGTGAAAAGCCCCACATTCCGGCGCCTGTTCGGGGAGGCTGTTACGAGTGAGTCTGTGAAGTATGGTCCCGGGTTATAAAGTGTAACAATCATGTGCCATTATTTCAACTGCACTTGTGAATGTTATCCTTGTTAGCAGCTGTACATTCCTGGTAAAACCACGCATTCACTGACTTAGAAATAGCACGGTAGCACAGTGGTTAGCACTGGTGCTTCACAATGCCAGGGTCCCAGGTTCAATTCCCAGCTTGGGTCACTGTCTGTGCGGAGCCTGCGCATGCTCCCCGTGTCTGCGTGGGTTTCCTCCGGGTGCTCTGGTTCCCTCCCACAAATCCCGAAAGACTTAGATAATTTGGACATTCTGAATTCTCCCTCTGTGTACCTGAACAGGCGCCGGAGTGTGGCGACTAGGGGCTTTTCACAGTAACTTCATTGCAGTGTTAATGTTAGCCGACTTGTGGCAATAATAAAGATTATTATTATTATCGGACATTCCTTCACGTCACTGGGTCAAATTCCTGGAACCCCCCTCCCTAACAGCACAGTGGGTGTACCTACACCACATGGACACCAGCAGTTCAAGACGGCAGCTCACCACCACCTTCTCGAGGGCAGTTAGGGACGGGGCAATAAATGCTGGTCTAGCCAGTGAGACCCAAAACCAAGATATCAAAAATCTGTTGTAGTTTAGATGAAAATCTGCAGTTATAAGGTTCATTTCCATGCATAGATTCAGATATATTGCTTTATAGCCTAATTAATTCATTTGTGTTTATTAAATCACATATAAATGAGTGTCGCAATAATCTGAGGAACATTGCTGAGCTGGTCACAATCCAATGCGGTTTGTGTGATTAAACAATAGAAACTCTACCTAAATAGAGAGAGATTGCAGAACTCTGAGGAGCAGAGGGACCTGGGCATCCTGCTCCATGAATCAAACAGAAAGTGATTGGAGAGGCAAATGGAACGTTGGCGAACACTGAAAGAGGAATGGAAGAGGGAAGTGGAGAAGTTTCACTCCATCCGTACAGAGCCTTGGTGAGACCGCACCGAGAATACTGCGCACAGTTTTGGTCTCCTTCTTTGAAAAAGGACATAATTGCATTAGAAGCAGTTGAGAGAAGGTTCATTCAAAGGAAGGTTAAGCAGATGGACAACTAGAGCATCCATGATTTTAGTGAATGGCGCGGTGGACTCGGCCCATCTTCATCAATCACCTTCCATCATAAGGTCAGACGTGGGGAGTTTGTGGATGATAGCACAATGTTCAGCACCATTCGCAACTCCTCAAAGCAGTCCCTGTCCAAATGCAGCAAGACCTGGACAATATCCAGGCTCGGGCTGACAAGTGGCAAGTTACATTCACGCCACACAAGTGCCAGGCAATAACCACCTCCTGCAAGAGAGGATCTAACTGTCGTGTTGGGTGTGCCGATACACAAACGAACCAACACGGTTGTAGATGGTACAACTCTGTTTTATTATTCTGTACAATAACAACTATTAACTTCTGACTGTGGTTCGTGCTTCACCAGCTAACCTGTGGACCCAGCCCTAGCACTAACTGAGTGAGGCACTCAGCACATGGTGTATGTCTGAGTGGCGCGCTGTGAGCTCTGTGCTCTGAGCTATCTCCTGCTGGAATGAGCGGGAACTGTGGTGTTCCCTGTTTTATAGTGCGTGTGCTCTCACTGGTGATTGGCTGCGATGTTATGTGTGTGCTGGTTGGTCCAACTACCTGTCCATCAGTGTGTGTGTGATTGCACCATGATATGTTCATATGGATATCATGACACTAACCACCGCCCCTTGACATTCAATGGCATTACCATCGCTGAAACCCCACAATCAACATCCTGGGGGTTACCATTGATCAGAAACTTAACTGGACCCAGGCACATTAATACTGTGGCTAGAGGCTGGGAATCCTGTGGTGAGTAACTCACTTCCTGACCCCCCAAAGCCTGTCCACCCTCAACAAGGCACAATCAGGAGTGTGAGGGAATACTCCCCACTTGCCTGGATGAGCGCAGCTCCAACAACACTCAAGACGCTCGACACCATCCAGGACAAAGCAGCCTGACTTGATTGGTCAGCGGCGGAACAGGATGGCACAGTGAGGAATGTGCCATCGGCAAGTTGGCCAGGCCCTCCAGAGGACGCCCGCCAGGGGCATCAACGGCCACAGGGCGTGGTGAGCAGCAGGCTGCCTCCACCTCTGATGTGCATCCTGGGGACACACCTAGACGTAGTGACAGAGGGCGGAGGGCCAAGAAAATTGGTTCTGTTACAGAAACATAGACGCAAATCAGATACCAGAAATGGGCGGCACTGTTGCCTCACAGCTCCAGGGTCCCAGGTTCGATTCCCCGCTGGGTCACTGTCTGCGAGGAGTCTGCACGTTCTCCCCGTGTGTGCGTGGGTTTCCTCCGGGTGCTCCGGTTTCCTCCCACAGTCCAAGGATGTGCGGGTTCGGTGGATTGGCCATGGTAAATTGCCCTTAGTGTCTCAAAGGTTGGGTGGGGTTAGTGAGTTACGAGGATGGGGTGGAGGCGTGATGTTAAGTAGGGTGCGCTTTCCAAGGGCCGGTACAGACTCGAAGGGCCAAATAGCCTCATTCAGCACTGTAAATTCTATAACTATGATTCGATGACCACGCCCGGGGCCTCTGCTCTGCCGCAGTGAGGGGCCACAGGTCCGGCAGTCCCCCTCCTGGCTTCTCCCGTTCCCGGCATTTATGGGTGGCCTTCTCCAGGGAGGGGAGGGGGGGGGGGGGAGCAAACAGAAATGACAGTGTTGGACAGTCCGACACAAGCATCCCAGGGGGTGGGTAGCTGGCTTCAGTGGCCAGGACACCCGGCCATGGTGGGCGATATGGGTGCCGGCATGTGGGGTGGGGTGGGGGTTCTGCTGCCCTCCGGGTGGGGAGGGTTGCGGGTGTGTGGGACGCAGGTTACTGTCACCCTGCCCGCCCTGAGGAGGAGGGTGCAGCTTCTTCCAGCCCCGCTGGCCGGTCGGGACGGTGTTGTCCACGGCGCTGACCGCCTCTACCACCTGCACCCAGGCAGGGCGAATGGCGAAGGTTGGCAGCCACCTTCCCGGGTCAGGGACAGGGTCGTCCGTCCCTCCTCCACCGCTTCCATGAGGATCTCCAGCTCGGCGTCGGCGAAGCTTGCCGCCGCTCTCCTCGCTGCCATCGTGTTGGCTGGGGTGAGTGTGTGTGGGGAGTGTAATGTGTGTGTGCGGCTGGGATGAGTGTGTGTGGGGAGTGTAATGTGTGTGTGCGGCTGGGATGAGTGTGTGTGGGGAGTGTAATGTGTGTGTGTGGCTGGGATCAGTGTGTGTGGGGAGTGTAATGTGTGTGTGCGGCTGGGATGAGTGTGTGTGGGGAGTGTAATGTGTGTGTGTGGCTGGGATGAGTGTGTGTGGGGAGTGTAATGTGTGTGTGCGGCTGGGATGAGTGTGTGTGGGGAGTGTAATGTGTGTGTGTGGCTGGGATGAGTGTGTGTGGGGAGTGTAATGTGTGCGTGCGGCTGGGATGAGTGTGTGTGGGGAGTGTAATGTGTGCGTGCGGCTGGGATGAGTGTGTGTGGGGAGTGTAATGTGTGTGTGCGGCTGGGATGAGTGTGTGTGGGGAGTGTAATGTGTGCGTGCGGCTGGGATGAGTGTGTGTGGGGAGTGTAATGTGTGTGTGTGGCTGGGATCAGTGTGTGTGGGGAGTGTAATGTGTGTGTGCGGCTGGGATGAGTGTGTGTGGGGAGTGTAATGTGTGTGTGCGGCTGGGATGAGTGTGTGTGTGGAGTGTAATGTGTGTGTGTGGCTGGGATGAGTGTGTGTGGGGTGTGTAATGTGTGTGCGCGGCTGGGATGAGTGTGTGTGGGGAGTGTAATGTGTGTGTGCGGCTGGGATGAGTGTGTGTGGGGAGTGTAATGTGAGTGTGCGGCTGGGATGAGTGTGTGTGGGGAGTGTAATGTGTGTGTGCGGCTGGGATGAGTGTGTGTGGGGAGTGTAATGTGTGTGTGCGGCTGGGATGAGTGTGTGTGGGGAGTGTAATGTGTGTGTTGGCTGGGATGAGTGTGTGTGGGGGAGTGTAATGTGTGTATGCGGCTGGGATGAGTGTGTGTGGGGTGTGTAATGTGTGTGTGCGGCTGGGATGAGTGTGTGTGGGGAGTGTAATGTGTGTGTGCGGCTGGGATGAGTGTGTGTGGGGGAGTGTAATGTGTGTATGCGGCTGGGATGAGTGTGTGTGGGGAGTGTAATGTGTATGTGCGGCTGGGATGAGTGTGTGTGGGGAGTGTAATGTGTGTGTGCGGCTGGGATGAGTGTGTGTGGGGGAGTGTAATGTGTGTATGCGGCTGGGATGAGTGTGTGTGGGGTGTGTAATGTGTGTGTGCGGCTGGGATGAGTGTGTGTGGGGAGTGTAATGTGTGTGAGCGGCTGGGGTGAGTGTGTGTGGGGAGTGTAATGTGTGTGTGCGGCTGGGATGAGTGTGTGTGGGGAGTGTAATGTGTGCGTGCGGCTGGGATGAGTGTGTGTGGGGAGTGTAATGTGTGTGTGCGGCTGGGATGAGTGTGTGTGGGGAGTGTAATGTGTGCGTGTGGCTGGGATGAGTGTGTGTGGGGAGTGTAATGTGTGTGTGCGGCTGGGATGAGTGTGTGTGGGGAGTGTAATGTGTGTGTGCGGCTGGGGTGAGTGTGTGTGGGGAGTGAAGTGTGTATCTGCGGCTGCAGCTTGTCAGCCTCCCGAGTGTCAATCCCAGACCCGGCCAATCCCGCACCGTTTCCCATGGGAATCGATTGTGTTCCACACTGAGGGCTGATTTCTCCGATTCTGCGTCTATGTCCGCAGGAATGGTTACGAACAGAAAGCCGTTGCCGCGCCTGCACCGTTGCGGTAGCCGGTGGGGAGCTAGCAGCCTCACCACGTAAAGCCCCCAGCAGAATTGCCGGGTCTGTCGCTGCGCAGGGGCATGTCGACCTGCTGTGCCCTCGCCGTACAACATGGTGCCGGCCACGCGCGGACGCGGCCTGCCAAACACTGCCCCCCTGTAACCCCCCTTGCCACTCCCGGACCACCCCGCACCAGTTGCCCCAGCATCCGCCGAAGCCCCCCCCTGCCAGTGGAATGGTTTGCACCCCCCCCCTGACTGTGACGGCACTGGACAGTCCACAGCCACCACGCGCGGCCCCCGAACGTTGTGAGGACATGTGCCGGGGGTGGCGAGGGGGTTTTCAGGGGCGGAGCATTGGGGGAAGTCCCCAGGTGGCATTCTGAGGCCGTCTCGACGGCGTACGGAGTACCTCTCGGGTGTACCCGTTTTGAGGGGGCGGAGCATGGGGAAAACGGCGCCGCGCTCGATTCCGGTGTAAAAATGGACTCTCCGGCCGGTCGCAGAACGCGGTCTTTCCTTCGGCGATCGGAGAATCCTGCCCTTAGTCTCAGAAACGGAGAATTCCCCTAACTTTACCGTACTGACTGTGGCTACAGAACACGTCCTGATAACGTTTCACCATCTGGTCCCAAGATCATTCTGTTGAAAATATCTGGTTTTAAGTCAATCTGCTTCATGAAATCCGCTGCTAACAATGAAACCTGGATCTCCCTGGTCTGGAGGAGCTAATGTTTTACCTCTGCTGCAGCTGTACATTCAACACCGTGCAGTAAAACCAGAGAGGCTGTAATTTACTTAACGCTGCTCAATATTTATTTCTTCCTGATGAGGGGGAAATTCAATGCAGGGACGTCAATAAATCACCCAGTAAATGGAGTGTTGCTCATCCTGTTTGTGGATGGCTGTTTACTATCTAAAGGTGCATTCAATCCAAGCTCACACATCAATCACAATATTTTCCTATCAATATGGTCAAAATAAACGGCGTCTACAGCCTGGTCAGCACAGGCCACATTGCATCCGACACTCCTCTCCTCCAGGTGCTCATTGTCAACACCTTGAGAGCACCTTTATCTATGATCCTGAGCTGTCCGGTTATTTGACTGGGAGAGGAATCACAGTCAAGCTGAATAATACCCCACCGTTTCCAGCATCTGACTGGCTTCTCTTTCCTCCCCTTTGTTGCCCACGGTGCTGAGGAAACATTAACTCAGACTCCCGAGTCCATCATACTTCCCTCCTCCGCAATTCAGAAAGGGAACATTAACACACGTTCTCTGCTCTTGGCTGAAATAAATTCACATCTAAATTCAGGCAATATGCTGATTCACCAATTGGCTCCGACACACTTTATTGAAGTTTATTCCAGCGCCAAGCTCAACACGAGAAGAGATGACACTGGGAGCTGACATCTGACAGGCTGCAGTTACAGGTGAATCAGACATTCTGAATTCTCCCTCAGTGTATCCGAACAGCGGCCGCAGTGTGGCGACGAGGAGATTTTCAGAGATTATTATTTTCCTTCCATCATGTGAATCCGACAGGCATTCAACACATCCTTAAAATACTATGTCTCCCAAATTAATAATTTACTTGAGGGGTTAGCTTTGTAATAAGTCGATAATAGAAGTGTTTTAGTGAGACAGGAACGGAAAGATAGGTGAGATAAGAGATAGAAAGGTGTGGATGTGAATAGACAAGAAAAATGAATGCCAGTGAGAGTCAGTGTGCGGAGAACTGCATCCCAGTGAGAGTCAGTGTGCGGGGAACTGTATCCCAGTGAGAGTCAGTGTGTGTGGAACTGTATCCCAGTGAGAGCCAATGTGTGTGGAACTGTATCCCAGTGAGAGTCAGTGTGTGTGGAACTGTATCCCAGTGAGAGTCAGTGTGTGTGGAACTGTATCCCAGTGAGAGTCAGTGTGTGTGGAACTGTATCCCAGTGAGAGTCAGTGTGTGGAACTGTATCCCAGTGAGAGTCAGTGTGTGTGGAACTGTATCCCAGTGAGAGTCAGTGTGTGCGGGACCCGTACCCCAGTGAGAGTCAGCGTGTGTGGAACTGTACCCCAGTGAGAGTCAGTGTGTGTGTGGAACTGTATCCCAGTGAGAGTCAGTGTGTGTGGAACTGTATCCCAGTGAGAGTCAGTGTGTGTGGAACTGTACCCCAGTGAGAGTCAGTGTGTGTGGAACTGTACCCCAGTGAGAGTCAGTGTGTGTGGAACTGTACCCCAGTGAGAGTCAGTATGTGAAACTGTATCATAGTGAGAGTCAGTGTGTGTGGAACTGTACCCCAGTGAGAGTCAGTGTGTGTGGAACTGTATCCCAGTGACAGTCAGTGTGTGTGGAAATGTATCCCAGTGAGAGTCAGTGTGTGTGGAACTGTACCCCGTGAGAGTCAGTGTGTGGAATGTATCCCAGTGAGAGTCAGTGTGTGTGGAACTGTATCCCAGTGAGAGTCAGTGTGTGTGGAACTGTCCCCAAGTGAGAGTCAGTGTGTGTGGAACTGTATCCCAGTGAGAGTCAGTGTGTGTGGAACTGTATCGCAGTGAGAGTCAGTGTGTGTGGAACTGTATCCCAGTGACAGTCAGTGTGATGGAACTGTATCCCAGTGAGAGTCAGTGTGTGTGGAACTGTATCCCAGTGAGAGTCAGTGTGTGTGGAGTTGTACCCCAGTGTGAGTCAGTGTGTGTGGAACTGTATCCCAGTGAGAGTCAGTGTGTGTGGAACTGTATCCCAGTGAGAGTCAGTGTGTGTGGAACTGTATCCCAGTGAGAGTCAGTGTGTTTAGAACTGTATCCCAGTGAGAGTCAGTGTGTGTGGAACTGTATCCCAGTGAGAGTCAGTGTGTGTGGAACTGTATCCCAGTGAGAGTCAGTGTGTGTGGAACTGTATCCCAGTGAGAGTCAGTGTGTGTAGAACTGTATCCCAGTGAGAGTCAGTGTGTGTGGAACTGAACCCCAGTGAGAGTCAGTGTGTGTGGAACTGTACCGTAGTGAGAGTCAGTGTGTGTGGAACTCTATCCCAGTGATAGTCAGTGTGTGTGGAACTGTATCCCAGTGAGAGTCAGTGTGTGTGGAACTGCATCCCAGTGAGAGTCAGTGTGTGTGGAACTGTAACCCAGTGAGAGTCAGTGTGTGTGGAACTGTATCCTAGTGAGAGTCAGTGTGTGTGGAACTGTCCCCAAGTGAGAGTCAGTGTGTGTGGAACTGTATCCCAGTGAGAGTCAGTGTGTGTGGAACTGTATCCCAGTGAGAGTCAGTGTGTGTGGAACTGTCCCCAAGTGAGAGTCAGTGTGTGTGGAACTGTATCCCAGTGAGAGTCAGTGTGTGTGGAACTGTATCGCAGTGAGAGTCAGTGTGTGTGGAACTGTATCCCAGTGAGAGTCAGTGTGTGTGGAACTGTATCCCAGTGAGAGTCAGTGTGTGTGGAACTGTATCCCAGTGAGAGTCAGTGTGTGTGGAACTGTATCCCAGTGAGAGTCAGTGTGTGTGGAACTGTATCCCAGTGAGAGTCAGTGTGTGTGGAGCTGTACCCCAGTGAGAGTCAGTGTGTGTGGAACTGTACCCCAGTGAGAGTCAGTGTGTGTGGAACTGTATCCAAGTGTGAGTCAGTGTGTGTGGAACTGTATCCCAGTGAGAGTCAGTGTGTGTGGAACTGTATCCCAGTGAGAGTCAGTGTGTGTGGAACTGAACCCCAGTGAGAGTCAGTGTGTGTGGAACTGTACCGTAGTGAGAGTCAGTGTGTGTGGAACTCTATCCCAGTGAGAGTCAGTGTGTGTGGAACTGTATCCCAGTGAGAGTCAGTGTGTGTGGAACTGCATCCCAGTGAGAGTCAGTGTGTGTCGAACTGTAACCCAGTGAGAGTCAGTGTGTGTGGAACTGTCCCCAAGTGAGAGTCAGTGTGTGTGGAACTGTATCCCAGTAAGAGTCAGTGTGTGTTTGGACTGTATCCCAGTGAGAGTCAGTGTGTGTGGAACTGTATCCCAGTGAGAGTCAGTGTGTGTAGAACTGTATCCCAGTGAGAGTCAGTGTGTGTGGAACTGTATCCCAGTGAGAGTCACTGTGTGTGGAACGGTATCCCAGTGAGAGTCAGTGTGTGTGGAACTGTCCCCCAGTGAGAGTCAGTGTGTGTGGAACTGTATCCCAGTGAGAGTCAGTGTGTGTAGAACTGTATCCCAGTGAGAGTCAGTGTGTGTGGAACTGTATCCCAGTGAGAGTCAGTGTGTGTGGAACTGTCCCCCAGTGAGAGTCAGTGTGTCTGGAACTGTATCCCAGTGAGAGTCAGTGTGTGTGGAACTGTATCCCAGTGAGAGTCAGTGTGTGTGGAACTATATCCCAGTGAGAGTCAGTGTGTGTGGAACTGTATCCCAGTGAGAGTCAGTGTGTGTGGAACTGTACCCCAGTGGGAGTCAGTGTGTGTGGAACTATATCGCAGTGAGAGTCAGTGTGTGTGGAACTGTACCCCAGTGAGAGTCAGTGTGTGTGGAACTTTATCCCAGTGAGAGTCAGTGTGTGTGGAACTGTACCCCAGTGAGAGTCAGTGTGTGTGGAACTGTATCCCAGTGAGTCAGTGTGTGTGGAACTGTACCCCAGTGAGAGTCAGTGTGTGTGGAACTGTATCCCAGTGAGAGTCAGTGTGTGTGGAACTGTATCCCAGTGAGAGTCAGTGTGTGTGGAACTAAAGCACAGTGAGAGTCAGTGTGTGTGGAACTGTATCCCAGTGAGAGTCAGTGTGTGTGGAACTGTACCCCAGTGAGAGTCAGTGTGTGTGGAACTGTATCCCAGTGAGAGTCAGTGTGTGTGGAACTGTATCCTAGTGAGTGTCAGTGTGTGTGGAACTGTATCCCAGTGAGAGTCAGTGTGTGTGGGACCCGTACCCCAGTGAGAGTCAGTGTGTGTGCAACTGTATCCTAGTGAGAGTCAGTGTGTGTGGAATTGTACCCCAGTGAGAGTCAGTGTGTGTGGAACTGTATCCCAGTGAGAGTCAGTGTGTGTGGAACTGTATCCCAGTGAGAGTCAGTGTGTGTGGAACTGTATCCCAGTGAGAGTCAGTGTGTGTGGAACTGTATCCCAGTGAGAGTCAGTGTGTGTGGAACTGTATCCCAGTGAGAGTCAGTGTGTGTGGAACTGTATCCCAGTGAGAGTTAGTGTGTGTGGAACTGTATCCCAGAGAGAGTCAGTGTGTGTGGAACAGTACCCCAGTGAGAGTCAGTGTGTGTGGAACTGTATCCCAGTGAGAGTCAGTGTGCGTGGAACTGTAACCCTGTGAGAGTCAGTGTGTGTGGAACTGTATCCTAGTGGGAGTCAGTGTGTGTGGAACTGTATCCCAGTGAGAGACAGTGTGTGTGGAACTGTACCCCAGCGAGAGTCAGTGTGTGTGGAACTGTATCCCAGTGAGAGTCAGTGTGTGTGGAACTGTACCCCAGTGAGAGTCAGTGTGTGTGGAACTGTCCCCCAGTGAGAGTCAGTGTGTGTGGAACTGTATCCCAGTGAGAGTCAGTGTGTGTGGGGCTGTACCCCAGTGACAGTCAGTGTGTGTGGGACTGTACCCCAGTGACAGTCAGTGTGTGTGGAACTGTACCCCAGTGAGAGTCAGTGTGTGGAACTGTATCGCAGTGAGAGTCAGTGTGTGTGGAACTGTATCCCAGTGAGAGTCAGTGTGTGAGAACTGTATCCCAGTGAGAGTCAGTGTGTGTGGAACTGTATCCCAGTGAGAGTCAGTGTGTGTGGAGCTGTACCCCAGTGAGAGTCAGTGTGTGTGGAACTGTATCCCAGTGAGAGTCAGTGTGTGTGGAACTGTATCCCAGTGAGAGTCAGTGTGTGTGGAACTGTATCCCAGTGAGAGTCAGTGTGTTTAGAACTGAATCCCAGTGAGAGTCAGTGTGTGTGGAACTGTATCCCAGTGAGAGTCAGTGTGTGTGGAACTGTATCCCAGTGAGAGTCAGTGTGTGTGGAACTGTATCCCAGTGAGAGTCAGTGTGTGTAGAACTGTATCCCAGTGAGAGTCAGTGTGTGTGGAACTGAACCCCAGTGAGAGTCAGTGTGTATGGAACTGTACCGTAGTGAGAGTCAGTGTGTGTGGAACTCTATCCCAGTGATAGTCAGTGTGTGTGGAACTGTATCCCAGTGAGAGTCAGTGTGTGTGGAACTGTATCGCAGTGAGAGTCAGTGTGTGTGGAACTGTATCCCAGTGAGAGTCAGTGTGTGAGAACTGTATCCCAGTGAGAGTCAGTGTGTGTGGAACTGTATCCCAGTGAGAGTCAGTGTGTGTGGAGCTGTACCCCAGTGAGAGTCAGTGTGTGTGGAACTGTATCCCAGTGAGAGTCAGTGTGTGTGGAACTGTACCCCAGGGAGAGTCAGTGTGTGTGGAACTGTATCCAAGTGTGAGTCAGTGTGTGTGATGTATCCCAGTGATAGTCAGTGTGTGTGGAACTGTATCCCAGTGAGAGTCAGTGTGTGTGGAACTGTATCCCAGTGAGAGTCAGTATCTGTGGAACTGTATCCCAGTGAGAGTCAGTGTGTGTGGAACTGTATCCCAGTGAGAGTCAGTGTGTGTGGAACTGTATCCCAGTGAGAGTCAGTGTGTGTGGAACTGTATCCCAGTGAGAGTCAGTGTGTGTGGAACTGTATCCCATTGAGAGTCAGTGTGTGTGGAACAGTACCCCAGTGAGAGTCAGTGTGTGTGGAACTGTATCCCAGTGAGAGTCAGTGTGTGTGGAACTGAACCCCAGTGAGAGTCAGTGTGTGTGGAACTGTACCGTAGTGAGAGTCAGTGTGTGTGGAACTCTATCCCAGTGAGAGTCAGTGTGTGTGGAACTGTATCCCAGTGAGAGTCAGTGTGTGTGGAACTGCATCCCAGTGAGAGTCAGTGTGTGTCGAACTGTAACCCAGTGAGAGTCAGTGTGTGTGGAACTGTCCCCAAGTGAGAGTCAGTGTGTGTGGAACTGTATCCCAGTGAGAGTCAGTGTGTGTGGAACTGTACCCCAGTGAGAGTCAGTGTGTGTGGAACTGTATCCAAGTGTGAGTCAGTGTGTGTGATGTATCCCAGTGATAGTCAGTGTGTGTGGAACTGTATCCCAGTGAGAGTCAGTGTGTGTGGAACTGTATCCCAGTGAGAGTCAGTATCTGTGGAACTGTATCCCAGTGAGAGTCAGTGTGTGTGGAACTGTATCCCAGTGAGAGTCAGTGTGTGTGGAACTGTATCCCAGTGAGAGTCAGTTTGTGTGGAACTGTATCCCAGTGAGAGTCAGTGTGTGTGGAACTGTATCCCATTGAGAGTCAGTGTGTGTGGAACAGTACCCCAGTGAGAGTCAGTGTGTGTGGAACTGTATCCCAGTGAGAGTCAGTGTGTGTGGAACTGAACCCCAGTGAGAGTCAGTGTGTGTGGAACTGTACCGTAGTGAGAGTCAGTGTGTGTGGAACTCTATCCCAGTGAGAGTCAGTGTGTGTGGAACAGTATCCCAGTGAGAGTCAGTGTGTGTGGAACTGCATCCCAGTGAGAGTCAGTGTGTGTCGAACTGTAACCCAGTGAGAGTCAGTGTGTGTGGAACTGTCCCCAAGTGAGAGTCAGTGTGTGTGGAACTGTATCCCAGTGAGAGTCAGTGTGTGTGGAACTGTATCCCAGTGAGAGTCAGTGTGTGTGGAACTGTATCCCAGTGAGAGTCAGTGTGTGTGGAACTGTATCCCAGTGAGAGTCAGTGTGTGTAGAACTGTATCCCAGTGAGAGTCAGTGTGTGTGGAACTGTATCCCAGTGAGAGTCACTGTGTGTGGAACTGTATCCCAGTGAGAGTCAGTGTGTGTGGAACTGTCCCCCAGTGAGAGTCAGTGTGTCTGGAACTGTATCCCAGTGAGAGTCAGTGTGTGTGGAACTGTATCCCAGTGAGAGTCAGTGTGTGTGGAACTATATCCCAGTGAGAGTCAGTGTGTGTAGAACTGTATCCCAGTGTGAGTCAGTGTGTGTGGAACTGTACCCCAGTGAGAGTCAGTGTGTGTGGAACTATATCGCAGTGAGAGTCAGTGTGTGTGGAACTGTACCCCAGTGAGAGTCAGTGTGTGTGGAACTGTATCCCAGTGAGAGTCAGTGTGTGTGGAACTGTACCCCAGTGAGAGTCAGTGTGTGTGGAACTGTATCCCAGTGAGTCAGTGTGTGTGGAACTGTTCCCCAGTGAGAGTCAGTGTGTGTGGAACTGTATCCCAGTGAGAGTCAGTGTGTGTGGAACTGTATCCCAGTGACAGTCAGTGTGTGTGGAACTAAAGCACAGTGAGAGTCAGTGTGTGTGGAACTGTATCCCAGTGAGAGTCAGTGTGTGTGGAACTGTACCCCAGTGAGAGTCAGTGTGTGTGGAACTGTATCCCAGTGTGAGTCAGTGTGTGTGATGTATCCCAGTGATAGTCAGTGTGTGTGGAACTGTATCCCAGTGAGAGTCAGTGTGTGTGGAACTGTACCCCAGTGAGAGTCAGTGTGTGTGGAACTGTATCCCAGTGTGAGTCAGTGTGTGTGATGTATCCCAGTGATAGTCAGTGTGTGTGGAACTGTATCCCAGTGAGAGTCAGTGTGTGTGGAACTGTAACCCAGTGAGAGTCAGTGTGTGTGGAACTGTATCCTAGTGAGTGTCAGTGTGTGTGGAACTGTATCCCAGTGAGAGTCAGTGTGTGTGGGACCCGTACCCCAGTGAGAGTCAGTGTGTGTGGAACTGTATCCTAGTGAGAGTCAGTGTGTGTGGAACTGTATCCCAGTGAGAGTCAGTGTGTGTGGAACTGTATCCCAGTGAGAGTCAGTGTGTGTGGAACTGTATCCCAGTGAGAGTCAGTGTGTGTGGAACTGTATCCCAGTGAGAGTCAGTGTGTGTGGAACTGTATCCCAGTGAGAGTCAGTGTGTGTGGAACTGTATCCCAGTGAGAGTCAGTGTGTGTGGAACAGTACCCCAGTGAGAGTCAGTGTGTGTGGAACTGTATCCCAGTGAGAGTCAGTGTGTGTGGAACTGTAACCCAGTGAGAGTCAGTGTGTGTGGAACTGTATCCTAGTGGGAGTCAGTGTGTGTGGAACTGTATCCCAGTGAGAGACAGTGTGTGTGGAACTGTACCCCAGTGAGAGTCAGTGTGTGTGGAACTGTATCCCAGTGAGAGTCAGTGTGTGTGGAACTGTACCCCAGTGAGAGTCAGTGTGTGTGGAACTGTCCCCCGGTGAGAGTCAGTGTGTGTGGAACTGTGTCCCAGTGAGAGTCAGTGTGTGTGGGGCTGTACCCCAGTGACAGTCAATGTGTGTGGGACTGTACCCCAGTGAGAGTCAGTGTGTGTATAACTGTATCCCAGTGAGAGTCAGTGTGTGTGGAACTGTCCCCCAGTGAGAGTCAGTGTGTGTGGAACTGTTTCCCAGTGAGAGCCAGTGTGTGTGGGACTGTACCCCAGTGACAGTCAGTGTGTGTGGGACTGTACCCCAGTGACAGTCAGTGTGTGTGGAACTGTACCCCAGTGAGAGTCAGTGTGTGGAACTGTATCCCAGTGAGAGTCAGTGTGTATGGAACTGTCCCCCAGTGAGAGTCAGTGTGTGTGGAACTGTATCCCAGTGAGAGTCAGTGTGTGTGGAACTTTATCCCAGCGAGAGTCAGTGTGTGTGGGACTGTACCCCAGTGACAGTCAGTGTGTGTGGAACTGTACCCCAGTGAGAGTCAGTGTGTGTGGAACTGTATCCCAGTGAGAGTCAGTGTGTGTGGAACTGTATCCCAGTGAGTGTCAGTGTGTGTGGAACTGTATCCCAGTGAGAGTCAGTGTGTGTGGAACTGTCCCCAAGTGAGAGTCAGTGTGTGTGGAACTGTATCCCAGTGAGAGTCAGTGTGTGTGGAACTGTATCGCAGTGAGAGTCAGTGTGTGTGGAACTGTATCCCAGTGAGAGTCAGTGTGTGTGGAACTGTATCCCAGTGAGAGTCAGTGTGTGTGGAACTGTATCCCAGTGAGAGTCAGTGTGTGTGGAACTGTATCCCAGTGAGAGTCAGTGTGTGTGGAACTGTATCCCAGTGAGAGTCAGTGTGTGTGGAGCTGTACCCCAGTGAGAGTCAGTGTGTGTGGAACTGTACCCCAGTGAGAGTCAGTGTGTGTGGATCTGTATCCAAGTGTGAGTCAGTGTGTGTGGAACTGTATCCCAGTGAGAGTCAGTGTGTGTGGAACTGTATCCCAGTGAGAGTCAGTGTGTGTGGAACTGAACCCCAGTGAGAGTCAGTGTGTGTGGAACTGTACCGTAGTGAGAGTCAGTGTGTGTGGAACTCTATCCCAGTGAGAGTCAGTGTGTGTGGAACTGTATCCCAGTGAGAGTCAGTGTGTGTGGAACTGCATCCCAGTGAGAGTCAGTGTGTGTCGAACTGTAACCCAGTGAGAGTCAGTGTGTGTGGAACTGTCCCCAAGTGAGAGTCAGTGTGTGTGGAACTGTATCCCAGTAAGAGTCAGTGTGTGTTTGGACTGTATCCCAGTGAGAGTCAGTGTGTGTGGAATTGTATCCCAGTGAGAGTCAGTGTGTGTAGAACTGTATCCCAGTGAGAGTCAGTGTGTGTGGAACTGTATCCCAGTGAGAGTCACTGTGTGTGGAACGGTATCCCAGTGAGAGTCAGTGTGTGTGGAACTGTCCCCCAGTGAGAGTCAGTGTGTGTGGAACTGTATCCCAGTGAGAGTCAGTGTGTGTAGAACTGTATCCCAGTGAGAGTCAGTGTGTGTGGAACTGTATCCCAGTGAGAGTCAGTGTGTGTGGAACTGTCCCCCAGTGAGAGTCAGTGTGTCTGGAACTGTATCCCAGTGAGAGTCAGTGTGTGTGGAACTGTATCCCAGTGAGAGTCAGTGTGTGTGGAACTATATCCCAGTGAGAGTCAGTGTGTGTGGAACTGTATCCCAGTGAGAGTCAGTGTGTGTGGAACTGTACCCCAGTGGGAGTCAGTGTGTGTGGAACTATATCGCAGTGAGAGTCAGTGTGTGTGGAACTGTACCCCAGTGAGAGTCAGTGTGTGTGGAACTTTATCCCAGTGAGAGTCAGTGTGTGTGGAACTGTACCCCAGTGAGAGTCAGTGTGTGTGGAACTGTATCCCAGTGAGTCAGTGTGTGTGGAACTGTACCCCAGTGAGAGTCAGTGTGTGTGGAACTGTATCCCAGTGAGAGTCAGTGTGTGTGGAACTGTATCCCAGTGAGAGTCAGTGTGTGTGGAACTAAAGCACAGTGAGAGTCAGTGTGTGTGGAACTGTATCACAGTGAGAGTCAGTGTGTGTGGAACTGTACCCCAGTGAGAGTCAGTGTGTGTGGAACTGTATCCCAGTGAGAGTCAGTGTGTGTGGATCTGTATCCTAGTGAGTGTCAGTGTGTGTGGAACTGTATCCCAGTGAGAGTCAGTGTGTGTGGGACCCGTACCCCAGTGAGAGTCAGTGTGTGTGCAACTGTATCCTAGTGAGAGTCAGTGTGTGTGGAATTGTACCCCAGTGAGAGTCAGTGTGTGTGGAACTGTATCCCAGTGAGAGTCAGTGTGTGTGGAACTGTATCCCAGTGAGAGTCAGTGTGTGTGGAACTGTATCCCAGTGAGAGTCAGTGTGTGTGGAACTGTATCCCAGTGAGAGTCAGTGTGTGTGGAACTGTATCCCAGTGAGAGTCAGTGTGTGTGGAACTGTATCCCAGTGAGAGTCAGTGTGTGTGGAACTGTATCCCAGAGAGAGTCAGTGTGTGTGGAACAGTACCCCAGTGAGAGTCAGTGTGTGTGGAACTGTATCCCAGTGTGAGTCAGTGTGCGTGGAACTGTAACCCTGTGAGAGTCAGTGTGTGTGGAACTGTATCCTAGTGGGAGTCAGTGTGTGTGGAACTGTATCCCAGTGAGAGACAGTGTGTGTGGAACTGTACCCCAGCGAGAGTCAGTGTGTGTGGAACTGTATCCCAGTGAGAGTCAGTGTGTGTGGAACTGTACCCCAGTGAGAGTCAGTGTGTGTGGAACTGTCCCCCAGTGAGAGTCAGTGTGTGTGGAACTGTATCCCAGTGAGAGTCAGTGTGTGTGGGGCTGTACCCCAGTGACAGTCAGTGTGTGTGGGACTGTACCCCAGTGACAGTCAGTGTGTGTGGAACTGTACCCCAGTGAGAGTCAGTGTGTGGAACTGTATCGCAGTGAGAGTCAGTGTGTGTGGAACTGTATCCCAGTGAGAGTCAGTGTGTGAGAACTGTATCCCAGTGAGAGTCAGTGTGTGTGGAACTGTATCCCAGTGAGAGTCAGTGTGTGTGGAGCTGTACCCCAGTGAGAGTCAGTGTGTGTGGAACTGTATCCCAGTGAGAGTCAGTGTGTGTGGAACTGTATCCCAGTGAGAGTCAGTGTGTGTGGAACTGTATCCCAGTGAGAGTCAGTGTGTTTAGAACTGAATCCCAGTGAGTGTCAGTGTGTGTGGAACTGTATCCCAGTGAGAGTCAGTGTGTGTGGAACTGTATCCCAGTGAGAGTCAGTGTGTGTGGAACTGTATCCCAGTGAGAGTCAGTGTGTGTAGAACTGTATCCCAGTGAGAGTCAGTGTGTGTGGAACTGAACCCCAGTGAGAGTCAGTGTGTGTGGAACTGTACCGTAGTGAGAGTCAGTGTGTGTGGAACTCTATCCCAGTGATAGTCAGTGTGTGTGGAACTGTATCCCAGTGAGAGTCAGTGTGTGTGGAACTGTATCGCAGTGAGAGTCAGTGTGTGTGGAACTGTATCCCAGTGAGAGTCAGTGTGTGAGAACTGTATCCCAGTGAGAGTCAGTGTGTGTGGAACTGTATCCCAGTGAGAGTCAGTGTGTGTGGAGCTGTACCCCAGTGAGAGTCAGTGTGTGTGGAACTGTATCCCAGTGAGAGTCAGTGTGTGTGGAACTGTACCCCAGTGAGAGTCAGTGTGTGCGGAACTGTATCCAAGTGTGAGTCAGTGTGTGTGATGTATCCCAGTGATAGTCAGTGTGTGTGGAACTGTATCCCAGTGAGAGTCAGTGTGTGTGGAACTGTATCCCAGTGAGAGTCAGTATCTGTGGAACTGTATCCCAGTGAGAGTCAGTGTGTGTGGAACTGTATCCCAGTGAGAGTCAGTGTGTGTGGAACTGTATCCCAGTGAGAGTCAGTGTGTGTGGAACTGTATCCCAGTGAGAGTCAGTGTGTGTGGAACTGTATCCCATTGAGAGTCAGTGTGTGTGGAACAGTACCCCAGTGAGAGTCAGTGTGTGTGGAACTGTATCCCAGTGAGAGTCAGTGTGTGTGGAACTGAACCCCAGTGAGAGTCAGTGTGTGTGGAACTGTACCGTAGTGAGAGTCAGTGTGTGTGGAACTCTATCCCAGTGAGAGTCAGTGTGTGTGGAACTGTATCCCAGTGAGAGTCAGTGTGTGTGGAACTGCATCCCAGTGAGAGTCAGGGTGTGTCGAACTGTAACCCAGTGAGAGTCAGTGTGTGTGGAACTGTCCCCAAGTGAGAGTCAGTGTGTGTGGAACTGTATCCCAGTGAGAGTCAGTGTGTGTGGAACTGTACCCCAGTGAGAGTCAGTGTGTGTGGAACTGTATCCAAGTGTGAGTCAGTGTGTGTGATGTATCCCAGTGATAGTCAGTGTGTGTGGAACTGTATCCCAGTGAGAGTCAGTGTGTGTGGAACTGTATCCCAGTGAGAGTCAGTATCTGTGGAACTGTATCCCAGTGAGAGTCAGTGTGTGTGGAACTGTATCCCAGTGAGAGTCAGTGTGTGTGGAACTGTATCCCAGTGAGAGTCAGTGTGTGTGGAACTGTATCCCAGTGAGAGTCAGTGTGTGTGGAACTGTATCCCATTGAGAGTCAGTGTGTGTGGAACAGTACCCCAGTGAGAGTCAGTGTGTGTGGAACTGTATCCCAGTGAGAGTCAGTGTGTGTGGAACTGAACCCCAGTGAGAGTCAGTGTGTGTGGAACTGTACCGTAGTGAGAGTCAGTGTGTGTGGAACTCTATCCCAGTGAGAGTCAGTGTGTGTGGAACTGTATCCCAGTGAGAGTCAGTGTGTGTGGAACTGCATCCCAGTGAGAGTCAGTGTGTGTCGAACTGTAACCCAGTGAGAGTCAGTGTGTGTGGAACTGTCCCCAAGTGAGAGTCAGTGTGTGTGGAACTGTAACCCAGTGAGAGTCAGTGTGTGTGGAACTGTATCCCAGTGAGAGTCAGTGTGTGTGGAACTGTATCCCAGTGAGAGTCAGTGTGTGTAGAACTGTATCCCAGTGAGAGTCAGTGTGTGTGGAACTGTATCCCAGTGAGAGTCACTGTGTGTGGAACTGTATCCCAGTGAGAGTCAGTGTGTGTGGAACTGTCCCCCAGTGAGAGTCAGTGTGTGTGGAACTGTATCCCAGTGAGAGTCAGTGTGTGTAGAACTGTATCCCAGTGAGAGTCAGTGTGTGTGGAACTGTATCCCAGTGAGAGTCACTGTGTGTGGAACTGTATCCCAGTGAGAGTCAGTGTGTGTGGAACTGTCCCCCAGTGAGAGTCAGTGTGTCTGGAACTGTATCCCAGTGAGAGTCAGTGTGTGTGGAACTGTATCCCAGTGAGAGTCAGTGTGTGTGGAACTGTATCCCAGTGTGAGTCAGTGTGTGTGGAACTGTACCCCAGTGAGAGTCAGTGTGTGTGGAACTATATCGCAGTGAGAGTCAGTGTGTGTGGAACTGTACCCCAGTGAGAGTCAGTGTGTGTGGAACTGTATCCCAGTGAGAGTCAGTGTGTGTGGAACTGTACCCCAGTGAGAGTCAGTGTGTGTGGAACTGTATCCCAGTGAGTCAGTGTGTGTGGAACTGTACCCCAGTGAGAGTCAGTGTGTGTGGAACTGTATCCCAGTGAGAGTCAGTGTGTGTGGAACTGTATCCCAGTGACAGTCAGTGTGTGTGGAACTACAGCACAGTGAGAGTCAGTGTGTGTGGAACTGTATCCCAGTGAGAGTCAGTGTGTGTGGAACTGTACCCCAGTGAGAGTCAGTGTGTGTGGAACTGTATCCCAGTGTGAGTCAGTGTGTGTGATGTATCCCAGTGATAGTCAGTGTGTGTGGAACTGTATCCCAGTGAGAGTCAGTGTGTGTGGAACTGTACCCCAGTGAGAGTCAGTGTGTGTGGAACTGTATCCCAGTGTGAGTCAGTGTGTGTGATGTATCCCAGTGATAGTCAGTGTGTGTGGAACTGTATCCCAGTGAGAGTCAGTGTGTGTGGAACTGTAACCCAGTGAGAGTCAGTGTGTGTGGAACTGTATCCTAGTGAGTGTCAGTGTGTGTGGAACTGTATCCCAGTGAGAGTCAGTGTGTGTGGGACCCGTACCCCAGTGAGAGTCAGTGTGTGTGGAACTGTATCCTAGTGAGAGTCAGTGTGTGTGGAATTGTACCCCAGTGAGAGTCAGTGTGTGTGGAACTGTATCCCAGTGAGAGTCAGTGTGTGTGGAACTGTATCCCAGTGAGAGTCAGTGTGTGTGGAACTGTATCCCAGTGAGAGTCAGTGTGTGTGGAACTGTATCCCAGTGAGAGTCAGTGTGTGTGGAACTGTATCCCAGTGAGAGTCAGTGTGTGTGGAACTGTATCCCAGTGAGAGTCAGTGTGTGTGGAACTGTATCCCAGTGAGAGTCAGTGTGTGTGGAACAGTACCCCAGTGAGAGTCAGTGTGTGTGGAACTGTATCCCAGTGAGAGTCAGTGTGTGTGGAACTGTAACCCAATGAGAGTCAGTGTGTGTGGAACTGTATCCTAGTGGGAGTCAGTGTGTGTGGAACTGTATCCCAGTGAGAGACAGTGTGTGTGGAACTGTACCCCAGTGAGAGTCAGTGTGTGTGGAACTGTATCCCAGTGAGAGTCAGTGTGTGTGGAACTGTACCCCAGTGAGAGTCAGTGTGTGTGGAACTGTCCCCCGGTGAGTGTCAGTGTGTGTGGAACTGTGTCCCAGTGAGAGTCAGTGTGTGTGGGGCTGTACCCCAGTGACAGTCAATGTGTGTGGGACTGTACCCCAGTGAGAGTCAGTGTGTGTATAACTGTATCCCAGTGAGAGTCAGTGTGTGTGGAACTGTCCCCCAGTGAGAGTCAGTGTGTGTGGAACTGTTTCCCAGTGAGAGCCAGTGTGTGTGGGACTGTACCCCAGTGACAGTCAGTGTGTGTGGGACTGTACCCCAGTGACAGTCAGTGTGTGTGGAACTGTACCCCAGTGAGAGTCAGTGTGTGGAACTGTATCCCAGTGAGAGTCAGTGTGTATGGAACTGTCCCCCAGTGAGAGTCAGTGTGTGTGGAACTGTATCCCAGTGAGAGTCAGTGTGTGTGGAACTTTATCCCAGCGAGAGTCAGTGTGTGTGGGACTGTACCCCAGTGACAGTCAGTGTGTGTGGAACTGTACCCCAGTGAGAGTCAGTGTGTGTGGAACTGTATCCCAGTGAGAGTCAGTGTGTGTGGAACTGTATCCCAGTGAGTGTCAGTGTGTGTGGAACTGTACCCCAGTGAGAGTCAGTGTGTGTGGAACTGTCCCCCAGTGAGAGTCAGTGTGTGTGGAACTGTATCCCAGTGAGAGTCAGTGTGTGTGGAACTGTATCCCAGTGAGAGTCAGTGTGTGTGGAACTGTATCCCAGTGAGAGTCAGTGTGTGTGGAACTGTATCCCAGTGAGAGTCAGTGTGTGTGGAACTGTATCCCAGTGAGAGTCAGTGTGTGTGGAACTGTATCCCAGTGAGAGTCAGTGTGTGTGGAACTGTATCCCAGTGAGAGTCAGTGTGTGTGGAACAGTACCCCAGTGAGAGTCAGTGTGTGTGGAACTGTATCCCAGTGAGAGTCAGTGTGTGTGGAACTGTAACCCAGTGAGAGTCAGTGTGTGTGGAACTGTATCCTAGTGGGAGTCAGTGTGTGTGGAACTGTATCCCAGTGAGAGACAGTGTGTGTGGAACTGTACCCCAGTGAGAGTCAGTGTGTGTGGAACTGTATCCCAGTGAGAGTCAGTGTGTGTGGAACTGTACCCCAGTGAGAGTCAGTGTGTGTGGAACTGTCCCCCGGTGAGAGTCAGTGTGTGTGGAACTGTGTCCCAGTGAGAGTCAGTGTGTGTGGGGCTGTACCCCAGTGACAGTCAATGTGTGTGGGACTGTACCCCAGTGAGAGTCAGTGTGTGTATAACTGTATCCCAGTGAGAGTCAGTGTGTGTGGAACTGTCCCCCAGTGAGAGTCAGTGTGTGTGGAACTGTTTCCCAGTGAGAGCCAGTGTGTGTGGGACTGTACCCCAGTGACAGTCAGTGTGTGTGGGACTGTACCCCAGTGACAGTCAGTGTGTGTGGAACTGTACCCCAGTGAGAGTCAGTGTGTGGAACTGTATCCCAGTGAGAGTCAGTGTGTATGGAACTGTCCCCCAGTGAGAGTCAGTGTGTGTGGAACTGTATCCCAGTGAGAGTCAGTGTGTGTGGAACTTTATCCCAGCGAGAGTCAGTGTGTGTGGGACTGTACCCCAGTGACAGTCAGTGTGTGTGGAACTGTACCCCAGTGAGAGTCAGTGTGTGTGGAACTGTATCCCAGTGAGAGTCAGTGTGTGTGGAACTGTATCCCAGTGAGTGTCAGTGTGTGTGGAACTGTACCCCAGTGAGAGTCAGTGTGTGTGGAACTGTCCCCCAGTGAGAGTCAGTGTGTGTGGAACTGTATCCCAGTGAGAGTCAGTGTGTGTGGAACTGTATCCCAGTGAGAGTCAGTGTGTGTGGAACTGTATCCCAGTGAGAGTCAGTGTGTGTGGAACTGCCCCCCAGTGAGAGTCAGTGTGTGTGGAACTGTATCCCAGTGAGAGTCAATGTGAGTGGAATTGTACCCCAGTGAGAGTCAGTGTGTGTGGAACTGTATCCCAGTGAGAGTCAGTGTGTGTGGAACTGTATCCCAGTGAGAGTCAGTATGTGTGGGACCCGTACCTCAGTGAGAGTCAGTGTGTGTGGAACTGTACCCCAGTGAGAGTCAGTGTGTGTGGAACTGTATCCCAGTGAGAGTCAGTGTGTGTGGAACTGTATCCCAATGAGAGTCAGTGTGTGTGGAACTGTATCCCAGTGAGAATCAGTGTGTGTGGAACTGTGCCCCAGTGAGAGTCAGTGTGTGTGGAACTGTATCCCAGTGAGAGTCAGTGTGTGTGGAACTGTATCCCAATGAGAGTCAGTGTGTGTGGAACTGTATCCCAGTGAGAGTCAGTGTGTGTGGAACTGTATCCCAGTGAGAGTCAGTGTGTGTGGAACTGTATCCCAGTGAGAGTCAGTGTGTGTGGAACTGTATCCCAGTGAGAGTCAGTGTGTGTGGAACTGTATCCCAGTGAGAGTCAGTGTGTGTGGAACTGTATCCCAGTGAGAGTCAGTGTGTGTGGAACTGTATCCCAATGAGAGTCAGTGTGTGTGGAACTGTATCCCAGTGAGAATCAGTGTGTGTGGAACTGTACCCCAGTGAGAGTCAGTGTGTGTGGAACTGTATCCCAGTGAGAGTCAGTGTGTGTGGAACTGTATCCCAATGAGAGTCAGTGTGTGTGGAACTGTATCCCAGTGAGAGTCAGTGTGTGTGGAACTGTATCCCAGTGAGAGTCAGTGTGTGTGGAACTGTACCCCAGTGAGAGTCAGTGTGTGTGGAACTGTTTCCCAGTGAGAGCCAGTGTGTGTGGGACTGTACCCCAGTGACAGTCAGTGTGTGTGGGACTGTACCCCAGTGACAGTCAGTGTGTGTGGAACTGTACCCCAGTGAGAGTCAGTGTGTGGAACTGTATCCCAGTGAGAGTCAGTGTGTATGGAACTGTCCCCCAGTGAGAGTCAGTGTGTGTGGAACTGTATCCCAGTGAGAGTCAGTGTGTGTGGAACTTTATCCCAGCGAGAGTCAGTGTGTGTGGGACTGTACCCCAGTGACAGTCAGTGTGTGTGGAACTGTACCCCAGTGAGAGTCAGTGTGTGTGGAACTGTATCCCAGTGAGAGTCAGTGTGTGCGGAACTGTATCCCAGTGAGTGTCAGTGTGTGTGGAACTGTACCCCAGTGAGAGTCAGTGTGTGTGGAACTGTCCCCCAGTGAGAGTCAGTGTGTGTGGAACTGTATCCCAGTGAGAGTCAGTGTGTGTGGAACTGTATCCCAGTGAGAGTCAGTGTGTGTGGAACTGTATCCCAGTGAGAGTCAGTGTGTGTGGAACTGCCCCCCAGTGAGAGTCAGTGTGTGTGGAACTGTATCCCAGTGAGAGTCAATGTGAGTGGAATTGTACCCCAGTGAGAGTCAGTGTGTGTGGAACTGTATCCCAGTGAGAGTCAGTGTGTGTGGAACTGTATCCCAGTGAGAGTCAGTATGTGTGGGACCCGTACCTCAGTGAGAGTCAGTGTGTGTGGAACTGTATCCCAGTGAGAGTCAGTGTGTGTGGAATTGTACCCCAGTGAGAGTCAGTGTGTGAGGAACTGTATCCCAGTGAGAGTCAGTGTGTGTGGAACTGTATCCCAGTGAGAGTCAGTGTGTGTGGAACTGTATCCCAGTGAGAGTCAGTGTGTGTGGAACTGTATCCCATTGAGAGTCAGTGTGTGTGGAACTGTATCTCAGTGAGAGTTAGTGTGTGTGGAACTTTATCCCAGTGAGAGTCAGTGTGTGTGGAACAGTATCCCAGTGAGAGTCAGTGTGTGTGGAACTGTATCCCAGTGAGAGTCAGTGTGTGTGGAACTGTATCCCAGTGAGAGTCAGTGTGTGTGGAACTGTATCCCAGTGAGAGTCAGTGTGTGTGGAACTGTATCCCAGTGAGAGTCAGTGTGTGTGGAACTGTATCCCAGTGAGAGTCAGTGTGTGTGGAATTGTACCCCAGTGAGAGTCAGTGTGTGAGGAACTGTATCCCAGTGAGAGTCAGTGTGTGTGGAACTGTATCCCAGTGAGAGTCAGTGTGTGTGGAACTGTACCCCAGTGAGAGTCAGTGTGTGTGGAACTGTATCCCAGTGAGAGTCAGTGTTTGTGGAACTGTATCCCAATGAGAGTCAGTGTGTGTGGAACTGTATCCCAGTGAGAATCAGTGTGTGTGGAACTGTACCCCAGTGAGAGTCAGTGTGTGTGGAACTGTATCCCAGTGAGAGTCAGTGTGTGTGGAACTGTATCCCAATGAGAGTCAGTGTGTGTGGAACTGTATCCCAGTGAGAGTCAGTGTGTGTGGAACTGTATCCCAGTGAGAGTCAGTGTGTGTGGAACTGTATCCCAGTGAGAGTCAGTGTGTGTGGAACTGTATCCCAGTGAGAGTCAGTGTGTGTGGAACTGTATCCCAGTGAGAGTCAGTGTGTGTGGAACTGTATCCCAGTGAGAGTCAGTGTGTGTGGAACTGTATCCCAATGAGAGTCAGTGTGTGTGGAACTGTATCCCAGTGAGAATCAGTGTGTGTGGAACTGTACCCCAGTGAGAGTCAGTGTGTGTGGAACTGTATCCCAGTGAGAGTCAGTGTGTGTGCAACTGTATCCCAATGAGAGTCATTGTGTGTGGAACTGTATCCCAGTGAGAGTCAGTGTGTGTGGAACTGTATCGCAGTGAGAGTCAGTGTGTGTGGAACTGTACCCCAGTGAGAGTCAGTGTGTGTGGAACTGTATCCCAGTGAGAGTCAGTGTGTGTGGAACTGTATCCCAGTGAGAGTCAGTCTGTGTGGAACTGTATCCCAGTGAGACTCACTGTGTGTGGAACTGTATCCCAGTGAGAGTCAGTGTGTGTGGAACTGTATCCCAGTGAGAGTCAGTGTGTGTGGAACTGTATCCCAGTGAGAGTCAGTGTGTATGGAACTGTATCCCAGTGAGAGTCAGTGTGTGTGGAACTGTATCCCAGTGAGAGTCAGTGTGTGTGGAACTGTATCCCAATGAGAGTCAGTGTGTGTGGAACTGTATCCCTGTGAGAATCAGTGTGTGTGGAACTGTACCCCAGTGAGAGTCAGTGTGTGTGGAACTGTATCCCAGTGAGAGTCAGTGTGTGTGGAACTGTATCCCAGTGAGAGTCAGTGTGTGTGGAACTGTACCCCAGTGAGAGTCAGTGTGTGTGGAACTGCATCCCAGTGAGAGTCAGTGTGTGTGGAACTGTATCCCAGTGAGAGTCAGTGTGTGTGGAACTGTACCCCAGTGAGAGTCAGTGTGTGCGGAACTGTCCCCCAGTGAGAGTCAGTGTGTGTGGAACTGTATCCCAGTGAGAGTCAGTGTGTGTGGAACTGTATCCCAGTGAGAGTCAGTGTGTGTGGAACTGCCCCCCAGTGAGAGTCAGTGTGTGTGGAACTGTATCCCAGTGAGAGTCAATGTGAGTGGAATTTTACCCCAGTGAGAGTCAGTGTGTGTGGAACTGTATCCCAGTGAGAGTCAGTGTGTGTGGAACTGTATCCCAGTGAGAGTCAGTATGTGTGGGACCCGTACCTCAGTGAGAGTCAGTGTGTGTGGAACTGTACCCCAGTGAGAGTCAGTGTGTGTGGAACTGTATCCCAGTGAGAGTCAGTGTGTGTGGAACTGTATCCCAATGAGAGTCAGTGTGTGTGGAACTGTATCCCAGTGAGAATCAGTGTGTGTGGAACTGTACCCCAGTGAGAGTCAGTGTGTGTGGAACTGTATCCCAGTGAGAGTCAGTGTGTGTGGAACTGTATCCCAATGAGAGTCAGTGTGTGTGGAACTGTATCCCAGTGAGAGTCAGTGTGTGTGGAACTGTATCCCAGTGAGAGTCAGTGTGTGTGGAACTGTATCCCAGTGAGAGTCAGTGTGTGTGGAACTGTATCCCAGTGAGAGTCAGTGTGTGTGGAACTGTATCCCAGTGAGAGTCAGTGTGTGTGGAACTGTATCCCAGTGAGAGTCAGTGTGTGTGGAACTGTATCCCAATGAGAGTCAGTGTGTGTGGAACTGTATCCCAGTGAGAATCAGTGTGTGTGGAACTGTACCCCAGTGAGAGTCAGTGTGTGTGGAACTGTATCCCAGTGAGAGTCAGTGTGTGTGGAACTGTATCCCAATGAGAGTCAGTGTGTGTGGAACTGTATCCCAGTGAGAGTCAGTGTGTGTGGAACTGTATCCCAGTGAGAGTCAGTGTGTGTGGAACTGTACCCCAGTGAGAGTCAGTGTGTGTGGAACTGTTTCCCAGTGAGAGCCAGTGTGTGTGGGACTGTACCCCAGTGACAGTCAGTGTGTGTGGGACTGTACCCCAGTGACAGTCAGTGTGTGTGGAACTGTACCCCAGTGAGAGTCAGTGTGTGGAACTGTATCCCAGTGAGTGTCAGTGTGTATGGAACTGTCCCCCAGTGAGAGTCAGTGTGTGTGGAACTGTATCCCAGTGAGAGTCAGTGTGTGTGGAACTTTATCCCAGCGAGAGTCAGTGTGTGTGGGACTGTACCCCAGTGACAGTCAGTGTGTGTGGAACTGTACCCCAGTGAGAGTCAGTGTGTGTGGAACTGTATCCCAGTGAGAGTCAGTGTGTGTGGAACTGTATCCCAGTGAGTGTCAGTGTGTGTGGAACTGTACCCCAGTGAGAGTCAGTGTGTGTGGAACTGTCCCCCAGTGAGAGTCAGTGTGTGTGGAACTGTATCCCAGTGAGAGTCAGTGTGTGTGGAACTGTATCCCAGTGAGAGTCAGTGTGTGTGGAACTGTATCCCAGTGAGAGTCAGTGTGTGTGGAACTGCCCCCCAGTGAGAGTCAGTGTGTGTGGAACTGTATCCCAGTGAGAGTCAATGTGAGTGGAATTGTACCCCAGTGAGAGTCAGTGTGTGTGGAACTGTATCCCAGTGAGAGTCAGTGTGTGTGGAACTGTATCCCAGTGAGAGTCAGTATGTGTGGGACGCGTACCTCAGTGAGAGTCAGTGTGTGTGGAACTGTATCCCAGTGAGAGTCAGTGTGTGTGGAATTGTACCCCAGTGAGAGTCAGTGTGTGAGGAACTGTATCCCAGTGAGAGTCAGTGTGTGTGGAACTGTGTCCCAGTGAGAGTCAGTGTGTGTGGAACTGTATCCCAGTGAGAGTCAGTGTGTGTGGGACTGTATCCCATTGAGAGTCAGTGTGTGTGGAACTGTATCTCAGTGAGAGTTAGTGTGTGTGGAACTTTATCCCAGTGAGAGTCAGTGTGTGTGGAACAGTATCCCAGTGAGAGTCAGTGTGTGTGGAACTGTATCCCAGTGAGAGTCAGTGTGTGTGGAACTGTATCCCAGTGAGAGTCAGTGTGTGTGGAACTGTATCCCAGTGAGAGTCAGTGTGTGTGGAACTGTATCCCAGTGAGAGTCAGTGTGTGTGGAACTGTATCCCAGTGAGAGTCAGTGTGTGTGGAATTGTACCCCAGTGAGAGTCAGTGTGTGAGGAACTGTATCCCAGTGAGAGTCAGTGTGTGTGGAACTGTATCCCAGTGAGAGTCAGTGTGTGTGGAACTGTACCTCAGTGAGAGTCAGTGTGTGTGGAACTGTATCCCAGTGAGAGTCAGTGTGTGTGGAACTGTATCCCAATGAGAGTCAGTGTGTGTGGAACTGTATCCCAGTGAGAATCAGTGTGTGTGGAACTGTACCCCAGTGAGAGTCAGTGTGTGTGGAACTGTATCCCAGTGAGAGTCAGTGTGTGTGGAACTGTATCCCAATGAGAGTCAGTGTGTGTGGAACTGTATCCCAGTGAGAGTCAGTGTGTGTGGAACTGTATCCCAGTGAGAGTCAGTGTGTGTGGAACTGTATCCCAGTGAGAGTCAGTGTGTGTGGAACTGTATCCCAGTGAGAGTCAGTGTGTGTGGAACTGTATCCCAGTGAGAGTCAGTGTGTGTGGAACTGTATCCCAATGAGAGTCAGTGTGTGTGGAACTGTATCCCAGTGAGAATCAGTGTGTGTGGAACTGTACCCCAGTGAGAGTCAGTGTGTGTGGAACTGTATCCCAGTGAGAGTCAGTGTGTGTGGAACTGTATCCCAGTGAGAGTCAGTGTGTGTGGAACTGTATCCCAGTGAGAGTCAGTGTGTGTGGAACTGTACCCCAGTGAGAGTCAGTGTGTGTGGAACTGTATCCCAGTGAGAGTCAGTGTGTGTGGAACTGTAACCCAGTGAGAGTTAGTGTGTGTGGAACTGTATCCCAGTGAGAGTCAGTGTGTGTGGGGCTGTACCCCAGTGACAGTCAGTGTGTGTGGGACTGTACCCCAGTGACAGTCAGTGTGTGTGGAACTGTACCCCAGTGAGAGTCAGTGTGTGGAACTGTATCGCAGTGAGAGTCAGTGTGTGTGGAACTGTATCCCAGTGAGAGTCAGTGTGTGAGAACTGTATCCCAGTGAGAGTCAGTGTGTGTGGAACTGTATCCCAGTGAGAGTCAGTGTGTGTGGAGCTGTACCCCAGTGAGAGTCAGTGTGTGTGGAACTGTATCCCAGTGAGAGTCAGTGTGTGTGGAACTGTATCCCAGTGAGAGTCAGTGTGTGTGGAACTGTATCCCAGTGAGAGTCAGTGTGTTTAGAACTGAATCCCAGTGAGTGTCAGTGTGTGTGGAACTGTATCCCAGTGAGAGTCAGTGTGTGTGGAACTGTATCCCAGTGAGAGTCAGTGTGTGTGGAACTGTATCCCAGTGAGAGTCAGTGTGTGTAGAACTGTATCCCAGTGAGAGTCAGTGTGTGTGGAACTGAACCCCAGTGAGAGTCAGTGTGTGTGGAACTGTACCGTAGTGAGAGTCAGTGTGTGTGGAACTCTATCCCAGTGATAGTCAGTGTGTGTGGAACTGTATCCCAGTGAGAGTCAGTGTGTGTGGAACTGTATCGCAGTGAGAGTCAGTGTGTGTGGAACTGTATCCCAGTGAGAGTCAGTGTGTGAGAACTGTATCCCAGTGAGAGTCAGTGTGTGTGGAACTGTATCCCAGTGAGAGTCAGTGTGTGTGGAGCTGTACCCCAGTGAGAGTCAGTGTGTGTGGAACTGTATCCCAGTGAGAGTCAGTGTGTGTGGAACTGTACCCCAGTGAGAGTCAGTGTGTGCGGAACTGTATCCAAGTGTGAGTCAGTGTGTGTGATGTATCCCAGTGATAGTCAGTGTGTGTGGAACTGTATCCCAGTGAGAGTCAGTGTGTGTGGAACTGTATCCCAGTGAGAGTCAGTATCTGTGGAACTGTATCCCAGTGAGAGTCAGTGTGTGTGGAACTGTATCCCAGTGAGAGTCAGTGTGTGTGGAACTGTATCCCAGTGAGAGTCAGTGTGTGTGGAACTGTATCCCAGTGAGAGTCAGTGTGTGTGGAACTGTATCCCATTGAGAGTCAGTGTGTGTGGAACAGTACCCCAGTGAGAGTCAGTGTGTGTGGAACTGTATCCCAGTGAGAGTCAGTGTGTGTGGAACTGAACCCCAGTGAGAGTCAGTGTGTGTGGAACTGTACCGTAGTGAGAGTCAGTGTGTGTGGAACTCTATCCCAGTGAGAGTCAGTGTGTGTGGAACTGTATCCCAGTGAGAGTCAGTGTGTGTGGAACTGCATCCCAGTGAGAGTCAGGGTGTGTCGAACTGTAACCCAGTGAGAGTCAGTGTGTGTGGAACTGTCCCCAAGTGAGAGTCAGTGTGTGTGGAACTGTATCCCAGTGAGAGTCAGTGTGTGTGGAACTGTACCCCAGTGAGAGTCAGTGTGTGTGGAACTGTATCCAAGTGTGAGTCAGTGTGTGTGATGTATCCCAGTGATAGTCAGTGTGTGTGGAACTGTATCCCAGTGAGAGTCAGTGTGTGTGGAACTGTATCCCAGTGAGAGTCAGTATCTGTGGAACTGTATCCCAGTGAGAGTCAGTGTGTGTGGAACTGTATCCCAGTGAGAGTCAGTGTGTGTGGAACTGTATCCCAGTGAGAGTCAGTGTGTGTGGAACTGTATCCCAGTGAGAGTCAGTGTGTGTGGAACTGTATCCCATTGAGAGTCAGTGTGTGTGGAACAGTACCCCAGTGAGAGTCAGTGTGTGTGGAACTGTATCCCAGTGAGAGTCAGTGTGTGTGGAACTGAACCCCAGTGAGAGTCAGTGTGTGTGGAACTGTACCGTAGTGAGAGTCAGTGTGTGTGGAACTCTATCCCAGTGAGAGTCAGTGTGTGTGGAACTGTATCCCAGTGAGAGTCAGTGTGTGTGGAACTGCATCCCAGTGAGAGTCAGTGTGTGTCGAACTGTAACCCAGTGAGAGTCAGTGTGTGTGGAACTGTCCCCAAGTGAGAGTCAGTGTGTGTGGAACTGTAACCCAGTGAGAGTCAGTGTGTGTGGAACTGTATCCCAGTGAGAGTCAGTGTGTGTGGAACTGTATCCCAGTGAGAGTCAGTGTGTGTAGAACTGTATCCCAGTGAGAGTCAGTGTGTGTGGAACTGTATCCCAGTGAGAGTCACTGTGTGTGGAACTGTATCCCAGTGAGAGTCAGTGTGTGTGGAACTGTCCCCCAGTGAGAGTCAGTGTGTGTGGAACTGTATCCCAGTGAGAGTCAGTGTGTGTAGAACTGTATCCCAGTGAGAGTCAGTGTGTGTGGAACTGTATCCCAGTGAGAGTCACTGTGTGTGGAACTGTATCCCAGTGAGAGTCAGTGTGTGTGGAACTGTCCCCCAGTGAGAGTCAGTGTGTCTGGAACTGTATCCCAGTGAGAGTCAGTGTGTGTGGAACTGTATCCCAGTGAGAGTCAGTGTGTGTGGAACTGTATCCCAGTGTGAGTCAGTGTGTGTGGAACTGTACCCCAGTGAGAGTCAGTGTGTGTGGAACTATATCGCAGTGAGAGTCAGTGTGTGTGGAACTGTACCCCAGTGAGAGTCAGTGTGTGTGGAACTGTATCCCAGTGAGAGTCAGTGTGTGTGGAACTGTACCCCAGTGAGAGTCAGTGTGTGTGGAACTGTATCCCAGTGAGTCAGTGTGTGTGGAACTGTACCCCAGTGAGAGTCAGTGTGTGTGGAACTGTATCCCAGTGAGAGTCAGTGTGTGTGGAACTGTATCCCAGTGACAGTCAGTGTGTGTGGAACTAAAGCACAGTGAGAGTCAGTGTGTGTGGAACTGTATCCCAGTGAGAGTCAGTGTGTGTGGAACTGTACCCCAGTGAGAGTCAGTGTGTGTGGAACTGTATCCCAGTGTGAGTCAGTGTGTGTGATGTATCCCAGTGATAGTCAGTGTGTGTGGAACTGTATCCCAGTGAGAGTCAGTGTGTGTGGAACTGTACCCCAGTGAGAGTCAGTGTGTGTGGAACTGTATCCCAGTGTGAGTCAGTGTGTGTGATGTATCCCAGTGATAGTCAGTGTGTGTGGAACTGTATCCCAGTGAGAGTCAGTGTGTGTGGAACTGTAACCCAGTGAGAGTCAGTGTGTGTGGAACTGTATCCTAGTGAGTGTCAGTGTGTGTGGAACTGTATCCCAGTGAGAGTCAGTGTGTGTGGGACCCGTACCCCAGTGAGAGTCAGTGTGTGTGGAACTGTATCCTAGTGAGAGTCAGTGTGTGTGGAATTGTACCCCAGTGAGAGTCAGTGTGTGTGGAACTGTATCCCAGTGAGAGTCAGTGTGTGTGGAACTGTATCCCAGTGAGAGTCAGTGTGTGTGGAACTGTATCCCAGTGAGAGTCAGTGTGTGTGGAACTGTATCCCAGTGAGAGTCAGTGTGTGTGGAACTGTATCCCAGTGAGAGTCAGTGTGTGTGGAACTGTATCCCAGTGAGAGTCAGTGTGTGTGGAACTGTATCCCAGTGAGAGTCAGTGTGTGTGGAACAGTACCCCAGTGAGAGTCAGTGTGTGTGGAACTGTATCCCAGTGAGAGTCAGTGTGTGTGGAACTGTAACCCAATGAGAGTCAGTGTGTGTGGAACTGTATCCTAGTGGGAGTCAGTGTGTGTGGAACTGTATCCCAGTGAGAGACAGTGTGTGTGGAACTGTACCCCAGTGAGAGTCAGTGTGTGTGGAACTGTATCCCAGTGAGAGTCAGTGTGTGTGGAACTGTACCCCAGTGAGAGTCAGTGTGTGTGGAACTGTCCCCCGGTGAGTGTCAGTGTGTGTGGAACTGTGTCCCAGTGAGAGTCAGTGTGTGTGGGGCTGTACCCCAGTGACAGTCAATGTGTGTGGGACTGTACCCCAGTGAGAGTCAGTGTGTGTATAACTGTATCCCAGTGAGAGTCAGTGTGTGTGGAACTGTCCCCCAGTGAGAGTCAGTGTGTGTGGAACTGTTTCCCAGTGAGAGCCAGTGTGTGTGGGACTGTACCCCAGTGACAGTCAGTGTGTGTGGGACTGTACCCCAGTGACAGTCAGTGTGTGTGGAACTGTACCCCAGTGAGAGTCAGTGTGTGGAACTGTATCCCAGTGAGAGTCAGTGTGTATGGAACTGTCCCCCAGTGAGAGTCAGTGTGTGTGGAACTGTATCCCAGTGAGAGTCAGTGTGTGTGGAACTTTATCCCAGCGAGAGTCAGTGTGTGTGGGACTGTACCCCAGTGACAGTCAGTGTGTGTGGAACTGTACCCCAGTGAGAGTCAGTGTGTGTGGAACTGTATCCCAGTGAGAGTCAGTGTGTGTGGAACTGTATCCCAGTGAGTGTCAGTGTGTGTGGAACTGTACCCCAGTGAGAGTCAGTGTGTGTGGAACTGTCCCCCAGTGAGAGTCAGTGTGTGTGGAACTGTATCCCAGTGAGAGTCAGTGTGTGTGGAACTGTATCCCAGTGAGAGTCAGTGTGTGTGGAACTGTATCCCAGTGAGAGTCAGTGTGTGTGGAACTGTATCCCAGTGAGAGTCAGTGTGTGTGGAACTGTATCCCAGTGAGAGTCAGTGTGTGTGGAACTGTATCCCAGTGAGAGTCAGTGTGTGTGGAACTGTATCCCAGTGAGAGTCAGTGTGTGTGGAACAGTACCCCAGTGAGAGTCAGTGTGTGTGGAACTGTATCCCAGTGAGAGTCAGTGTGTGTGGAACTGTAACCCAGTGAGAGTCAGTGTGTGTGGAACTGTATCCTAGTGGGAGTCAGTGTGTGTGGAACTGTATCCCAGTGAGAGACAGTGTGTGTGGAACTGTACCCCAGTGAGAGTCAGTGTGTGTGGAACTGTATCCCAGTGAGAGTCAGTGTGTGTGGAACTGTACCCCAGTGAGAGTCAGTGTGTGTGGAACTGTCCCCCGGTGAGAGTCAGTGTGTGTGGAACTGTGTCCCAGTGAGAGTCAGTGTGTGTGGGGCTGTACCCCAGTGACAGTCAATGTGTGTGGGACTGTACCCCAGTGAGAGTCAGTGTGTGTATAACTGTATCCCAGTGAGAGTCAGTGTGTGTGGAACTGTCCCCCAGTGAGAGTCAGTGTGTGTGGAACTGTTTCCCAGTGAGAGCCAGTGTGTGTGGGACTGTACCCCAGTGACAGTCAGTGTGTGTGGGACTGTACCCCAGTGACAGTCAGTGTGTGTGGAACTGTACCCCAGTGAGAGTCAGTGTGTGGAACTGTATCCCAGTGAGAGTCAGTGTGTATGGAACTGTCCCCCAGTGAGAGTCAGTGTGTGTGGAACTGTATCCCAGTGAGAGTCAGTGTGTGTGGAACTTTATCCCAGCGAGAGTCAGTGTGTGTGGGACTGTACCCCAGTGACAGTCAGTGTGTGTGGAACTGTACCCCAGTGAGAGTCAGTGTGTGTGGAACTGTATCCCAGTGAGAGTCAGTGTGTGTGGAACTGTATCCCAGTGAGTGTCAGTGTGTGTGGAACTGTACCCCAGTGAGAGTCAGTGTGTGTGGAACTGTCCCCCAGTGAGAGTCAGTGTGTGTGGAACTGTATCCCAGTGAGAGTCAGTGTGTGTGGAACTGTATCCCAGTGAGAGTCAGTGTGTGTGGAACTGTATCCCAGTGAGAGTCAGTGTGTGTGGAACTGCCCCCCAGTGAGAGTCAGTGTGTGTGGAACTGTATCCCAGTGAGAGTCAATGTGAGTGGAATTGTACCCCAGTGAGAGTCAGTGTGTGTGGAACTGTATCCCAGTGAGAGTCAGTGTGTGTGGAACTGTATCCCAGTGAGAGTCAGTATGTGTGGGACCCGTACCTCAGTGAGAGTCAGTGTGTGTGGAACTGTACCCCAGTGAGAGTCAGTGTGTGTGGAACTGTATCCCAGTGAGAGTCAGTGTGTGTGGAACTGTATCCCAATGAGAGTCAGTGTGTGTGGAACTGTATCCCAGTGAGAATCAGTGTGTGTGGAACTGTGCCCCAGTGAGAGTCAGTGTGTGTGGAACTGTATCCCAGTGAGAGTCAGTGTGTGTGGAACTGTATCCCAATGAGAGTCAGTGTGTGTGGAACTGTATCCCAGTGAGAGTCAGTGTGTGTGGAACTGTATCCCAGTGAGAGTCAGTGTGTGTGGAACTGTATCCCAGTGAGAGTCAGTGTGTGTGGAACTGTATCCCAGTGAGAGTCAGTGTGTGTGGAACTGTATCCCAGTGAGAGTCAGTGTGTGTGGAACTGTATCCCAGTGAGAGTCAGTGTGTGTGGAACTGTATCCCAATGAGAGTCAGTGTGTGTGGAACTGTATCCCAGTGAGAATCAGTGTGTGTGGAACTGTACCCCAGTGAGAGTCAGTGTGTGTGGAACTGTATCCCAGTGAGAGTCAGTGTGTGTGGAACTGTATCCCAATGAGAGTCAGTGTGTGTGGAACTGTATCCCAGTGAGAGTCAGTGTGTGTGGAACTGTATCCCAGTGAGAGTCAGTGTGTGTGGAACTGTACCCCAGTGAGAGTCAGTGTGTGTGGAACTGTTTCCCAGTGAGAGCCAGTGTGTGTGGGACTGTACCCCAGTGACAGTCAGTGTGTGTGGGACTGTACCCCAGTGACAGTCAGTGTGTGTGGAACTGTACCCCAGTGAGAGTCAGTGTGTGGAACTGTATCCCAGTGAGAGTCAGTGTGTATGGAACTGTCCCCCAGTGAGAGTCAGTGTGTGTGGAACTGTATCCCAGTGAGAGTCAGTGTGTGTGGAACTTTATCCCAGCGAGAGTCAGTGTGTGTGGGACTGTACCCCAGTGACAGTCAGTGTGTGTGGAACTGTACCCCAGTGAGAGTCAGTGTGTGTGGAACTGTATCCCAGTGAGAGTCAGTGTGTGCGGAACTGTATCCCAGTGAGTGTCAGTGTGTGTGGAACTGTACCCCAGTGAGAGTCAGTGTGTGTGGAACTGTCCCCCAGTGAGAGTCAGTGTGTGTGGAACTGTATCCCAGTGAGAGTCAGTGTGTGTGGAACTGTATCCCAGTGAGAGTCAGTGTGTGTGGAACTGTATCCCAGTGAGAGTCAGTGTGTGTGGAACTGCCCCCCAGTGAGAGTCAGTGTGTGTGGAACTGTATCCCAGTGAGAGTCAATGTGAGTGGAATTGTACCCCAGTGAGAGTCAGTGTGTGTGGAACTGTATCCCAGTGAGAGTCAGTGTGTGTGGAACTGTATCCCAGTGAGAGTCAGTATGTGTGGGACCCGTACCTCAGTGAGAGTCAGTGTGTGTGGAACTGTATCCCAGTGAGAGTCAGTGTGTGTGGAATTGTACCCCAGTGAGAGTCAGTGTGTGAGGAACTGTATCCCAGTGAGAGTCAGTGTGTGTGGAACTGTATCCCAGTGAGAGTCAGTGTGTGTGGAACTGTATCCCAGTGAGAGTCAGTGTGTGTGGAACTGTATCCCATTGAGAGTCAGTGTGTGTGGAACTGTATCTCAGTGAGAGTTAGTGTGTGTGGAACTTTATCCCAGTGAGAGTCAGTGTGTGTGGAACAGTATCCCAGTGAGAGTCAGTGTGTGTGGAACTGTATCCCAGTGAGAGTCAGTGTGTGTGGAACTGTATCCCAGTGAGAGTCAGTGTGTGTGGAACTGTATCCCAGTGAGAGTCAGTGTGTGTGGAACTGTATCCCAGTGAGAGTCAGTGTGTGTGGAACTGTATCCCAGTGAGAGTCAGTGTGTGTGGAATTGTACCCCAGTGAGAGTCAGTGTGTGAGGAACTGTATCCCAGTGAGAGTCAGTGTGTGTGGAACTGTATCCCAGTGAGAGTCAGTGTGTGTGGAACTGTACCCCAGTGAGAGTCAGTGTGTGTGGAACTGTATCCCAGTGAGAGTCAGTGTTTGTGGAACTGTATCCCAATGAGAGTCAGTGTGTGTGGAACTGTATCCCAGTGAGAATCAGTGTGTGTGGAACTGTACCCCAGTGAGAGTCAGTGTGTGTGGAACTGTATCCCAGTGAGAGTCAGTGTGTGTGGAACTGTATCCCAATGAGAGTCAGTGTGTGTGGAACTGTATCCCAGTGAGAGTCAGTGTGTGTGGAACTGTATCCCAGTGAGAGTCAGTGTGTGTGGAACTGTATCCCAGTGAGAGTCAGTGTGTGTGGAACTGTATCCCAGTGAGAGTCAGTGTGTGTGGAACTGTATCCCAGTGAGAGTCAGTGTGTGTGGAACTGTATCCCAGTGAGAGTCAGTGTGTGTGGAACTGTATCCCAATGAGAGTCAGTGTGTGTGGAACTGTATCCCAGTGAGAATCAGTGTGTGTGGAACTGTACCCCAGTGAGAGTCAGTGTGTGTGGAACTGTATCCCAGTGAGAGTCAGTGTGTGTGCAACTGTATCCCAATGAGAGTCATTGTGTGTGGAACTGTATCCCAGTGAGAGTCAGTGTGTGTGGAACTGTATCGCAGTGAGAGTCAGTGTGTGTGGAACTGTACCCCAGTGAGAGTCAGTGTGTGTGGAACTGTATCCCAGTGAGAGTCAGTGTGTGTGGAACTGTATCCCAGTGAGAGTCAGTCTGTGTGGAACTGTATCCCAGTGAGACTCACTGTGTGTGGAACTGTATCCCAGTGAGAGTCAGTGTGTGTGGAACTGTATCCCAGTGAGAGTCAGTGTGTGTGGAACTGTATCCCAGTGAGAGTCAGTGTGTATGGAACTGTATCCCAGTGAGAGTCAGTGTGTGTGGAACTGTATCCCAGTGAGAGTCAGTGTGTGTGGAACTGTATCCCAATGAGAGTCAGTGTGTGTGGAACTGTATCCCTGTGAGAATCAGTGTGTGTGGAACTGTACCCCAGTGAGAGTCAGTGTGTGTGGAACTGTATCCCAGTGAGAGTCAGTGTGTGTGGAACTGTATCCCAGTGAGAGTCAGTGTGTGTGGAACTGTACCCCAGTGAGAGTCAGTGTGTGTGGAACTGCATCCCAGTGAGAGTCAGTGTGTGTGGAACTGTATCCCAGTGAGAGTCAGTGTGTGTGGAACTGTACCCCAGTGAGAGTCAGTGTGTGCGGAACTGTCCCCCAGTGAGAGTCAGTGTGTGTGGAACTGTATCCCAGTGAGAGTCAGTGTGTGTGGAACTGTATCCCAGTGAGAGTCAGTGTGTGTGGAACTGCCCCCCAGTGAGAGTCAGTGTGTGTGGAACTGTATCCCAGTGAGAGTCAATGTGAGTGGAATTTTACCCCAGTGAGAGTCAGTGTGTGTGGAACTGTATCCCAGTGAGAGTCAGTGTGTGTGGAACTGTATCCCAGTGAGAGTCAGTATGTGTGGGACCCGTACCTCAGTGAGAGTCAGTGTGTGTGGAACTGTACCCCAGTGAGAGTCAGTGTGTGTGGAACTGTATCCCAGTGAGAGTCAGTGTGTGTGGAACTGTATCCCAATGAGAGTCAGTGTGTGTGGAACTGTATCCCAGTGAGAATCAGTGTGTGTGGAACTGTACCCCAGTGAGAGTCAGTGTGTGTGGAACTGTATCCCAGTGAGAGTCAGTGTGTGTGGAACTGTATCCCAATGAGAGTCAGTGTGTGTGGAACTGTATCCCAGTGAGAGTCAGTGTGTGTGGAACTGTATCCCAGTGAGAGTCAGTGTGTGTGGAACTGTATCCCAGTGAGAGTCAGTGTGTGTGGAACTGTATCCCAGTGAGAGTCAGTGTGTGTGGAACTGTATCCCAGTGAGAGTCAGTGTGTGTGGAACTGTATCCCAGTGAGAGTCAGTGTGTGTGGAACTGTATCCCAATGAGAGTCAGTGTGTGTGGAACTGTATCCCAGTGAGAATCAGTGTGTGTGGAACTGTACCCCAGTGAGAGTCAGTGTGTGTGGAACTGTATCCCAGTGAGAGTCAGTGTGTGTGGAACTGTATCCCAATGAGAGTCAGTGTGTGTGGAACTGTATCCCAGTGAGAGTCAGTGTGTGTGGAACTGTATCCCAGTGAGAGTCAGTGTGTGTGGAACTGTACCCCAGTGAGAGTCAGTGTGTGTGGAACTGTTTCCCAGTGAGAGCCAGTGTGTGTGGGACTGTACCCCAGTGACAGTCAGTGTGTGTGGGACTGTACCCCAGTGACAGTCAGTGTGTGTGGAACTGTACCCCAGTGAGAGTCAGTGTGTGGAACTGTATCCCAGTGAGTGTCAGTGTGTATGGAACTGTCCCCCAGTGAGAGTCAGTGTGTGTGGAACTGTATCCCAGTGAGAGTCAGTGTGTGTGGAACTTTATCCCAGCGAGAGTCAGTGTGTGTGGGACTGTACCCCAGTGACAGTCAGTGTGTGTGGAACTGTACCCCAGTGAGAGTCAGTGTGTGTGGAACTGTATCCCAGTGAGAGTCAGTGTGTGTGGAACTGTATCCCAGTGAGTGTCAGTGTGTGTGGAACTGTACCCCAGTGAGAGTCAGTGTGTGTGGAACTGTCCCCCAGTGAGAGTCAGTGTGTGTGGAACTGTATCCCAGTGAGAGTCAGTGTGTGTGGAACTGTATCCCAGTGAGAGTCAGTGTGTGTGGAACTGTATCCCAGTGAGAGTCAGTGTGTGTGGAACTGCCCCCCAGTGAGAGTCAGTGTGTGTGGAACTGTATCCCAGTGAGAGTCAATGTGAGTGGAATTGTACCCCAGTGAGAGTCAGTGTGTGTGGAACTGTATCCCAGTGAGAGTCAGTGTGTGTGGAACTGTATCCCAGTGAGAGTCAGTATGTGTGGGACGCGTACCTCAGTGAGAGTCAGTGTGTGTGGAACTGTATCCCAGTGAGAGTCAGTGTGTGTGGAATTGTACCCCAGTGAGAGTCAGTGTGTGAGGAACTGTATCCCAGTGAGAGTCAGTGTGTGTGGAACTGTGTCCCAGTGAGAGTCAGTGTGTGTGGAACTGTATCCCAGTGAGAGTCAGTGTGTGTGGGACTGTATCCCATTGAGAGTCAGTGTGTGTGGAACTGTATCTCAGTGAGAGTTAGTGTGTGTGGAACTTTATCCCAGTGAGAGTCAGTGTGTGTGGAACAGTATCCCAGTGAGAGTCAGTGTGTGTGGAACTGTATCCCAGTGAGAGTCAGTGTGTGTGGAACTGTATCCCAGTGAGAGTCAGTGTGTGTGGAACTGTATCCCAGTGAGAGTCAGTGTGTGTGGAACTGTATCCCAGTGAGAGTCAGTGTGTGTGGAACTGTATCCCAGTGAGAGTCAGTGTGTGTGGAATTGTACCCCAGTGAGAGTCAGTGTGTGAGGAACTGTATCCCAGTGAGAGTCAGTGTGTGTGGAACTGTATCCCAGTGAGAGTCAGTGTGTGTGGAACTGTACCTCAGTGAGAGTCAGTGTGTGTGGAACTGTATCCCAGTGAGAGTCAGTGTGTGTGGAACTGTATCCCAATGAGAGTCAGTGTGTGTGGAACTGTATCCCAGTGAGAATCAGTGTGTGTGGAACTGTACCCCAGTGAGAGTCAGTGTGTGTGGAACTGTATCCCAGTGAGAGTCAGTGTGTGTGGAACTGTATCCCAATGAGAGTCAGTGTGTGTGGAACTGTATCCCAGTGAGAGTCAGTGTGTGTGGAACTGTATCCCAGTGAGAGTCAGTGTGTGTGGAACTGTATCCCAGTGAGAGTCAGTGTGTGTGGAACTGTATCCCAGTGAGAGTCAGTGTGTGTGGAACTGTATCCCAGTGAGAGTCAGTGTGTGTGGAACTGTATCCCAATGAGAGTCAGTGTGTGTGGAACTGTATCCCAGTGAGAATCAGTGTGTGTGGAACTGTACCCCAGTGAGAGTCAGTGTGTGTGGAACTGTATCCCAGTGAGAGTCAGTGTGTGTGGAACTGTATCCCAGTGAGAGTCAGTGTGTGTGGAACTGTATCCCAGTGAGAGTCAGTGTGTGTGGAACTGTACCCCAGTGAGAGTCAGTGTGTGTGGAACTGTATCCCAGTGAGAGTCAGTGTGTGTGGAACTGTAACCCAGTGAGAGTTAGTGTGTGTGGAACTGTATCTCAGTGTTACGATCCCAGTTGCTGCTACTACTGGACAGTCAGATCCCAGAATGGAATTATGTCTCAGCAGATTGTGAGTTTTACATTTTTAATAGACAGGATGAATGAAGTGACAGAGCTGCCGATTAACTTTAAATGAACATTTATTAAACATGAAAAGATTGACTATAACACAATACTCCTTCACACCACTTCTAATCTTCACAGATTTTTAAGGATAACACAAGTTGCAAAACATATCTTATAGTATAATATTCTCGGCAATTACACAGCCCATGTAAAGCAACAGGCCAAATGTGGTCAGACATCCCTCTGAACAAGTGGCAGATGCCACCAAATACAACCTCTGTGCATTTTGCATCAAATCCCCCCTAGATTCTCCTCAAACTGCGAGCCGATTGGTCTCTCTGGAACTCTGGGGTGCGATTCTCCGCTCCCGCGACTAAGTGCCCACGCCGTCGAGGTTCACGACGGCGCGAAACGGCCCCGATCTCAACCGATTCAGGGCCCGAAAATGGGCTGGGATCGGGGCATCGAGAAACTCGGGGGGCGTGCCGCTAAATCAGCGTTGTCAGCGCGTGCTGGGCATTGGCGCCGCATAAAAGCGGCGCCACGTCATCCGCCGCTTAACTGGCGTCACCCGCGCCGGCCCACCCGCGCATGCGTGGTTGCCGTCCTCCCCGAGGCCGCCCCGCAAGAAGATGTCGGATGGATCTTGCGGGGCTGCGGAAGGAAGGAGGTCCTCCTTCAGAGAGGCCGGCCCGCCGATCGGTGGGCACCGATCCAGGGCCAGACCCCATTTGAGGCCCCCCCCCGGTGCACGAACCCCCTCCCCCACCACTTGCCGTCCCCCCAGCGTTCCCGCGCTGTTCCCGCCGGCAGCGACCAGGTGTGGACGGCGCCAGCGGGAAGTCGTCGTTTTGGGCAGGCCGCTCGGCCCATCCGGGCCGGAGAATAGCGGAGAATCGCCATTTTGGGTGTCTCGGGCGATTCTCCGGCCTGCGCCGCGCAGAACTCGACGGGGCCGTTCTCGCCGCTTGGGAGAATCACGGGAGGGCGTCGGACAGGCGTCGTGGGGAAAACTGGCGTGCCAGGCGATTCTCCCAACCGACGCGGGAGCGGAGAATCTCGCCCCTGATGGCCACACAAGGGTTTCCAAACTCCACTCTCAGAAAATATCTGGGGCGAAATTCTCCGGTATCGGCGCGATGTCCGCCGACCGGCGCCAAAAACGGCACAAATCAGTCGGGCATCGCGCCGCCCCAAAGGTGCGGAATCCTCCGCATCTTGAGCGGCCGAGCCCTAACCTTGAGTGGCTAGGCCCGTGCCGGTCTGATTTCCGCCCCGCCAGCTGGCGGGAAAGGCCTTTGGTGCCCCGCCAGCTGGCGCGGAAATGACATCTCCGGGCGGCGCATGCGCGGGAGCGTCAGCGGCCGCTCACGGCATCCCCGCGCATGCGCAGTGGAGGGGGTCTCTTCCGCCTCCGCCATGGTGGAGACCGTGGCGAAGGCGGAAGGAAAAGAGTGTCCCCACGGCACAGGCCCGCCCGTGGATCGGTGGGCTCCGATCGCGGGCCAGGCTACCGTGGGGGCACCCCCCAGGGCCAGATCGCCCTGTGCCCCCCCCAGGACCCCGGAGCCCGCCCGCGCCGCCTTGTCCCGCCGGTAAGAGAGGTGGTTTAATCCACGCCGGCGGGACAGGCATTCTAGCAGCGGGACTTCGGCCCATCCGGGCTGGAGAATCGCTGGGGGGGGGGGGGCCGCCAACCGGCGCGGCGCGATTCCCGCCCCGGCCGAATCCCCGGTGCCGGAGAATTCGGCAACCGGCAGGGGCGGGATTCACGCCAGCCCCTGGCGATTCTCCGGAGCGGGTTTCACGGAAATGACTTTGCCGGGCGGCGATGCGCGGGAGCGTCAGTGGCCGCTCACGGCATCCCCGCGCATGCGCAGTGGAGAACATAAGAACATAAGAACTAGGAGCAGGAGTAGGCCATCTGGCCCCTCGAGCCTGCTCCACCATTCAATGAGATCATGGCTGATCTTTGTGGACTCAGCTCCACTCTCCGGCCCGTACACCATATCCCCGAATCCCTTTATTCTTTAGAAAGGCATCTATCTTTTTCTTAAAAACATTTAAAGAAGGAGCCTCAACTGCTTCACTGGGCAAGGAATTCCAGAGATTCACAACCCTTTGGGTGAAGAAGTTCCTCCTACACTCGATCCTAAATCTGCCTCCCCTTATTTTGAGGCTATGCCCCCTAGTTCTGCTTTCCGTGGAGTCTCTTCCGCCTCCGCCATGGTGGAGACCGTGGCGAAGGCGGAAGGAAAAGAGTGCCCCCATGGCACAGGCCCGTCCCTGATTTCCGAAGCATTTCCCCATTTAGAAAATAGTCTATTCCTCCATTCTTCCGACCAAAGTGCATAGCCTCAAACTTTTCTACATTGTATTTCATTTGCCACTCATTGCCCACTCTCGTTCATATGTTTTGGGCCTGTCCAAAGCTGGAGGATTACTGGAAGGAGGTTTTTAGGGTAATCTTTAAAGTGGTGCAGGTGAAACTGGACCTGGGCCCTCGGGTGGCCATATTCGGGGTGTCGGACCAGCTGGGGTTGGAAACGGGTGCGGAGGCAGATGTTGTAGCCTTCGCCTCGTTGATCGTCCGAAGGCGGATCCTGTTAGGGTGGAGCTCAACCTCCCCACCCTGTGCCCTGGCGAGGATGGGGGACCTGTTGGAATTCTTGACTCTTGAGAAGGTAAAATTTGAACTGAGAGAAGGATGGAGGGGTTCTACAAATCATGGGCGTTATTCATCATGCAGTTTCGAGAACTGGATTACACGAACATTAGGGGGGTTGGGGGCTGGGAGGGTTGGGGGGAGGGGGACTGAGTGTTGGGGAGAGGGGGACTGTGTGAGTTAATGGTGACTATGGGTGATTCCTGATTCCGTTTTGTCATTTGTTTATGTTAACATGCGGGCTAATGTCTGGGGTTTGGTGGGAGGATGGGATCGTTATTAATGTGGGGATTGACATTACGTTCGTTCCTGATTGTTCTTTATTGTTGATGGGTGCAAATATGGGAGAAAATGTGAAAAAGGAGAATAAAAATATTTTGGAAAAAAAAGGGGGGGGCAAAGGAAATCTGATTCCAGGCTGCACGTTGGGTGTGCTGACTCTGTGAGGCAAATTTTCAGATTGAAGCCAACATATAACTTTGCTCAGTTGCACCATCTACTGTGTTTGTGTCTTGTTGGCCCAGGTTTATTTTACTGTGCGTGGACATTTACAAATTCTCCTCTTCAACTGACTCTCCAAGAAGCGGGGAGCAGAAAATGCTTTTGTTTTGCCTGTGGATCGAGGTGAACTAATCACTACTAATGTGAGGGGAAACTGGTGGAGGAGGATTAACGAGGTCTATACATTAATCGGTGGAATTCATTAACCCAGAGCTCTGACAGGCCCAGGACAAGTGGATCCTTGTAACAAGGGAGGAGAGGCATACCGAAGACTGATTTCAGGAGGCCGCTCGTTACACAGAATGATTAATAACTGGAACGATGCGGTGGCAGAAGGCGAAACCTCCTCAGTAACACAAGGGGGGGTTCTGGGGTTGATCATGCCAGTGTTTCTGTGCATTAGTTGCTGACTGTCAGCTGGTGGCAACACTGAGCACAGTGACTGCCAACAGCTCAGCATTGCCACCTCCGGGAATGTATTGGTACTGCAGCTCTGCAGCAAAATGAAGCGTTTGACAGGCCAGTTGCACAGCAAGCTCCCACAAACAGCAATGTGATAATGACCAGATAATCTGTCTCCTTCAATAATAAGAGCAAAATACTGCAGAAGCTGGCAATCCAGAATGAAGGCAGAAAATGCTGGATAAAGTCAGAGTGAGGCTTCTGGAAACATTGGAGGGGGTCCTCCAATGTGCTGGTTACTCGGGGGCCACAATGGGAAATCCCATTGGCAGGTGGCAGAAATGGAGAGTCCCGCTGCCGGAGAGGGCGTGCCGCCGAGGAGCATGCGGCTGGACAACCCCGCCCTTTAACTCTACTCCAAGGGGCAGCACGGTGGCGCAGTGGTTAGCACTGCTGCCTCATGGCACCGAGGACCCGGGTTCGATCCCGGCCCCGGGTCACTGTCCGTGTGGAGTTTGCACATTCTCCCCGTGTTTGCGTAGGTCTCACCCCCACAACCCAAAGATGTGCAGGGTAGGTGGATTGGCCACGCTAAATTGCTCCTCAATAGAAAACTTTTTGAAAAACTCTGTTCCTCTCTCCTTAGATGCGGCCACGCCTGGTGAATCTGTTTGTTTTGTGAGTGATGTTGATTATGGGATGAGTATTAGCCAGCACACCAGGGAGAGCAACCTGCCCTGTCCTGTCCTGACACCCCCTATTGTTACCCAGGGATTTCTGTGATCAGTTGCCTGTACTCTGATAGTCCACCTGTAACAGCTACAGGCAGGAAGTGGATAAGAGTCATTATGTCAGTGTCATGTGAGAGTACCTTTAAGAAATGGATGTTTAAGCAATGTACCTTTAAGAAAACAGTGATGTCAGAGAGTGGGTGGAGCTGAGCTCAGTTCAGCCATTCTGACGTTTTAGTTTTGAGGAAAAGAGCTGGGTGAGTGTCTGTGTTTGCAGTGAGCTGGATCTGCTGTGATCTCTGCCATGAAAGACTATCTCTGGATCATTTGGGTGATTTAAACTCAAAAAAGTAAAGTCTTTAACCTGATGCGTTTCTGTTTAAAGGTGTTAAGTCTCTTGGATGTTGAAAGGAATAACTGAAGGATTATTTAGTGTTGTAATATTTTCAGGGTTATCTTTGAAGTAAGGGGTGTTAAGGGATCCAATGTTTATTTAAAAGATTAAGTTGAGTTCATAGAATAAACATTGTTTTGTGTTAAAATCCACGTGTCCATAATTGTAATATCACACCTGGGGAACAAGCCGTGTGCTTCCAAAGCAGCAATCCATTAAAGGGGAGGTAGGTTGAACTCCATGATACATTTTGGGGTTCTGAAAACGCCTCACCCATAACAATTGGGGGCTCGAGGGGATAAAAGTCTATCTATTGGATTGGCTTTTGTGAATTTAAAGACAGTGAAGGATTGTTGCAATTCCGGTGTGGTATTTTAGTTTAAGTGGGGAGAGTGTTGTGAACAATGGCTCTTTTGGAGGCTCAGAAGTTTTTGGGGTTGGACGCGGTAACAAGAGATACCTTACGGACAGAGAGTACAGACAGACTGTTAGGTTTGGCAAAAGCATTGCAGTTAACACTGCCTAGCAAAATATGAAAAGATGAGGTACTTAACGCGGTATCTGCGCATTTACGTTTGCCTGAGACACAGTCTGACTCATTACATATGGAAAAGCTCCAGTTGCAGATTAAGCAATTTGAACATGAAAAAGAATTAAAGCAACTTGAACATGAAAAAGAATTAAAGCAGCTTGAATATGCAATGATAGAAAAAGAAAGAGATAGAGATAGAGAGGAAAAAGAAAAGGAGAGAGAAGAAAGAAACAAAGAAAGAGATAGAGAGGAAAGGGAGAAAGAGAGAGATTGAACTTCGGAAAATGGCTCTGAAACATGAAAATCAGTTAAAATTGGATGACGCAAAGGGACACATACAGTTGGAGGAGATGGATGAGGATAATGAGACAGAGCGTCATAGTCGAAGACGTGGTAGGGATCTGTTTAAATATGTCCAAGCATTGCCAAGGTTTGACGAGAAGGAGGTAGAAGCCTTTTTCATTTCATTTGAGAAGGTAGCTAAACAAATGCAATGGCCACAGGACATGTGGGTATTACTGATTCAAACAAAGCTGGTAGGTAGGGCTAGTGAAGTGTTTGCATCACTACCGGAGGAGGTATCTGGAACATATGAGGAGGTGAAGAAATCCATCTTAAGTGCATATGAGCTAGTGCCTGAAGCTTACAGACAAAGGTTTAGAAATTTAAGGAAATAATTTGGTCAAACATACATGGAGTTTGAAAGGCTCAGAGTAATTTTGATAGGTGGATAAGGGCTTTGAAAATAGAACAAATATATGAAGCTCTCAGAGAAATTATACTTTTGGAGGAGTTTAAAAATTCAATTCCTGATGTAGTAAGAACTCATGTGGAAGAACAGAGGGCTAAAACTGCGAGATTAGCAGTGGAAATGGCAGATGATTATGAATTAGTTCATAAATCAAAGATTGGTTTCCGACATCAGTTTCAGCTGGTGAGGGATAGAAACTGGGGACATGAGAAATACTCAAGTGGTAAAGGTAAAGGTGATCTGATGGGAGACAATAAAGAGAGAGTACCTCAGATTAAAAGAGAAACCCAGGAGGTTGGAAAAGAAATGAAAAGTTTCAAATGTTTTCACTGTAATAAACTCGGCCATGTAAAGTCACAGAGTTGGTGGTTGAAGAAAAGCACTGGGAAGGCTGATGTGGTAAAACAGGATAAGACGGTGGGGTTTGTTAGAGGGGTAAAGGAAAGCCCAAGGGACGCAAAGGAGGTGAAAATGATTGTACAGCCTGGTCAAGAAGTAATTGTTAAGAAGGTGCCGGATGTCTTGAAATAATTTACTTGTGTGGGTAAAGTTTACTCATGTGTATCAGGAGGAGCAGGTAAAGAAGTCATAATTTTAAGAGATACAGGAGCTAGTCAATCTTTAATAGTAACAGATGAGGAATTATGTAGTTTGGGAAGAATGTTGCCAGAAAAGGTGGTGATATGTGGAATTCAGGGTGAGAGGAGTAGCGTTCCATTATATAAGTTGAGTTCATAGAATAAACATCGTTTTGTGTTAAAAACCACGTGTCCATAATTGTAATATCACACCTGGGGAACAAGCGGTGTGCTTCAAAAGCAGCAATCCATTAAAGGGGGAGGTTGGTTGAACTCCATGATACATTTTGCGGTTCTGAAAACGCCTCTCCCATAACACCAGGAACAGAAGTTGAACACAGTGGATTGTTTGTTGTATCTCCCTGGAAGAGCAGTGTGTAGGGGTGGGGTTGTTTACAGGGTGATTAACATTCCCACTGCTTTGGCTTCAGTGTTCTACCCACTGTCGCATCCACCTGTACCCCGGCTGATAGAGGGAATTGCGTTTTGCCAGTGGGAGGGCTTCATGGGAGCAAAATCAAATGAGCTGAAAGTCAGAGAACATGAGGAGCTTATTGGATGTCAACCCAGTATTCAGAGCTGGATTGGCGATCTCCCCGAACTTTTCAGAGATTTCATCCCCCTCTCTATTGGACTGTCCAGAGCTCTGTTTAGCACCAGGAGCTGTTTAGCACAGGGCTAAATCGCTGGCTTTGAAAGCAGACCAAGGCAGGCCAGCAGCACGGTTCAATTCCCGTAACAAACTCCCCAAACAGGCGCTGGAATGTGGTGACTAGGGGCTTCTCACAGTAACTTCATTGAAGCCTACTTGTGACAATAAGCGATTTTCATTTCATTTTTCATTTCTGGGGCGAAATTCTCCGGTATCGGCGCGATGTCCGCCGACCGGCGCCAAAAACGGCGCAAATCAGTCGGGCATCGCGCCGCCTCAAAGTGGCGGAATCCTCAGCACCTTGGGAGGCCCAGCCCCAACCTTGAGGGGCTAGGCCCGCACCGGACTGATTTCCGCACCGCCAGCTGGCGCGGAAATGACATTGCCGGGCGGCGCATGCACTGGAGCGATGGCGGCCACTCACGGCATCCCCGCGCATGCGCAGCGGAGGGAGTCTCTTCCACCTCCGCCATGGTGGAGACCGTGGCGAAGGCGGAAGGAAAAGAGTGCCCCCACGGCACAGGCCCGCCCGCGGATAGGTGGGCCCCGATCGCGGGCCAGGCCACCGTGGGGGCACCCCCCCGGGGCCAGATCGCCCCGTGCCCCCCCCCCCAGGACCACGGAGCCCACCCGCCCCACCTTGTCCCACCGGTAAGAGAGGTGGTTTAATCCACGCCGGCGGGACAGGCATTCCAGCAGCGGGACTTCGGCCCCCGCCGGGTCGGAGAATCCCGCCCCTGTTCTCTATTGGACTGTCCGGAGTTCTGGGGCCAGGGGCGAGATTCTCCGACCCCCCGCCGGGTCAGAGAATCGCCGGGGGCTGGCGTGAATCCCGCCCCTGCCGGTTGCCGAATTCTCCACCACCGGATATTCGGCGGGGGCGGGAATCGCGCCGCACCGGTTGGCGGGCCCACCCCCACGATTCTCCGGCCCGGATGGGCCGAAGTCCCGCCGCTAAAATGCCTGTCCCGCCGGCGTGGATTAAAGCACCTACCTTACCGGTGGGACAAGGCGGCGCGGGCGGGCTCCGGGGTGGGGCGCGGGGCGATCTGGCCCCTGGGGGGGTGCCTCCACGGTGGCCTGGCCCGCGATCGGGGCCCACCGATCCGCGGGCGGGCCTGTGCATTGGGGGCACTCTTTCCCTTCCGCCTTTGCCACGGTCTCCACCATGGCGGAGGCGGAAGAGACTCCCTCCACTGCGCATGCACGGGGATGCCGTGAGCGGCCGCTAACGCTCCCGCGCATGCGCCACCCGGAGATGTCATTTCCACGCCAGCTGGCGGAGCGGAAATCAGTCCGGCGCGCGCCTAGCCCCTTAAAGTTGGGGGTCGGCCGGTCAAGATGTGGAGGATTCCGCACCTTTGGGGCGGCGCGATGCCGGATTGATTTGCGCCGTTTTGGGCGCCGGTCGGCGGACATCGCGCCGATACCGGAGAATTTCGCCCCTGGTCTCTATTGGACTGTCCGGAGTTAAATTCTCCGGTATCGGCGCGATGTCCGCCGACCGGCGCCAAAAACGGCCCCCCTATCCCTACTACGCTGCAAGAACCCCCTCCTCACTCTCGGGGTCTTCCCGGCCCACACAAAACTCATAATACTTTTCTCGATTCTCTTAAAAAAAGCCTTTGTGACCATCACCGGGAGGCACTGAAACACAAAGAGGAATCTCGGGAGGACCACCATTTTAACCGCCTGCACCCTACCTGCCAGTGACAGGGACACCATGTCCCATCTCTTGAAGTCCTCCTCCATCTGTTCCAACAATCTTGTTAAATTAAGCCGGTGTAAGGTACCCCAATTCTTGGCTATCTGAATCCCCAAGTAGCGAAAGTCCCTTGTTACCTTCCTCAGCGGTAAATCCTCTATTTCCCTGCTCTGCTCCCCCGGATGCACCACAAACAACTCACTTTTCCCCATGTTCAATTTATACCCTGAAAAATCCCCAAACTCCCCAAGTATCCGCATTATCTCTGGCATCCCCTCCACCGGGTCCGCCACATACAACAACAAATCATCCGCATACAGAGATACCCGGTGTTCTTCTCCTCCCCTAAACACTCCCCTCCACTTCCTGGAACCCCTCAGTGCTATGGCCAGGGGCTCAATCGCCAGTGCAAACAGTAACGGAGACAGGGGACACCCCTGCCTCGTCCCTTTGTAAAGCCAGAAATAATCAGACCCCCGTCCATTCGTAACCACACTCGCCATCGGTGCCCTATACAGCAACTGTACCCATCCGATATACCCATCTCCAAAGCCAAATCTCCTCAGCACCTCCCACAGATAATCCCACTCCACTCTATCAAATGCTTTCTCGGCATCCATCGCCACCACTATCTCCGCTTCCCCCTCTGGCGGGGGCATCATCATTACCCCTAGCAACCTCCGTATGTTCGTGTTCAGCTGCCCCCCCTTCACAAACCCAGTTTGGTCCTCATGAACCACCCCCGGGACACAGTCCTCTATCCTCGTCGCTATTACCTTGGCCAGAATCTTAGCATCCACGTTTAAAAGGGAAATGGGCCTATAGGACCCGCATTGCAGCGGGTCTTTTTCCTTCTTTAGGAGGAGCGATATCGTTGCCTCTGACATAGTCGGGGGCAGCTGCCCCCTTTCCCTAGCCTCATTAAAGGTTCTCGTCAAAAGCGGGGCCAGCAAGTCCATATACTTCCTATAAAATTCCACCGGGAATCCGTCTGGTCCCGGGGCCTTCCCCGCCTGCATGCTCCCAATCCCTTTCACTACCTCCTCCATCTCAATCTGTGCTCCCAGTCCCGCCCTCTCCTGCTCCTCCACCTTAGGGAATTCCAGCTGATCCAGAAAGCACATCATTCTCTCCTTCCCTTCCGGGGGCTGAGCTTTATATAATCTTTCGTAGAATGCCTTGCACACTCCATTCACTCTCTCCGCTCCCCGCTCCATCTCTCCCTCCTCATCTCTCACCCCCCTTATCTCCCTCGCTGCTCCCCTCTTCCTCAGTTGCTGGGCCAGCAACCGGCTCGCCTTCTCCCCATATTCGTACTGTACACCCTGTGCCTTCCTTCATTGTGCCTCTGCATTACCCGTAGTCAACAAGTCAAATTCTACATGTAGCCTTTGCCTTTCCCTGTACAGTCCCTCCTCCGGTGCCTCCGCATATTGTCTGTCCACCCTCAAAAGTTCTTTCAACAACCGCTCCCTTTCCCTACCCTCCTGCTTTCCTTTATGTGCCCTGATAGATATCAGCTCCCCTCTAACCACTGCCTTCAACGCCTCCCAGACCACTCCCACCTGAACCTCCCCATTGTCATTAAGCTCCAAGTACCTTTCAATGCACCCCCTCACCCTTAAACATATCCCCTCATCTGCCAATAATCCCATGTCCATTCTCTAGGGTGGGTGCTGTTCTTTTTCCTCCCCTATCTCCAGGTCCACCCAATGTGGAGCGTGGTCCGAGATAGCTATAGCCGTGTACTCCGTCCCTGTCACCTTCGGGATCAGTGCCCTTCCCAAAACAAAAAAGTCTATCCGTGAATATACTTTATGGACATAGGAGAAAAACGAGAACTCCTTACTCCTAGGCCTGCTAAATCTCCAGGGGTCTACTCCTCCCATCTGCTCCATAAAGTCCTTGAGCACCCTAGCTGCAGCCGGCCTCCTCCCGGTCCTGGACCTCGATCTGTCCAGCCCTGGGTCCAGCACCGTATTGAAGTCTCCCCCCATTACCAACTTTCCCACCTCTAGGTCTGGGATACATCCCAACATACGCCTCATAAAATTGGCATCATCCCAGTTCGGGGCATATACGTTCACTAGAACCACCGCCTCCCCTTGCAATCTGCCACTCACCATCACGTATCTGCCCCCACTATCCGCCACTATGGTCTTTGCCTCAAACAGTACCCGTTTCCCCACTAATATAGCCACCCCCCTGTTCTTTGCGTCTAACCCCGAATGAAACACCTGCTCCACCCATCCTTTGCGTAGTCTGACCTGGTCTATCAGTTTCAAATGCGTCTCCTGCAACATAACCACGTCTGCCTTTAATTTCTTTAGGTGTGCGAGTACCCGTGACCTTTTAATCGGCCCATTCAGCCCTCTCACATTCCACGTGATCAGCCGGGTTGGGGGGCTCTTTACCCACCCCCCCCCTTGTCGACTAGCCATCCCCTTTTTTAATCCAGCTCCTCACCCGGTTCCCACGTAGCCGTATTTCCCCCCGACGGCACCCTCCCGCCTCGACCACCCCACCCCGTACCAGCTCCCCCTTCTCCCCAGCAGCAGCAACCCAGTTAACCCCCCCCCCCGCTAGATCCCTTTTCTAGCGTAATTGCACCCCCCATGTTGCTCCCAGAAGTCAGCGAACTCTGGCCGACCTCGGCTTCCCCCCGTGACCTCGGCCCCCACTGTGCGAGGCCCCCTCATTCCTGCTTCCCTGTTCCCGCCATGATTACCATAGCGCAGGAACAAAGCCCGCGTTTCCCACTTGGCCCCACCCCTAATGGCCGGCGCCCACAATTCCGCATCCTCCCCCCCCCCTCCCCCACGACATGGGGAAGAGAGAAAAGTTACAGGGTCGCAAGATTAACAACTTGAGAGATCATCCCTTCCCCCCCTTTTCCCCCCCTTCACCCCACATAATCACCCCACCACTTTGCCCCAAACGTTCTTTTTCTGTCCCGCCTATTCCAGCTTCTCCTCCACAATGAATGTCCACGCCTCTTATGCCGTCTCAAAGTAGTGGTGCTTCCCTTGGTGTGTGACCCACAGTCTTGCCGGCTGCAACATTCCAAATTTGACCTTCCTTTTGTGAAGCACCGCCTTGGCCCGATTAAAACTTGCCCTCCTTCTCGCCACCTCCGCACTCCAATCTTGATATACGCGGATCACCGCGTTCTCCCACCTACTGCTCCGAGTTTTCTTCGCCCATCTGAGGACCATCTCTCTGTCATTGTAGCGGAGAAATCTCACCACTATGGCTCGAGGTATTTCTCCAGCCCTCGGTCTTCGCGTCATAACTCGATAAGCTCCCTCCACCTCCAACGGACCCGTCGGGGCCTCCGCTCCCATTAACGAGTGCAGCATCGTGCTCACATATGCCCCGACGTCCGCCCCTGCTGCGCCTTCGGGAAGACCAAGAATCCTTAAATTCTTCCTCCTCGCATTATTCTCCAGCACCTCCAGCCTTACCACACACCTTTTATGTTGTGCCTCGTGCATCTCTGTCTTCACCACCAGGCCCTGTATTTCGTCTTCATTTTCAGCGGCCTTTGCCTTCACGACCCGAAGCTCCTGCTCCTGGGTCTTTTGTTCCTCCTTTAGCCCTTCAATCGCCTGTAATATTGGGGCCAACAGCTCCTTCTTCATCTCCTTTTTAAGTTCTTCCACGCAGCGCCGCAGGAACTCTTGTTGGTCCGGGCCCCATATTAAACTGCCACCTTCCGACGCCATCTTGCTTTGTGCCTGCCTTCCTGGCCGCTGCTCTAGAGGATCCTCCACAGTCCGGCCACTTTCCTCTCCTTTTTCCATCTGTGTCCAGGGGGTTTCCCTTCTGGTTTACCGCACAGTGCTTTTAGCCTTTAAAATTGCCGTTGGGGCTCCTATTAAGAGCCCAAAAGTCCGTTCCACCGGGAGCTGCCGAAAAGTGCGACTTAGCTGGTCATCGCCGCACCCGGAAGTCCCTTGAAAGTAAAGTTAAGTTTAAACTGATAACCTGAAAGAGTGGTTATTATTATTATTAGAAAGTTTACTTTACTCTACTTAGTAGAGTAAAACCAGACCCGTGTGTGAGCTACTAAGTGGTAAGTAGATAAAATTCTTCTATGAAGATATGGGTTATGCTGGGGGATAACTTGAAACACTACTTTCACCCGAATAGCACCCACCTGAGTCTGCACACTGAGAATCCCTGTTCACCGTTTAGAATATCTTGACCTTTGTTTTGGTATAGGGGGAATTCTAAGAATAGTGGTGAGGTTTTTACTTCAGGGGAGAGCGGGTGGGGGGTGGGGGCAGAGGGGTGGGGGGAAGGGGGAGCAGGAAGGGGGGAGCAGGTAGGGGGAAGGGGGACAAGGAAGGGGGGAGCAGGTGGGGGGAGAGCAGGTGGGGCGTGGGGGCAAGGGGAGAACGGGTGGGGGTGGGGGGATGCAGTGTGCCCCTGGCCAATTCCCCCCTTCCCAGGCGGTGAATCTGGAGGCAATCAGAGCGCCCCGAGCACTATTGGCTCTGCCGCACATGTTGTGTGGCCCCCTGTGCCTGCCTGAGTCCCATGTCCAGCCCATTCTCGCCCTCCCCCGCATCTTCCTCATCGATGAGAAGTGGCATTCATACTCCGCCTCCAGCATGTCGCCCCTCTGCTGTGCCATGTTGTATGGATGCAGCAGGCTGCCACAATGCAGCAACCCTCTCAGCGTCATACTGCAGGGTCCTTACAGAATGGTCCAGGCACCTGATCAGGGGTGGGGTTGGGGGTACCCATACGGCCGGTGTCACTGTGCAGAACCAGGGGCAAGGTGGGTGATCAGTGGGATGAGCAGCAAGATGGCTGGAATTGTTTCTGGAAACCACCTCTTCAGTCACCTGAGGGAGGAGCAGTGCTCCGAAAGCTAATGATTCAAAACAAACCTGTTGGACTTTAACCTGGTGTTGTAAGACTTCATACTGTAACTGCACAGAGTCACTGTTTATTCAGGGTAAGGATCACTCACTGTGTAACTGTACAGAGTCACTGTTTATTCAGGGTGAAGATCACTCACTGTGTAACTGCACAGAGTCACTGTTTATTCAGGGTAAGGATCACTCACTGTGTAACTGTACAGAGTCACTGTTTATTCAGGGTGAGGATCACTCACTGTGTAACTGTACAGAGTCACTGTTTATTCAGGGTGAGGATCACTCACTGAGTAACTGCACAGAGTCACTGTTTATTCAGGGTGAGGATCACTCACTGTGTAACTGTACAGAGTCACTGTTTATTCAGGGTGAGGATAACTCACTGCGTAACTGTACAGAGTCACTGTTTATTCAGGGTGAGGATCAGTCTCTGTGTAACTGTAGAGTCACTGTTTATTCAGGGTGAGGATCACTCACTGTGTAACTGTACAGAGTCACTGTTTATTCAGGGTAAGGATCACTCTCTGTGTACCTGTACAGAGTCACTGTTTATTCAGGGTGAGGATCACTCTCAGTGTACCTGTACAGAGTCACTGTTTATTCAGGGTGAGGATCACTCACTGTGTAACTGTACAGAGTCACTGTTTATTCAGGGTGAGGATCAGTCTCTGTGTAACTGTACAGAGTCACTGTTTATTCAGGGTGAGGATCACTCACTGAGTAACTGTACAGAGTCACTGTTTACTCAGGGTAAGGATCACTCACTGTGTAACTGTACAGAGTCACTGTTTATTCAGGGTGAGGGTCACTCACTGTGTAACTGTACAGAGTCACTGTTCATTCAGCAGGGCGAGGATCACTCACTGTGTAACTGTACAGTCACTGTTTATTCCGGGTGAGGATCACTCACTGAGTAACTGTACAGAGTCACTGTTTATTCAGGGTGAGGATCACTCACTGTGAAACTCTACAGAGTCACTGTTTATTCAGGGTGAGGATCACTCTCTGGGTAACTGTACAGAGTCACTGTTTATTCAGGGTGAGGATCACTCACTGTGTAACTGTACAGAGTCACTGTTTATTCAGCAGGGTGAGGATCACTCACTGTGTAACTGTACAGAGTCACTGTTTATTCAGGGTGAGGATCATTCTGTGTAACTGTACAGAGTCACTTTTTCAGGGTGAGGATCACTCACCGTAACTGTACAGAGTCACTGTTTATTCAGGGTGAGGATCACCATGTGTGTAACTGTACAGAGTCACTGTTTATTCAGCGTGAGGATAACTCACTGTGTAACTGTGCAGAGTCACTGTTTATTCAGGGTGAGGATCACTCACTGTGTAACTGTACAGAGTCACTGTTTATTCAGCAGGGTGAGGATCACTCACTGTGTAACTGTACAGTCACTGTTTATTCAGGGTGAGGATAACTCACTGTGTAACTGTACAGAGTCACTGTTTATTCAGGGTGAGGATCACTCAGTGTGTAACCGTACAGAGTCACTGTTTATTCAGCGTGAGGATAACTCACTGTGTAACTGTACAGAGTCACTGTTTATTCAGGGTGAGGATCAGTCTCTATGTAACTGTACAGAGTCACTGTTTATTCAGGGTGAGGATCACTCACTGTGTAACTGTACAGAGTCACTGTTTATTCAGGGTGAGGATCAGTCTCTGTGTAACTGTACAGAGTCACTGTTTATTCAGGGTGAGGATCACTCACTGTGTAACTGTACAGAGTCACTGTTTATTCAGGGTGTGGATCACTCAGTGTGTAACTGTACAGAGTCACTGTTTATTCCGGGTGAGGATCAGTCTCTGTGTAACTGTACAGAGTCACTGTTTATTCAGGGTGAGGATCACTCACTGTAACTGTACAGAGTCACTGTTTACTCAGGGTGAGGATCACTCACTGTGTAACTGTACAGAGTCACTGTTTATTCAGGGTGAGGATCAGTCTCTGTGTAACTGTAGAGAGTCACTGTTTATTCAGGGTGAGGATCACTCACTGTGTAACTGTACAGAGTCACTGTTTATTCAGGGTGAGGATCACTCACTGTGTAACTGTACAGAGTCACTGTTTATTCAGGGTGAGGATCACTCACTGTGTAACTGTACAGAGTCACTGTTTATTCAGGGTGAGGATCACTCAGTGTGTAACTGTACAGAGTCACTGTTTATTCAGCGTGAGGATAACTCACTGTGTACCTGTACAGAGTCACTGTTTATTCAGGGTGAGGATCACTCACTGTGTAACTGTACAGAGTCACTGTTTATTCAGGGTGAGGATCAGTCTCTGTGTAACTGTACAGAGTAACTGTTTATTCAGGGTGAGGATCACTCACTGTGTAACTGTACAGAGTCACTGTTTATTCAGGGTGAGGATCAGTCTCTGTGTAACTGTACAGAGTCACTGTTTATTCAGGGTGAGGATCACTCACTGTGTAACTGTACAGAGTCACTGTTTATTCAGGGTGAGGATAACTCACTGTATAACTGTACAGAGTCACTGTTTATTCAGGGTAAGGATCACTCAGTGTGTAACTGTACAGAGTCACTGTTTATTCAGGGTGAGGATAACTCACTGTGTAACTGTACAGAGTCACTGTTTATTCAGGGTGAGGATCAGTCTCTGTGTAACTGTAGAGAGTCACTGTTTATTCAGGGTGAGGATCACTCACTGTGTAACTGTACAGAGTCACTGTTTATTCAGGGTGAGGATAACTCACTGTATAACTGTACAGTCACTGTTTATTCAGGGTGAGGATCAGTCACTGTGTAACTGTAGAGTCACTGTTTATTCAGGGTGAGGATCACTCACTGTAACTGTACAGAGTCACTGTTTCTTCAGGGTGAGGATCACTCTCTGGGTAACTGTACAGAGTCACTGTTTATTCAGGGTGAGGATCACTCACTGTGTAACTGTACAGAGTCACTGTTTATTCAGGGTGAGGATCACTCTCTGGGTAACTGTACAGAGTCACTGTTTATTCAGGGTGAGGATCACTCACTGTGTAACTGTACAGAGTCACTGTTTATTCAGGGTGAGGATCACTCACTGTGTAACTGTACAGAGTCACTGTTTATTCAGGGTGAGGATCACTCACTGTGTAACTGTACAGAGCCACTGTTTATTCAGGGTGAGGATCAGTCTCTGTGTAACTGTACAGAGTCACTGTTTATTCAGGGTGAGGATCACTCACTGTGTAACTGTACAGAGTCACTGTTTATTCAGGGTGAAGATCACTCACTGAGTAACTGTACAGTGTCACTGTTTATTCAGGGTGAGGATCAGTCTCTGTGTAACTGCACAGTCACTGTTTATTCAGGGTGAGGATCAGTCTCTGTGTAACTGTACAGAGTCACTGTTTATTCAGGGTGAGGATCACTCAGTGTGTAACTGTACAGAGTCACTGTTCATTCAGCAGGGCGAGGATCACTCACTGTGTAACTGTACAGTCACTGTCTATTCAGGGTGAGGATCACTCAGTGTGTAACTGTACAGAGTCACTGTTTATTCAGCGTGAGGATAACTTACTGTGTAACTGTACAGAGTAACTGTTTATTCAGGGTGAGGATCCGTCTCTGTGTAACTGTACAGAGTCACTGTTTATTCAGGGTGAGGATCACTCACTGTGTAACTGTACAGAGTCACTGTTTATTCAGGGTGAGGATAACTCACTGTATAACTGTACAGTCACTGTTTATTCAGGGTGAGGATCAGTCTCTGTGTAACTGTACAGAGTCGCTGTTTATTCAGGGTGAGGATAACTCACTGTGTAACTGTACAGAGTCACTGTTTATTCAGGGTGAAGATCACTCACTGAGTAACTGTACAGAGTCACTGTTTATTCAGGGTGAGGATCAGTCTCTGTGTAACTGTACAGAGTCACTGTTTATTCAGGGTGAGGATCACTCACTGTGTAACTGTACAGAGTCACTGTTCATTCAGCAGGGCGAGGATCACTCACTGTGTAACTGTACAGTCACTGTTTATTCCGGGTGAGGATCACTCACTGAGTAACTGTACAGAGTCACTGTTTATTTAGGGTGAGGATCACTCTCTGTGTAACTGTACAGAGTCACTGTTTATTCAGGGTGAGGATCACTCACTGTGTAACTGTACAGAGTCACTGTTTATTCAGGGTGAGGATCACTCTCTGGGTAACTGTACAGAGTCACTGTTTATTCAGGGTGAGGATCACTCACTGTGTAACTGTACAGAGTCACTGTTTATTCAGCAGGGTGAGGATCACTCACTGTGTAACTGTACAGAGTCACTGTTTATTCAGGGTGAGGATCACTCACTGTGTAACTGTACAGAGCCACTGTTTATTCAGGGTGAGGATCAATCTCTGTGTAACTGTACAGAGTCACTGTTTATTCAGGGTGAGGATCACTCACTGTGTAACTGTACAGAGTCACTGTTTATTCAGGGTGAAGATCACTCACTGAGTAACTGTACAGTGTCACTGTTTATTCAGGGTGAGGATCAGTCTCTGTGTAACTGCACAGTCACTGTTTATTCAGGGTGAGGATCAGTCTCTGTGTAACTGTACAGAGTCACTGTTTATTCAGGGTGAGGATCACTCAGTGTGTAACTGTACAGAGTCACTGTTCATTCAGCAGGGCGAGGATCACTCACTGTGTAACTGTACAGTCACTGTCTATTCAGGGTGAGGATCACTCAGTGTGTAACTGTACAGAGTCACTGTTTATTCAGCGTGAGGATAACTTACTGTGTAACTGTACAGAGTAACTGTTTATTCAGGGTGAGGATCCGTCTCTGTGTAACTGTACAGAGTCACTGTTTATTCAGGGTGAGGATCACTCACTGTGTAACTGTACAGAGTCACTGTTTATTCAGGGTGAGGATAACTCACTGTATAACTGTACAGTCACTGTTTATTCAGGGTGAGGATCAGTCTCTGTGTAACTGTACAGAGTCGCTGTTTATTCAGGGTGAGGATAACTCACTGTGTAACTGTACAGAGTCACTGTTTATTCAGGGTGAAGATCACTCACTGAGTAACTGTACAGAGTCACTGTTTATTCAGGGTGAGGATCAGTCTCTGTGTAACTGTACAGAGTCACTGTTTATTCAGGGTGAGGATCACTCACTGTGTAACTGTACAGAGTCACTGTTCATTCAGCAGGGCGAGGATCACTCACTGTGTAACTGTACAGTCACTGTTTATTCCGGGTGAGGATCACTCACTGAGTAACTGTACAGAGTCACTGTTTATTTAGGGTGAGGATCACTCTCTGTGTAACTGTACAGAGTCACTGTTTATTCAGGGTGAGGGTCACTCACTGTGTAACTGTACAGAGTCACTGTTTATTCAGGGTGAGGATCACTCTCTGGGTAACTGTACAGAGTCACTGTTTATTCAGGGTGAGGATCACTCACTGTGTAACTGTACAGAGTCACTGTTTATTCAGCAGGGTGAGGATCACTCACTGTGTAACTGTACAGAGTCACTGTTTATTCAGGGTGAGGATCATTCTGTGCAACTGTAGAGTCACTTTTTTCAGGGTGAGGATCACTCACTGTATCTGTACAGTCACTGTTTATTCAGGGTGAGGATCACTCACTGTGTAACTGTACAGAGTCACTGTTTATTCAGGGTGAGGATCACTCTATGTAACTGTACAGAGTCACTGTTTTTTCAGGGTGAGGATCACTCACTGTGTAACTGTACAGAGTCACAGTTTATTCAGGGTGTGGATCACTCACTGTGTAACTGTACAGAGTCACTGTTTACTCAGGATGAGGATCACTCACTGTGTAACTGTACAGAGTCACTGTTTATTCAGTGTGAGGATCACTCACTGTGTAACTGTACAGAGTCACTGTTTACTCAGGATGAGGATCACTCACTGTGTAACTGTACAGAGTCACTGTTTATTCAGGGTGACGATCACTCACTGTGTAACTGTACAGAGTCACTGTTTATTCAGGATGAGGATCACTCACTGTGTAACTGTACAGAGTCTCTGTTTATTCAGGGTGAGGATCACTCACTGTGTAACTGTACAGAGTCACTGTTTATTCAGGGTGAGGATCACTCTCTGGGTAACTGTACAGAGTCTCTGTTTATTCAGGGTGAGGATCACTCACTGTGTAACTGTACAGAGTCACTGTTTATTCAGGATGAGGATCACTCACTGTGTAACTATAGAATGTTCTGATTTTCTAAGTCAGGTTTAAACAGATGAGGAAATGATGCAACTTCTGGCCCTGCAGTGCCTGATCTGCCACCGCAGTAGCTGGGTTAGTGCTGTGTTTATTGGCAGGCTTCCTGAAGTGACGACTTAAATATTTTCTCGGAAATCATTTCCAAGAAGTATCCAGCTATTGGGGATTGCGAAACATCACATGTGTTTACAAAAACATCTTCAACTTCTGCTTCTTTTAAAACAGAAAAGTCAGAGAATCATTTAAAACCACGTTTGTCAGGAAACTGCTTCAGACACAGACCTCTGTCCATTACCTCATTCTGTCCCTCATTCCCCTTCATCATCATCCACACTCTGATCGAAATTTCAACTTGACTTTAACAATATTAGTGTGATTTCCTTATTTCGTAACACTTACAATTTATACTATTAACTGGAATCTATGCCCAATTATGCTAATTCACTGACCATGTATTAATCAAACAAAACTTAAATTACATTTTGTTTTAATCCCAACACAGGTTCAAATCTTTATCCACCAATTAGTCATTGTACCGTGGGCCCAAGGTTGGAGAGGGGAAATCAGCCAGGGTTCCTGTTCCTGATCACTGCCCAATGACCCCTGGGTTAGAGAGCTGGGAAATCATCCAGGGTTCCTGCTCCTGATCACTGTCCAGTGACCTGTGGGTTCGGGAGAGAGAGGAAATCAGCCAGGGTTCCTGCTCATGATCACTGTCAAGCGACCCCTGGGTTAGATAGGGGAAATCAGCCAGGGTTCCTGCTCCTGATCACTGTCCAGTGACCCCTGGGTTAGGGAGAGAGGGGAAATCAGCCAGGGTTCCTACTCCTGATCACTGTCCAGTGACCCCTGGGTTAGAGAGAGAGAGAGGGAAAATCAGCCAGGGTTCCTGCTCCTGATCACTGTCCAGTGACCCCTGGGTTAGAGAGAGGGGGAATCTGCCAGGGTTCCTGCTCCTGATCACTGTCCAGTGACCCCTGGGTTAGGGAGAGAGGGGAAATCAGCCAGGGTTCCTGCTCCTGATCACTGTCCAGTGACCCCTGGGTTAGGGAGAGAGGGGAAATCAGCCAGGGTTCCTGCTCCTGATCACTGTCCAGTGACCCCTGGGTTAGAGAGAGAGGGGAAATCAGCCAGGGTTCCTGCTCCTGATCACTGTCCAGTGACCCCTGGGTTATGGAGAGAGGGGAAATCGGCCAGGGTTCCTGCTCCTGATCACTGTCCAGTGACCCCTGGGTTAGAGAGAGAGAGAGGGAAAATCAGCCAGGGTTCCTGCTCCTGATCACTGTCCAGTGACCCCTGGGTTAGAGAGAGGGGAAATCTGCCAGGGTTCCTGCTCCTGATCACTGTCCAGTGATCCCTGGGTTAGAGAGAGAGGGGAAATCAGCCAGGGTTCCTGCTCCTGATCACTGTCCAGTGACCCCTGGGTTAGGGAGAGTGGGGAAATCAGCCAGGGTTCCTGCTCATGATCACTGTCCAGTGACCACTGGGTTAGGGAGAGAGGGGAAATCAGCCAGGGTTCCTGCTCCTGATCACTGTCCAGTGATCCCTGGGTTAGAGAGAGAGGGGAAATCAGCCAGGGTTCCTGCTCCTGATCACTGTCCAGTGACCCCTGGGTTAGGGAGAGTGGGGAAATCAGCCAGGGTTCCTGCTCATGATCACTGTCCAGTGCCCCCTGGGTTAGAGAGAGAGAGGGGAAATCAGCCAGGGTTCCTGCTCCTTATCACTGTCCAGTGACCCCTGGGTTAGGGAGAGTAGGGAAATCAGCCAGGGTTCCTGCTCCTGATCACTGTCCAGTGCCCCCTGGGTTAGAGAGAGAAGGGAAATCTGCCAGGGCTCCTGCTCCTGATCACTGACCAGTGATCCTTGGGTTAGAGGGAGAGGGGGGAAATCAGCCAGGGTTCCTGCCTCTGATCACTGTCCAGTGACCCCTGGGTTAGGGAGAGAGGGGAAATCAGCCAGGGTTCCTGCTCATGATCACTGTCCAGTGATCCCTGGGTTAGAGAGAGAGGGGAAATCAGCCAGGGTTCCTGCTCCTGATCACTGTCCAATGACCCCTGGGTTAGAGAGAGAGGGGAAATCAGCCAGGGTTCCTGCTCATGATCACTGTCCAGTGACCCCTGGGTTAGGGAGAGAGGGGAAATCAGCCAGGGTTCCTGCTCCTGATCACTGTCCAGTGATCCCTGGGTTAGAGAGAGAGGGGAAATCAGCCAGGGTTCCTGCTCCTGATCACTGTCCAGTAACCCCTGGGTTAGGGAGAGAGGGGAAATCAGCCAGGGTTCCTGCTTAATGATCACTGTCCAGTGACCCCAGGGTTAGGGAGAGAGGGGAAATCAGCCAGGGTTCCTGCTCCTGATCACTGTCCAGTGACCCCTGGGTTAGGGAGAGAGGGGAAATCAGCCAGGGTTCCTGCTTAATGATCACTGTCCAGTGACCCCAGGGTTAGGGAGAGAGGGGAAATCAGCCAGGGTTCCTGCTCCTGATCACTGTCCAGTGGCCACTGTGTGTGAGAGAGAGAATTAGCCATTCGGCCCATCGCATCTGCTCCGCCATTCAATCATGGCTGATATGTTTCTCATCCCCATTCTCCTGCCTTCTCCCCATAACCCCTGATCCCCTTATTAATCAAGAACCTATCTATCTCTGTCTTAAAGACACTGTGATTTGGCCTCCACAGCCTTCTGCAGCAAAGAGTTCCACAGATTCACCACCCTCTGGCTGAAGAAATTCCTCATCTCAGTTTTAAAGGATCGTCCCTTTAGTCTGAGATGGTTCCTCTGCTTCTAGTTTTTCCTACAAGTGGAAACATCCTCTCCACGTCCACTCTATCCAGGCCTCGCAGTGTCCTGTAAGTTTCAATAAGATCCCCCCTCATTCTTCTAAACTCCAACGTGTACAGCCCCAGAGTCGTCAAACATTCCTCATACGACAAGCTCTTCATTCCAGGGATCATTCTTGTGAACCTCCTCTGGACCAGCATATCCTTCCTTAGATACGGGGCCCAGAACTGCCCACAATACTCCAAATGGGGTCTGACCAGAGCCTTATACAGCCTCAGACGTACATCCCTGGTCTTGTATTCTAGCCCTCTCGACATGAATGCTAACATTGCATTTGCCTTCTTAACTGCCGACTGAACCTGCACGTTAACCTTAAGAGAATCGTGAACAAGGACTCCCAAGTCCCTTTGTGCTTCTGTTTTCCTAAGCATCTTCCCATTTAGAAAATAGTCTTTGTCTCCATTTCTCCTTCCAAAGTGCATAACCTTACACTTTTCCACATTGTATTCCATCTGCCACTTCATTGCCCACTCTCCTAGCCTGTCCAAATCCTTCTGCAGGCCACCTTGCTTCCTCAATACTATCTGCCCCTCTATGACTCATCGTTCATTCCCTCACCCCACAGTATAAATATCTCCCACTTTCTATGCCTTGTAGCTTTGAGTCATTTAGAACATCGAACATTACTGCGCAGTACAGGCCCTTCGGCCCTCGATGTTGTGCCGACCTGTGAAACCACTCTAAAGCCCATCTACACTATTCCCTTATCGTCCATATGTCTATCCAGTGACCATTTGAATGCCCTTAGTGTCGAAACGTTACCTCCTTTCTCTCACTACAGATGCTGCCAGACCTGCTGAGATTTTCCAGCATTTTCTCTTTTGGTTTGTTTCTAGAATCCGCAGTAATTCACTTTTATCCTGTATCCAGCCGCCTGTATCCGGCCCCCTGTATCCGGCCCCCTGTATCCGGCCCCCTGTATCCGGCCCCCTGTATCCGGCCCCTGGTATCCGGTCCCTGGTATCCGGTCCCTGGTATCCAGCTCCCTCTATCCAGCTTCATGCTCCCAGTGCCCTGTATCCAGCTCCATGCTCCCAGTTTCCTGTATCCAGCTCCATGCTCCCAGTGCCCTGTATCCAGTCCATTCTCCCAGTGCCCTGTATCCAGTACCATTCCATCAGTGCCCTGTATCCAGTCCATTCTCCCAGTGCCCTGTATCCAGCCCCATTCCATCAGTGCCCTGTATCCAGCCCCATTCTCCCAGTGCCCTGTATCCAGTCCATTCTCCCAGTGCCCTGTATCCAGTCCATTCTCCCAGTGCCCTGTATCCAGTACCATTCCATCAGTGCCCTGTATCCAGTCCATTCTCCCAGTGCCCTGTATCCAGCCCCATTCCATCAGTGCCCTGTATCCAGCCCCATTCTCCCAGTGCCCTGTATCCAGCTCCATGCTCCCAGTGCCCTGTATCCAGTCCATTCTCCCAGTGCCCTGTATCCAGTACCATTCCATCAGTGCCCTGTATCCAGTCCATTCTCCCAGTGCCCTGTATCCAGCCCCATTCCATCAGTGCCCTGTATCCAGTCCATTCTCCCAGTGCCCTGTATCCAGCCCCATTCCATCAGTGCCCTGTATCCAGCCCCATTCACCCAGTGCCCTGTATCCAGCCCCATGCTCCCAGTTTCCTGTATCCAGGTTCCTGTATCCAGCCCCATGCTCCCAGTTTCCTGTATCCAGGTTCCTGTATCCAGCCCCATGCTCCCAGTTTCCTGTATCCAGGTTCCTGTATCCAGCCCCATGCTCCCAGTTTCCTGTATCCAGCTCCATGCTCCCAGTGCCCTGTATCCAGTCCATTCTCCCAGTGCCCTGTATCCAGTACCATTCCATCAGTGCCCTGTATCCAGTCCATTCTCCCAGTGCCCTGTATCCAGCCCCATTCCATCAGTGCCCTGTATCCAGCCCCATTCTCCCAGTGCCCTGTATCCAGCTCCATGCTCCCAGTGCCCTGTATCCAGTCCATTCTCCCAGTGCCCTGTATCCAGTACCATTCCATCAGTGCCCTGTATCCAGTCCATTCTCCCAGTGCCCTGTATCCAGCCCCATTCCATCAGTGCCCTGTATCCAGTCCATTCTCCCAGTGCCCTGTATCCAGCCCCATTCCATCAGTGCCCTGTATCCAGCCCCATTCACCCAGTGCCCTGTATCCAGCCCCATGCTCCCAGTTTCCTGTATCCAGGTTCCTGTATCCAGCCCCATGCTCCCAGTTTCCTGTATCCAGGTTCCTGTATCCAGCCCCATGCTCCCAGTTTCCTGTATCCAGGTTCCTGTATCCAGCCCCATGCTCCCAGTTTCCTGTATCCAGCTCCATTTCCCGCCAAGACCTGTCCTGTTGTTGGGACGCCGCAGGCTACGTCACACGGCCCGATAACGTCAGTGCGCTATGACGCAGGTCGTGTTGGTGACGTCAGACGCAGCCTCTCCCCCCTCTCTATATAAGTTCCGGGGCGCGGCCAGGCCGCAAACCTCTCGCTGGAGCCGCCGGACTGAGTTCGCATCACACCCGCCCACAGAGCAGCAGCAACACCGCTATCGCATGTCAACCTGCCAGAACCTGCAAAGCTTCGGTAAGGAACCCCGGGGGGGGGAGCGGGGCCGGGTCCCGGGGGGAGGCGCCGGGGGTGGGCTGGGGCCTGGGGCCGGGTCCCGGGCGGAGCGGGGCCGGGGGTGGGCTGGGGCCTGGGGCCGGGTCCCGGGGGGAGGCGCCGGGGGTGGGCTGGGGCCTGGGGCCGGGTCCCGGGCGGAGCGGGCCCGGGTTCTCCCGGGTGGTTCCGGGAGGAATACAGGAGCCATTTTGTTCAGCCTCCCCAAAAATGTTTGTTTTGTGGGGGTGAGACCCAGACAGAGACTGGGGCCGGGTCCCGGGGGGTGGGGCCGGGTCCCGGGGGGTGGGGCCGGGTCCCGGGGGGTGGGCTGAGACCCAGGCAGAGGCTGTGCAAACTCCACACAGACAGTGACTGTAGGCAGCAGTGCTAACCACTGTCACCCTGTCCCAGGAATTTGAGTCCCTCCCTCTTGCACCATCTCTCGAGCCACGTATTCATCCTCTCTGTCCTGACATTCCTGCTCTGACTAGCTCGTGGCACTCGGAGCAATCCTGAGATTTCTACCTTTGAGGTCCTGCCTTTTAGTTTAACTCCTAACTCCCTAAATTCAGCTTGATGGAGCTCCCATTTTTTTAACATATATTGTTGGTGCCTATATGCACCACAACAGCTGGCTGTTCACCCTCCCCCTCCTGCAGAATGTCCTGCAGGCGCTCTGAGGCATCCTTAACTTTTGCACCAGGAAGGCAACATGAAATGAAAATCGCTTATTGTCACAAGTAGGCTTCAAATGAAGCTACTGTGAAAAGCCCCTAGTTGCCACATTCTGGTGCCTGTTCAGGGAGGCTTATGGGAATTGAACCGTGCTGCTGGCCTGCCTTGGTGCTTTCAAAGCCAGTGATTTAGCCCTGTGCTAAACTGGCATGGGGAGACTGCAAACTACACATGGACAGGGATCAGACCCCTGGGTCCTTGGTGCTGAGACAGCAGTGCTAACCACTGTGCCACCCCTTCTGTGCCAGTGTGACAATGGGCAGAGAGATCGTGGGATAAATATTAACCAGAAACCAATGAACCCATTGCAAGGTGGCATGTGATGGGCTGAGACTTTGTGCTTGACTTGAACCTGTGACCATCTGACTCAGTACAAGTGCCATTCATAATCTCCTAAGAGACAACCTGGCTTGTATCTATGTTGCAGATCCCTTTGCTGATGCACTTAAGGGTGATGATCTGCTCCCTTCTGGGACTGAAGACTACATACACATAAGAATTCAGCAGAGGAACGGCAGGAAAACCCTCACCACTGTCCAGGGAATTGCTGATGAGTATGACAAAAAGAAGCTCGTCAAACACTTCAAAAAGGTAAGTATGCTGCAAGCTAACAGACTCCAGCTGGCTTCTATCAAAGCACAATAACTAATCAAACCCATTTGCTCCCTTCTCCTAATTTGATCTCTTCCCCTCCTCCTGGGTCTCTTGGTTGGTGTATGTATTGCCAGCTCACTCCGCCCACTTAAAGTACCTCTATAATTCTGATGGCAGTGTTCTTGTCGTGAATTTATTAACTGCAAAATACCTTGTTGGAGAGGTGGCTGAGCTAGTACCTAATGCTGGATGTGACGGCTCACCCAAATTATTTTCTTATGAGGAAGACATGGCTTGGTTTAAATTGTCAATATATCAATTTTTCTGCAGCAATTTGCCTGCAATGGTACTGTGATTGAACATCCTGAATACGGTGAGGTAATCCAACTTCAAGGGGACCAACGCAAGAACATCTGCAAGTTCCTGGTTGAGGTAGGTCTTGGTGCTTCTGAGCCAATCTTCATGTACATCTTCAGTCAGGGACGTGATTATCACCCTTAACCCTTATCCTGAAGTGCATCAGCATAAGAATTTGCAACAATACTTCAGATTTTCACAAGTGGGTAGTTTGCTAACAGTGATATTTGGTTGAGAAATCTGCTGGCTAGCTTGCTATTCGCACAAACCCCAGCATCCTGGCATTTCTATCTATTTGCCAGATAAGCATTGATACTCATTGCTAATTGCAGCAAGGCAAACTAAAACCAAATGGGTAATATGTTTAATCTCAGGGCTACACCAGAACATTGGGAGGCAGCATCCCTGGGGCACATGTGACTGGATATTGGCATAAAAGGCATACCAGTCATATGCATGTCAGCTACCACAAGTACTCCTTGTGGATGTCTAGGATTACTATTCCATGTCCAGCTTATGAAGCTGATTGACCACCCAACCCAAATGGTGGTTTGATTACATTTCAGTGACAAAGCTGAGTGTATTGTCCAACTGTAGTTGTACCCAACTCTATTCCCTGCATCATCCTAAAGCTTAGAGACTCCAAATCCGTAGTGTGAGGCTGCCTGTGTTTGTGCTTGACCTTTTGTTTCATTTTGATTTGCAGGTTGGCATTGTTAAGGAAGAGCAACTCAAGGTCCATGGGTTCTAATTGACAGTTCCTCTGTGCACACCACTGCTAGATAATGATAGGCTCTGAGTTATGGACTCTACTCTTTGATCGTGGGAAACCTGTATGTTGGCATCTAACTTGCACAGCAATGAGCAGTTTGCAATCTTTCGGCTCCTGCAGCAAGATCTCTAGATACACTTGCTTTTGTCCCAGTTAACTTTTTAAACCTGGTTTGTAATGTTTGTGCTTTTCTTTTAAAAGCACATGTTAGAACTCTTTGTACCTCTTTTCTATAATGTATAATAAAACCCACTTGAGAAACTTGTTCTGATGCATGTCAAGTCTCCTTGCAGATGTTCAATGATCCAAATCCTTAAGTCCTGTTTCCACGATACATAGAACTTTACAGCGCAGTACAGGCCCTTCAGCCCTTGGATGTTGCGCTGACCTGTGAAACCACTCTAAAGCCCATCTACACTATTCCCTTACTGTTCATATGTCTATCCAATGACCATTTGAACCTACCTCTGACATTTGTCCCCTTGTGCTAGACATCACCATCCGAGGAAAAAGGCTCTCTCTGTCCACACTATCCAATCCTCTGATCATCTTGTATGCCTCAATTAAGGCATCTCTTAACCTTCTCTCTAATGAAAACAGCCTCAAGTCCCTCAGCCTTTCCTCCTTTTCCCTCCATACCCCATTTTCTGGTAAATCTCCTCTGCACCCTTTCCAATGCTTCCACATCCTATAATGCGGCGACCAGAATTGCACGCAATACTCAAAGAGTCCTGCCAATTACTCTGTCTTCCTGTTATTCCTTCCAAAATGAATCACCTCACACTTTTCTGCATTAAACTCCATTTGCCACCCCTCAGCCCATGCTGCAGCTTATCTATGTCCCTCTGTAACTTGTGACATCCTTCCGCACTGTCCACAACTCCACCGACTTTAGTGTAATCTGCAAATTTACTCACCCATCCTTCTACACCCTCCAGGTAATTTATAAAAATGACAAACAGTAATGGCCCCAAAACAGATCCTTGTGGTGCACCACTAGTAACTGGACTCCAGGCTCTTCTTGGCTCTCTTTAGGTCCTTCCTAGCTAACTTGTAACTCTCGAGTGCCCTAACTGAACCTTCATGTCTCATCTATGCATAAGCCTCCTCCTTCCTCTTGACAAGTGTTTCGACTGCTTTAGTAAACCACTGCAGTTGTTCCTTGAACAAGCTCCACATTTCCATTGTGCCTATCCCCTGCCATTTTCCTCCATCCGATGCATCCTAAGTCTTGCCTCATCGCATCATAATTGCCTTTCCCCCAGATATAACTCTTGCCCTGCGGTATATACCTAACCCTTTCCGTCACTAAAGTAAATGTAATCGAATTGTGGTCACTTTCACCAAAGTGCTCACCTACCTCCAAATCTAACACCTGTCCTGCTTCATTGCCCAGTACCGAATCCAATATGGCCCCTCCTCTTGTTGGCCTATCTACATACTGTCAGGAAACCTTCCTGCACACATTGGCCAAAAACACCCATCTAAAGTACTCTATAGCGTTTCCAGTCAATATTTGGGAAGTTAAAGTCCCCCATAACAACTACCCTGCTGCCTTCGCTCCTATCCAGAATCATCTTTGCAATCCTTTCCTCTACATCTCTGGAACTTTTCGGAGGCCTATAGAAAACCCCTAACAGGGTGACCTCTCCTTTCCTGTTTCTAACCTTAGTAGACGGGTCCTCATCAAACGTCCTTTCTGCCACCGTAATACTGTCCTTGACTAACAATGCCACCCCTCCCCCTCTTTTACCACCTTCCCTGAGCTTACTGAACTATCTAAACCCTGGCACCTGCAACAACCATTCCTGTCCCTGCTCTATCCATGTCTCTGAAATGGCCACGACATCGAAGTCCCAGGTACCAACCCATGCCGCAAGTTCACCCACCTTATTCCGGATGCTCCTGGCATTGAAGAAGATCCACCTTCCTGCCTGACGGTACACTCCTGCAACTTTGAAACCTTACTCATGACCTCACTACTCTCAACCTCCTGTATACTGGAGCTACAATTCAGGTTCCCAAGCCCCTGCTGAACTCGTTTAAACCCTCCCAAAGAGCATTAGCAAATTCCCCCCCCAAGGATATTGGTACCCCTCTGGTCCAGGTGTAGACCATTCCGTTTGTATAGCTCCTACCGAGACCCATAGGGGCAGCACGGTAGCATTGTGGATAGCACAATTGCTTCACAGCTCCAGGGTTCCACGTTCAATTCCGGCTTGGGTCACTGTCTGCGGAGTCTGCACATCCTACCCGTGTGTGCGTGGGTTTCCTCCGGGTGCTCCGGTTTCCTCCCACAGTCCAATGCTGTGCAGGTTAGGTGGATTGGCCGTGATAAATTGCCCTTCGTGTCCAAAACTGCCCTTCGTGTTGGGTGGGGTTATGGGGATAGGGTGGAGGTGTTGACCTTGGGTCGGGTGCTCTTTCCAAGAGCTGGTGCAGACTCGATGGGCCGAATGGCCTTCTGCACTGTAAATTCTATGATGAGCCCCAATTATCCAGAAATCTGAAACCCTCCCTCCTGCACCATCCCTGTAGCCACATGTTCAACTCCCCTCACTATTTGTCGTCTCGCTATCACGTGGCATAGGTAACAACCCAGAGATAATAACTCTGTCCTAGATCCAAGTTTCCACCCTAGCTCCCTGAATTCCTGCCTTACATCCCTAACCCTTTTCCGACATATGTCGTTGGTACCTATGTGGACCATGACTTGGGGCTGCTCCCCCTCCCCCTTAAGGATCCCGAAAACACTTATTGCTTCAAATCTGCCTGTTTCAATGGTTATCCTGCTGCATTTATATAAAGAGGTGGGCCTGGAAAACAAAAACATCAACCGATTTGCTGCATTGTCTGTGGATCCCAGAGCCGCCTTGAATAAACTCTTGTGGAATCCAGTATGTATTTGTAAAAGGTGAGCAGTTTTGAGACTTGTAGCTCACAATGAGCAGTTTTGGTTTTGAAGATTTTGCTATTTTAGAACGAACAAAGAAAAGTACAGCACAGGAACAGGCCCTTCGGCCCTCCAAGCCCATGCCGACCATGCTGCCCGACTAAACTACAATCTTCTACACTTCCTGGGTCCGTATCCCTCTATTCCCATCCTTTTACATTTTGTAAAAAATGTGTTGGAACATGAGCTAATGAAGTCTGCTTACTAATCTGTAACGGACCCAACAGCACACTTTGATTGGAGGAGTTCGCTTTTATCCTGCAAGAAAGGGAGAGGCCAGGGCAATCATTGGAAACCCTTAGGGTCAATTTCTGTTTGGAAAGGCACAAGTTAATGAGGGCCACCAATATACATTTTCTCGACCAATGTATGATTTTACTGCATTTAAATTCCAGCACTTTTTTTTAAAAATGAAAAGTTTATTACAAATGCATATTGGATGTGGCTACTTCTCAAAGAACCTTTTGCTGTTTTTTTTTTTTTTAAAAACACCTTTTTCTAGCAGTGGTTGATCTTTCCCATTATGATGGCTCTTCATCCAAGTCCCAATGGGAGGTGCGATGACTCGTTCTGTGCTGGAACCAAAATGGATTGGCTAGAATTATGTCATTGTTAACATTCTTGGATGTGAATTCTCCAGATGGCTGTCCATATTTAATTGGGAATTTGCTTGTACTGGTTGGAAGCTTAATGCTGAAGGTTACATGATTTGCAGCAGCTATTTTAATTAATTTTGTGTTTTAAGTCGATGAAAGTTCATAAGAACTAGGAGCAGGAGTAGGCCATCTGGCCCCTCGAGCCTGCTCCACCATTCAATGAGATCATGGCTGATCTTTTGTGGACTCAGCTCCACTTTCCGGCCCGAACACCATAACCCTTAATCCCTTTATTCTTCAAAAAACTATCTATCTTTATCTTAAAAACATTTAATGAATGAGCCTCTACTACTTCACTGGGCAAGGAATTCCATAGATTCACAACCCTTTGGGTGAATAAGTTCCTCCTAAACTCAGTCCTAAATCTACTTTCCCTTATTTTGAGGCTATGCCCCCTAGTTCTGCTTTCACCCGCCAGTGGAAACAACCTGCCCGCATCTATCCTATCTATTCCCTTCATAATCTTATATGTTTCTATAAGATCCCCCCCTCATCCTTCTAAATTCCAACGAGTACAGTCCCAGTCTACTCAACCTCTCCTCTTAATCCAACCCCTTCAGCTCTGGGATTAACCTAGTGAATCTCCTCTGCACACCCTCCAGTGCCAGTACGTCCTTTCTCAAGTAAGGAGACCAAAACTGAACACAACTCCAGGTGTGGCCTCACTAACACCTTATACAATTGCAGCATAACCTCCCTAGTCTTAAACTCCATCCCTCTAGCAATGAAGGACAAAATTCCATTTGCCTTCTTAATCACCTGTTGCACCTGAAAACCAACTTTTTGCGACTCATGCACTAGCACACCCAGGTCTCTGCACAGCAGCATGTTTTAATATTTTATCATTTAAATGATAATCCCTTTTGCTGTTATTCCTACCAAAATGGATAACCTTACATTTTTCAGCATTGTATTCCATCTGCCAGACCCTAGCCCATTCACTTAGCCTATCCAAATCCCTCTGCAGACTTCCAGTATCCTCTGCACTTTTTGCTTTACCACTTATCTTAGAGTCGTCTGCAAACTTGGACACATTGCCCTTGGTCCCCAACTCCAAATTATCTATGTAAATTATGAACAGTTGTGGGCCCAACACTGATCCCTGAGGGACACCACTAGCTACTGATTGCCAACCAGAGAAACACCCATTAATCCCCATTCTTTGCTTTCTATGAATTAACCAATCCTCTATCCATGCTACTACTTTCCCTTTAATGCCATGCATCTTTATCTTATGCAACAACCTTTTGTGTGGCACCTTGTCAAAGGCTTTCTGGAAATCCAGATATACCACATCCATTGGCTCCCCGTTATCTACCGCACTGGTAATGTCCTCAAAAAATTCCACTAAATTAGTTAGGCACGACCTGCCCTTTATGAACCCATGCTGCGTCTGTCCAATGGGACAATTTCCATCCAGATGCCTCCTTGATGATAGATTCCAGCATCTTCCCTACTACCGAAGTTAAGCTCACTGGCCTATAATTACCCGCTTTCTGCCTACCTCCTTTTTTAAACAGTGGTGTCACGTTTGCTGATTTCCAATCTGCCGGGACCACCCCAGAGTCTAGTGAATTTTGGTAAATTATCACTAATGCATCCTAGCCATCTCTTTTAGCACTCTGGGATGCATTCCATCAGGTCCAGGAGACTTGTCTACCTTTAGCCCCATTAGCTTGCCCATCACTACCTCCTTGGTGATAACAATCCTCTCAAAGTCCTCACCTGTCAAAGCCTCATTTCCATCAGTCACTGGCATGTTATTTGTGTCTTCCACTGTGAAGACCGACCCAAAAAACCTGTTCAGTTCCTCAGCCATTTCCTCATCTCCCATTACTAAATCTCCCTTCTCATCCTCTAAAGGACCAATATTTACCTTAGCCACTCTTTTTTGTTTTATGTATTTGTAGAAACTTTTACTATCTGTTTTTATATTCTGAGCAAGTTTACTCTCAATCTATCTTACTCTTCTTTATAGCTTTTTTAGTAGCTTTCTGTTGCCCCCTAAAGATTTCCCAGTCCTCTAGTCTCCCACTGATCTTTGCTACTTTGTATGTTTTTTTCCTTCAATTTGATACTCTCCCTTATTTCCTTAGATATCCACGGTCGATTTTCCCTCTTTTTACCGTCCTTCCTTTTTGTTGGTATAAACCTTTGCTGAGCACTGTGAAAAATCACTTGGAAGGTTCTCCACTGTTCCACTATAAAGTCTTTGCTCCCAGTCTACCTTCGCTAGTTCTTCTCTCATCCCATTGTAATCTCCTTTGTTTAAGCACAAAACTCTAGTGCTTGATTTTACCTTCTCACCCTCCATCTGTATTTTAAATTCCACCATATTGTGATCGCTCCTTCCGAGTAGGTCTTACAAGGAAAGGTTGAGGGTGCTAGGCCTTTTCTCATTAGAGCGGAGAAGGATGAGGGGCGACTTGATAGAGGTTTATAAGATGATCAGGGGAATAGATAGAGTAGACAGTCAGAGACTTTTTCCCCGGGTGGAACAAACCATTACAAGGGGACATAAATTTAAGGTGGAAGATATAGGAGGGATATCAGAGGTAGGTTCTTTACCCAGAGAGTAGTGGGGGCATGGAATGCACTGCCTGTGGAAGTAGTTGAGTCGGAAACATTAGGGACCTTTAAGCAGCTATTGGATAGGTACATGGATTACGGTAAAATGATATAGTGTAGATTTATTTGTTCTTAAGGGCAGCACGGTAGCATTGTGGATAGCACAATTGCTTCACAGCTCCATGGTCCCAGGTTCGATTCCGGCTTGGGTCATTGTCTGTGCGGAGTCTGCACGTCCTCCCCGTGTCTGCGTGGGTTTCCCCCGGGTGCTCCGGTTTCCTCCCACAGTCCAAAGATGTGCGGGTTAGGTGAATTGGCCAATGATAAATTGCCCTTAATGTCGAAATTGCCCTTGGTGTTGGGTGGAGGTGTTGAGTTTGGGTAGGGTGCTCTTTCCAAGAGCCGGTGTAGACTCTGCACTGTAAATTCAATGATGATCTATGATTAATCTAGGACAAAGGTTCGGCACAACATCGTGGGCCGAAGGGCCTGTTCTGTGCTGTATTTTCTATGTTCTATTACTTTTTCGCCTTACTATTCCTGATTTCCACCCAAATGGATTCAACCTTATCCTCCATAGCACCGATGTCGTTGCCCGGATGTCATCCTTAAATAACAGAGCTACACCACCTCCCTTACCATCCACTCTGTCCTTCCGAAAGGTTTGATACCCTTGGATATTTAACTCCCAGTCGTGACCATCCTTTAACCATGTTTCAGTCATGGCCACTAATCATAGTCATTCACGATGATTTGCGCCATCAACTCATTTACCTTATTCCGAATACTACGAGCATTCAGGTAAAGTACACTTATGTTGGCTTGTTTACCTCTGTTCTGAATCTTAACACCTCGATCAGTAACCTCTCCTAAGTTATATTTCCTCTTAACCTTTCTCCTAATTTTCCTTGTCGTCGAACCCATATCTTCCTGTAACAACCTGCCATTAATGTTTTCACTTCCCGTTTTATTTCTTTTAGTATTCCTGGTCCTATTCACGGAGCTCCCCATAGTCACTGTACCTTGTACTGTCGCCCTTTTTCATTTTTGACTATGGCTTCTCTGCCTTACACTTTCCCCCCCTACTGCCTTTTATTTCTGTCCCTGTTTTACTACCTTCCAACTTCCTGCATCGGTTCCCACCCCCCTGCCACATTAGTTTAAACTCTCCCCAACAGCTCTAGCAAACACCCCCCCCCCCCCCCCCCCCCCCAGGACATCGGTTCCAGTCCTGCCCAGGTGCAGACCGTCCGGTTTGTACTGGTCCCACCTCCCCCAGGACCGGTTCCAATGTCCCAGGAATTTGAATCCCTCCCTCTTGCACCATCTCTCGAGCCACGTATTCATCCTCTCTATCCTGACATTCCTACTCTGACTAGCTCGTGGCACTGGTAGCAATCCTGAGATTACTACCTTTGAGGTCCTACTTTTTAGTTTAACTCCTAGCTCCCTAAATTCAGCTTGTAGGACCTCATCCCATTTTCTACCTATATCGTTGGTGCCTATGTGCATCACGACAGCTGGCTGTTCACCCCCACCAGAATGTCCTGCAGCCGCTCCGAGACATCCTTGACCCTTGCACCAGGGAGGCAACATACCATCCTGGAGTCTCGATTGCGTCCGCAGAACCGCCTGTCTATTCCCCTTACAATTGAGTCCCCTATCACTATAGCCCTGCCATTCTTCTTCCTGCCCAGCTGCGCAGCAGAGCCAGCCACGGTGCCATGAACCTGGCTGCTGCTGCCTTCCCCTGGTGAGCCATCTCCCTCAACAGTATCCAAAGCAGTATATCTGTTTTGCAGGGAGATGACCGCAGAGGACACCTGCACCGCCTTCCTACTCTTGCTCTGTCTTTTGGTCACCCATTTACTATCTCCCTCAGTACCTTTCACCTGCGGTGTGACCAACTCGCTAAACGTGCTATCCACGACGTCCTCAGCATCGCGGACGCTCCAAAGTGAGTCCATCCGCAGCTCCAGAGCTGTCAAGCGGTCTAACAGGAGCTGCAACTGGACACACTTGCACGTGAAGGAGCCCTGAGCTCCCACATCGCACACGAGGAGCATGACACAGGTCTGAGATCTCCTGCCATGTCTTAAACCTTCGGTTAACTTCAACAATTTCCCCCCAAAAAATTTAAATAAATAAACAACGAAGAAAAAAATAAACAAATATACCAATGAAAAGAAACAGAAAAACAGAAACACTACTTACCAGTCACTTACCAGGGATAAAAAGCACTTCCTCCCCACCCAGCTTTGAATTCCCACCTCGATTCAAATTCCCAAACTCACTCTTTGCTGTCTCACTCCTGGCTCTGTCTTCTCTCTGGCTCACTGGGAGAACTCACTGGGAGTGAGTTTACAAGTTGCTCTTTTTAAACTGTCCTGAATTGACTCCCCTCCCCCACCTGCTTTTAGATCAAGGTAGATTTAAGTGACTGACACTTAACTGCCAACCAGTTATGTGAGTGGGTGGGGCAGCCCTTGTTAACCTACACTGCACAATACTAGCTTAATTTAAATTAATTTAAACTCCTGAAATTTAAAAGGAGCTGCCTTACTGATTCAATTCAATTCCCACCTCGATTCAAATTCCCAAACTCACTCTTAGCTGTGTCTCACTCCTGGCTCTGTCTTCTCTCTGGCTCACTGGGTGAACTCACTTTCTGGCATTTGACACACTGGAGTTACTTTTGTAGTATTCCTCAGACTGGTTTGGGTCCATTTCCCTGGCAGTAGCTAGCAGTGCTGCCTCACAGCACCAGGGACCTGGGTTCAATTTCAGCTTTGGGTAACGAGTTTTCTCCCCATGTCTGGGTTTCCTCCAGGTGCTCTGGTTTCCTCCCACAGTTGAACGTGCAGGGTAGGTAGATTGGACATGATCAATTGCCCCTTAGTGTGCAAGGATGTGTAGATTGGGTTAAGGAATTATTGTGATGGGGTGAGTGCTTTTTCAGAGGGTTATTGCAGACTTGATGGGCTGAATGGTTGGGTTCTGTGGGGGGGGGGGGGGGGGGGGGGGGGAAAGAGAGAAGAGTGGACATTGAGGTTTACAGATGTGCAACTATATCATTCCTTGTTGCTGGATCAAAATCCTGGACACCTTTCTCCACACCAGATGGATTCCTGTGGTTTAAGGAGGTGGGGATGTGGCATTCACTTGTCTAGTAATTCAAATTCCCAGGCTCCTGGCAGATGGTGAAATTTGAATTAATAATCTGAAATTAAACTGTTGTTCCTTTTTTTGGGCAGGGCATCTGCTGCTCTTACCTGGTCTGATCTGATTCCAGATCCACAACAATGTGGTTGACTCTTTGAGGCCCTTGGCAATGCCAAGATGATTAGGGATTGGCGATAAATGTCCACATCCCATCAGTTAATTTTTAAGAACTTTAAGAATAACAACTTTCATTTAATTAACACATTTATTGGCAAGCATCCAAGATGCTTCTGGGTGTTCCTGGTAATTTGACACCAAACCAAAGGTTTGTCTTTTTTCTATGATGTATTCCAGCTGCCATGTTCTTTCCCACTCCAGTCTGTTCAAATCCCTTTGACACCACTTCCCACAACACGCATTCCCATCATGATCAGCCAGGGCCAAGTGCCGGCCCTCCTGAATTGCAAACTACCAATATACAAATGATCTGATTGTTCCTACTGTTTCTGCCTGGATCAGGGAGCCATGCTGGCATATTATTTCCTACCCCCTGTGCTTTAATTTTGCTGACCAACCTCCTTTACAAACACTTTCTGGGACAGTAGTTCCCTGGTTATCTATGGTCTAGTCCCTCATTTACACTCATTGGTTTCTAATTCTCAGCTGAGACCTGGTTTGTTCAAATGGATGTCTGTTACTTAGAGGACAATTTATTGATTAAACATTAAGATTGACTGGTATCTGTCAGAAATAATTCAGTATCTAAGTGACTAGGCTTCTCGCGTCACTGCTAGCCATCAACCTTGATGTAACTAATTATTTGATAGTCTTCTAGCTACACTGAAATACAATGGTCTGTTCATTATATGAATCATTTGCCAAATCATGTCTACAGACATGACCCTAAAGTTTAATAGTTGATTCATTATCTGAAACAATGACTGTCTTTTCACATATACACAAAATAAAGCATTTTTTTGTCAGTGTCACTGCTTCCTCTGTCAGGCGCCACATTGAAACAGCCATGGCACGCTCACACCTGATGGGTTCAGACTTGTGATGTTATATATGTGGGTTATAGTTGTGTGCAATGTCACTTTTGTGGTGTCATCGGCTATTTCATGGCTTTTTAGGGAGTCTTGTGCCAAACCTTGTACATTGAAGACCTCATCAATTAACCTGTTCAATCTTGCATTAAACCCACATGGACCTGCAAGCCAGTTTCTTTTGTACTGTGACTCTAAAGAAACCAAAAGAAAATGCGACGAGAGCAGGGTTAGAAAGAATTTTTATTCTTCAAATTGTTGGAGTGGACGAGCATCAGAAGATCTGAAACACTGGCGTCATGATCGGTCAGGTTTTGGGGAGTAAATTCAAAGGAAAGACCCGTGCCAATTTTCAAGCAGCAATCCAAGGAGTCAGGCAGTGGGGATTACCACGTGCTGTATCGTGGGACAGAGAACAAAAGATCATAACTAAAGCTGTTGCAAATTCGTAATCCACCTTGAATGGACTGGACCACTGAACTGGGTGAAGAAGGAGAGCATTCAGAGAGACCCCATTATTCAACACAATTTTGGAAGAGATTAAGGTCCCTGGGTTGTTAAGCAGAATTTGTAAGCAAAACTTTTAATTTGCTAAGCTTAGTAATGAGACATATCAAGAACTGGTGGAAATATCAGATTATTCACCAATGCTCTTATTGTGGAGAGGTTTTGTTTTCATTGAAGGAATCAAGGTTAAAATATTGCGCCGTTCGTTGCGGCCCTCAAACACCTTGCACTTGTGAGATGACACTATTTTATGTGGTATGAAAAAATGAGGCAAAACTGGCCACATTGGAGTAAAATAGAACAGAACACTCAAAGCAAGACACCGCTCACTCAAAGGAAGGAAATTCATAAATGTGGAAGAATAAAAACCTCAATGAAACTAAATTCCTTTCAATGAAGAATTAAAGTTATTGAACGTGCTATCAATTCAGGGTGAGTCAACCGTTTTTGGGTAGTGCCAATGTTGAATGGCCAAACTTAAAATGGAGGTCGATATGGTGAAAACTATATATGATAGAGATCGGGTAATAGGGAAGTCACCCGCACAAATGAGCAAGAAACTTTACAATAGTTAAAAGCTGCACTGAAATGTCTTCAATGGTGGGTGAGGTTCTGATCAAATGGGCTGCTTTGTCCTGGATGGTGGCGAGCTTCTTGTATTGGAGCTGCGCTCATCCAGGCAAGTTCATCACACGCCTGACTTGTACCTTGTCTGCGCTGGTTTGGACGGCCTGTTGCTGTGCTGCACTTTTCTTTGTTCTTTTGTTCTACCTATACAATATCTTGACATGTAATTGACAGTAAGGGTCTGCATAAAACACCTAAAAAATTGGAAGCTATTATGGAGGCTCAAAGATCAACAAACGTCGCTGAACTCCGATCATTCCTAGCGTTAATCAACAACTATGGCAAATTGTTGTGTGTAAAATAGGCATAGCAACAGACATCAGATTGTGTGTAAAATAGGCATGGCAACAGACATCAGATTGTGTGTAAAATAGGCATGGCAACAGACATCAGATTGTGTGTAAAATAGGCATGGCAACAGACATCAGATTGTGTGTAAAATAGGCATGGCAATAGACATCAGATTGTGTGTAAAATAGGCATGGCAACAGACATCAGATTGTGTGTAAAATAGGCATGGCAACAGACATCAGATTGTGTGTAAAATAGGCATGGCAATAGACATCAGATTGTGTGTAAAATAGGCATGGCAACAGACATCAGATTGTGTGTAAAATAGGCATGGCAACAGACATCAGATTCAACGTGAAGCAGATAACTTGTTCACTTACATATCTATGGACTTTGTTTAGTCTTGTTAATGGGTCCGTTAGCTCGAAAGCACCTTGAAAGAATCCATATAAATGCAAGTACGTTCTTTCAGCTGAGTTACTCCCTGACGAGGAGCGGTGCTTGAGCTGATTGGTGCCTGAGGGCTGAAAACCCACCTCAGAGAGGGAGAAAAATTGGAAAAACTGATGGAGGTTTGTCAAAATAGTTACCAAAACAGACCCATTTTGCCCAGCTTGTCTGTACCAATGTTTCTGTTCCACTCTGATCTCCTCCAACTTTACTTCATCTGGGATGCTGCCTGGTCTGCTGGGTGTTCGCTATGAGGAGAGGTTGAGTAAACCTCAATGTTTTGAATAAACATTTATATTCCCCTTAAATGCACCTATGGGATTCATCTGCTAAAGAAGCCAGTCACATTCTAACTCTTCTGTGACCCCAGGAATAGATTTAATTTTCCACATGCTGTTGAACTGTATCAACAGCAGAGGGAACCTTGTGACTGGAAATAAGTCCGAAATAGTTGAGCTGAATGCAGTCATTGAGTGGATGGAAAGAAAGTTTCCATATGTGGCACTGCCTCATGATGCTCCAAAGAGCTTTCCTGTCCCCCTTTTAATGTATTACATGCAGCAGCCAATTTGCTGACAGCAACGTGCCACACAGCAGCGTGATCATGAACGGATTATTGGTTTTTAGTGATGTTGTTTGAGAATATTGGCCAGGACACCGGGAGACCTTTCTGCCCCTCTTTGAAATAACACTATGGGATCTCTCTCCTTCCCTTGAGAGGGCAGACCCAGGGACTCTGTGAATACAGGTCAAAAATGGCCAGTTATGATGCACATGCTGATTTAATTGTGAGAGCTCTAGTGTGTTTTAAAGCTCGAGTCCTTTACTGAGACGATCTGAGATCTCTTTACTGTCCACTGAAAATGTGGGCAGGTCCTACCTACTCTGGGACAGTCTGCCACTCAGCTGATAGGGAATTTGCAGAAATGGTAACTAATTGATCACTGTGGCTACTGCCATCCAACACCTTCTCTGCACAAGTTTCTGCTGCTGGCCCTCCCCCACCTCTTCCGCAGACACCTGAATGTTCTGACGTAGAATGGTATATCTGCTCCCCCCCCCTTCCTAGAGCTCACAATAAGTAACTGAGGCCCAAATCTCAATAAAAAGAGAGAATTAGCATTTATGTAGCGCCGATCAGGATCAGCACGGTGGCACAGTGGTTAGCACTTCTGCCTCACGGCGCTCAGGACCCAGGTTTGATCCCGGCCCCGGGTCGCTGTCCGTGTGGAGTTTGCACATTCTCCCCGTGTCTACGTGGGTCTCACACCCACAACCCAAAGATGTGCAGGGTAGGTGGATTGGCCACGCAAAATTGCTACTCAATTGGAAAAAAATAATTGGATACTATAATTTTTTTTTAAATATAGCGACTTTCACAAGCTCAAAATATTTTACTGTCAATTAAGTACTTTTAAAATGGAAGCATTGCAGACAGTTTACAATCAGCAAGACCCCACTAACCGCAATGAGATAGTCACAAATAATCTGTGTCTTGCAGCATTTGGTAAGGGCTTTAAATTGACTAGGGACCAGAGAGAACTCTGCCATTCCACACCCCCCCCCCCAACTTCCCCCTCTCCACCCCCCACTCCACCCCCACAGCCCCCTCTCCAACCCCACTTCCCCCTCTCCACCCCCCCACTCCCCCCACAGCCCCTCTCCAAAACCCCACTTCCCCCTCTCCAGCCCCCCCCACAGCCCCTCTCCACCCACCCACAGCCCCCTCTCCACCCCCACAGCCCCCTCTCCACCCCCACAGCCACCTCTCCACTCACCCACAGCCCCCTCTCCACCCCCACAGCCCCCTCTCCACCCCCACAGCCCCCTCTCCACCCCCACAGCCCCCTCTCCACCCACCCACAGCCCCCTCTCCAACCCCCCACTTCCCCCTCTCCAGCCCCCCCACTCTACCCCCCCCACAGCCCCTCTCCACCCCCCACTCCACCCCCCCCACAGCCCCCTCTCCACCCCCACAGCCACCTCTCCACTCACCCACAGCCCCCTCTCCACCCCCTCTCCACCCCCACAGCCCCCTCTCCACCCACCCACAGCCCCCTCTCCACCCCCACAGCCCCCTCTCCACCCCCACAGCCCCCTCTCCACCCACCCACAGCCCCCTCTCCAACCCCCCACTTCCCCCTCTCCAGCCCCCCCACTCTACCCCCCACTCCCCCCCCACAGCCCCCTCTCCACCCACCCACAGCCCCCTCTCCACCCCCACTTCCCCCTCTCCACCCCCCACTTCCCCCTCTCCACCCACCCACATCCCCCTCTCCACCCACCCACAGCCCTGTCTCCACCCCCACAGCCCCTCTCCATCCCCCCACTCCAACCCCCCCCACATCCCCCTCTCCACCCCCACAGCCCCCTCTCCACCCCCACAGCCCTCTCTCCACCCCCACAGCCCTCTCTCCACCCCCACAGCCCCTCTCCATTCCCCCACTCCATCCCCACAGCCCCTCTACCCCCCACTCCACCCGCACCCCACCCATATCCGCACTCCACCCCCCCCCTCAACCTCCCGACTTCCAAACACTCCATCCCCACCCAACTCCACTCTCCCACATCTCCCTCCACCCCCCCCCCCCACTCCACCCCACTACACCCACATCCGCACTGCACCCTCCCCACATCCCCCACTTCCAACCAGAATTCCTCTAATACAAGTCGGTGTGCAATGTCAGTGCTTGCCAGTCAGGGGAGAGTTAGTAAATAGAACTAGAATGGTGAAAGTCAGGTAATGAATATTGCAGCTGTACACACCCAGGCACAGCTTCTGTGGAATTTTCAACTGGCAAATTCCAAACCATCTGAAATAAATCCACATATCAGCACTGGACAAGCTGAAACATTCACTCCCTGCACCAACAAGCAGGTCAGCCGTGTGTCCCATCTACAAGATGCACTGCAGTGACTCACCAAGGTTCCTCAGGCAGCACCTTCCAAACCCACGACCACTACCATCTAGAAGGACAAGGGCAACAGATACCTGGGAACCCCACCACCTGCAAATTTCCCTCAGAAACACACACCATCCTGACTTGGAAATATATCGGCCATTCCTTCTCTGTCACTGGGTCAAAATCCTGGAACTCCCTCACTAATAGCGCTGTGGGTGTACCTACACCCCACGGACTGCAGCGGTTCAAGGAGGCAGCTCACCACCACCTTCTCAAGGGCAATTAGGGATGGGCGGTAAATGTTGGCCTTGCCAACGACACCCACATCACATGACATCATAGGAGTTCCATGATTTACAGTTTGCAGGTGATTAGGGTATTGTCCACTCTACAGCAGATTTGCAAGCCATCCTTGGTTACTTCAATTCTTCACGGAAGAAACTGCAACTATCCTTAAAGAAAACTCATATCAACCCACAACTGGTCAGTCAAATATTCCACCTCCCCATATATGTTGAAGGAGAGACTCTGGGATATGTTGAACATTTCCCATTTCTCAGTGGCTTGTTCTCTCAAAAAGCCACCACTGACAAGAACATAGAACAGTACAGCACAGAACAGGCCCTTCGGCCCTCTATGTTGTGCCGAGCATTGTCCGAAACCAAGATCAAGCTATCCCACTCCCTGTCAATCCAACACTGGGGTGCTCCAGCTCAACCTTCCACAAGCTGCGGCAGAGAGTGTTTGACAATAAAGATCCCACAAAGTCAGCAAAGGGTCTAGTGACAGGGCAGGTGTTGTCACCACACTCCTGTAATGCAGTGGGGACGATTGTTCCCTGTGCTCAATTGGACTGAGTTAACCCAGCACCAGCATAAAAGGCCGGCAGCTATAGAGCCAGCTAAAAAGGAATGAGGACCCGGTGAAAGGTAACCGGGCCCTGTGCGTGTATGATGCTGTTGCTGAAATAAAGGACTTTTAAGAAGCTCGTTGGACTCCCCTGGCTTTATCACACAGATAAAACTCATTCAAAATCAGCTTCAGTGCAACCCGCGTTGGTGGTCATCAATTCCCCGCTGGGTCACTGTCTGTGCGGAGTCTGCACGCTCTTCCCGTGTCTGCGTGGGTTTCCTCCGGGTGCTCCGGTTTCCTCCCACAGTGGCGACTAGGGGCTTTTCACAGTAACTTCATCGCAGTGTTAATGTAAGCCTACTTGTGACAATAAAGATTATTATGATTATTACAAAAGCATTTCCCCCGCCACATCCTGTTTTCACAATTCTCAAATGACCAATGCTCCAGGGAGGACAAAAAAAAATTTCAAAGTCACTCTGAAGTTCTCCTTGAAGCACGGCAGCATTAACATTGATGGCAGCGAGGAACTTGTTACAAACCTTTCAAAATGGCGACAACTTGGACACCATTGCTGCAGCAACACTGTGTGCCCCAACATCTTGATGATGAGGTGGAGGGTCAGCAGCAACGGAAAGGATCAAATCCTGCGTCCTGGATCGCACACTCCGGATCCCGCGACCTCCCACACCGGATCCCGCTACCTCCCACACTCCGGATCCCGCTACCTCCCGCACTCCGGATCCCGCTACCTCCCGCACTCCGGAACCTGCTACCTCCCACACTCCGGATCCCGCTACCTCCCGCACTCCAGATCCCGCTACCTCCCGCACTCCGGATCCCGCAACCTCCTGCACTCAGGATCCCGCTACCTCCCACACTCCGGATCCCGCTACCTCCCGCACTCCGGATCCCGCTACCTCCCACACTCCGGATCCCGCTACCTCCCACACTCCGGATCCAGCTACCTCCCACACTCCGGATCCCGCTACCTCCCACACTCCGGATCCCGCTACCTCCCTCACCGGATCCCCCGACCTCCCACACTCCGGATCCCGCTACCTCCCACACTCCGGATCCCGCAACCTGCTGCACTCCGGATCCCGCTACCTCCCGCACTCCGGATCCCGCTACCTCCCACACTCCAGATCCCGCTACCTCCCACACTCCAGATCCCGCTACCTCCCACACTCCGGATCCCGCTACCTCCCACACTCCGGATCCCGCTATCCCCCACACTCCAGATCCCGCTACCTCCCACACTCCGGATCCCACACTCCAGATCCCGCTACCTCCCACACTCCAGATCCCGCTACCTCCCACACTCCGGATCCCGCTATCTCCCACACTCCAGATCCCGCTACCTCCCACACTCCAGATCCCGCTACCTCCCACACTCCGGATCCCACACTCCAGATCCCGCTACCTCCCACACTCCGGATCCCGCTACCTCCCACACTCCAGATCCCGCTACCTCCCACACTCCAGATCCCGCTACCTCCCACACTCCGGATCCCGCTACCTCCCACACTCCGGATCCCGCTATCCCCCACACTCCAGATCCCGCTACCTCCCACACTCCGGATCCCACACTCCAGATCCCGCTACCTCCCACACTCCAGATCCCGCTACCTCCCACACTCCGGATCCCGCTATCTCCCACACTCCGGATCCCGCTATCTCCCACACTCCAGATCCCGCTACCTCCCACACTCCGGATCCCGCTACCTCCCACACTCCGGATCCCGCTACCTCCCACACTCCGGATCCCGCTACCTCCCACACTCCAGATCCCGCTACCTCCCACACTCCGGATCCCACACTCCGGATCCCGCTACCTCCCGCACTCCGGATCCCGCTACCTCCCGCACTCCAGATCCCGCTACTTCCCGCTCTCCGGATCCCGCTACCTCCCACACTCCGGATCCCGCTACCTCCCGCACTCCAGATCCCGCTACCTCCCACACTCCGGATCCCACACTCCGGATCCCGCTACCTCCCACACTCCGGATCCCGCAACCTCCCACACTCCGGATCCCGCTACCTCCCGCACTCCGGATCCGCTACCTCCCACACCGGATCCGGCTACCTCCCACACTCCGGATCCCGCTACCTCCCACACTCCGGATCCCGCTACCTCCCACACTCCGGAACCCGCTACCTCCCGCACTCCGGATCCCGCAACCTCCCACACTTCGGATCCCGCTACCTCCCGCACCGGATCCGGCTACCTCCCACACTCCGGATCCCGCTACCTCCCACACTCCAAATCCCGCTACCTCCCACACTCCGGATCCCACACTCCAGATCCCACTACCTCCCACACCGGATCCCACTACCTCCCACACTCCGGATCCCGCTACCTCCCACACTCCGGATCCCGCTATCTCCCACACTCCAGATCCCGCTACCTCCCACACTCCGGATCCCGCTACCTCCCACACACCGGATCCCACACTCCAGATCCCGCTATCTCCCACACTCCAGATCCCGCTACCTCCCACACTCCAGATCCCGCTACCTCCCACACTCCGGATCCCGCTACCTCCCATACTCCGGATCCCGCTACCTCCCTCACCGGATCCCGCTACCTCCCACACTCCGGATCCCGCTATCTCCCACACTCCGGATCCCGCTACCTCCCACACTCCGGATCCCGCTACCTCCCGCTACCTCCCACACTCCGGATCCCGCTATCTCCCACACTCCAGATCCCGCTACCTCCCACACTCCAGATCCCGCTACCTCCCACACTCCGGATCCCACACTCCAGATCCCGCTACCTCCCACACTCCGGATCCCGCTACCTCCCACACTCCAGATCCCGCTACCTCCCACACTCCAGATCCCGCTACCTCCCACACTCCGGATCCCGCTACCTCCCACACTCCGGATCCCGCTATCCCCCACACTCCAGATCCCGCTACCTCCCACACTCCGGATCCCACACTCCAGATCCCGCTACCTCCCACACTCCAGATCCCGCTACCTCCCACACTCCGGATCCCGCTATCTCCCACACTCCGGATCCCGCTATCTCCCACACTCCAGATCCCGCTACCTCCCACACTCCGGATCCCGCTACCTCCCACACTCCGGATCCCGCTACCTCCCACACTCCGGATCCCGCTACCTCCCACACTCCAGATCCCGCTACCTCCCACACTCCGGATCCCACACTCCGGATCCCGCTACCTCCCGCACTCCGGATCCCGCTACCTCCCGCACTCCAGATCCCGCTACTTCCCGCACTCCGGATCCCGCTACCTCCCACACTCCGGATCCCGCTACCTCCCGCACTCCAGATCCCGCTACCTCCCACACTCCGGATCCCACACTCCGGATCCCGCTACCTCCCACACTCCGGATCCCGCAACCTCCCACACTCCGGATCCCGCTACCTCCCGCACTCCGGATCCGCTACCTCCCACACCGGATCCGGCTACCTCCCACACTCCGGATCCCGCTACCTCCCACACTCCGGATCCCGCTACCTCCCACACTCCGGAACCCGCTACCTCCCGCACTCCGGATCCGCTACCTCCCACACCGGATCCGGCTACCTCCCACACTCCGGATCCCGCTACCTCCCACACTCCGGATCCCGCTACCTCCCACACTCCGGATCCCGCTACCTCCCACACTCCGGATCCCGCAACCTCCCACACTTCGGATCCCGCTACCTCCCACACCGGATCCGGCTACCTCCCACACTCCGGATCCCGCTACCTCCCACACTCCAAATCCCGCTACCTCCCACACTCCGGATCCCACACTCCAGATCCCACTACCTCCCACACCGGATCCCGCTACCTCCCACACTCCGGATCCCGCTACCTCCCACACTCCGGATCCCGCTATCTCCCACACTCCAGATCCCGCTACCTCCCACACTCCGGATCCCGCTACCTCCCACACACCGGATCCCACACTCCAGATCCCGCTATCTCCCACACTCCAGATCCCGCTACCTCCCACACTCCAGATCCCGCTACCTCCCACACTCCGGATCCCGCTACCTCCCATACTCCGGATCCCGCTACCTCCCTCACCGGATCCCGCTACCTCCCACACTCCGGATCCCGCTATCTCCCACACTCCGGATCCCGCTACCTCCCACACTCCGGATCCCGCTACCTCCCACACTCCGGATCCCGCTACCTCCCATACTCCGGATCCCGCTACCTCCCACACCGGATCCCGCTACCTCCCACACTCCGGTTCCCGCTACCTCCCACACTCCGGATCCCGCTACCTCCCACACTCCAGATCCCGCTACCTCCCACACTCCGGATCCCGCTACCTCCCACACTCCGGATCCCGCTACCTCCCACACTCCGGATCCCGCTACCTCCCGCACTCCGGATCCCGCTACCTACCGCACTCCGGATCCCGCTACCTCCCACACTCCGGATCCCGCTAACTCGCACACTCCGGATACCGCTACCTCCCGCACTCCGGATCCGCTACATCTCGCACTCCGGATCCCGCTACCTCCTGCATTCCGGATCCCGCTACCTCCCACACTCCAGATCCCGCTACCTCCCACACTCCGGATTCCGCTACATCCCACACTCCGGATCACGCTACCTCCCACACTCCGGATCCCGCTACCTCCCAAACTCGGGATCCTGCTACCTCCCACACTCACTGATGACAGTAACTATCAGGAGATCTCACTGATGACAGTAACTATCAGGATATCTCGCTGATGACAGTAACTATCAGGATATCTCGCTGATGACAGTAACTATGAGGGTATCTCACTGATGATAGTAACTATCAGGATCTCTCACTGATGACAGTAACTATCAGGATATCTCACTGATGACAGTAACTATCAGGGTATCTCAGTGATGACAGTAACTATCAGGGTATCTCGCTGATGACAGTAACTATCAGGATCTCTCACTGATGACAGTAACTATCAGGATCTCTCACTGATGACAGTAACTATCAGGATCTCTCACTGATGACAGTAACTATCAGGGTATCTCACTGATGTCAGTAACTATCAGGATATCTCGCTGATGACAGTAACTATCAGGATCTCTCACTGATGACAGTAACTATCAGGATATCTCACTGATGACAGTAACTATCAGGGTATTTCACTGATGACAGTAACTATCAGGATATCTCACTGATGACAGTAACTATCAGGGTATCTCACTGATGTCAGTAACTATCAGGATATCTCACTGATGACAGTAACTATCAGGATCTCTCACTGATGACAGTAACTATCAGGGTATCTCGCTGATGACAGTAACTATCAGGATCTCTCACTGATGACAGTAACTATCAGGGTATCTCACTGATGACAGTAACTATCAGGATATCTCGCTGATGACAGTAACTATCAGGATCTCTCACTGATGACAGTAACTATCAGGATCTCTCACTGATGACAGTAACTATCAGGATCTCTCACTGATGACAGTAACTATCAGGGTATCTCACTGATGTCAGTAACTATCAGGATATCTCGCTGATGACAGTAACTATCAGGATCTCTCACTGATGACAGTAACTATCAGGATATCTCACTGATGACAGTAACTATCAGGGTATCTCACTGATGACAGTAACTATCAGGGTATCTCACTGATGACAGTAACTATCAGGGTCTCTCACTGATGACAGTAACTATCAGGATATGTCACTGATGACAGTAACTATCAGGGTATCTCACTGATAACAGTAACTATCAGGGTATCTCACTGATGTCAGTAACTATCAGGGTATCTCACTGATGTCAGTAACTATCAGGATATGTCACTGATGACAGTAACTATCAGGGTATCTCACTGATAACAGTAACTATCAGGGTATCTCACTGATGTCAGTAACTATCAGGGTATCTCACTGATGTCAGTAACTATCAGGGTATCTCACTGATGACTGTAACTATCAGGATATGTCACTGATGACAGTAACTATCAGGGTATCTCACTGATAACAGTAACTATCAGGGTATCTCACTGATGTCAGTAACTATCAGGGTATCTCACTGATGTCAGTAACTATCAGGGTATCTCACTGATGACAGTAACTATCAGGGTATCTCACTGATGACTATAACTATCAGGATATCTCGCTGATGACAGTAACTATCAGGATATCTCACTGATGACAGTAAATATCAGTGTATCTCACTGATAGTAACTATCTGGATATCTCACTGATGATTGTAACTATCAGGATATCTCACTGATGACAGTAACTATCAGGGTATCTCAGTGATGACAGTAACTATCAGGATATCTCACTGATGACAGTAACTATCAGGTTATCTCACTGATGACAGTAACTATCAGGATATCTCAGTGATGGCAGTAACTATCAGGATATCTTACTGATGTCAGTAACTGTCAGGATATCTCTGATGACAGTAACTATCAGGATATCTCACTGATGACAGTAACTATCAGGATATCTCACTGATGTCAGTAACTATCAGGATATCTCTGATGACAGTAATTATCAGGATATCTCTGATGACAGTAACTATCAGGATATCTCACTGATGTCAGTAACTATCAGGATATCTCTGATGTCAGTAACTATCAGGGTATCTCACTAATAACAGTAACTATCAGGATATGTCACTGATGTCACTAACTATCAGGGTACCTCACTGATGACAGTAACTAACAGGATATCTCACTGATGACAGTAACTATCAGGATATCTCGCTGATGACAGTAACTATCAGGGTATCTCAGTGATGACAGTAACTATCAGGATATCTCACTGATGACAGTAACTATCAGGATATCTCACTGATGACAGTAACTATCAGGGTATCTCACTGATGACAGTAAATATCAGGGTATCTCACTGATGACAGTAACTATCAGGGTATCTCACTAATAACAGTAACTATCAGGATATCTCACTGATGACAGTAAATATCAGTGTATCTCGCTGATAACAGTAACTATCAGGATATCTCACTGATGACTGTAACTATCAGGATATCTCACTGATGACAGTAACTATCAGGGTATCTCAGTGATGACAGTAACTATCAGGGTATCTCACTGATGACAGTAACTATCAGGATATCTCACTGATAACAGTAACTATCAGGGTATCTCACTGATGACAGTAACTATCAGGATATCTCACTGATGACAGTAACTATCAGGGTATCTCACTGATGACAGTAACTATCAGGGTATCTCACTGATGTCAAGAACTATCAAGATATCTCGCTGATGACAGTAATTATCAGGGTATCTCACTGATGACAGTAACTATCAGGATATCTCACTGATGACAGTAACTATCAGGGTATCTCAGTGATGACAGTAACTATCAGGATATCTCACTGATGACAGTAACTATCAGGATATCTCACTGATGACAGTAATTATCAGGATATCTCTGATGACAGTAACTATCAGGATATCTCTGATGACAGTAACTATCAGGGTATCTCTGATGTCAGTAACTATCAGGATATCTCACTGATGACAGTAACTATCAGGATATCTCACTGATGACAGTAACTATCAGGGTATCTCACTGATGACAGTAACTATCAGGGTATCTCACTGATGACAGTAACTATCAGGATATCTCACTGATGACAGTAATTATCAGGATATCTCTGATGACAGTAACTATCAGGATATCTCTGATGACAGTAACTATCAGGGTATCTCTGATGTCAGTAACTATCAGGATATCTCACTGATGACAGTAACTATCAGGATATCTCACTGATGACAGTAACTATCAGGGTATCTCACTGATGACAGTAACTATCAGGGTATCTCACTGATGACAGTAACTATCAGGATATCTCACTGATGACAGTAATTATCAGGATATCTCTGATGACAGTAACTATCAGGATATCTCACTGATGTCAGTAACTATCAGGGTATCTCTGATGTCAGTAACTATCAGGATATCTCACTGATGACAGTAACTATCAGGATATCTCACTGATGACAGTAACTATCAGGGTATCTCACTGATGACAGTAACTATCAGGATATCTCACTGATGACAGTAACTATCAGGGTATCGCAGTGATGACAGTAACTATCAGGATATGTCACTGATGACAGTAACTATCAGGGTATCTCACTGATGACAGTAACTATCAGGATATCTCACTGATGACAGTAACTATCAGGGTATCTCAGTGATGACAGTAACTATCAGGATATCTCACTGATGACAGTAACTATCAGGGTATCTCACTGATGACAGTAACTATCAGGGTATCTCACTGATGACAGTAACTATCAGGGTATCTCACTAATATCAGTAACTATCAGGATATCTCACTGATGACAGTAACTATCAGGGTATCTCAGTGATGACAGTAACTATCAGGATATCTCACTGATGACAGTAACTATCAGGGTATCTCAGTGATGACAGTAACTATCAGGATATATCACTGATGACAGTAACTATCAGGGTATCTCACTGATGACAGTAACTATCAGGATATGTCACTGATGACAGTAACTATCAGGGTATCTCACTGATGACAGTAACTATCAGGATATCTCACTGATGACAGTAACTATCAGGGTATCTCAGTGATGACAGTAACTATCAGGATATCTCACTGATGACAGTAACTATCAGGGTATCTCACTGATGACAGTAACTATCAGGATATCTCACTGATGACAGTAACTATCAGGGTATCTCACTGATGACAGTAACTATCAGAGTATCTCACTGATGACAGTAACTATCAGGGTATCTCACTGATGACAGTAAATATCAGGGTATCTCACTGATGACAGTAACTATCAGGGTATCTCACTGATGGCAGTAACTATCAGGGTATCTCAGTGATGACAGTAACTATCAGAGTATCTCACTGATGACAGTAACTATCAGGGTATCTCACTGATGACAGTAACTATCAGGGTATCTCACTGATGACAGTAACTATCAGGGTATCTCACTAATATCAGTAACTATCAGGGTATCTCAGTAATGACAGTAACTATCAGGGTATCTCACTGATGACAGTAACTATCAGGGTATCTCACTGATGACAGTAACTATCAGGATTTCTCACTGATGTCAGTAACTATCAGGATATCTCACTGATGACAGTAACTATCAGGATATCTCACTGATGACAGTAACTATCAGGGTATCTCACTGATGACAGTAACTATCAGGATTTCTCACTGATGTCAGTAACTATCAGGATATCTCTGATGTCAGTCACTATCAGGATATCTCTGATGTCAGTAACTATCAGGGTATCTCACTGATGACAGTAACTATCAGGATATCTCTGATGTCAGTCACTATCAGGGTATCTCACTGATGACAGTAACTATCAGGATATCTCACTGATGACAGTAACTATCAGGATATCTCACTGATGACAGTAACTATCAGGATATCTCACTGATGACAGTAACTATCAGGATTTCTCACTGATGACAGTAACTATCAGGGTATCTCACTGATGTCAGTAACTATCAGGATATCTCTGATGTCAGTCACTATCAGGGTATCTCACTGATGACAGTAACTATCAGGATATCTCACTGATGACAGTAACTATCAGGATATCTCACTGATGACAGTAACTATCAGGATTTCTCACTGATGTCAGTAACTATCAGGATATCTCACTGATAACAGTAACTATCAGGATATCTCACTGATAACAGTAACTATCAGGATATCTCACTGATGACAGTAACTATCAGGGTATCTAACTGATGACAGTAAATTTCAGGGTATCTCAGTGATGACAGTAACTATCAGGATATCTCACTAATAACAGTAACTATCAGGATATGTCACTGATGTCAGTAACTATCAGGGTATCTCAGTGATGACAGTAACTATCAGGATATCTCACTGATGACAGTAACTATCAGGGTATCCCACTGATGACAGTAACTATCAGCGTATCTCACTGATGACAGTAACTATCAGGGTATCTCACTAATAACAGTAACTATCAGGATATGTCACTGATGACAGTAACTATCAGGGTATCTCACTGATGACAGTAACTATCAGGGTATCTCACTGATGACAGTAACTATCAGGGTATCTCACTGATGGCAGTAACTATCAGGGTATCTCACTGATGGCAGTAACTATCAGGGTATCTCACTGATGGCAGTAACTATCAGGGTATCTCACTAATAACAGTAACTATCAGGATATGTCACTGATGACAGTAACTATCAGGGTATCTCACTGATGACAGTAACTATCAGGATATCTCACTGATGACAGTAACTATCAGGGTATCTCACTGATGACAGTAACTATCAGGGTATCTCAGTGATGACAGTAACTATCAGGGTATCTCACTGATGACAGTAACTATCAGGGTATCTCACTAATAACAGTAACTATCAGGGTATCTCACTGATGACAGTAACTATCAGGGTATCTCACTGATGACAGTAACTATCAGGATATCTCACTGATGACAGTAACTATCAGGGTATCTCACTGATGACAGTAACTATCAGGGTATCTCACTGATGACAGTAACTATCAGGATATCTCACTGATGACAGTAACTATCAGGATATCTCACTGATGACAGTAACTATCAGGGTATCTCACTAATAACAGTAACTATCAGGGTATCTCACTAATAACAGTAACTATCAGGGTATCTCACTGATGACAGTAACTATCAGGATATCTCACTGATGACAGTAACTATCAGGGTATCTCACTAATAACAGTAACTATCAGGATATCTCACTGATGACAGTAACTATCAGGGTATCTCACTGATGACAGTAACTATCAGGATATCTCACTGATGACAGTAAATATCAGGGTATCTCACTGATGACAGTAACTATCAGGATATCTCACTGATGACAGTAACTCTCAGGATATCTCACTGATGACAGTAACTATCAGGGTATCTCACTGATGACAGTAACTATCAGGATATCTCACTGATGTCAGTAACTATCAGGATATCTCACTGATGACAGTAAATATCAGGGTATCTCACTGATGACAGTAACTATCAGGGTATCTCACTGATGTCAGTAACTATCAGGATATCTCACTGATAACAGTAAATATCAGGGTATCTCACTGATGACAGTAACTATCAGGATATCTCACTGATGACAGTAACTATCAGGATATCTCACTGATGTCAGTAACTATCAGGATATCTCACTGATAACAGTAAATATCAGGGTATCTCACTGATGACAGTAACTATCAGGATATCTCACTGATGTCAGTAACTATCAGGATATCTCACTGATAACAGTAAATATCAGGATATCTCACTGATGACAGTAACTATCAGGATATCTCACTGATGACAGTAACTATCAGGATATCTCACTGATGACAGTAACTATCAGGATATCTCACTAATAACAGTAAATATCAGGGTATCTCACTGATGACAGTAACTATCAGGGTATCTCACTAATAACAGTAACTATCAGGGTATCTCACTAATAACAGTAACTATCAGGGTATCTCACTGATGACAGTAACTATCAGGGTATCTCACTAATAACAGTAACTATCAGGATATCTCACTGATGACAGTAACTATCAGGATATCTCACTGATGGCAGTAACTATCAGGGTATCTCACTGATGACAGTAACTATCAGGATATCTCACTGATGACAGTAACTATCAGGGTATCTCACTAATAACAGTAACTATCAGGATATCTCACTGATGACAGTAACTATCAGGGTATCTCACTGATGACAGTAACTATCAGGATATCTCACTGATGACAGTAACTATCAGGGTATCTCACTAATAACAGTAACTATCAGGATATCTCACTGATGACAGTAACTATCAGGGTATCTCACTGATAACAGTAACTATCAGGATATCTCACTGATGACAGTAACTATCAGGGTATCTCACTGATGACAGTAACTATCAGGATATCTCACTAATAACAGTAACTATCAGGGTATCTCACTGATGTCAGTAACTATCAGGATATCTCACTGATGACAGTAACTATCAGGGTATCTCACTAATAACAGTAACTATCAGGATATCTCACTGATGACAGTAACTATCAGGGTATCTCACTGATGACAGTAACTATCAGGGTATCTCACTAATAACAGTAACTATCAGGATATCTCACTGATGACAGTAACTATCAGGATATCTCACTGATGACAGTAACTATCAGGATATCTCACTGATGACAGTAACTATCAGGGTATCTCACTGATGACAGTAACTATCAGGGTATCTCACTGATGACAGTAACTATCAGGATATCTCACTGATGACAGTAACTATCAGGGTATCTCACTGATGACAGTAACTATCAGGATATCTCACTGATGACAGTAACTATCAGGATATCTCACTGATGACAGTAACTATCAGGGTATCTCACTGATGACAGTAACTATCAGGGTATCTCACTGATGACAGTAACTATCAGGATATCTCTCTGATGAGAGTAACTATCAGGGTATCTCACTGATGACAGTAACTATCAGGATATCTCACTGATGACAGTAAATATCAGGATATCTCACTGATGACAGTAACTATCAGGATATCTCTCTGATGACAGTAACTATCAGGGTATCTCACTGATGACAGTAACTATCAGGGTATCTCACTAATAACAGTAACTATCAGGGTATCTCACTGATGACAGTAACTATGAGGACATCTCACTGATGACAGTAAATATCAGGATATCTCACTGATGACAGTAACTATCAGGGTATCTCACTGATGACAGTAACTATCAGGATATCTCACTGATGACAGTAACTATCAGGGTATCTCACTAATAACAGTAACTATCAGGATATCTCACTGATGACAGTAAATATCAGGATATCTCACTGATGACAGTAACTATCAGGGTATCTCACTGATGACAGTAACTATCAGGGTATCTCACTGATGACAGTAACTATCAGGGTATCTCACTGATGACAGTAACTATCAGGGTATCTCACTGATGACAGTAACTATCAGGGTATCTCACTGATGACAGTAACTATCAGGGTATCTCACTGATGACAGTAACTATCAGGGTATCTCACTGATGACAGTAAATATCAGGATATCTCACTGATGACAGTAACTATCAGGGTATCTCACTGATGACAGTAACTATCAGGATATCTCAGTGATGACAGTAACTATCAGGGTATCTCACTGATGACAGTAACTATCAGGGTATCTCACTGATGACAGTAACTATCAGGGTATCTCACTGATGACAGTAAATATCAGGGTATCTCACTGATGACAGTAACTATCAGGGTATCTCACTGATGACAGTAACTATCAGGGTATCTCACTGATGACAGTAACTATCAGGGTATCTCACTGATGACAGTAACTATCAGGGTATCTCACTGATGACAGTAACTATCAGGGTATCTCACTGATGACAGTAACTATCAGGGTATCTCACTGATGACAGTAAATATCAGGATATCTCACTGATGACAGTAAATATCAGGGTATCTCACTGATGACAGTAACTATCAGGGTATCTCACTGATGACAGTAAATATCAGGATATCTCACTGATGACAGTAACTATCAGGATATCTCACTGATGACAGTAACTATCAGGGTATCTCACTGATGACAGTAACTATCAGGGTATCTCACTGATGACAGTAACTATCAGGGTATCTCACTGATGACAGTAACTATCAGGGTATCTCACTGATGACAGTAACTATCAGGGTATCTCACTGATGACAGTAACTATCAGGGTATCTCACTGATGACAGTAACTATCAGGATATCTCACTGATGACAGTAACTATCAGGGTATCTCACTGATGACAGTAACTATCAGGGTATCTCACTGATGACAGTAACTATCAGGGTATCTCACTGATGACAGTAACTATCAGGGTATCTCACTGATGACAGTAAATATCAGGATATCTCACTGATGACAGTAAATATCAGGGTATCTCACTGATGACAGTAACTATCAGGGTATCTCACTGATGACAGTAAATATCAGGATATCTCACTGATGACAGTAAATATCAGGGTATCTCACTGATGACAGTAACTATCAGGGTATCTCACTGATGACAGTAAATATCAGGATATCTCACTGATGACAGTAACTATCAGGATATCTCACTGATGACAGTAACTATCAGGGTATCTCACTGATGACAGTAAATATCAGGATATCTCACTGATGAGAGTAACTATCAGGGTATCTCACTGATGACAGTAACTATCAGGATATCTCACTGATGAGAGTAACTATCAGGGTATCTCACTGATGACAGTAAATATCAGGATATCTCACTGATGACAGTAACTATCAGGATATCTCACTGATGACAGTAAATATCAGGATATCTCACTGATGAGAGTAACTATCAGGATATCTCACTGATGACAGTAACTATCAGGGTATCTCACTGATGACAGTAACTATCAGGGTATCTCACTGATGACAGTAACTATCAGGATATCTCACTGATGACAGTAACTATCAGGATATCTCACTGATGACAGTAAATATCAGGATATCTCACTGATGAGAGTAACTATCAGGATATCTCACTGATGACAGTAACTATCAGGACATCTCACTGATGACAGTAAATATCAGGATATCTCACTGATGAGAGTAACTATCAGGATATCTCACTGATGACAGTAAATATCAGGATATCTCACTGATGACAATAACTATCAGGGTATCTCACTAATAACAGTAAATATCAGGGTATCTCACTGATGACAGTAACTATCAGGATATCTCACTGATGACAGTAAATATCAGGATATCTCACTGATGAGAGTAACTATCAGGATATCTCACTGATGACAGTAACTATCAGGGTATCTCACTGATGACAGTAAATATCAGGATATCTCACTGATGACAGTAACTATCAGGACATCTCACTGATGACAGTAAATATCAGGATATCTCACTGATGACAGTAACTATCAGGGTATCTCACTGATGTCAGTAACTATCAGGGTATCTCACTGATGTCAGTAACTATCAGGGTATCTCACTGATGACAGTAACTATCAGGATATCTCACTGATGACAGTAACTATCAGGATATCTCACTGATGACAGTAAATATCAGGATATCTCACTGATGACAGTAACTATCAGGGTATCTCACTAATAACAGTAAATATCAGGGTATCTCACTGATGACAGTAACTATCAGGGTATCTCACTGATGACAGTAACTATCAGGATATCTCACTGATGACAGTAAATATCAGGATATCTCACTGATGAGAGTAACTATCAGGGTATCTCACTGATAACAGTAACTATCAGGATATCTCACTAATAACAGTAAATATCAGGATATCTCACTGATGACAGTAACTATCAGGATATCTCACTGATGACAGTAACTATCAGGATATCTCACTGATGACAGTAACTATCAGGATATCTCACTGATGACAGTAACTATCAGGGTATCTCACTAATAACAGTAAATATCAGGGTATCTCACTGATGACAGTAAATATCAGGGTATCTCACTGATGACAGTAACTATCAGGGTATCTCACTGATGACAGTAACTATCAGGGTATCTCACTGATGACAGTAAATATCAGGATATCTCACTGATGACAGTAACTATCAGGATATCTCACTGATGACAGTAACTATCAGGATATCTCACTGATGACAGTAACTATCAGGGTATCTCACTGATAACAGTAACTATCAGGATATCTCACTGATGACAGTAACTATCAGGATATCTCACTGATGACAGTAACTATCAGGATATCTCACTGATGACAGTAACTATCAGGATATCTCACTGATGACAGTAACTATCAGGGTATCTCACTAATAACAGTAAATATCAGGGTATCTCACTGATGACAGTAAATATCAGGGTATCTCACTGATGACAGTAACTATCAGGGTATCTCACTGATGACAGTAACTATCAGGGTATCTCACTGATGACAGTAAATATCAGGATATCTCACTGATGAGAGTAACTATCAGGGTATCTCACTGATAACAGTAACTATCAGGATATCTCACTAATAACAGTAAATATCAGGGTATCTCACTGATGACAGTAAATATCAGGATATCTCACTGATGACAGTAACTATCAGGACATCTCACTGATGACAGTAAATATCAGGATATCTCACTGATGACAGTAACTATCAGGGTATCTCACTGATGACAGTAACTATCAGGATATCTCACTGATGACAGTAACTATCAGGATATCTCACTGATGACAGTAACTATCAGGGTATCTCACTAATAACAGTAAATATCAGGGTATCTCACTGATGACAGTAAATATCAGGGTATCTCACTGATGACAGTAACTATCAGGGTATCTCACTAATAACAGTAACTATCAGGATATCTCACTGATGACAGTAACTATCAGGGTATCTCACTGATGACAGTAAATATCAGGGTATCTCACTGATGACAGTAACTATCAGGGTATCTCACTGATGACAGTAACTATCAGGGTATCTCACTAATAACAGTAACTATCAGGATATCTCACTGATGACAGTAACTATCAGGATATCTCTCTGATGAGAGTAACTATCAGGGTATCTCACTGATGACAGTAACTATCAGGATATCTCACTGATGACAGTAACTATCAGGATATCTCACTGATGACAGTAACTATCAGGGTATCTCACTGATGACAGTAACTATCAGGGTATCTCACTGATGACAGTAACTATCAGGATATCTCTCTGATGAGAGTAACTATCAGGGTATCTCACTGATGACAGTAACTATCAGGGTATCTCACTGATGACAGTAACTATCAGGATATCTCTCTGATGAGAGTAACTATCAGGATATCTCACTGATGACAGTAACTATCAGGGTATCTCACTGATGACAGTAAATATCAGGATATCTCACTGATAACAGTAACTATCAGGATATCTCACTGATAACAGTAACTATCAGGATATCTCACTGATGACAGTAAATATCAGGATATCTCACTGATGACAGTAACTATCAGGATATCTCACTGATGACAGTAACTATCAGGATATCTCACTGATGACAGTAACTATCAGGATATCTCACTGATGACAGTAACTATCAGGGTATCTCACTGATGACAGTAACTATCAGGGTATCTCACTGATGACAGTAAATATCAGGATATCTCACTGATGACAGTAAATATCAGGATATCTCACTGATGACAGTAACTATCAGGATATCTCACTGATAACAGTAACTATCAGGGTATCTCACTGATGACAGTAACTATCAGGATATCTCACTGATGACAGTAACTATCAGGATATCTCACTGATGACAGTAACTATCAGGATATCTTACTGATGACAGTAACTATCAGGATATCTCACTGATGACAGTAACTATCAGGATATCTTACTGATGACAGTAACTATCAGGATATCTCACTGATGACAGTAACTATCAGGGTATCTCACTGATGACAGTAACTATCAGGATATCTCACTGATGACAGTAAATATCAGGATATCTCACTGATGACAGTAACTATCAGGGTATCTCACTGATGACAGTAACTATCAGGATATCTCACTGATGACAGTAACTATCAGGGTATCTCACTGATGACAGTAACTATCAGGATATCTCACTGATGACAGTAACTATCAGGATATCTCACTGATGACAGTAACTATCAGGATATCTCACTGATGACAGTAACTATCAGGATATCTCACTGATGACAGTAACTATCAGGATATCTCACTGATGACAGTAACTATCAGGGTATCTCACTGATAACAGTAACTATCAGGGTATCTCACTGATGACAGTAACTATCAGGATATCTCACTGATGACAGTAACTATCAGGGTATCTCACTGATAACAGTAACTATCAGGATATCTCACTGATGACAGTAACTATCAGGATATCTCACTGATGACAGTAACTATCAGGGTATCTCACTGATAACAGTAACTATCAGGATATCTCACTGATGACAGTAACTATCAGGATATCTCACTGATGACAGTAACTATCAGGATATCTCACTGATGACAGTAAATATCAGGATATCTCACTGATGACAGTAACTATCAGGATATCTCACTGATGACAGTAACTATCAGGATATCTTACTGATGACAGTAACTATCAGGATATCTCACTGATGACAGTAACTATCAGGATATCTTACTGATGACAGTAACTATCAGGATATCTCACTGATGACAGTAAATATCAGGATATCTCACTGATGACAGTAACTATCAGGGTATCTCACTGATGACAGTAACTATCAGGATATCTCACTGATGCCAGTAACTATCAGGGTATCTCACTAATAACAGTAACTATCAGGATATCTCACTGATGACAGTAAATATCAGGATATCTTACTGATGACAGTAACTATCAGGGTATCTCACTAATAACAGTAACTATCAGGGTATCTCACTGATGACAGTAACTATCAGGATATCTCACTGATGACAGTCACTATCAGGATATCTCACTGATGACAGTAAATATCAGGATATCTTACTGATGACAGTAACTATCAGGATATCTCACTGATGACAGTAACTATCAGGATATCTCACTGATGACAGTAACTATCAGGGTATCTCACTGATGACAGTAACTATCAGGATATCTCACTGATGACAGTAAATATCAGGGTATCTCACTGATGACAGTAATTATCAGGATATCTCACTAATAACAGTAACTATCAGGGTATCTCACTGATGACAGTAACTATCAGGGTATCTCACTAATAACAGTAAATATCAGGATATCTCACTGATGACAGTAAATATCAGGATATCTTACTGATGACAGTAACTATCAGGATATCTCACTGATGACAGTAACTATCAGGGTATCTCACTGATGACAGTAACTATCAGGATATCTCACTGATGACAGTAAATATCAGGGTATCTCACTGATGACAGTAACTATCAGGATATCTCACTGATGACAGTAACTATCAGGATATCTCACTGATGACAGTAACTATCAGGGTATCTCACTGATGACAGTAACTATCAGGATATCTCACTGATGTCAGTAACTATCAGGATATCTCACTGATGACAGTAAATATCAGGGTATCTCACTGATGACAGTAACTATCAGGGTATCTCACTGATGACAGTAACTATCAGGATATCTTACTGATGACAGTAACTATCAGGGTATCTCACTGATGACAGTAACTATCAGGATATCTCACTGATGACAGTAACTATCAGGATATCTCACTGATGACAGTAACTATCAGGATATCTCACTGATGACAGTAACTATCAGGATATCTCACTGATAACAGTAACTATCAGGATATCTCACTGATGACAGTAACTATCAGGGTATCTCACTGATGACAGTAACTATCAGGATATCTTACTGATGACAGTAACTATCAGGGTATCTCACTGATGACAGTAACTATCAGGATATCTTACTGATGACAGTAACTATCAGGGTATCTCACTGATGACAGTAACTATCAGGATATCTCACTGATGACAGTAACTATCAGGATATCTCACTGATGACAGTAACTATCAGGATATCTCACTGATAACAGTAAATATCAGGGTATCTCACTGATGACAGTAACTATCAGGATATCTCACTGATGACAGTAACTATCAGGGTATCTCACTGATGACAGTAACTATCAGGATATCTTACTGATGACAGTAACTATCAGGATATCTCACTGATGACAGTAACTATCAGGATATCTCACTGATGTCAGTAACTATCAGGATATCTCACTGATGACAGTAACTATCAGGATATCTCACTGATGACAGTAACTATCAGGATATCTTACTGATGACAGTAACTATCAGGATATCTCACTGATGACAGTAAATATCAGGATATCTCACTGATGACAGTAACTATCAGGATATCTCACTGATGTCAGTAACTATCAGGATATCTCACTGATGACAGTAACTATCAGGATATCTCACTGATGACAGTAACTATCAGGGTATCTCACTGATGACAGTAACTATCAGGATATCTCACTGATGACAGTAACTATCAGGATATCTCACTGATGACAGTAAATATCAGGATATCTCACTGATGACAGTAACTATCAGGATATCTCACTGATGACAGTAACTATCAGGATATCTCACTGATGACAGTAACTATCAGGATATCTCACTGATGACAGTAAATATCAGGATATCTCACTGATGACAGTAACTATCAGGATATCTCACTGATGACAGTAACTATCAGGATATCTCACTGATGACAGTAAATATCAGGATATCTCACTGATGACAGTAACTATCAGGATATCTCACTGATGACAGTAACTATCAGGGTATCTCACTGATGACAGTAACTATCAGGATATCTCACTGATGACAGTAACTATCAGGATATCTCACTGATGACAGTAACTATCAGGATATCTCACTAATAACAGTAACTATCAGGATATCTCACTGATGACAGTAACTATCAGGGTATCTCACTAATAACAGTAACTATCAGGGTATCTCACTGATGACAGTAACTATCAGGGTATCTCACTAATAACAGTAACTATCAGGATATCTCACTGATGACAGTAACTATCAGGATATCTCACTGATGACAGTAACTATCAGGGTATCTCACTAATAACAGTAACTATCAGGATATCTCACTGATGACAGTAACTATCAGGGTATCTCACTAATAACAGTAACTATCAGGATATCTCACTAATAACAGTAACTATCAGGATATCTCACTGATGACAGTAAATATCAGGATATCTCACTGATGACAGTAACTATCAGGATATCTCACTGATAACAGTAACTATCAGGGTATCTCACTAATAACAGTAACTATCAGGATATCTCACTGATGACAGTAACTATCAGGATATCTCACTGATGACAGTAACTATCAGGGTATCTCACTAATAACAGTAACTATCAGGGTATCTCACTAATAACAGTAACTATCAGGATATCTCACTGATGTCAGTAACTATCAGGGTATCTCACTGATGACAGTAACTATCAGGGTATCTCACTAATAACAGTAACTATCAGGGTATCTCACTAATAACAGTAACTATCAGGGTATCTCACTGATGTCAGTAACTATCAGGATATCTCACTAATAACAGTAACTATCAGGATATCTCACTGATGACAGTAACTATCAGGATATCTCACTGATGACAGTAACTAACAGGGTATCTCACTGATGACAGTAACTATCAGGATATCTCACTGATGACAGTAAATATCAGGATATCTCACTGATAACAGTAACTATCAGGGTATCTCACTGATGACAGTAACTATCAGGGTATCTCACTGATGACAGTAACTATCAGGATATCTCACTGATGACAGTAACTATCAGGATATCTCACTGATAACAGTAACTATCAGGGTATCTCACTGATGACAGTAACTATCAGGATATCTCACTGATGACAGTAACTATCAGGATATCTCACTGATGACAGTAACTATCAGGATATCTCACTGATAACAGTAACTATCAGGATATCTCACTGATAACAGTAACTATCAGGATATCTCACTGATGCCAGTAACTATCAGGACTTCTCACTGATGACAGTAACTATCAGGATTTTTCACTGATAACAGTAACTCTCCGGATATCTCACTGATGACAGTAACTATCAGGATATCTCACTGATGAGAGTAACTATCAGGGTATCTCACTGATGACAGTAACTATCAGGGTATCTCACTAATAACAGTAACTATCAGGGTATCTCACTGGTAACAGTAACTATCAGGGTATCTCACTGATGACAGTAACTATCAGGATATCTCACTGATGGCAGTAACTATCAGGATATCTCACTGATGACAGTAACTATCAGGATATCTCACTGATGACAGTAACTATCAGGGTATCTCACTAATAACAGTAACTATCAGGGTATCTCACTGGTAACAGTAACTATCAGGGTATCTCACTGATGACAGTAACTATCAGGATATCTCACTGATGACAGTAACTATCAGGGTATCTCACTGATGACAGTAACTATCAGGATATCTCACTGATGACAGTAACTATCAGGGTATCTCGCTGATGACAGTAACTATCAGGATATCTCACTAATAACAGTAACTATCAGGATATCTCACTGATGACAGTAACTATCAGGGTATCTCACTGATGACAGTAACTATCAGGATATCTCACTAATAACAGTAAATATCAGGATATCTCACTGATAACAGTAAATATCAGGGTATCTCACTGATGACAGTAACTATCAGGATATCTCACTAATAACAGTAACTATCAGGATATCTCACTGATGACAGTAAATATCAGGGTATCTCACTGATAACAGTAACTATCAGGATATCTCACTAATAACAGTAAATATCAGGATATCTCACTGATAACAGTAACTATCAGGATATCTCACTGATGACAGTAACTATCAGGATATCTCACTGATAACAGTAACTATCAGGATATCTCACTGATGACAGTAACTATCAGGGTATCTCACTGATGACAGTAACTATCAGGGTATCTCGCTGATGACAGTAACTATCAGGGTATCTCACTGATGACAGTAACTATCAGGATATCTCACTGATAACAGTAACTATCAGGGTATCTCACTGATGACAGTAACTATCAGGATATCTCACTGATAACAGTAACTATCAGGATATCTCACTGATGACAGTAACTATCAGGGTATCTCACTGATGACAGTAACTATCAGGATATCTCACTGATGACAGTAAATATCAGGATATCTCACTGATGACAGTAACTATCAGGGTATCTTACTGATGACAGTAACTATCAGGATATCTCACTGATGACAGTAACTATCAGGGTATCTTACTGATGACAGTAACTATCAGGATATCTCACTGATGACAGTAACTATCAGGGTATCTCACTGATGACAGTAACTATCAGGATATCTCACTGATGACAGTAACTATCAGGGTATCTTACTGATGACAGTAACTATCAGGATATCTCACTGATGACAGTAACTATCAGGATATCTCACTGATGTCAGTAACTATCAGGGTATCTCACTGATGACAGTAACTATCAGGGTATCTCACTGATGACAGTAACTATCAGGATATCTCACTGATGACAGTAAATATCAGGGTATCTAACTGATGACAGTAACTATCAGGGTATCTCACTGATGACAGTAACTATCAGGGTATCTCACTGATGACAGTAACTATCAGGGTATCTCACTGATGACAGTAAATATCAGGATATCTCACTGATGACAGTAACTATCAGGATATCTCACTGATGACAGTAACTATCAGGATATCTCACTGATGACAGTAACTATCAGGATATCTCACTGATGTCAGTAACTATCAGGATATCTCACTGATGACAGTAACTATCAGGGTATCTCACTGATGACAGTAACTATCAGGATATCTCACTGATGACAGTAACTATCAGGGTATCTCACTGATAACAGTAACTATCAGGATATCTCACTGATGACAGTAACTATCAGGGTATCTCACTGATGACAGTAACTATCAGGGTATCTCACTGATGACAGTAACTATCAGGGTATCCCACTGATGACAGTAACTATCAGGGTATCTCACTGATGACAGTAACTATCAGGATATCTCACTGATGACAGTAACTATCAGGGTATCTCACTGATAACAGTAACTATCAGGATATCTCACTGATGACAGTAACTATCAGGATATCTCACTGATGACAGTAACTATCAGGGTATCCCACTGATGACAGTAACTATCAGGATATCTCACTGATGACAGTAACTATCAGGATTGTCACTGATGTCAGTAACTATCAGGATATCTCACTGATGACAGTAACTATCAGGGTATCTCACTGATGACAGTAACTATCAGGATATCTCACTGATGACAGTAACTATCAGGATTTCTCACTGATGACAGTAACTATCAGGATATCTCACTAATAACAGTAACTATCAGGATATCTCACTAATAACAGTAACTATCAGGATTTCTCACTGATGACAGTAACTATCAGGATTTCTCACTGATGACAGTAACTATCAGGATTTCTCACTGATGACAGTAACTATCAGGGTATCTCACTGATGACAGTAACTATCAGGGTATCTCACTGATGACAGTAACTATCAGGATTTCTCACTGATGACAGTAACTATCAGGGTATCTCACTGATGACAGTAACTATCAGGGTATCTCACTGATAACAGTAACTATCAGGGTATCTCACTGATGACAGTAACTATCAGGGTATCTCACTGATGACAGTAACTATCAGGGTATCTCACTGATGACAGTAACTATCAGGGTATCTCACTGATGACAGTAACTATCAGGGTATCTCACTGATGACAGTAACTATCAGGATTTCTCACTGATGACAGTAACTATCAGGGTATCTCACTGATGACAGTAACTATCAGGGTATCTCACTGATAACAGTAACTATCAGGGTATCTCACTGATGACAGTAACTATCAGGGTATCTCACTGATGACAGTAACTATCAGGGTATCTCACTGATGACAGTAAATATCAGGATATCTCACTGATGGCAGTAACTATCAGGGTATCTCACTGATGACAGTAACTATCAGGGTATCTCACTGATGACAGTAACTATCAGGGTATCTCACTGATGACAGTAACTATCAGGGTATCTCACTGATGACAGTAACTATCAGGATATCTTACTGATAACAGTAACTATCAGGATATCTCACTGATGACAGTAACTATCAGGGTATCTCACTGATGACAGTAACTATCAGGGTATCTCACTGATGACAGTAACTATCAGGATATCTCACTGATGACAGTAAATATCAGGGTATCTCACTGATGACAGTAACTATCAGGGTATCTCACTGATGACAGTAACTATCAGGGTATCTCACTGATGACAGTAAATATCAGGGTATCTCACTGATGACAGTAACTATCAGGGTATCTCACTGATGACAGTAAATATCAGGGTATCTCACTGATGACAGTAACTATCAGGGTATCTCACTGATGACAGTAACTATCAGGGTATCTCACTGATGACAGTAACTATCAGGGTATCTCACTGATAACAGTAACTATCAGGGTATCTCACTGATAACAGTAAATATCAGGGTATCTCACTGATGACAGTAACTATCAGGGTATCTCACTGATAACAGTAACTATCAGGGTATCTCACTGATAACAGTAACTATCAGGATATCTCACTGATGACAGTAAATATCAGGATATCTCACTGATGACAGTAACTATCAGGGTATCTCACTGATGACAGTAACTATCAGGGTATCTCACTGATGACAGTAACTATCAGGGTATCTCACTGATGACAGTAACTATCAGGGTATCTCACTGATGACAGTAACTATCAGGGTACCTCACTGATGACAGTAACTATCAGGGTATCTCACTGATGACAGTAACTATCAGGATATCTCACTGATGACAGTAACTATCAGGGTATCTCACTGATGACAGTAACTATCAGGGTATCTCACTGATGACAGTAACTATCAGGGTATCTCACTGATAACAGTAAATATCAGGGTATCTCACTGATGACAGTAACTATCAGGGTATCTCACTGATGACAGTAACTATCAGGATATCTCACTGATGTCAGTAACTATCAGGATATCTCACTGATGACAGTAACTATCAGGGTATCTCACTGATGACAGTAACTATCAGGATATCTCACTGATGTCAGTAAAGATCAGGGTATCTCACTGATGCCAGTAACTATCAGGGTATCTCACTGATGCCAGTAACTATCAGGGTATCTCACTGATGACAGTAAATATCAGGGTATCTCACTGATGACAGTAACTATCAGGGTATCTCACTAATAACAGTAACTATCAGGGTATCTCACTGATGACAGTAACTATCAGGGTATCTCACTAATAACAGTAACTATCAGGGTATCTCACTAATAACAGTAACTATCAGGGTATCTCACTGATGACAGTAACTATCAGGGTATCTCACTGATGACAGTAACTATCAGGATATCTCACTGATGACAGTAACTATCAGGATATCTCACTGATGACAGTAACTATCAGGATATCTCACTGATAACAGTAACTATCAGGGTATCTCACTAATAACAGTAACTATCAGGATATCTCACTGATGACAGTAACTATCAGGGTATCTCACTAATAACAGTAACTATCAGGGTATCTCACTGATGACAGTAACTATCAGGTTATCTCACTGATGACAGTAACTATCAGGGTATCTCACTAATAACAGTAACTATCAGGATATCTCACTGATGACAGTAACTATCAGGGTATCTCACTAATAACAGTAACTATCAGGATATCTCACTGATAACAGTAACTATCAGGGTATCTCACTAATAACAGTAACTATCAGGATATCTCACTGATGACAGTAACTATCAGGGTATCTCACTAATAACAGTAACTATCAGGATATCTCACTAATAACAGTAACTATCAGGGTATCTCACTAATAACAGTAACTATCAGGATATCTCACTGATGACAGTAAATATCAGGGTATCTCACTGATGACAGTAACTATCAGGATATCTCACTGATGACAGTAACTATCAGGGTATCTCACTGATGACAGTAACTATCAGGGTATCTCACTAATAACAGTAACTATCAGGGTATCTCACTGATGGCAGTAAATATCAGGATATCTCACTGATAACAGTAACTATCAGGGTATCTCACTAATAACAGTAACTATCAGGGTATCTCACTGATGACAGTAACTATCAGGATATCTCACTGATGACAGTAACTATCAGGGTATCTCACTAATAACAGTAACTATCAGGGTATCTCACTGATGGCAGTAAATATCAGGATATCTCACTGATAACAGTAACTATCAGGGTATCTCACTAATAACAGTAACTATCAGGATATCTCACTGATAACAGTAAATATCAGGATATCTCACTGATAACAGTAACTATCAGGGTATCTCACTAATAACAGTAACTACCAGGATATCTCACTGATGACAGTAAATATCAGGGTATCTCACTGATGACAGTAACTATCAGGATATCTCACTGATAACAGTAAATATCAGGGTATCTAACTAATAACAGTAACTATCAGGGTATCTCACTGATGGCAGTAAATATCAGGGTATCTCACTGATGACAGTAACTATCAGGGTATCTCACTGATGACAGTAACTATCAGGATAGCTCACTGATGACAGTAACTATCAGGATATCTCACTGATAACAGTAACTATCAGGATATCTCACTGATGCCAGTAACTATCAGGACTTCTCACTGATGACAGTAACTATCAGGATTTTTCACTGATAACAGTAACTCTCCGGATATCTCACTGATGAGAGTAACTATCAGGATATCTCACTGATGAGAGTAACTATCAGGGTATCTCACTGATGACAGTAACTATCAGGGTATCTCACTGATGACAGTAACTGTCAGGGTATCTCACTGGTAACAGTAACTATCAGGATATCTCACTGATGACAGTAACTATCAGGATATCTCACTGATGACAGAACTATCAGGATATCTCACTGATGGCAGTAACTATCAGGGTATCTCACTGATGGCAGTAACTATCAGGGTATCTCACTGATGACAGAACTATCAGGATATCTCACTGATGACAGTAACTATCAGGGTATCTCACTGATGACAGTAACTATCAGGGTATCTCACTGATGACAGAACTATCAGGATATCTCACTGATGACAGTAACTATCAGGGTATCTCACTGATGGCAGTAACTATCAGGGTATCTCACTGATGACAGTAACTATCAGGGTATCTCGCTGATGACAGTAAATATCAGGATATCTCACTGATGACAGTAACTATCAGGGTATCTCACTGATGACAGTAACTATCAGGATATCTCACTGATGACAGTAACTATCAGGATATCTCACTGATGACAGTAACTATCAGGGTATCTCACTGATGACAGTAACTATCAGGATATCTCACTGATGACAGTAACTATCAGGGTATCTCACTGATGGCAGTAACTATCAGGGTATCTCACTGATGACAGTAACTATCAGGGTATCTCACTGATGACAGTAACTATCAGGATAGCTCACTGATGACAGTAACTATCAGGATATCTCACTGATAACAGTAACTATCAGGATATCTCACTGATGCCAGTAACTATCAGGATTTCTCACTGATGCCAGTAACTATCAGGATTTCTCACTGATGACAGTAACTATCAGGGTATCTCACTGATGAGAGTAACTATCAGGATATCTCACTGATGAGAGTAACTATCAGGGTATCTCACTGATGACAGTAACTATCAGGATATCTCACTGATGAGAGTAACTATCAGGGTATCTCACTGATGACAGTAACTGTCAGGGTATCTCACTGATGACAGTAACTATCAGGGTATCTCACTGATGACAGTAACTGTCAGGGTATCTCACTGGTAACAGTAACTATCAGGATATCTCACTGATGACAGTAACTATCAGGACATCTCACTGATGACAGTAAATATCAGGTCATCTCACTGATGGCAGTAAATATCAGGATATCTCACTGATAACAGTAACTATCAGGGTAGCTCACTAATAACAGTAACTATCAGGGTATCTCACTGATGGCAGTAAATATCAGGGTATCTCACTGATGACAGTAACTATCAGGATATCTCACTGATAACAGTAACTATCAGGGTATCTCACTAATAACAGTAACTATCAGGGTATCTCACTGATGACAGTAACTATCAGGATAGCTCACTGATGACAGTAACTATCAGGATATCTCACTGATAACAGTAAATATCAGGATATCTCACTGATGAGAGTAACTATCAGGATATCTCACTGATGAGAGTAACTATCAGGATATCTCACTGATGACAGTAACTATCAGGGTATCTCACTGATGACAGTAACTGTCAGGGTATCTCACTGGTAACAGTAACTATCAGGATATCTCACTGATGACAGTAACTATCAGGATATCTCACTGATGGCAGTAACTATCAGGGTATCTCACTGATGGCAGTAACTATCAGGGTATCTCACTGATGACAGTAACTGTCAGGGTATCTCACTGGTAACAGTAACTATCAGGATATCTCACTGATGACAGTAACTATCAGGATATCTCACTGATGGCAGTAACTATCAGGGTATCTCACTGATGACAGAAATATCAGGATATCTCACTGATGGCAGTAACTATCAGGGTATCTCACTGATGGCAGTAACTATCAGGGTATCTCACTGATGGCAGTAACTATCAGGGTATCTCACTGATGGCAGTAACTATCAGGGTATCTCACTGATGGCAGTAACTATCAGGGTATCTCACTGATGTCAGTAACTATCAGGATATCTCACTAATAACAGTAACTATCAGGATATCTCACTGATGACAGTAACTATCAGGGTATCTCGCTGATGACAGTAAATATCAGGATATCTCACTGATAACAGTAACTATCAGGGTATCTCACTGATGACAGTAACTATCAGGGTATCTCACTGATGGCAGTAACTATCAGGGTATCTCACTGATGGCAGTAACTATCAGGGTATCTCACTGATGTCAGTAACTATCAGGATATCTCACTAATAACAGTAACTATCAGGATATCTCACTGATGACAGTAACTATCAGGGTATCTCACTGATGACAGTAAATATCAGGATATCTCACTGATAACAGTAACTATCAGGGTATCTCACTGATGACAGTAACTATCAGGGTATCTCACTGATGACAGTAACTATCAGGGTATCTCACTGATAACAGTAACTATCAGGATATCTCACTGATGACAGTAACTATCAGGGTATCTCACTGATGACAGTAACTATCAGGATATCTCACTGATGACAGTAACTATCAGGGTATCTCACTGATAACAGTAACTATCAGGATATCTCACTGATGACAGTAACTATCAGGGTATCTCACTAATAACAGTAACTATCAGGGTATCTCACTGATGACAGTAACTATCAGGATATCTCACTGATGTCAGTAACTATCAGGGTATCTCACTGATGACAGTAACTATCAGGGTATCTCACTAATAACAGTAACTATCAGGGTATCTCACTGATGACAGTAACTATCAGGGTATCTCACTAATAACAGTAACTATCAGGGTATCTCACTGATGACTGTAACTATCAGGGTATCTCACTAATAACAGTAACTATCAGGGTATCTCACTAATAACAGTAACTATCAGGGTATCTCACTGATGACAGTAACTATCAGGGTATCTCACTAATAACAGTAACTATCAGGGTATCTCACTGATGACAGTAACTATCAGGGTATCTCACTAATAACAGTAACTATCAGGGTATCTCACTGATGACTGTAACTATCAGGGTATCTCACTAATAACAGTAACTATCAGGGTATCTCACTGATGACAGTAACTATCAGGATATCTCACTGATGACAGTAACTATCAGGATTTCTCACTGATAACAGTAAATATCAGGTTATCTCACTAATAACAGTAACTATCAGGGTATCTCACTGATGGCAGTAAATATCAGGGTATCTCACTGATGACAGTAACTATCAGGGTATCTCACTAATAACAGTAACTATCAGGGTATCTCACTGATAACAGTAACTATCAGGATATCTCACTGATAACAGTAACTATCAGGGTATCTCACTAATAACAGTAACTATCAGGGTATCTCACTGATGACAGTAAATATCAGGGTATCTCACTGATGACAGTAACTATCAGGGTATCTCACTAATAACAGTAACTATCAGGGTATCTCACTGATGACAGTAACTATCAGGATATCTCACTGATGACAGTAACTATCAGGGTATCTCACTGATGACAGTAACTATCAGGGTATCTCACTAATAACAGTAACTATCAGGGTATCTCACTGATGACAGTAACTATCAGGATATCTCACTGATGACAGTAACTATCAGGGTATCTCACTGATGACAGTAACTATCAGGGTATCTCACTGATGACAGTAACTATCAGGGTATCTCACTGATAACAGTAACTATCAGGGTATCTCACTAATAACAGTAACTATCAGGGTATCTCACTGATGACAGTAAATATCAGGGTATCTCACTGATGACAGTAACTATCAGGGTATCTCACTAATAACAGTAACTATCAGGGTATCTCACTGATGACAGTAACTATCAGGATATCTCACTGATGACAGTAACTATCAGGGTATCTCACTGATGACAGTAACTATCAGGGTATCTCACTGATGACAGTAACTATCAGGGTATCTCACTAATAACAGTAACTATCAGGGTATCTCACTGATGACAGTAACTATCAGGGTATCTCACTGATGACAGTAACTATCAGGATATCTCACTGATAACAGTAACTATCAGGTTATCTCACTAATAACAGTAACTATCAGGGTATCTCACTGATGGCAGTAAATATCAGGGTATCTCACTGATGACAGTAACTATCAGGGTATCTCACTAATAACAGTAACTATCAGGGTATCTCACTGATGACAGTAACTATCAGGGTATCTCACTGATGACAGTAACTATCAGGGTATCTCACTGATGGCAGTAAATATCAGGGTATCTCACTGATGACAGTAACTATCAGGGTATCTCACTAATAACAGTAACTATCAGGGTATCTCACTAATAACAGTAACTATCAGGGTATCTCACTGATGACAGTAACTATCAGGGTATCTCACTGATGACAGTAACTATCAGGATATCTCACTGATAACAGTAACTATCAGGATATCTCACTGATAACAGTAAATATCAGGTTATCTCACTAATAACAGTAACTATCAGGGTATCTCACTGATGGCAGTAAATATCAGGGTATCTCACTGATGACAGTAACTATCAGGGTATCTCACTAATAACAGTAACTATCAGGGTATCTCACTGATGACAGTAACTATCAGGGTATCTCACTAATAACAGTAACTATCAGGGTATCTCAATGATGGCAGTAAATATCAGGATATCTCACTGATAACAGTAACTATCAGGGTATCTCACTAATAACAGTAACTATCAGGGTATCTCACTGATGGCAGTAAATATCAGGGTATCTCACTGATGACAGTAACTATCAGGGTATCTCAATGATGGCAGTAAATATCAGGATATCTCACTGATAACAGTAACTATCAGGGTATCTCACTAATAACAGTAACTATCAGGGTATCTCACTGATGGCAGTAAATATCAGGGTATCTCACTGATGACAGTAACTATCAGGATATCTCACTGATAACAGTAACTATCAGGGTATCTCACTAATAACAGTAACTATCAGGGTATCTCACTGATGACAGTAAATATCAGGGTATCTCACTGATGACAGTAACTATCAGGATATCTCACTGATAACAGTAAATATCAGGTTATCTCACTAATAACAGTAACTATCAGGGTATCTCACTGATGGCAGTAAATATCAGGGTATCTCACTGATGACAGTAACTATCAGGGTATCTCACTGATGACAGTAACTATCAGGATAGCTCACTGATGACAGTAACTATCAGGATATCTCACTGATGCCAGTAACTATCAGGATTTCTCACTGATGACAGTAACTATCAGGATATCTCACTGATGAGAGTAACTATCAGGATATCTCACTGATGAGAGTAACTATCAGGATATCTCACTGATGAGAGTAACTATCAGGGTATCTCACTGATGACAGTAACTATCAGGGTATCTCACTGATGACAGTAACCTGCAGGGTATCTCACTGGTAACAGTAACTATCAGGATATCTCACTGATGACAGTAACTATCAGGATATCTCACTGATGACAGAACTATCAGGATATCTCACTGATGACAGTAACTATCAGGATATCTCACTGATGACAGTAACTATCAGGGTATCTCACTGATGACAGTAACTATCAGGATATCTCTGATGACAGTAACTATCAGGGTATCTCACTGATGACAGTAACGATCAGGATATCTCACTGATGACAGTAACTATCAGGATATCTCACTGATGACAGTAACTATCAGGATATCTCTGATGACAGTAACTATCAGGGTATCTCACTGATGTCAGTAACTATCAGGGTATCTCACTGATGACAGTAACAATCAGGGTATCTCACTAATAACAGTAACTATCAGGATATGTCACTGATGACAGTAACTATCAGGGTATCTCAGTGATGACAGTAACTATCAGGATATCTCACTGATGACAGTAACTATCAGGGTATCTCACTGATGACAGTAACTATCAGGATATCTCACTGATGACAGTAACTATCAGGGTATCTCAGTGATGACAGTAACTATCAGGATATCTCACTGATGACAGTAACTATCAGGGTATCTCAGTGATGACAGTAACTATCAGGGTATCTCACTGATGACAGTAACTATCAGGGTATCTCACTGATGACAGTAACTATCAGGATATCTCACTGATGACAGTAACTATCAGGGTATCTCAGTGATGACAGTAACTATCAGGATATCTCACTGATGACAGTAACTATCAGGGTATCTCAGTGATGACAGTAACTATCAGGATATCTCACTGATGACAGTAACTATCAGGGTATCTCACTGATGACAGTAAATATCAGGGTATCTCACTAATATCAGTAACTATCAGGGTATCTCAGTGATGACAGTAACTATCAGGGTATCTCACTGATGACAGTAACTATCAGGGTATCTCACTGATGACAGTAACTATCAGGATTTCTTACTGATGTCAGTAACTATCAGGATATCTCACTGATGACAGTAACTCTCAGGATATCTCACTGATGACAGTAACTATCAGGGTATCTCACTGATGACAGTAACTATCAGGATTTCTCACTGATGTCAGTAACTATCAGGATATCTCTGATGTCAGTAACTATCAGGATATCTCTGATGTCAGTAACTATCAGGATATCTCACTGATGACAGAACTATCAGGATATCTCACTGATGACAGTAACTATCAGGATATCTCACTGATGACAGTAACTATCAGGGTATCTCACTGATGACAGTAACTATCAGGATATCTCACTGATGACAGTAACTATCAGGGTATCTCACTGATGACAGTAACTATCAGGATATCTCTGATGACAGTAACTATCAGGGTATCTCAGTGATGACAGTAACGATCAGGATATCTCTGATGACAGTAACTATCAGGATATCTCACTGTTGACAGTAACTATCAGGGTATCTCACTGATGACAGTAACTATCAGGATATCTCTGATGACAGTAACTATCAGGATATCTCACTGATGACAGTAACTGTCAGGGTATCTCACTGATGACAGTAACTATCAGGATATCTCTGATGACAGTAACTATCAGGGTATCTCACTGATGACAGTAACGATCAGGATATCTCACTGATGACAGTAACTATCAGGATATCTCACTGATGACAGTAACTATCAGGATATCTCTGATGACAGTAACTATCAGGGTATCTCACTGATGACAGTAACTATCAGGGTATCTCACTGATGACAGTAACAATCAGGGTATCTCACTAATAACAGTAACTATCAGGATATGTCACTGATGACAGTAAATATCAGGGTATCTCACTGATGACAGTAACTATCAGGGTATCTCACTGATGACAGTAAATATCAGGGTATCTCACTAATATCAGTAACTATCAGGATATCTCACTGATGACAGTAACTATCAGGGTATCTCAGTGATGACAGTAACTATCAGGGTATCTCACTGATGACAGTAACTATCAGGGTATCTCACTGATGACAGTAAATATCAGGGTATCTCACTAATATCAGTAACTATCAGGGTATCTCAGTGATGACAGTAACTATCAGGATATCTCACTGATGACAGTAACTATCAGGGTATCTCAGTGATGACAGTAACTATCAGGGTATCTCACTGATGACAGTAAATATCAGGGTATCTCACTAATATCAGTAACTATCAGGGTATCTCACTGATGACAGTAACTATCAGGGTATCTCACTGATGACAGTAACTATCAGGGTATCTCAGTGATGACAGTAACTATCAGGGTATCTCACTGATGACAGTAACTATCAGGGTATCTCACTGATGACAGTAACTATCAGGATTTCTTACTGATGTCAGTAACTATCAGGATATCTCACTGATGACAGTAACTATCAGGATATCTCACTGATGACAGTAACTATCAGGGTATCTCACTGATGACAGTAACTATCAGGATATCTCTGATGTCAGTAACTATCAGGATATCTCTGATGTCAGTAACTATCAGGATATCTCACTGATAACAGTAACTATCAGGATATCTCACTGATAACAGTAACTATCAGGATATCTCACTGATGACAGTAACTATCAGGATTTCTCACTGATGTCAGTAACTATCAGGATATCTCACTGATAACAGTAACTATCAGGATATCTCACTGATAACAGTAAATTTCAGGGTATCTCACTAATAACAGTAACTATCAGGATATGTCACTGATGTCAGTAACTATCAGGGTATCCCACTGATGACAGTAACTATCAGGGTATCTCAGTGATGACAGTAACTATCAGGGTATCTCAGTGATGACAGTAACTATCAGGGTATCTCACTAATAACAGTAACTATCAGGATATGTCACTGATGACAGTAACTATCAGGGTATCTCACTAATAACAGTAACTATCAGGATATGTCACTGATGACAGTAACTATCAGGGTATCTCAGTGATGACAGTAACTATCAGGGTATCTCACTGATGACAGTAAATATCAGGGTATCTCACTAATAACAGTAACTATCAGGATATGTCACTGGTGTCAGTAAATATCAGGGTATCCCACTGATGACAGTAACTATCAGGATATCTCACTGATGACAGTAACTATCAGGGTATCTCACTGATGACAGTAACTATCAGGATATCTCACTGATGACAGTAACTATCAGGGTATCTCACTGATGGCAGTAACTATCACGATATGTCACTGATGACAGTAACTATCAGGGTATCTCACTGATGACAGTAACTATCAGGATATCTCACTGATGACAGTAACTATCAGGGTATCTCACTGATGGCAGTAACTATCAGGGTATCTCACTGATGACAGTAACTATCAGGGTATCTCACTGATGACAGTAAATATCAGGATATCTCACTGATGACAGTAACTATCAGGGTATCTCACTGATGGCAGTAACAATCAGGGTATCTCACTGATGGCAGTAACTATCAGGGTATCTCACGGATGACAGTAACTATCAGGATATCTCACTAATGACAGTAACTATCAGGGTATCTCACGGATGACAGTAACTATCAGGATATCTCACTGATGACAGTAACTATCAGGATATCTCTGATGACAGTAACTATCAGGATATCTCACTGATGACAGTAACTATCAGGGTATCTCACGGATGACAGTAACTATCAGGATATCTCACTAATGACAGTAACTATCAGGGTATCTCACTGATGACAGTAACTATCAGGATATCTCACTGATGACAGTAACTATCAGGATATCTCTGATGACAGTAACTATCAGGATATCTCACTGATGACAGTAACTATCAGGATATCTCACTGATGACAGTAACTATCAGGATATCTCACTGATAACAGTAACTATCAGGGTATCTCACTAATAACAGTAACTATCAGGGTATCTCACTGATGACAGTAACTATCAGGGTATCTCACTGATGACAGTAACTATCAGGATAGCTCACTGATGACAGTAACTATCAGGGTATCTCACTGATGACAGTAACTATCAGGATATCTCACTGATAACAGTAACTATCAGGATATCTCACTGATAACAGTAACTATCAGGGTATCTCACTGATGACAGTAACTATCAGGATATCTCACTGATAACAGTAACTATCAGGATATCTCACTGATGCCAGTAACTATCAGGATTTCTCACTGATGACAGTAACTATCAGGATTTTTCACTGATAACAGTAACTATCAGGATATCTCACTGATGACAGTAAATATCAGGATATCTCACTGATGAGAGTAACTATCAGGATATCTCACTGATGAGAGTAACTATCAGGGTATCTCACTGATGACAGTAACTATCAGGATATCTCACTGGTAACAGTAACTATCAGGATATCTCACTGATGACAGTAACTATCAGGATATCTCACTGATGACAGAACTATCAGGATATCTCACTGATGACAGTAACTATCAGGGTATCTCACTGATGACAGTAACTATCAGGATATCTCACTGATGACAGTAACTATCAGGGTATCTCACTGATGACAGTAACTATCAGGATATCTCTGATGACAGTAACTATCAGGGTATCTCACTGATGACAGTAACTATCAGGATATCTCACTGATAACAGTAACTATCAGGATATCTCACTGATGCCAGTAACTATCAGGATTTCTCACTGATGACAGTAACTATCAGGATTTTTCACTGATAACAGTAACTATCAGGATATCTCACTGATGACAGTAAATATCAGGATATCTCACTGATGAGAGTAACTATCAGGATATCTCACTGATGAGAGTAACTATCAGGGTATCTCACTGATGACAGTAACTATCAGGATATCTCACTGGTAACAGTAACTATCAGGATATCTCACTGATGACAGTAACTATCAGGATATCTCACTGATGACAGAACTATCAGGATATCTCACTGATGACAGAACTATCAGGATATCTCACTGATGACAGTAACTATCAGGGTATCTCACTGATGACAGTAACTATCAGGGTACCTCACTGATGACAGTAACGATCAGGATATCTCACCGATGACAGTAACTATCAGGATATCTCTGATGACAGTAACTATCAGGGTATCTCACTGATGTCAGTAACTATCAGGGTATCTCATTGATGACAGTAACAATCAGGGTATCTCACTGATAACAGTAACTATAAGGGTATCTCACTGATGTCAATAACTATCAGGATATCTCACTGATGCCAGTAACTATCAGGATATCTCGCTGATGACAGTAACTATCAGGGTATCTCACTGATGACAGTAACTATCAGGATATCTCACTGATGACAGTAACTATCAGGATATCTCACTGATGACAGTAACTATCAGGATATCTCACTGATGACAGTAACTATCAGGGTATCTCACTGATGGCAGTAACTATCAGGGTATCTCACTGATGACAGTAACTATCAGGGTATCTCACTAATAACAGTAACTATCAGGATATCTCACTGATGACAGTAACTATCAGGGTATCTCACTGATGGCAGTAACTATCAGGGTATCTCACTGATGACAGTAAATATCAGGATATCTCACTGATGACAGTAACTATCAGGGTATCTCACTGATGGCAGTAACAATCAGGGTATCTCACTGATGGCAGTAACTATCAGGGTATCTCACGGATGACAGTAACTATCAGGATATCTCACTAATGACAGTAACTATCAGGGTATCTCACGGATGACAGTAACTATCAGGATATCTCACTGATGACAGTAACTATCAGGATATCTCTGATGACAGTAACTATCAGGATATCTCACTGATGACAGTAACTATCAGGGTATCTCACGGATGACAGTAACTATCAGGATATCTCACTAATGACAGTAACTATCAGGGTATCTCACTGATGACAGTAACTATCAGGATATCTCACTGATGACAGTAACTATCAGGATATCTCTGATGACAGTAACTATCAGGATATCTCACTGATGACAGTAACTATCAGGGTATCTCACTGATGACAGTAACTATCAGGATATCTCACTGATAACAGTAACTATCAGGGTATCTCACTGATGACAGTAACTATCAGGATAGCTCACTGATGACAGTAACTATCAGGGTATCTCACTGATGACAGTAACTATCAGGGTATCTCACTGATGACAGTAACTATCAGGATATCTCACTGATAACAGTAACTATCAGGGTATCTCACTGATGACAGTAACTATCAGGGTATCTCACTGATGACAGTAACTATCAGGATATCTCACTGATAACAGTAACTATCAGGATATCTCACTGATGCCAGTAACTATCAGGATTTCTCACTGATGACAGTAACTATCAGGATTTTTCACTGATAACAGTAACTATCAGGATATCTCACTGATGACAGTAAATATCAGGATATCTCACTGATGAGAGTAACTATCAGGATATCTCACTGATGAGAGTAACTATCAGGGTATCTCACTGATGACAGTAACTATCAGGATATCTCACTGATGACAGTAACTATCAGGATATCTCACTGATGACAGTAACTATCAGGGTATCTCACTGATGACAGTAACTATCAGGGTATCTCACTGATGACAGTAACTATCAGGATATCTCTGATGACAGTAACTATCAGGGTACCTCACTGATGACAGTAACGATCAGGATATCTCACCGATGACAGTAACTATCAGGATATCTCTGATGACAGTAACTATCAGGGTATCTCACTGATGTCAGTAACTATCAGGGTATCTCATTGATGACAGTAACAATCAGGGTATCTCACTGATAACAGTAACTATAAGGGTATCTCACTGATGTCAATAACTATCAGGATATCTCACTGATGCCAGTAACTATCAGGATATCTCGCTGATGACAGTAACTATCAGGGTATCTCACTGATGACAGTAACTATCAGGATATCTCACTAATAACAGTAACTATCAGGGTATCTCACTGATGACAGTAACTATCAGGGTATCTCACTGATGACAGTAACTATCAGGGTATCTCACTGATGAGCGTGAATATCAGGGTATCTCACTGATGACAGTAACTATCAGGATATCTCACTAATAACAGTAACTATCAGGGTATCTCACTGATGGCAGTAACTATCAGGGTATCTCACTGATGTCAGTAACTATCAGGGTATCTCACTGATGACAGTAACTATCAGGGTATCTCACTGATGACAGTTTAATATCAGGGTATCTCACTGATGACAGTAAATATCAGGGTATCTCACTGATGACAGTTTAATATCAGGGTATCTCACTGATGACAGTAACTATCAGGGTATCTCACTAATAACAGTAACTATCAGGATATCTCACTGATGACAGTAACTATCAGGGTATCTCACTGATGACAGTTTAATATCAGGGTATCTCACTGATGACAGTAACTATCAGGATATCTCACTGATGACAGTAACTATCAGGATATCTCACTGATGACAGTAACTATCAGGATATCTCACTGATGGCAGTAACTATCAGGATATCTCACTGATGACAGTAACTATCAGGATATCTCACTGATGACAGTAACTATCAGGGTATCTCACTAATAACAGTAACTATCAGGGTATCTCACTGATGACAGTAACTATCAGGGTATCTCACTAATAACAGTAACTATCAGGGTATCTCACTGATGACAGTAACTATCAGGGTATCTCACTGATGACAGTAACTATCAGGGTATCTCACTGATGACAGTAACTATCAGGGTATCTCACTAATAACAGTAACTATCAGGGTATCTCACTGATGACAGTAACTATCAGGGTATCTCACTAATAACAGTAACTATCAGGATATCTCACTGATAACAGTAACTATCAGGATATCTCACTGATGCCAGTAACTATCAGGATATCTCACTGATGCCAGTAACTATCAGGATTTCTCACTGATGACAGTAACTATCAGGATTTTTCACTGATAACAGTAACTCTCCGGATATCTCACTGATGACAGTAAATATCAGGATATCTCACTGATGACAGTAACTATCAGGATATCTCACTGATGAGCACGGGCAGCACGGTGGCCTTGTGGATAGCACAATTGCTTCACAGCTCCAGGGTCCCGGGTTCGATTCCGGCTTGGGTCACTGTCTGTGCGGAGTCTGCACGTCCTCCCCGTGTGTGCGTGGGTTTCCTCCGGGTGCTCCGGTTTCCTCCCACAGTCCAAAGATGTGCAGGTTAGGTGGATTGGCCATGATAAATTGCCCTTAGTGTCCAAAATTGCCCTTAGTGTTGGGTGGGGTTACTGGGTTATGGGGATAGGGTGGCGGTGTTGACCTTGGGTAGGGCGCTCTTTCCAAGAGCCGGTGCAGACTCGATGGGCCGAATGGCCTCCTTCTGCACTGTAAATTCTATGATAATCTATGACGGTAACTATCAGGGTATCTCACTGATGACAGTAACTATCAGGATATCTCACTGATGACAGTAACTATCAGGGTATCTCACTGATGACAGTAACTATCAGGATATCTCACTGATGACAGTAACTATCAGGGTATCTCACTGATGACAGTAACTATCAGGATATCTCACTGATGACAGTAACTATCAGGATATCTCACTGATGACAGTAACTATCAGGATTTCTCACTGATGACAGTAACTATCAGGATTTTTCACTGATAACAGTAACTCTCCGGATATCTCACTGATGAGAGTAACTATCAGGATATCTCACTGATGAGAGTAACTATCAGGGTATCTCACTGATGACAGTAACTATCAGGATATCTCACTGATGACAGTAACTGTCAGGGTATCTCACTGGTAACAGTAACTATCAGGATATCTCACTGATGACAGTAACTATCAGGATATCTCACTGATGACAGTAACTATCAGGGTATCTCACTGATGACAGTAACTATCAGGATATCTCTGATGACAGTAACTATCAGGGTATCTCACTGATGACAGTAACTATCAGGGTATCTCACTAATAACAGTAACTATCAGGGTATCTCACTGATGACAGTAACTATCAGGGTATCTCACTAATAACAGTAACTATCAGGGTATCTCACTGATGACAGTAACTATCAGGGTATCTCACTGATGACAGTAACTATCAGGGTATCTCACTAATAACAGTAACTATCAGGGTATCTCACTGATGACAGTAACTATCAGGGTATCTCACTAATAACAGTAACTATCAGGGTATCTCACTGATGACAGTAAATATCAGGTTATCTCACTAATAACAGTAACTATCAGGGTATCTCACTGATGACAGTAACTATCAGGGTATCTCACTGATGACAGTAACTATCAGGGTATCTCACTAATAACAGTAACTATCAGGGTATCTCACTGATGGCAGTAAATATCAGGGTATCTCACTGATGACAGTAACTATCAGGGTATCTCACTGATGACAGTAACCATCAGGATAGCTCACTGATGACAGTAACTATCAGGATATCTCACTGATAACAGTAACTATCAGGATATCTCACTGATGACAGTAACTATCAGGGTATCTCACTGATGCCAGTAACTATCAGGATTTCTCACTGATGACAGTAACTATCAGGATTTTTCACTGATAACAGTAACTCTCCGGATATCTCACTGATGACAGTAACTATCAGGATATCTCACTGATGAGAGTAACTATCAGGATATCTCACTGATGAGAGTAACTATCAGGATATCTCACTGATGAGAGTAACTATCAGGGTATCTCACTGATGACAGTAACTATCAGGATATCTCACTGATGACAGTAACTGTCAGGGTATCTCACTGGTAACAGTAACTATCAGGATATCTCACTGATGACAGTAACTATCAGGATATCTCTGATGACAGTAACTATCAGGATATCTCACTGATGTCAGTAACTATTAGGATATCTCTGATGACAGTAACTATCAGGATATCTCACTGATGTCAGTAATTATCAGGATATCTCTGATGACAGTAACTATCAGGATATCTCACTGATGTCAGTAACTATCAGGACATCTCTGATGTCAGTAACTATCAGGATATCTAACTGATGACAGTAACTATCAGGGTATCTCACTGATGACAGTAACTATCAGGATATCTCACTGATGTCAATAACTATCAGGATATCTCACTGATGTCAATAACTATCAGGATATCTCACTGATGTCAGTAACTATCAGGGTATCTCACTGATAACAGTAACTATCAGGGTATCTCACTGATGACAGTAAATATCAGGTATCTCACTAATAACAATAACTATCAGGATATCTCACTGATGTCAATAACTATCAGGGTATCTCACTGATGACAGTAACTATCAGGGTATCTCACTGATGAGAGTAACTATCAGGATATCTCACTGATGAGAGTAACTATCAGGGTATCTCACTGATGACAGTAACTATCAGGATATCTCACTGATGACAGTAACTGTCAGGGTATCTCACTGGTAACAGTAACTATCAGGATATCTCACTGATGACAGTAACTATCAGGATATCTCACTGATGACAGTAACTATCAGGGTATCTCACTGATGACAGTAACTATCAGGATATCTCTGATGACAGTAACTATCAGGGTATCTCACTGATGACAGTAACTATCAGGGTATCTCACTAATAACAGTAACTATCAGGGTATCTCACTGATGACAGTAACTATCAGGGTATCTCACTAATAACAGTAACTATCAGGGTATCTCACTGATGACAGTAACTATCAGGGTATCTCACTAATAACAGTAACTATCAGGGTATCTCACTGATGACAGTAACTATCAGGGTATCTCACTAATAACAGTAACTATCAGGGTATCTCACTGATGACAGTAAATATCAGGTTATCTCACTAATAACAGTAACTATCAGGGTATCTCACTGATGACAGTAACTATCAGGGTATCTCACTGATGACAGTAACTATCAGGGTATCTCACTAATAACAGTAACTATCAGGGTATCTCACTGATGGCAGTAAATATCAGGGTATCTCACTGATGACAGTAACTATCAGGGTATCTCACTGATGACAGTAACTATCAGGATAGCTCACTGATGACAGTAACTATCAGGATATCTCACTGATAACAGTAACTATCAGGATATCTCACTGATGACAGTAACTATCAGGGTATCTCACTGATGCCAGTAACTATCAGGATTTCTCACTGATGACAGTAACTATCAGGATTTTTCACTGATAACAGTAACTCTCCGGATATCTCACTGATGACAGTAACTATCAGGATATCTCACTGATGAGAGTAACTATCAGGATATCTCACTGATGAGAGTAACTATCAGGATATCTCACTGATGAGAGTAACTATCAGGATATCTCACTGATGAGAGTAACTATCAGGGTATCTCACTGATGACAGTAACTATCAGGATATCTCACTGATGACAGTAACTGTCAGGGTATCTCACTGGTAACAGTAACTATCAGGATATCTCACTGATGACAGTAACTATCAGGATATCTCTGATGACAGTAACTATCAGGATATCTCACTGATGTCAGTAACTATTAGGATATCTCTGATGACAGTAACTATCAGGATATCTCACTGATGTCAGTAATTATCAGGATATCTCTGATGACAGTAACTATCAGGATATCTCACTGATGTCAGTAACTATCAGGACATCTCTGATGTCAGTAACTATCAGGATATCTAACTGATGACAGTAACTATCAGGGTATCTCACTGATGACAGTAACTATCAGGATATCTCACTGATGTCAATAACTATCAGGATATCTCACTGATGTCAATAACTATCAGGATATCTCACTGATGTCAGTAACTATCAGGGTATCTCACTGATAACAGTAACTATCAGGGTATCTCACTGATGACAGTAAATATCAGGTATCTCACTAATAACAATAACTATCAGGATATCTCACTGATGTCAATAACTATCAGGGTATCTCACTGATGACAGTAACTATCAGGGTATCTCACTGATGACAGTAACTATCAGGATATCTCACTGATGACAGTAACTATCAGGGTATCTCACTGATGACAGTAACTATCAGGGTATCTCACTGATGACGGTAACTATCAGGATATCTCACTGATAACAGTAACTATCAGGGTATCTCACTGATGACAGTAACTATCAGGGTATCTCACTGATGACAGTAACTATCAGGGTATCTCACTGATGACAGTAACTATCAGGATATCTCACTGATGACAGTAACTATCAGGGTATCTCACTGATGACAGTAACTATCAGGGTATCTCACTGATGACGGTAACTATCAGGGTATCTCACTGATGACAGTAACTATCAGGATATCTAACTGATGACAGTAACTATCAGGGTATCTCACTGATGACAGTAACTATCAGGGTATCTCACTGATGACGGTAACTATCAGGATATCTCACTGATGACAGTAACTATCAGGATATCTCTCTGATAGAACAAAGAACAAAGAAATGTACAGCACAGGAACAGGCCCTTCGGCCCTCCAAGCCCGTACCGACCATGCTGCCCGACTAAACTACAATCTTCTACACTTCCTGGGTCCGTATCCCTCTATTTCCATCCTATTCATGTATTTGTCAAGATGCCCCTTAAATGTCACTATCGTCCCTGCTTCCACCTGCTCCTCCGGTAGCGAGTTCCAGGTACCCACTACCCTCTGTGTAAAAAACTTGCCTCGTACATCTACTCTAAACCTTGCCCCTCGCACCTTAAACCTATGCCCCCCTAGTAATTGACCCCCCTACCCCGGGGAAAAGCCTCTGACTATCCACTCTGTCTATGCCCCTCATAATTTTGTAGATCTCTATCAGGTCTCCCCTCAACCTCCTTCGTTCCAATGAGAACAAACCGAGTTTATTCAACCGCTCCTCATAGCTAATGCCCTCCATACCAGGCAACATTCTGGTAAATCTCTTCTGCACCCTCTCTAAAGCCTCCACATCCTTCTGGTAGTGTGGCGACCAGAATTGAACACTATACTCCAAGTGTGGCCTAACTAAGGTTCTATACAGCTGCAACATGACTTGCCAATTCTTATACTCAATGCCCCGGCCAATGAAGGCAAGCATGCCGTATGCCTTCTTGACTACCTTCTCCACCTGTGTTGCCCCTTTCAATGACCTGTGGACCTGTACTCCGAGATCTCTTTGACTTTCAATACTCTTGAGGGTTCTACCATTCACTGTATATTCCCTACCTGCATTAGACCTTCCAAAATGCATTACCTCACATTTGTCCGGATTAAACTCCATCTGCCATCTCTCCGCCCAAGTCTCCAAACAATCTAAATCCTGCTGTGTCCTCCGACAGTCCTCATCGCTATCCGCAATTCCACCAACCTTTGTGTCGTCTGCAAACTTACTAATCAGACCAGTTACATTTTCCTCCAAATCATTTATATATACTACAAAGAGCAAAGGTCCCAGCACTGATCCCTGTGGAACACCACTGGTCACAGCCCTCCAATGAGAAAAGCATCCTTCCATTGCTACTCTCTGCCTTCTATGGCCTAGTCAGTTCTGTATCCACCTTGCCAGCTCACCCCTGATCCCGTGTGACTTCACCTTTTGTACTAGTCTACCATGAGGGACCTTGTCAAAGGCCTTACTGAAGTCCATATAGACAACATCCACTGCCCTACCTGCATCAATCATCTTAGTGACCTCCTCGAAAAACTCTATCAAGTTAGTGAGACACGACCTCCCCTTCACAAAACCGTGCTGCCTCTCACTAATACGTCCATTTGCTTCCAAATGGGAGTAGATCCTGTCTCGAAGAATTCTCTCCAGTAATTTCCCTACCACTGAAGTAAGGCTCACTGGCCTGTAGTTCCCGGGATTATCCTTGCTACCCTTCTTAAACAGAGGAACAACATTGGCTATTCTCCAGTCCTCCGGGACATCCCCTGAAGACAGCGAGGATCCAAAGATTTCTGTCAAGGCCTCAGCAATTTCCTCTCCAGCCTCCTTCAGTATTCTGGGGTAGATCCCATCAGGCCCTGGGGACTTACCTACCTTAATATTTTTTAAGACACCCAACACCTCGTCTTTTTGGATCTCAATGTGACCCAGGCTATCTACACACCCTTCTCCAGACTCAACATTTACCAAATTCTTCTCTTTGGTGAATACTGATGCAAAGTATTCATTTAGTACCTCGCCCATTTCCTCTGGCTCCACACATAGATTCCCTTGCCTATCCTTCAGTGGGCCAACCCTTTCCCTGGCTACCCTCTTGCTTTTTATGTACGTGTAAAAAGCCTTGGGATTTTCCTTAACCCTATTTGCCAATGACTTTTCGTGACCCCTTCTAGCCCTCCTGACTCCTTGCTTAAGTTCCTTCCTACTTTCCTTATACTCCACGCAGGCTTCGTCTGTTCCCAGCCTTTTAGCCCTGACAAATGCCTCCTTTTTCTTTTTGACGAGGCCTACAATATCTCTCGTCATCCAAGGTTCCCGAAAATTGCTGTATTTATCCTTCTTCCTCTCAGGAACATGCCGGTCCTGAATTCCTTTCAACTGACACTTGAAAGCCTCCCACATGTCAGATGTTGATTTGCCCTCAAACATCCGCCCCCAATCTATGTTCTTCAGTTCCCGCCTAATATTGTTATAATTAGCCTTCCCCCAATTTAGCACATTCATCCTAGGACCACTCTTATTCTTGTCCACCAGTACTTTAAAACTTACTGAATTGTGGTCACTGTTACCGAAATGGTCCCCTACTGAAACATCTACCACCTGGCCGGGCTCATTCCCCAATACCAGGTCCAGTACCGCCCCTTCCCTAGTTGGACTGTCTACATATTGTTTTAAGAAGCCCTCCTGGATGCTCCTTACAAACTCCGCCCCGTCTAAGCCCCTGGCACTAAGTGAGTCCCAGTCAATATTGGGGAAGTTGACGTCTCCCACCACCACAACCCTGTTGTTTTTACTCTTTTCCAAAATCTGTCTACCTATCTGCTCCTCTATCTCCCGCTGGCTGTTGGGAGGCCTGTAGTAAACCCCCAACATTGTGACTGCACCCTTCTTATTCCTGATCTCTACCCATATAGCCTCACTGCCCTCTGAGGTGTCCTCTCGCAGTACAGCTGTGATATTCTCCCGAACCAGTAGCGCAACTCCGCCTCCCCTTTTACATCCCCCTCTATCCCGCCTGAAACATCTAAATCCTGGAACTTTTAGCTGCCAATCCTGCCCTTCCCTCAACCAGGTCTCTGTAATGGCAACAACATCATAGTTCCAAGTACTAATCCAAACTCTAAGTTCATCTGCCTTACCCGTAATACTTCTTGCATTAAAACATATGCACTTCAGGCCACCAGACCCGCTGTGTTCAGGAACTTCTCCCTGTCTGCTCTGCCTCAGAGCCACACTGTCCCTATTCCCTAGTTCTCCCTCAATGGTCTCACCACCTGACCTATTGCTCCCGTGCCCACCCCCCTGCCATACTATTTTAAACCCTCCCGACAGAACTATCAGGATATCTCACTGATGACAGTAACTATCAGGATATCTCACTGATGACAGTAACTATCAGGATATCTCTCTGATGACAGTAACTATCAGGATATCTCACTGATGACAGTAACTATCAGGATATCTCTCTGATGACAGTAACTATCAGGATATCTCACTGATGACAGTAACTATCAGGGTATCTCACTGATGACAGTAACTATCAGGGTATCTCACTGATGACGGTAAATATCAGGGTATCTCACTGATAACAGTAAATATCAGGATATCTCACTGATGACAGTAACTATCAGGATATCTCACTGATGACAGTAACTATCAGGGTATCTCACTGATGTTGGGGGTGAGGGTGGTGTGGGGGTGAGGGTGGTGTGGGGGTGAGGGTGGTGTTGGGGGTGAGGGTGGTGTGGGGGTGAGGGTGGTGTGGGGGTGAGGGTGGTGTTGGGGGTGAGGGTGGTGTGGGGGTGAGGTTGGGGGTGAGGGTGGTGTGGGGGTGAGGTTGGTGTTGGGGGTGAGGGTGGTGTGGGGGTGAGGGTGGTGTGGGGGGTGAGGTTGTTGTTGGGGGTGAGGGTGGTGTTGGGGGTGAGGGTGGTGTTGGGGTGAGGGTGGTGTTGGGGGTGAGGGTGGTGTTGGGGTGAGGGTGGTGTGGGGTTGAGGTTGGTGTTGGGGGTGAGGGTGGTGTGGGGGTGAGGGTGTTGTTGGGGGTGAGGGTGGTGTTGGGGGTGAGGGTGTTGTTGGGGGTGAGGGTGGTGTTGGGGTGAGGGTGGTGTGGGGGGTGAGATTGGTGTTGGGGGTGAGGGTGGTGTTGGGGGTGAGGGTGGTGTGGGGGTGAGGGTGGTGTGGGGGTGAGGTTGGTGTTGGGGGTGAGAGTGGTGTGGGGGTGAGGTTGGTGTTGGGGGTGAGGGTGGTGTGGGGGTGAGGTTGGTGTTAGGGGTGAGGGTGGTGTGGGGGTGAGGTTGGTGTTGGGGGTGAGGGTGGTGTGGGGGTGAGGGTGGTGTGGGGGTGAGGTTGGTGTTGGGGGTGAGGGTGGTGTGGGGGTGAGGTTGGTGTTGGGGGTGAGGGTGGTGTGGGGGTGAGGTTGGTGTTGGGGGTGAGGGTGGTGTGGGGGTGAGGTTGGTGTTGGGGGGGTTCGCACATGTCTCCTGGGGAAACGCAGCTCAGCGGAGTGTCAGTTCCTCAGCCGTGGCCGAACTCCACCTCGGCGACCTCCCTTTCCTCCGGACCGCTGGCCACGTCCGGAGGTTGTGTGCGGCCTTTGCCTGGGGGGGAGTGGAGGACACACACTCAGAAACAAAACAGTGTTAAACAATCTGACTAATGCAGTGGGTGGGTCGCTGGTTCGGGCACCCAGCCATGGCGGCCGGGATGGTCACCGGCATATGAGGCAGGGTGGGGCAGCCTTCTTCCCGGGCCGGGGTACAGGGTCTCCCTAGTCTCCTCCACGGTGTCCAAGAGGGTCTCGAGCTCTGCTTCCCTGAACCTTGGTGCGGCTCCCCTTACATCCATCGTGCTGGCTGGGATGGTGTGTGTGGGGGGGAGAATTGTTTATGTGCGGCTGCAGCTTGTCAGCCTCCTGAGTGTCAATCCCGGACCTGGCCAATCCCGCACCGTTTCCCATTGGAATCGATTGTGTTCCACGTGGCGCTGGTGCGAGCCCCTTAATAGTAGCAGAATCAGTGCAGGTGTGGCACCAATTTTTCTGACGTGAAAGTCCACGGATTCTCCGTTGGTGTCAACACTTAGGGCGGGATTCTCCGATTGCGACGCCGAGATCGCGTTCAGCGATTGGCTGGAGAATCCGTGTTTATGCCAAAATCAGGGGTGGTGCAGTTATTCCGATGCTCCGGCCCTTAATAATGGCGGACCCGCTGACTGCGCCGCACACCATTGGGACGGTCTCTGCCTCCGATGGGCTGACTTCCCAAAGGCGTGGGGCGCATTTCCTCCGTGTTCAGGGACCTCGCGGGGTGGCTGCGGTCCATGTCCAGAGCCGCCACAGTTGGGGGGGGCAATCCTCTGGCCGGGGGTCGCTCCCTCTTCTCCCCCTTCCTTCCCTCCATCTGCACTTTCCCTCTCCCCTGTTCCTCACAGCCTATTACTCCCACACACACCCTCTCTCTCTGTTTCATATCCACTCTCCTTACCTCTGCGCTTCCCACAATCTCTCTCTCCCTGCCATGCACTCACACTCTCCCCTCTGCTCAATCTAACATCTTTCCCTCCCACTCTCTATCTCCTTCCCCCCTCCCACCCTCTCTCTCAGCCCCTTCCATTCTCTCTTCCACCTAACCACACTCTCTGTTCTATTTCACTCCTTCCCTCGTCCTTCATCATCCCGCTATACCTCTCCCTCCACCCTCCCCACCTCCCGCTCTCTCCCTCCCCCTCCTCCCGCTCTCTCCCTCCCCCTCCTCCCGCTCTCTCCCTCCCCCTCGCAATCCCCCCTGTCCCTTCACTTTCTTCCTCATCCCATCTTGTACATTCTCTCCCCCACTCTCTCTCCTATCCTCCCATTTTCCCTCCCACCTTCCTAAAAAAAAAATGATGTCATTAACTATCAGGGTATCTCACTGATGACAGTAACTAACAGGATATCTCACTGATGACAGTAACTAACAGGATATCTCACTGATGACAGTAACTATCAGGGTATCTCACTGATGACAGTAACTATCAGGGTATCCCACTGATGACAGTAACTATCAGGGTATCTCACTGATGACAGTAACTAACAGGATATCTCACTGATGACAGTAACTATCAGGGTATCTCACTGATGACAGTAACTATCAGGGTATCTCACTGATGACAGTAACTATCAGGATATCTCACTGATAACAGTAACTATCAGGATATCTCACTGATGACAGTAACTATCAGGATATCTTACTGATGACAGTAACTATCAGGATATGTCACTGATGACAGTAACTATCAGGATATGTCACTGATGACAGTAACTATCAGGATATCTCACTGATGACAGTAACTATCAGGATATCTCACTGATGACAGTAACTATCAGGGTATCTCACTGATGACAGTAACTAACAGGATATCTCACTGATAACAGTAACTATCAGGATATGTCACTGATGTCAGTAACTATCAGGATATCTCACTGATGACAGTAACTATCAGGATATCTCACTGATGACAGTAACTATCAGGGTATCTCACTGATAACAGTAACTATCAGGATATCTCACTGATAACAGTAACTATCAGGATATCTCACTGATGTCAGTAACTATCAGGGTATCTCACTGATGACAGTAACTATCAGGATATCTCACTGATCACAGTAACTATCAGGATATCTCACTGATGACAGTAACTAACAGGATATCTCACTGATGAGAGTAACTATCAGGGTATCTCACTGATGACAGTAACTATCAGGATATCTCTGATGACTGTAACTATCAGGGTATCTCACTGATGTCAGTAACTATCAGGGTATCTCACTGATGACAGTAACTATCAGGGTATCTTACTGATGACAGTAACTATCAGGATATCTCACTGATGACAGTAACTATCGGGATATCTCACTGATGACAGTAACTATCAGGGTATCTCACTGAGAGTAACTATCAGGATATCTCACTGATGACAGTAACTGTCACGGTATCTCACTGGTAACAGTAACTATCAGGATATCTCACTGATGTCAGTAACTATCAGGGTATCTCACTGATGACAGTAACTATCAGGGTATCTCACTGATGACAGTAACTATCAGGGTATCTCACTGATGACAGTAACTATCAGGATATCTCACTGATGACAGTAACTATCAGGGTATCTCACTGATGTCAGTAACTATCAGGGTATCTCACTGATGACAGTAACTATCAGGATATGTCACTGATGACAGTAACTATCAGGATATGTCACTGATGACAGTAACTATCAGGATATCTCACTGATGACAGTAACTATCAGGATATCTCACTGATGACAGTAACTATCAGGATATCTCACTGATAACAGTAACTATCAGGATATCTCACTGATAACAGTAACTATCAGGATATCTCACTGATGTCAGTAACTATCAGGGTATCTCACTGATGACAGTAACTATCAGGATATCTCACTGATGACAGTAACTAACAGGATATCTCACTGATGAGAGTAACTATCAGGGTATCTCACTGATGACAGTAACTATCAGGATATCTCTGATGACTGTAACTATCAGGGTATCTCACTGATGTCAGTAACTATCAGGGTATCTCACTGATGACAGTAACTATCAGGGTATCTTACTGATGACAGTAACTATCAGGATATCTCACTGATGACAGTAACTATCGGGATATCTCACTGATGACAGTAACTATCAGGGTATCTCACTGAGAGTAACTATCAGGATATCTCACTGATGACAGTAACTATCAGGGTATCTCACTGATGAGAGTAACTATCAGGATATCTCACTGATGACAGTAACTATCAGGATATCTTACTGATGACAGTAACTATCAGGGTATCTCACTGATGACTGTAACTATCAGGATATCTCACTGATGACAGTAACTATCAGGATATCTCACTGATGACAGTAACTAACAGGATATCTCACTGATGACAGTAACTATCAGGGTATCCCACTGATGACAGTAACTATCAGGGTATCTCACTGATGACAGTAACTAACAGGATATCTCACTGATGACAGTAACTATCAGGGTATCTCACTGATGACAGTAACTATCAGGGTATCTCACTGATGACAGTAACTATGAGGATATCTCACTGATGACAGTAACTATCAGGATATCTTACTGATGACAGTAACTATCAGGATATGTCACTGATGACAGTAACTATCAGGATATCTTACTGATGACAGTAACTATCAGGATATCTCACTGATGACAGTAACTATCAGGATATCTCACTGAGAACAGTAACTATCAGGATATCTTACTGATGACAGTAACTATCAGGATATCTCACTGATGACAGTAACTATCAGGATATCTCACTGATGACAGTAACTATCAGGATATCTCACTGATGTCAGTAACTATCAGGATATCTCACTGATGACAGTAACTATCAGGGTATCTCACTGATAACAGTAACTATCAGGGTATCTCACTGATGACAGTAACTAACAGGATATCTCACTGATAACAGTAACTATCAGGATATCTCACTGATGTCAGTAACTATCAGGGTATCTCACTGATGACAGTAACTATCAGGATATCTCACTGATGACAGTAACTATCAGGATATCTCACTGATGACAATAACTATCAGGGTATCTCACTGATAACAGTAACTATCAGGGTATCTCACTGATGACAGTAACTAACAGGATATCTCACTGATAACAGTAACTATCAGGATATCTCACTGATGTCAGTAACTATCAGGGTATCTCACTGATGACAGTAACTATCAGGATATCTCACTGATGACAGTAACTATCAGGATATCTCACTGATGACAGTAACTAACAGGATATCTCACTAATAACAGTAACTATCAGGATATCTCACTGATGTCAGTAACTATCAGGGTATCTCACTGATGACAGTAACTATCAGGATATCTCACTGATGAGAGTAACTATCAGGGTATCTCACTGATGACAGTAACTATCAGGATATCTCTGATGACTGTAACTATCAGGGTATCTCACTGATGTCAGTAACTATCAGGGTATCTCACTGATGACAGTAACTATCAGGGTATCTTACTGATGACAGTAACTATCAGGATATCTCACTGATGACAGTAACTATCAGGATATCTCACTGATGACAGTAACTATCAGGGTATCTCACTGATGAGAGTAACTATCAGGATATCTCACTGATGACAGTAACTATCAGGGTATCTCACTGATGAGAGTAACTATCAGGATATCTCACTGATGACAGTAACTATCAGGATATCTTACTGATGACAGTAACTATCAGGGTATCTCACTGATGACAGTAACTATCAGGGTATCTCACTGATGACTGTAACTATCAGGATATCTCACTGATGACAGTAACTATCAGGATATCTCACTGATGACAGTAACTATCAGGGTATCTCACTGATGAGAGTAACTATCAGGATATCTCACTGATGACAGTAACTATCAGGATATCTTACTGATGACAGTAACTATCAGGGTATCTCACTGATGACAGTAACTATCAGGATATCTTACTGATGACAGTAACTATCAGGATATCTCACTGATGACAGTAACTATCAGGATATCTCACTGATGACAGTAACTATCAGGGTATCTCACTGATGACAGTAACTATCAGGATATCTCACTGATGACAGTTACTATCAGGGTATCTCACTGATGACAGTAACTATCAGGATATCTTACTGATGACAGTAACTATCAGGGTATCTCACTGATAACAGTAACTATCAGGATATCTCACTGATGACAGTAACTATCAGGATATCTTACTGATGACAGTAACTATCAGGGTATCTCACTGATGACAGTAACTATCAGGGTATCTCACTGATGACAGTAACTATCAGGGTATCTTACTGATGACAGTAACTATCAGGATATCTCACTGATGACAGTAACTATCGGGATATCTCACTGATGACAGTAACTATCAGGGTATCTCACTGAGAGTAACTATCAGGATATCTCACTGATGACAGTAACTATCAGGGTATCTCACTGATGAGAGTAACTATCAGGATATCTCACTGATGACAGTAACTATCAGGATATCTTACTGATGACAGTAACTATCAGGGTATCTCACTGATGACAGTAACTATCAGGGTATCTCACTGATGACTGTAACTATCAGGATATCTCACTGATGACAGTAACTATCAGGATATCTCACTGATGACAGTAACTATCAGGGTATCTCACTGATGACAGTAACTAACAGGATATCTCACTGATGACAGTAACTATCAGGGTATCTCACTGATGACAGTAACTATCAGGGTATCTCACTGATGACAGTAACTATCAGGATATCTCACTGATGACAGTAACTATCAGGATATCTTACTGATGACAGTAACTATCAGGATATGTCACTGATGACAGTAACTATCAGGATATCTTACTGATGACAGTAACTATCAGGATATCTCACTGATGACAGTAACTATCAGGATATCTCACTGAGAACAGTAACTATCAGGATATCTTACTGATGACAGTAACTATCAGGATATCTCACTGATGACAGTAACTATCAGGATATCTTACTGATGACAGTAACTATCAGGATATCTCACTGATGACAGTAACTATCAGGGTATCTCACTGATAACAGTAACTATCAGGGTATCTCACTGATGACAGTAACTAACAGGATATCTCACTGATAACAGTAACTATCTGGATATCTCACTGATGTCAGTAACTATCAGGGTATCTCACTGATGACAGTAACTATCAGGATATCTCACTGATGACAGTAACTATCAGGATATCTCACTGATGACAATAACTATCAGGGTATCTCACTGATAACAGTAACTATCAGGGTATCTCACTGATGACAGTAACTAACAGGATATCTCACTGATAACAGTAACTATCAGGATATCTCACTGATGTCAGTAACTATCAGGGTATCTCAATGATGACAGTAACTATCAGGATATCTCACTGATGACAGTAACTATCAGGATATCTCACTGATGACAGTAACTAACAGGATATCTCACTAATAACAGTAACTATCAGGATATCTCACTGATGTCAGTAACTATCAGGGTATCTCACTGATGACAGTAACTATCAGGATATCTCACTGATGAGAGTAACTATCAGGGTATCTCACTGATGACAGTAACTATCAGGATATCTCTGATGACTGTAACTATCAGGGTATCTCACTGATGTCAGTAACTATCAGGGTATCTCACTGATGACAGTAACTATCAGGGTATCTTACTGATGACAGTAACTATCAGGATATCTCACTGATGACAGTAACTATCAGGATATCTCACTGATGACAGTAACTATCAGGGTATCTCACTGATGAGAGTAACTATCAGGATATCTCACTGATGACAGTAACTATCAGGGTATCTCACTGATGAGAGTAACTATCAGGATATCTCACTGATGACAGTAACTATCAGGATATCTTACTGATGACAGTAACTATCAGGGTATCTCACTGATGACAGTAACTATCAGGGTATCTCACTGATGACTGTAACTATCAGGATATCTCACTGATGACAGTAACTATCAGGATATCTCACTGATGAGAGTAACTATCAGGGTATCTCACTGATGAGAGTAACTATCAGGATATCTCACTGATGACAGTAACTATCAGGATATCTTACTGATGACAGTAACTATCAGGGTATCTCACTGATGACAGTAACTATCAGGATATCTTACTGATGACAGTAACTATCAGGATATCTCACTGATGACAGTAACTATCAGGGTATCTCACTGATGACAGTAACTATCAGGGTATCTCACTGATGACAGTAACTATCAGGATATCTCACTGATGACAGTAACTATCAGGGTATCTCACTGATGACAGTAACTATCAGGGTATCTCACTGATGACAGTAACTATCAGGGTATCTCACTGATGACAGTAACTATCAGGGTATCTCACTGATGACAGTAACTATCAGGGTATCTCACTGATAACAGTAACTATCAGGATATCTTACTGATGACAGTAACTATCAGGGTATCTCACTGATGACAGTAACTATCAGGGTATCTCACTGATGACAGTAACTATCAGGGTATCTCACTGATAACAGTAACTATCAGGATATCTTACTGATGACAGTAACTATCAGGGTATCTCACTGATGACAGTAACTATCAGGGTATCTCACTGATAACAGTAACTATCAGGATATCTCACTGATGACAGTAACTATCAGGATATCTCACTGATGACAGTAACTATCAGGATATCTCACTGATACCTGTTTGGGTTGATTGGTTGCACAGGCACTTAAGTATTTTGCAGATTTGCGTGACTCGTGAAAAGTAATTCACTTGAGTGTTGCTCCTCTTCGCGAATGTCATTTCTAGTTGATCGGGGAAGCCCATTCCATTACTTTCATCAGTTTCTGTTGCAGCCATAATGCTTGTGTTGCAATGTTGGGGAATGTGCTCTAGCAGCAAGGTTACAAAGTTAGGTGGGAGACCTTTACCACTGCAACACACCCTGATTCCTCTGATATGTTGATAGCCTCATAAAGGTTGGTTAGGATATCTGCTTCTTTCATTCTTGGAGGGTGCTCATTTTTAACCGTTGATATTATGCCGCTTCATTGACAGAGGTACAAGGAGCTGGAGTTGGCAATTCAGCCCCTCGAACCCGCTCCGCCGTTCAATACGATCATGGCTGATCGCCTCTCAGACTCAACTCCACTTTCCTGTCCATTCTCCATAACCTTCAACCCATTATTAATTTAAAAATCTGTCTATCTGCTCTCTAAATTGACTCTATGTTCTGCCATCCACCGCACTCCTGAGGTAGTGAAATCCACAGATTTATGCCCATTTGAGAGAAGTAATTTCTCCTCGTCTCTGTTTTAAATCTGCTACCCCTTTTCCTAAAACTGTGACCTCTCGTCCCAGATTGCCCCACAAGAGGAAGCATCCACTCTATATCTACTTTGTCAATCCCTTTTATCATCTTACATACCTCAATTAGATCTCCCCTCATTCTTTTAAACTCGTGAGAGCACAGGCGTAAACTGCTCAATCTCTCTTCATAAGACAAACGCCATATCTCTGGAATCAATCTAGTGAATCACCTCTGAACTGCATCTAATACGACTATATCCCTCCTCAAATAAGTAACCCCAAACTGTCCACAGTACTCCAGGTGCAGTCTCACCAATGCCTTGTACAGTTGCAACAACATTTCCCTACTTTTATATTCTATTCCTTTAGCTATAAAGGCCAAAATTCCAATTGCCTTCCTTATTACCTGCTGTATCTGCACGCTAGTTCACTGCGATTCATGCACAAGGCCACCCAGATCCCTCTGCACCGGAACACTTTGAAGTTTCTCTCCATTTAGATAATAAATTGCCTTTCCATTGTTCAGACCAAAGTGGATAATCTCCCACTTATCCGTATTAAACTCGGTCAGCCAAATTTTGACCCACTCGCCCAACCTATCCATTTGTAAATTTCTTATTTCCTCATTGCAACTTACTATCCCACCTATTTTAGTGCCATCTGCAAATGTGTCGATAGAACCTTCTCTCCCCACATCCAAGTCATTAATGTATATTGTAAATAGTTCAGACCTGGGAAATGAACTCTGTGGCACCCCACTAGTTACATCTTGCCAACCAGAAAAAAAAACATTTATCCTGACTCTCTGCCTTCTGTCCGTAGCCAGTCTTCTATACAAGCTAATGAATTACTCCCAATTCCATGTGATCTTGCCTTGTGTATTAACCTTTTGTGCTGTAGCCACCTGAGTTGGCCACTTACCGACTTAAAATGGAGAACCGCAAAGGCTGAAGGGAAATTCAGCCAACACAGGCAGAAACTAGCAGGTGCAAGTTTACTGTGTATTAGATTCTGCAGAAACCCAGACAGCATCGATACAAGCAGCCATCTACATAGTAATGAGCGATCCCCGGGAACAATTGAAACATTTTAAGGTAAACAAAGCCAAGCCAGACACCTCGGCACCAGCAGGAGCCAACACAAAAGAGGTTAACGGACACTTAAAGACCGCCCAACGATCAGGGAACCGCTCCAGCATTGGAGAAAACGAAGTCCAATCACTTGGAACCAGGTGCGGGGTCCGCCCCTGGGGACTATAAAGTAAAGCCCCCAAGTCCAAATCGTCCTTCTTGGCAAGGTCACTCAGCAGCGAATCAACCCTTGAGAGTGAACTGCCCAAGCTGCCTCCAAGCAAGTAAGTCTCAAGTCAACGCTCGCTACGAGATAGGCGCTCCGAGCTACCAGTCCATACCAGCTTTTGAATCCCGTAGACTCAGGACCTGAACGAAAGGCCAATTGTTCCCCAGACCTGGTGGGCCAGTCCGAAGCTAAGTTTAGGCCTGTTAGTTATAGAGATAGTTTATTAAGTAGAATTTATGCATGAGTAGCGATTGACTGTGTATAATAAATGTGTTTTGATTTGAATCTTACTAATTGGTGTGTTGAGTTATTGATCATTACTTGAACTTGAACCTCGTGGCGGTATCATAAAGATACCTGGCGGCTCTAGAGCAAAGGTTATAAAACAGAGCCAATTGAACCAACCAAAAGTTAGCAACATATTACTGGCGACTCCGTCGGGACCCGATCTAGAAGTGGCTTAACCACTCCGGGAGAACCCAAAATTTGAATTAGAAATCCAATTGGGAACAGAAAAACTACAAGTGTTCAAGCAGTTCTGATCAATCCTCATAATTCGGAAGTGTGTTAATGCATGCGTAACTAACAGGGCGATAAGGTAAACTGATAGATTTTTGTTGCGACAAAACTGTTGGGAGTTTGTATTCCGGAAAATAGCGAAAGCTGTACCCGTAATTACAGCACCGCCTTAGTACCCCTTGTTCCAAATTTTAAGAGAAGTATTTAGAGAGGAAAGATGGCAATGCAGGCAATGCAGCGCCTCATGAACGCTGAAGAATTTGTGGTCGCAGCGACCAGCAGCAGAGTAGGACAATGTCCCGTTTGGGAAGAGGAAATCAGAAAGTACCTCAAATGGAAAGGATGGCCCCTTTGGAGCAAATTCTGTGAAAATGAGGAAACAGGTCCCGGGAGTATAGGGCATACTTAGTGGGAGAACCTGAGCGAGATTCACAAGAAGAGCTTAGGAAAAGCTCGCAAGCCGCTGGCAATTGTGTCCTGTTTGGCACAATTGCGAGGCACAGAGGAGGTCGTTCAGACGCTCCATAAAAAGATAGAGGAGACACATCGAATGAGTAAGGTCGATGTGGGAGAGATAGAGAAAGAGAACTGAGAATTAAGAAGGAAGTTAGCAGCAAAAGACGGAGAGGTGGATGATGCCAAGTGGTCACACCAGTCTTATCTGGCGCACCTAAGCAGCTTCCAATCCCAGTACGAAAAGGCCTATCAGGACATGCAATGTGCAGTCCTGGTACGAGAGGAAACAGAGAAGCAGGTAGAGGCATTGCAGAGGCAGTGTAGTGACCTGAAGGCAGCGTTAAGAGCACTCCATACTACCACCACGGAGCAAAGACAAAGCTCATTAGACCACGCAAAGTGCCGGAAGCAGATTGCAGAACTGCAATCTCTGCTTTCAGTTCAAATAAGATTCCAGGAAACCTTTGAATCCCAGTTAAATGAGGAAGACGGCCCTGATTGGGAAGAATTGAGTGAGACAGCGCAGAGATATGTTCAGGGAACATGTGAGCAGGGAAAGCCCCAGAAGAGAAAAGCACCCCAACCCCCCACAGAGCAGATAGTTCAGGCTCCAATGAACCCAGTCACCACCCACCGCACAGCCACATCGGACGACACGGAATTTCTGTACACCACCCCCTTAACAGTGACCCAATTAAGGGACGTGTGCGATAAAATCAAACCGTTCCTCCCCACCTCAGACCCCCACCACTTCTTTGCCAGAGTAAAACAGCAGGCAACCATGTACGGCCTGGATGAGCGAGAGCGTGTAAAGCTCACAGTTTTGAGTTTAGACCCTTCAGTCGTAGCAGCCCTTCCCGACCCACAGAATGTAGGAGGAGGCACCCTTGCAGAAATGCATACCGCGATCCTGGACGCGATCGGGTATAACCGGGGTGACCCCGTAGATGGCCTCAATAAGTGCAGGCAAAAGAAAACCGAGCGTTTGCTGGACGCCTGTGGGTCCATTCTGCAGCAGTTTTCGGAGACTTAGACCGCGCCCATTTGTCCCCAGACAACATGGCCAAATGGACCCGCACCCTTATCTCCCATGCCACAGAAACAGGACAAAAAGCTTGTGCCAATTATGATCCCTCAGAGGAGGCTCATAATGAGAAATGGGTTGTAAAAAGATTGTCCTGCACCTGGGAGCAATCTGTTCAAAACAAACCCACAAATAAAAATCCTGAAGAATAGCAGGCAGGAGCAGACATACAAGTAGTTAAAGCACACCAGAACCCTGCCTGTGTAAATGAAGGCAAGAACAGCCCCCCACAAAAGTCACAGGAGTGTTACAACTGTGGTCATTTAGGACACTTTGCACAAGAATGCAATGCCCCACGAAAGCCACAGAGAGCCCAGCAGGCAGGCACTCTGAATAAGAATAGGACAGAGCCCATACATAGTGTGAGCACCCCTTCAGATCAGACGGACCTGAACGGAATGGACTGACGGCGTTCGGGCACCCCCAGTTGGGTCTGCGACACCCTTTACGATAGGTCCGGCCGACCAGTAGTTGTAGCAAAGATACGGGGACAGCCCATCGAATTTCTCTGGGACACAGGAGGGTCCCGCACTACAATCAATTCCTCCACCATGTTTCAAAAGGACACGTGTCCCACTACAGCCACCATCACCCTCAGTGGCTTTACATGCCACTCACAGCAGGGACACATCACAGCCCCTGTACCCATTCAGATTGGCAATATAACGACATAGCACCCCATAGTTTTAGTCGATCTACCCCACACAGCAGAACACATTTTGGGAATTGATTTTATGAATTCCCACCACCTGTCCTTTGATCCAGTCAACAAGTGTGTCTGGAGAATGGCAAAATCCGCAAGAGCCCCCGCAACGCTCACCATAGGCGAATACGCCAACAAGATTAGCACAGAAAAGCAGGTTAGGGCAGTTTTGCAGAAGCACAGGACAGCATTCGCGACCCACAAACACGACTGTGGCCGGATGACTGGTTTTGACCTGACCCTAGACCCCAAAAGCAATACGGATTTCCCCAAGAGGCAGAGGGAGAAATCTCAAAAGTTATCGATAGCTTATTAGAGCAGGGCGTACTCAGATCAGTAGCCTCCACTAATAATGCCCCGATTTGGCCAGTGAGAAAGCCCGATGGATCATGGCGACTGACCATCGATTACCGGGAACTCAACAAAGTCACCCCCGCAGCAGCCCCCACGGTAGCCACAAGTCCCGAGACCATGCTCAAACAGGGACTCAACTCACGATACTTTACGGTTTTGGATGTCAGTAATGGATTCTGGTCCATTCCATTGACAAAGGCGTGCCAGTACAAATTTGCCTTCACCTTTAAAAACCAACAGTACACGTGGACATGCCTTCCACAAGGATTCCACAACTCGCCTCCATTTTCCACCGACAGTTGGCAAATGGTTTGTCAAAATTTTCTCGCCCCGAATGTCTGGTCCAGTATGTAGACGACCTATTACTGCAGACAGACACCAAGGCAGAGCACATCGAGCTTCTGTCCGAACTCCTGGAACTTCTTCATTCAATTGGTTGCAAAGTAAACCACAAAAAGGCCCAGATTCTGGAAGACAAGGTGATATATTTGGGTACAATTATCACACATGGTAAACGCGAGATCGAGCATAAAAGGATTGACTCGATTGCCAACTTGCCCCTTCCCCAGAATGTTTCAGCCCTCCGGTCGTTTTTAGGACTGGTTGGCTACTGCCGAATCCACATTGACGGTTTCACCAGCAAGGCAGCGCCCCTCTCAGACCTCCTAAAGAAAGGAGCCCCCTGGGAATGGCTTCCGCAGCATACGGATGCTGTGGATGCGTTGAAGCAAGCACTCATAGCAGCCCCCGCACTACAAGTTTCAGACCCACTTTCCCCCTATGCGATAGAGATAGCGACCACAGACCGCACCCTTTCGGCCGTGCTCCTCCAGGAACGGCACGAACAGTTAAGGCCCGTGGCTTACGCCTCCAGAGTTTTAGATGCTGTGGAGCAGGGATTTTCAGCCTGTGAAAGGCACCTGCTCGCAGTTTTCTGGGCAGTACAATATTTTTCATACATAACCGGACTGAATCCCATCACAATCCTGACGGAACACACCCACACCCAACTTTTACTGGGCAGACGACTTAAGGATGGTACAGTCAGTCAGATAAAAGCAGCTAGATGGACCCTTCTTTTGCAGGGACGGGACATCACTGTGAAAAGGACCAAGACCCACACTTTCTTAGCAGATAACCTACAGTACCCCGGAACCCCCCACGAATGTGAAATCATCTCACCGCACCACAACACAGGCCCCTTTATTGCGAAAACACCCCGCAGAAAGATAGGTAGTCCAACCCAGAGCCCCAAGCACACAGACATGTGCGAACCCATAAAGATATATGTGGATGGATCTTCCACAATATTAGAAGGGAAGCGCATTACAGGATGCGGCATTTATGTTGAGGACGCGCAGGGACGCGCCCTAGAAGAAATCGCAATAAAACTTCCAGGACACTTAGGCGCGCAGGCGGCAGAACTTGCGGCCATCGCATACAGAGTGGAACACCCAGATTCCTTCCCCAGCCCAGCAGACATATACTCGGACAGCCTCTATATCTGCAACAGCCTTACAGAATTCCTACCCCTGTGGAAAGCAAGAGGATTTGTTTCCGCAGACGGAAAACCCCTCCCTTCAGCCCCTTTGCTCCGTCACATTTTAGAAAAAGCACAGGGTAGGACTTTTGGAATAGTTAAAGTTCGTAGCCACCACCGTTCCTCCCCCCCTGGAAATGTAAAAGCTGACGCACTGGCAAAAGCAGGTTCCAGGCACGGATATTTTTGGACACCCCCCGAGAGCGCACCAGTGAATGCAGTTCAGGTCTCGCAGACTAATATCGAGGATTTAGTGCAGGCCCAGAAGCAGGACAGCAATCTCAGGGAGATTTTGAAAGGAAACTATCCAGCCCCCTATGATAGGTTTAGAAATGCTCTGACCACACAAGACGGTGTGGTGTTAAAAGACACCCTTTATGTGGTTCCTGAACAGGACAGGAATCAGCTCATTTGTTTATTCCATGACGGTCATGGACATCAGGGAATCGATCCCACTACAGCCCACCTCAGGCAGCTCTGTTGGTGGCCAAGTTTAAAAGAGGACGTAACACACTACGTTGAGAATCGCCTTATCTGTGCCCAGAACAATCCGGACAGATACGCCAAGAAAGCTCAACTTAGTCACACCCGCCCCGTTAATGGCCCCTGGACTAACCTCCAGATTGATTTTATAGGACCATTGCCCCCTTGCAGGAATGGTTATAAGTATGTACTCGTTGTGATAGACACGCTTACAAAATGGGTGGAAGCATTCCCATCCAGAACGAACACGGCAAAGACCACAGCCAAGATTTTAACCCACCCCATCTTTACGAGATGGGGACTCCCCCGTAGCATTGAATCCGACCAAGTTTCCCATTTTACGGGACGTGTCATGAAGAACGTCCTCACGATATTTGGCATTACCCCAAAATTCCACATCGCATACCACCCCCAGTCAAGTGGTATCGTGGAGCGCATGAATCGGACCCTAAAATCAACCCTCAGAAAAATTGTCCAACAAAACAACACCACCTGGGACTCAGTCCTCCCTTTTCCGCTGATGTTTTTGCGAAATACGGTTTCAACATCTACAGGTTACACCCCACACACCCTCATGACCGGACGCCCCATGAAAGGCACAGGATTTTTATTGGGATTAGATTTGACTGTAGATCCCCAAATTTCTTTCTCTGTCAGTCTGGCCTCAATAAAAGTTGAGATGGATTCGCACGTAAAAAGAAGTTATTCATTTAGCTTGCAAGCTTGAATCATCTTACAGAAACGTAAGGGACATCCAGCCTCTTACACCCCAGAAAACGACTGAACTAAAAGACAAAGGGATCTCTGCAAAATCAATTCAAATGGTATCAAGTTTCACATACGCGACGGACATAGGTCAGCCTATGTCCCTCCTGACCTGTTCGATCTATTCTGATTGGCTCACTTCCAATCCCTTTCTCTGGCCCCTATCAATGCAGCATCACTCTCATAGACACACCTCTTCCTGCTTTTTCCATGCGATCTCAAACCCCTTTGTCCCTAACTGCCAGAATCAAAGTGGCTTATTTCTACATTACATTAACTAGTATCTCTAAAGTAACTATTTTATATCACATTCGTCATTCCCTCCTTTTATCATTCCATGATAACCGAACTATCCAATCCATAGCTACGGTTCCTCATCTAAAAAGATCCGTCGCTGCATTTCCAATTCCTGTCTTAGCCCCACTTCATCTGCCTCACCCTCATGGATTTTAACAGTTAAATTTTTTTTCCGGTGATTGGGGCGGTGATCTGATCTAGTGCACCCCGCATTCTACCCATCACACATTTAAGGATGGCCAGGCCCACAAAGATGCAGCCGATAGCTACCATTAGATACATGGCCATATTTATCAACCAGTCCTTCCATCCTCCAAATCCCCAGTTACCCCAAGAGCCAGGATCCTGCATCCCGTCCAAGTGATCCCGTATGCGATCCATAAATTTAGTAATGTTAGCGGTCAAGTCCTGAACACCCATGATACACTTGCCCTGTACTATGGCGCATACACCACCCTCACGGGCCAGAAGATAGTCAAGAGCATGCCGGTTCTGCATTGCAAACAACCGTAGCTGAGACAACTCCTTGGTTTTTGCCCCGAGGGCTCCCAAGGTTTACTACCCGGGTTTTCCTCAGTTTGGCCTTTAACTAACTTAAGTGTATCTCCCGGTAACCTACGTTCTAGCTGTACTTCCCTTCTCACACGCCCCGTCCTCTCTCTAGTCCCTTTCTCTTTCTCATGGTCTCTTCCTACACTCTTCTGACAGCCTGATTTTACCTTTATTGTACCACTTTTAACACATCCAAAATCAAATTTACATGTATTCCAAAAACAAGGCAATGTCCATATAATGTTCCCTTCCCATCGCCGGGACCGGTGCAGCTGCTTCATGACTCCTGCATTCTCCTTAACTTTGATGACCTTCCATGAGTCGATACCATGTCCTCGTATATGGGGGCAGCGAAGAACATCACCTTTGCATAGGTGATGTATCCTTGTAGATTGGTTGGGGCTACACAGATACATAATATTCCCCTTTTCCATGTCCATCGGCAATAACACGCCAAGCGAAGTGAGGCCAAATATCAGACAGACGATGCGTAGCCACTCCATCATGCTCCACACCTGTAAAATAGCACTGGAGAAGGGAGGCAGGTTACATAGAACATAGAACGATACAGTGCAGTACAGGCCCTTCGGCCCACGCTGTTGCACCGAAACAAAAGCCATCTAACCTACACTATGCCATTATCATCCATATGTTTATCCAATAAACTTTTAAATGCCCTCAATGTTGGCGAGTTCACTACTGTAGCAGGTAGGGCATTCCACGGCCTCACTACTCTTTGCGTAAAGAACCTACCTCTGACCTCTGTCCTATATCTATTACCCCTCAGTTTAAAGCTATGTCCCCTCGTGCCAGCCATTTCCATCCGCGGGAGAAGGCTCTCACTGTCCACCCTATCTAACCCCCTGATCATTTTGTATGTCTCTATTAAGTCTCCTCTTAACCTTCTTCTCTCCAACGAAAACAACCTCAAGTCCATCAGCCTTTCCTCATAAGATTTTCCCTCCATACCAGGCAACATCCTGGTAAATCTCCTCTGCACCCGCTCCAAAGCCTCCACGTCCTCCCTATAATGCGGTGACCAGAACTGTACGCAATACTCCAAATGCGGCCGGACCAGAGTTCTGTACAGCTGCAACATGACCTCCTGACTCCGGAACGCAATCCCTCTACCAATAAAGGCCAACACTCCATAGGCCTTCTTCACAACCCTATCAACCTGGGTGGCAACTTTCAGGGATCTATGTACATGGACACCTAGATCCCTCTGCTCATCCACATTTTCAAGAACTTTACCATATACATACAGTTCAACAATCAATGATGTTTGACAGCAGGAAATCAATGTTTAAAATTGGCAACATTCGGTTCATTTTGAAAATTGTTAGGCACGGGTTTGGAGTTGGAAAGGTCGGTGAAAATTGGTCTTAGCCAGTAATAAAAAAGGGGTGATTTTGAATTGACTGCCAGTTTTACACCCCACCTTTTCCCTTGAAGAATGGTTGGGTGATATGTAAAGCTGGTTGGTGATTCATTCACCCATTTTGCATTAACTACCTGCCAAGACCAATTGCACCCCAGCACTCTTGGCAATGCAAGAGAAAAAGGAAGCAGGTTATGTAGGGTGCATTTTCCATGCTTGCACGCTTGATGTTGGACAGTAGCATGCATGAGAACTTTGAGCAGGAGGAGCCAAAAGTCTGTTCTAAGCACACTGTCCAAAATCATTTGCCAATTGACAGAGCTGGTGGCAGGCCGACTATGCTTTGTGGCCGCTTTTACAGCTGATGAAATTATTTCTAGGGGACTGTGACTCCACAGCAGCGCCCCTGATTTGGCCCCTGATCCATTGTCACAGTAGTGGAGATGGACTCAATTTACAGTGATGTAGGTGGAACCAAGCACTTCGCCCCTCCACTTTAACTGCTGTGGGGGTGGTAAGGAGAACTTGGAAGGGCCCGTCCCATCGCGGCTCCGACCCCTTCCTAGTCCAATTTTTGACCATGACATAACTACCGGGCTGGACTGAAAGTGAGCTAGGTACTGGGGCAATGGCTGGTGAGCCGCGCGGACTGGGCCATGGAGTTCCTTGAGCACTTGCGTAAGGGCTAGAACATAGGTGGTCATTTCTTCAGTCATCTGATGAAACTGAACCCGTCTGGGAACCTGCAGGCTCCAAGGAGTTCTAAGAGGCCTGCCATAAAGAATCTCGGCGGGAGAGAGCCGGGCCGGTCCCGCAGGTGTAACCCGCAGCTGGAAGAGGGCAACGGGGAGCAACTTAAGCCATGTCAGTCCCGTGTCTGCTCTTAATTTTGCCAATTTAGTTTTGAGGGTCTGATTGTGTCTCTCAACCAACCCGGCCGCCTGCGGTCTGTAAGCACAGTGTAACTGCTGGCGTATGCCCAACTGGGAGCAAAACTCCTTGTTAATTTGTCCAATAAAATGAGGCCCATTATCAGAACTTAACTGAGCTGGTATACCGTACCGGGGAATGATTTCCCTCATCAAGACTTTAACCACAGGAGCAGCTTTACTATAGATAGTCGGATACGCCTCGACCCATCTGCTGAACACATCCACAATGACCAAAACATATTTGTAACATTGACACCTTTCCAACTCAATGTAATCCATTTGGAGCGTCTCAAAGGGACCACTGGGCAACGGGGTTTGCCCCTTCCCACAAGGGATACCTTTTCCGGTGATATATTGCTGACAAATCAAACACCGATTACTGATACTTTGGGCCAACCCCTGCATTTTAGGGTGCCACCAAGTGTCCAGCAACAAATCACTAGTCCCTCGAGCCCCACAATGAGTTGCAAAGTGTACACATTCAATGACCCATAAAGCCAGCGCATCAGACATACAAGTCTGATGTGCAGGCGTGGTCCATAAAGAGGAAACAGAATCATATGTACAACCTAACCGTTTCCACATTTGTTTATCACTCTCAGGAGCGTCCTCCTGTAACCTTATGACGTCTTGGATGGTTGGCATTGGCTTGTCAGAAGCAGACATATTCATAGTAGATCGTTTAGTCTGACTTAACATTTTAGGCACCATCACTTGCTGAATTTGTGCGGCTGTGCGCGCTGCACGATCTGCTCGTTCATTACCAACGTCAACTGGGGTTGTACCATTCGTGTGGGCAGCGCATTTAATAACGGAAATCTGCGCGGGCATAAGGAGGGCCTGCAGTAGGTCATTAACTAAACCCCGGTGGGATATTTGACCACACATAATCATGTCAGGTTGTTCTGACGAAATGTCACTCAAATCGCCCCTTATTGTGGTAGTTTCCTGAATCAAGGCTAAACAGTCGTGGCCAGGTGCGTCTTCATGGACAGGGGGACCACTAAGAAAACAGGCTGGATTGATAGTGGTACAGTATTTAAATGTCAGACGTGGATTGTTCAAAAGGTATATCTCATACCTATTCTGACGAGCTGCGGTAAGATGCTGACCATTCGCCCCATATCCCTGGCATGGTACTGGTCATGGACCTGACGTGTAATATGAGGGCTTACCGAAGCTGACTGTGGCCATAAATGTGGTGATATTGTAACAAAATCGGCTGTACCTTCTTTTCCCGTGACTGTGGCTGTAACCTTGACTGGCCATTCGGTATCGAGTAATGGCCGGTATTTGTCCTCCAACTCCCTGTTTCGTCCAGTCCTGTCATAGGCCAGGGTAACGTGATGCAGTGACTGTTCAATGTCTAACGTCCACCACTGGGGGGGTGATAGAAATATAGCACTGTTGTCTCATCCTCCTCTTCGCTGATCCACCCACCCAAAGTCACTATATTGGAGCTCCTGCTGGTAAACTACCATTTCTGCCGCTTGTTGGGGTCGCAGATCATCCTTTTTCATTACATACTCAGTCTTAACCTTTGTAACTGAGCCTCCTTCTTGGCCTACACCCTCCTTCCAGTAAAATCTGACTGCTCTTGCCATCTGGGAAGGGTCGTTCTCTGTCCAATTCATGTTATTACATTTCACAGCAGTAACCACAGAAGGTGGTAGGCAATGCATTAACATAGCACAGTATTGAGGGGAATTCTGACCATTTTGATATGGCAAATCGCCTGACTGCCCCCGGTGGATTTCATTAAAATGCTCCAGAAATTCCTCTGGCTCGTCAATCTTCCTAGGTTTTAGGTCTAAGATAACAGAAAGATTTATGGGCCTTTGAAATGTGCTATTCAACGCATTCAAGATCTGTGTCCTTCTTTTCTCTATTTGCTCTCTTTTTTTAAAACTTAAAAATGTTTGAAAATTCAAATTGAATTACTGCAACTTGCAAGCTTAGCTCTGATCTCAACTCAGAACTAAATTTACAATTTGCTTAACACAAACTTGTATAACATTTACAACTTAATTATTTCTTTATCTTAACAAATTTTCTTTTAACAAGTTTTTTTTCTTTTACATACACATAAGTATTAGCAAAATCAACTATCATCTCCAGATTGACACTTTTTAAAATGGTGTCCATGATCTTCTTTAAGTTTCTATTAATCTCCAGATAAAATGAGATAAACCTTATTTCAAGTAAGTAAAACTTAAGATTCTGGCAATTTCAATCAATTGCTTTCGAAAATAATAACTTTTATCAAAGAGGTGGAGAAACCCGCTGGTTTCCTTTAATTAATTCAAAACGTAACTTTGCTGGTGTTCACTGACTCAAAGGAAAGGTATCCGATTACACTATGGCTGCTGCTGTTATCTCAAAGCCTGAGTGAGAAGCACTGTCTGTTTTCAACTCCGCCTGCTGCTGTTAACCCTTTGAGAGACTTCTGCTTCAACCAATATGCAGCATTCCTCACAATCTCAACTAGACCTCGGAACTTTACAGTCCAAGGAGACAATTTTAGCTTAATCAACTATATATTTAAAACACTCACACATAGAGTTGAACCATCTTCAGATTTAAAAACAGTTATACTGGACTGAACCTTCATTAATGAAGTCACATCAGCCTCTGAACCCATATAATAGACTGAACCTTCATTAATGAAGTCACATCAGCCTCTGAACCCATATAATAGACTGAACTAAAAGACAAAGGGATCTCTGCAAAATCAATTCAAATGGTATCAAGTTTCACATACTCGACGGACATAGGTCAGCCTATGTCCCTCCTGACCTGTTCGATCTATTCTGATTGGCTCACTTCCAATCCCTTTCTCTGGCCCCTATCAATGCAGCATCACTCTCATAGACACACCTCTTCCTGCTTTTTCCATGCGGTCTCAAACCCCTTTGTCCCTAACTGCCAGAATCAAAGTGGCTTATTTCTACATTACATTAACTAGTATCTCTAAAGTAACTATTTTATATCACATTCGTCATGACCAGCCCCGAAGTGACGGCCCTCACACACGAGAAAGCAGTAGAACAACTGGTAGAGAATGTTAAAACGGCTCAGCTAGCAGCCGCGGTACGATTAGGCACAAGAAAGAAACAGGGCAAGGCTTGTTTCGATAAGACAGTACATGCGACTGAGTTCAGTGTAGGACAGCAAGTCATTCTCTCCGTATCCAACCCCAGCACATTCCTGTCACCAAAGTATTCGGGTCCGTACTCCATTGCGGACAAAGTAAGCTCCTCCGTGTATAAAATAAAGTACCCCAATGGAAAGACTGCGTGGTTCCATATTAACCAGCTGAAGGCATATGGACCACAGTCGAACCACTCACACCACGTCATGCTCGACGCAGCAGACCACGCCCCACCCACAGCAAACGTAACCCTATCCTCCTCCAACACGTCCAGCCCAGCCACAGACTCAACCTCGACGCCACCCCCGAGCTATACATTCCGCCCCGGAACGCCCACAGACAGCAGCAGCAGCGACAGCGACTGTGCCTCAGACAACAGCCACAGCACGCCTCCCTACTATCCCCAGGCAACAGGACCCACACCCAGCGAATCTGACCACGATTCAAATGACCCCTTCCTCATCACATTCCTCAATAAACCCCACCAAAGACCACCGCCCTACGATTACGACCCCGATTCCGTCCCCACAGAACTAGACACCACCTTTTGGCACCGAGATAATTCGTACAGACTCGTCCGGAACTACGAGATGGACCCCAAATCGCACCATGCAGCCCTATCAGCCCTGATACATTCCAGAGTATAGCATCCGGGAGAAGATGGCGACTTTGAGTCTGACTCCCAAAGCGAGAACCCCTTTGCGACCCTGTTCGCAACCGATAACTGAGGTGTCCAGGTGATGTTTTAAAAAGGATCCGCTTGGGAGAAACGGTGTCCTTTCTGATGGAACCTGCAGCATGTTTAATGTTGTTTGTAGTGGTATTGTTAAATGTTGTTTGTAAGATCGAAAAAAAATCACGGCCCCCCGCCACCACCCTTCTGACGCCCACTGGCAGTCAGAGAAACTAGTTTGTCCCGGACGCTAGTTCAGGGGAACTAGTTTGTCCACAGAGACTTGTTAATGTCCCAGACGCCAGTTCAGGGGAACCCGTCTGTCGACAGAAAAACAAACCGTTCCTAACTGCCCTTCTGGTTTAAAGGTAAATCCAATACGGCAGCCCCCCACGATGACTACATTTTTGCCCGTTCTTGTCGGTTGTTCAGGCAGTGGAGAAACGGCATTGGGACCCGCCCTGCCTGGAAACCCCCCCTCTGGTCAGCTACACTCGGGTAGGGCACACACGGCATTGGTCACCGTCCTACCCGGGGACTCCATCCAAATCTTACCCGTCGCGGCCCATACGCACCTCATTTTGGCACTTTCTGTTCAAAAGGTTTTGTTTGTTTCAGGCGACCCTTAGGTTGCCATCCCTATGCTATTTACATCCTCAAACATTTGGATGGTAAATCGCACAGCCTGCGAGACGGCTCGCACTGGTTCAGTATTTGTAAATGTGTCTTGTCCTGAATATTCGGTTTTAAAAAAAAAAAAAATGAGGGAGTCACACATAGTGACAAATTGTAAAGGGAGAATTGGCACTGAAGGACAGAAATACAAACAGACGAGATATTAAACCAAGATAGTAACAGAAACTATGCTTGATCCCACAGAACCCCAGAAGCTCCAGGAAAAGAGACAAAATGAAGAGAAGAGAAAGAAGAAGAACCATGAGAACATCCTCCGTGTTGCTCATCACCATAATGAACATTTGGTTGCGCGTGAACGCGAACCCCCTGACCCCAAACCCCCCAGCCGTTAATGATTCACTTCCCCATAGCACCCAGAGCCCAGTCACAAGCGACACCACACCATCTTGGTGTGACAGGTTTATAACCTGGTACTCCCTGTCCTACTTGATAGAATCCCTACTGGTATTGGCGATACTCTACTGCATCGTGCAGACTATTCGTCTGAGAAAATGGCGAAGGAGAGCGTACCGCGCACGCACCCCGGTATATAGGATAAGAGCCCCTATTTTTGTTTGTGACCAGACCCCCGACCCCCACGATCTATAATAAAGGACATTCGTTTGCGTTCTTTTTTGTGAATAAAGAAATGTGTTTCATGAGCGATTGTACAATCCTGAGCTTGACTGCCAAGGCAGGAGAAATGTGAATAATGCTGCTATGATTTTGTGTGTATTGGTTAAGAAGTTAATATGATTGAATGTTTGAGTGAGTGTAGTTTAGTGAGGACAGTTAGAGGTACCGTTTTTCTTATTTTGTAATGCATGTCCCTGTTTTGACATAGCGCCACTTAGAATGTTAGTTAAAATTTTCTTGCATAGTTATGATCAGTGCAGAGGCCATAGAAGAGTGCTCGCCGGGTCAGGGAATGAAGACAACGCAGTTATGTGATCCTTCACGCTTCGTGTTAGGATCACAAGGAGGGTGTGTAGCCACCTGAGTTGGCCACTTCCCGACTTAAAATGGAGAACTGCAAAGGCTGAAGGGAAATTCAGCCAACACAGGCAGAAACTAACAGGGGCAAGTTTACTGTGTATTAGACTCTGCAGAAACCCAGACAGCATCGATACAAGCAGCCATCTGCATAGTAATGTAGCAGCCATCTACATAGTAATGAGCGATCCCCGGGAACAATCAAAACATTTTAAGGTAAACAAAGCCAAGCCAGACTCATCGGCGCCAGCAGGAGCCAACACAAAAGAGGTTAACGGACACTTAAAGACCGCCCAACGATCAGGGAACCGCTCCAGCATAGGAGAAATCGAACCAAGCAATTGGAACAAAGTCTATGGAGGGAGGTGGCAGAGGCCATCAGCGCTGTGGCCCTGACACCACGGACAGGCACCCAGTGCACAAGAAGGTGAACGACCTCGTCAGGGCAGCCAGGGTGAGCCCCCCCCCTCCCCGATATCCATATCCCCCATTCCCCATATCCCCCTCCCCATATCCCCCTCCCCCATATCCCCCCTCCCCATATCCCCCATATCCTCCCTCCCCATATCCCCCATATCCCCCCTCCCCATATCCCCCATATTCCCCCTCCCCATATCCCCCCTCCCGCATATCCCCATATCCCCCCTCCCCATATCCCCCCTCCCCCATATCCCCCACCCCCATATCCCCCCTCCCCCATATCCCCAAGTGAATCCAGCCCTAACCTTAACCTCTGCAATGCACGCGCAACCGATGGCGTGCATTCATATACCTGCCTAACACTGTTGCCTTTTACCCCTGACAGCCTCCCCCTCCCCCCCCCCACAGGAGAAGCGCGCACACAACACCAGGGGGCATGTGAGGACTGGAGGAGGCCCCGCTGATGAGAGGCCACTGACCGAACACGAGGAAAGGGCCCTGGAACTGGCTGGAGGACCTGAGGATCGGGAGGTTGCTGATGCAGAAGTCGGGGGCATAGTAGCAAGTGAGCCACCGACAGCCCGTCCCCATATACCCCCTCCCCTATATCCCCCTCCCCATATCCCCCCTCCCCATATCCCCCATATCCCCCCTCCCCATATCCCCCCTCCCCCATATCCCCCCTCCCCCATTACCCCCCTCTCCCATATCCCCCTCCCCCATATCCCCCCTCCCCATAGCCCCCTCCCCAATATCCCCCCTCCCCCATATCCCCCATATACCCCCTCCCCCATATCCCCCATATACCCCCTCCCCCATATCCCCCATATCCCCCCCTCCCCCATATCCCCCCTCCCCCATATCACCTGATCACCGCCTGCGTGTCTAACCATGCATGCTTCATTGTGTATCGCAGGAGCAAACGTCGAAGCACCCATCCCCGCAGATGTGGACCGCCTGGTGGATGCCCCTCGGAGACCACGGGATACGGAGAGATCCAGACCCTCTGGCACGCCACGCCCGCATGATGCCCCTCGGAGACCACAGGAGACGGAGAGACCCGGACCCTCTGGCACGCGATGCCCGCATGATGCCCCTCAGAGACCATGGGTGACGGAGAGACCCGGACCCTCTGGCACGCGACGCCCACATGATGCCCCTCAGAGACCACGGGAGACGGAGAGACCCGGACCCTCTGGCACGCGACGCCCGCATGATACCCCTCAGAGACCACGGGAGACGGAGAGACCTGGAGCAACAGGGAGACGACGCACCCGTCTCGTGCGGATGCGGCGACGCAGGCGTGTGCCACCAAGCGACGAGAGGGGCAGCCACAGGCCCCCGTCACAGCCGAGCCACGAAATCACAACCCAGGACACCCCTACCCAGGACATCCCTACCCGGGACACCCCTACACGGGACAGCACTACCCAGGAAGACGAAATACCGGACAGTGACTCAGAGTGGATGGGTGGAGACGAACCCCCACCCCAAAGGGCCATGGACTCAGAGTCGGACGATGCGCACGACACAACGCCACTGCTGTCACCAACACCCCCCACCATCGCAGAGACGCTCACCTCGGTTGGGCACTTTAGTGATGAGGCGTCTGGTACACTCACTGGTGCGCACAACAGAGCCGTCCGGGTATAGCAGGTGGAGGTAGGAGCAGCAGAGGGGCCGGGCGGTCGGAGGGCAGCCCAGCCCAAGCGAACATCTGCCGCTCAGATGGATCCCGGGTTCCTGGAGTTACCACACCCACCCATAGGACCGATGCATCCACCGAACCTGGGACGAGCGAAGAGGGTAACGGCCAGCTTCCGGCGGCTGCAGTCGCAGGTGGAGGAGTCCACCCGCGTCCAGGAGCTGGGAGTGGTGCCGGTCATGCGTGCCACCCAGGCTGACACCGCACGGGTGGCGTCCACGGTGGAGGCAATGGGTACGACGGTGTCAGACATGGGGAGCGGTTTGCGAGGCCTGGGGCTTTCCGTGCAGGCGGCGTCTGTGGCCCAGGACATGGCTGCCCTCTCACAGGAGGCCATGAGCCAGCGGCAGATGGCAGAGGGTCTCAACTCCGTGGCACAGTCCCAGCAGGCAATGGCCCAGTCTCTGCAGGCCAAGGCCCAGTCTCAGCAGGCCATCGCTGAGGGCATCGGCGCCATTGCCCATGTGCTAGCCGGCGTCGCACAGTCACAGACAGGGATTGCTAACTCCCTGAGCTCCATGGCTGCAAACCTGCAGACCCTTGTCGATACCAGCACGGGCCTCCAGGACTGGCAGCGCCAGATGTCGGGGGGGCGTCGGATGGCCAATCCGTTTGCATCCCCCACCCATGTAGAGGCCTGGGGGCCATCGGGCACCCTGAGGGAGGAGGAGGTGCTGGGGCCCGTTCCGGGTCCCATTTTAGGGGAGGTCCCGGAACACCTCAACACCTCGGGCTCCCCCCCTTCCGTCCCAGGTGCATCGGGTGGGCAACGGGCAGGACAGGCTGGCAGCTCGCCATCCCAGTCGCCCGGGCCGCAGCCTGGCCCATCTAGGCCAGGACGCCCCAGGAAACGGCCGCCAAAGGGATCCCGTGTCAGAGGGCAGGAATCACAGGAGTCCACCTCCAGTTCTGCTGTATCGTCTGGGGAAACACCTAGGCGTAGTCAAAGGGCCCATAAGGCCAAACAATTAGACACTGATTAAGTTGGCACGGGTGCAGGGCACAGATGAGTTTTAGGGGCTAGGGCACGTGCATGAACTGCTTTGGTTATTAAAGTCAATGTTACACCTACAGAAGGTGCCTTTGTGCTCTGTCCAAAGCGTGCGGGGGGTGTCATGTACGTTGAGCGCAAGTGTGTGTGTGAGGGGTGGTCTTACCTCAGCCCCAGGTGAGTCTGCCCCCTTCCCCCTGGGCCGCTATCAACATCCCCCCGGGCAGAGGACGGGACCGTGCGCTGCAGTGTCACAGCCGCATGCAGGGATGGTCCGGGTGGATGGTGGCACTGTGGCCATGGGTCAGACATCGTCCAACGATGTGGAGCCAAGAGCTCATCGCAGGGCGGGTTGTCATCATCCTCCATGGCCTGCAATAGACACGCGTCCACCGGCAACTGTGTGAGCCCGGCCGTTGTGCCGCAGGTGGATCGGCAATGGGGGGGGGGGGGTGGTGTGCATGCGGGTGGGGTGGGTGGGGTTGGGGAGGGGGGTGAGGGTGCTGGGTGGGTGGATGGGTGGGGGGTGTGGGTGGTCGGCTGTTGCCATGGTGTGCGGTCTGTGGCCGTACTACCCGATTCCCACGCCCATCTAGTCAGTGAAGCGGGCGTCTATCAGCCTGTCGCGTGCCCGCTGGGCCAGCCGGTAACGGTGGACAGCCACCCGCCCGTGTCTAGCCCGTCTGCCCTGACCATTGCCCCCATCCCCCTCATCTGGGGAGGACTGCGCCTCTTCCTGCTGCTCCTCCACTCCGCCGTCCTCTGCCTGCGGCACATCGCCCCTCTGCTGGGCTATGTTGTGCAGGACGCAGCACACCACAATGATGCGGCTGACCCTATCTGACCGATACTGGAGGGTGCCCCCAGAGAGGTCCAGGCACCTGAAACGCATCTTCAGCACGCCAAAGCACCTCTCTATCACTCCCCTTGTCGCTACATGGGCATCATTGTAGCGGTTCTCCGCCTCATTGTTTGGCCTCCGTATAGGCGTCATCAGCCACGATCGCAATGGGTAACCCCTGTCGCCCAGCAACCAGCCCCTCAGCCGGGGATGGCATCCCTCATACATGCCGGAGATGTATGACCGCGACAACACGTATGAGCCGCGTACACTGCCCGGGTAACGGGCGCAGACGTGCAGGATCCTCATGCGGTGGTCGCAGACCACCTGTATGTTCATCGAATAGGTCCCCTTCCTATTGGTGAACACGGCCCTGTTATCTGCGGGTGGCCGCACCACGACGTGCATCCCATCGATCGCGCCCTGGACCATGGGGAACCCGGCCACAGCAGAGAAGCCCACGGCCCGGGCATCTTGGCTGGCCCGGTCCACAGGGAAGCGGATGTAGCGGTGCGCAATGGCATATAGGGCGTCTGTCACTGCCCGGATGCACTGGTGCACCGATGTCTGCGATATGCCGGACAGGTCCCCACCTGGCGCCTGGAATGACCCCGTTGCATAAAAGTTCAGGGCCACCGTAACCTTGACGGACACGGGGAGAGGGTGTCCCCCACCAGTGCCAGCAGGTGGCAGATGTGAAGCCGGGGGGGGGGCACTGTGCAAGGGAAGACACTTTTTAAAAAACATTTAAAAAAAATTATTCTCCTTTTTCGCATTTTCTCCCACAATTACATCCATCAACAATAAACAATAATCAGCAAGATATGTCAATGCCCATAATAACAACGATCCCATCTACCCACCAATCCCCAAACCTCTACATAAACAAATGACAAAAAGGAATCAGGGATTACCCGTAGTCACCCTTAATCTTACACAGCTCCCCCCCCCCCCCCCCCCGCCCCCCACCCCCCACCCCGCCCCCCACCGCAGGTCTCCAGCTCCTCCTGTCCACTGCCTCTTGTAAAACTCCTCCTCCCAACCTCGGTTCCTTCCCCCCAACTTTCCACCCCGGCTAGACCACTCGGACCCTGTTCTGCCAGGCTCCGATGGCCGCAGCCCCTCCCCCCACCTCACTCCCGTTCACTGGCCGGCTTAAACCGGCCAGCGTGGAGGCCCCCGCCCGGGTCCTTTTCCCACTTGCCCGGCCCAAGGAAAGCCCAAAGATCCCCTTTTAGCACACAAACCCCGCATATCCACCTACACCCCAAAGAGCCCTCATTTCGAGTGAAAGTCCCGTCCCTTCCCTTGTCCAAATATATACCACATTGGCTCCTTTAATCTCTACACCCGCGCGCAGTGATACAAAAAAGAAGAAAATACAATCATGAGGTTACATCGGCACATGGCCATTCCTCAATTTGTCAGTTCTGCCACAGTTCTTCTGCTTTCGCAAACTCCTCCGCTGCTTCCGCCGTTCCAAAATAAAAGTCCCTAAGCTTTTGCCCTCCGGGGATGTCCCGGAGGACTGGAGAATAGCCAATGTTGTTCCTCTGTTTAAGAAGGGTAGCAAGGATAATCCCGGGAGCTACAGGCCAGTGAGCCTTACTTCAGTGGTAGGGAAATTACTGGAGAAAATTCTTCGAGACAGGATCTACTCCCATTTGGAAGCAAATGGACGTATTAGTGAGAGGCAGCACGGTTTTGTGAAGGGGTGGTCGTGTCTCACTAACTTGATAGAGTTTTTCGAGGAGGTCACTAAGATGATTGATGCAGGTAGGGCAGTGGATGTTGTCTATATGGACTTCAGTAAGGCCTTTGACAAGGTCCCTCATGGTAGACTAGTACAAAAGGTGAAGTCACACGGGATCAGGGGTGAGCTGGCAAGGTGGATACAGAACTGGCTAGGCCATAGAAGGCAGAGAGTAGCAATGGAAGGATGCTTTTCTAATTGGAGGGCTGTGACCAGTGGTGTTCCACAGGGATCAGTGCTGGGACCTTTGCTCTTTGTAGTATATATAAATGATTTGGAGGAAAATGTAACTGGTCTGATTAGTAAGTTTGCAGACGACACAAAGGTTGGTGGAATTGCGGATAGCGATGAGGACTGTCGGAGGATACAGCAGGATTTAGATTGTTTGGAGGCTTGGGCGGAGAGATGGCAGATGGAGTTTAATCCGGACAAATGTGAGGTAATGCATTTTGGAAGGTCTAATGCAGGTAGGGAATATACAGTGAATGGTAGAACCCTCAAGAGTATTGAAAGTCAAAGAGATCTCGGAGTACAGGTCCACAGGTCATTGAAAGGGGCAACACAGGTGGAGAAGGTAGTCAAGAAGGCATACGGCATGCTTGCCTTCATTGGCCGGGGCATTGAGTATAAGAATTGGCAAGTCATGTTGCAGCTGTATAGAACCTTAGTTAGGCCACACTTGGAGTATAGTGTTCAATTCTGGTCGCCACACTACCAGAAGGATGTGGAGTCTTTAGAGAGGGTGCAGAAGAGATTTACCAGAATGTTGCCTGGTATGGAGGGCATTAGCTATGAGGAGCGGTTGAATAAACTCGGTTTGTTCTCACTGGAACGAAGGAGGTTGAGAGGAGACCTGATAGAGGTATACAAAATTATGAGGGGCATAGACAGAGTGGATAGTCAGAGGCTTTTCCCCAGGGTAGAGGGGTCAATTACTAGGGGGCATAGGTTTAAGGTGAGAGGGGCAAGGTTTAGAGTAGATGTACGAGGCAAGTTTTTTACGCAGAGGGTGGTGGGTGCCTGGAACTCGCTACCGGAGGAGGTGGTGGAAGCAGGGACGATAGTGACATTTAAGGGGCATCTTGACAAATACATGAATAGGATGGGAATAGAGGGATACGGTCCCAGGAAGTGTAGAAGATTGTAGTTTAGTCGGGCAGCATGGTCGGCATGGGCTTGGAGGGCCGAAGGGCCTGTTCCTGTGCTGTACATTTCTTTGTTCTTTGTTCTTTTGTTCTTTGTAAGTCACCCTCAGCTTCGCTGGATATACAATGCCGCACCGCACCTTGCTAATGTACAGTGCCCTCTTCACCCGGTTGAAGGCAGCCCGCCTCCTTGCCAGCTCCACCGTAAAGTCCTGATATACACGTATACCAGCTCCAGCCCACTGCACCACCCGCTTCTGCTTGGCCCAGCTCAGGACCTTCTCCTTCACTCTGTACCTACGGAAGCACAGAGTCACTGCCCTTGGCGGCTCACTCGCCTTTGGTACAGGCCTCCACGACCGATGAGCCCGATCCAGTTCATATCGGGAGGGGTCCTCCCCTTCCCCCAATAGTTTTGCCAGCATTGCGGCAAAATACTCAAGTCGGCTTCGGTCCTTCAACTCCTTCGGGCAGCCCCACAATCCTCAAATTCTGTCGCCTGGATCTGTTTTCCAGGTCTTCCATTTTTCCTCGCAGATCCTTGTTAGTATCCATCACCTTCCGCATCTCCTTCCCCATCGAGGCAAGTTGATAACCGTGCTGCAATAACGTCTCCTCCACTTCCTTCAGCGCCTCCCCTTGCTCTCGCACCTCCGCCACTGCGCTCGCCACCTCCGTCCTCACCGGGGAAACCGCCTCCTCCACCAGCGCACTCAAAACCTCCCTCATCTCCTTCCTCACCGTCTCCATGCATTTCGCAATCTGCGCCAACTGCTTTTCGAATTCCGCAGCCATCACCTTAGTTATTTCTTCAGCCGTAAGCAGTGCGGCCTTCCCTGGTGCCCCAGCCTCCATTTTTCCTGGTGACCCCGCGGTGACCTTTCCACTCCCCGACGGACCTCCAGCTGTTTTTTTTCCGGCCGTTTTCTTGCTCACCCGCGACATTTTTCTTTGTTCTTTTTTTCCTCCTGTGTCTTCACTGTGCCTCCTCCGTGCCTTCTCCCTGCTTCTGCCGCCTCCGTGGACCCTGGGGCCGGGCTTAAAGCCCCGAAAATGCCGTTCCCGAACAGGAGCCCTCCATTGTGCGGCCGCCTCCCGCCCGCCGTCACCGGAAGTCTGGGAAGACACTTGTTTGTAAATGTATGTGTTGGTTTTGTAATTTGTTACTTGTGAATTAATTGTTGAATGTAAAAAAATTTGAAAGTCTAACCATTTTTAAAAATGTTAAAATAATGTTGTGGGGTCATTTCCATTCACCTGGTGAATTCAGGTTTCACAATGCAGTACAGTGATCTGAATAATTATGAATTTGCAATTCTCTACGTGTGCAATGAACGAGCTGCATCCTGAAAATACAGAAATATGACATTTTTTGATACTGCAGCTGCCTGCCTATTCGTGTCTCTTTGGGGTTAAGCTCTGACCTTTCCTACAGGTTCTGGTTTATGACGGGTAATTGTCACCATTCAGGAATTGCTTTCTGGTTTTACTTTTCAAGTCCCAACTCGAGATCGGTGCAATTTCCTTCCACTGCTGTCGACTTGGCGTTTCAACCATTAATCTGATCTCTTTCATGTCTTGGCTGAAATAGGAGTTGCACACACCTAGTTGTCGGTGGGAGTGCCGCTACCTGAGGCAGGATCATCTTGTCTGAACAAAGTGATACAAGTTCAAGCAATTCTTGATTGGAAAACACTGCTGAGGAACTGACAGCTGTTCATAAAGGATTAACTCTGCATTGTGAGAAATCACAAGAAATGCCAGTCATGTAGCAACTGGAAGATTGGCTTCATCCATGAATTAAGCATTGCTGAGTTCAGTGATCTCTATTGAGAGTGCCTCAGGGCAAGTACAAGGGTGTGGGATTATTCGTTAGCTCTATCAAAGAACCGGTTTCTATAAACTCACGTTAACACCTGTGTTGCGAGTGTGCGGTCTCCAGAGAACATAGAACATAGAACAGGCCCTTCATTTATCCGAATCTAAGATCAACCTAACCTCCACCCCTTCAATTTATTGCTGTCCATGTGCCTGTCCAAGAGTCGCTTAAATGTCCCAATGACTCTGACTCCACCACCTCTGCTGGCAGTGCGTTCCACACACCCACCACTCTCTGTGTAAAGAACCTCTTTCTTCTCCCCTATACCTTCCTCCAATCACCTTAAAATGATGTCCCCTCCTGACAGCCATTTCCGCCCTGGGGAAAGGTCTCTGGCTATCCACTCTATCCATGTCTCTCATCACCTTGTACACCTCTCTCAAGTCACCTCTCTTCCTTCTTCGCTCCAGTGAGAAAAGCCCGAGCTCCCTCAACCTTTCTTCACAAGACATGCTCTCCAGTCCAGGCAGCATCCTTGTAAATCTCCTCTGCACCCTCTCCAAAGCATCCACATCCTTCCTATAATGAGGCGACCAGAACTGGACACAATATTCCGAGTGTGATCTAACCAGGGTTTTATAAAGCTGCAGCAAAACCTCGCGGCTCTTAAACTCAACCCCCCTGTTAATGAAAGCCAACACACCATACGCCTTCTTAACAACCCCATCAACCTGGGTGACAACTTTGAGGGATCTATGTACGTGGACCTCAAGATCCCTCTGTTCCTCCACACTTCCAAGAATCCTGCCTTTAATCCTGTTTTCAGCATTCAAATTCGATTCATTCCAAAATGAATCACTTCACATTTATCTGGGTTGAACTCCATCTGCCATTTCTCAGCCCAGCTCTACATCGTGTCAATGTCCTGTTGTAACCTGCAACAACCCTCAACACTATCTACAACTCCACCAACCTTTGTGTCATCGGCAAACTTACTAACCCACCCTTCCACTTCCTCATCCAAGTCATTTATAAAAACCACAAAGAGCAGAGGTCCCAGAACAGATCCCTGCGGGACATCTCTGGTCACTGACCTCCAGGCGGAATACTTTCCATCCACTACCACTCGCTGTCTTCTTATGGCCAGCCAATTCTGTATCCAGACAGCCAAATTTCCCTGTATCCCATGCCCCCTAACTTTCTGAATGAGCCTACCATGGGGAACCTTATCAAGAAGGGACGGCTGGTAAGTGGGAGGCTTTGAAAGTGTGTTAACCAGAACTCAGGGTAAGCACATTCCTTTTAGAGTGAAAGGTAAGGCTGGTAAAAGTAGGCAACCCTGGATGACTCAGGATATTGAGGTCCTGGGCAAAAAGAAGAAGGAGGCATGTGACATGCATGTGATCAAATGGATCCCTTGAAGAGTATAAGGCTTGTCAGAGTAGAGTGAAGAGAGAAATCAGGAAGGCAAAAAGGGGACGTGAGATTGCTTTGGCAGATAAGGCAAGGGAGAATCGAATGAGTTTCTACAAATACATAAAGGACAAAAGAGTGACTAGGGAGAGAGTCGGGCCTCTTAATGATCGACAAGGTCATCTATGTGCAGATGCACAAGAGATGGTATTTACTGTTGAGAAAGACATGGATGTTAGGGAACTTGGGGAAATAAATAGTGATGTCTTGAGGAGTGTACATATTACAGAGAAAGAGGTGCTGGAAGTCTTAAAGCGCATCAATAAATCCCCGGGATGCCTTCTCTACCTGCATGTGCCTCAGCACTATCTGAATCTCCTCCAGGCCCAGTGATGCCTCCAGATCCTCCCACAACTCCTCCCCCACCATGGGAAACTCCCAACCCCCAAGAACTCTGCCATCCCCCATTCGTCCTCCGGAGGCTCCGACCAATACGACCTCTCATAAAAGGCCGTAAACACTCCATTCACCTTATCCGGGGCGGAGACCAGGCTACCCTCCCCATCCCTAACTTGAACAATCTCCATGGCCATTTCCTACCGCCTTAGTTGGTGAACCAAGAGACAGCTGCCCATCTCCCCGTCCTCATACACCGCCCTTTTTCCCACCTCAGTAGCCGCACCGCCCTGTCCATGGACGGAAGGGCAAACTGCATTCGCAGTTTTTTTCTGCACATCAAAACCTCTGGGGTCGGGTCCCTCGCATATCTATGATCCACCCCCACAATCTCATCTACCAGTTTCTGTTGCTCGTCCCTCACCTGCCCATCTCTTGTGCCTTATACACTATGACACCTCCCCTGATCACAACCTTCAGCGCCTCCCACAAAGTTGAGGACGAGACTATCCCGTTCCACACACTCCTGTATGGCCCTCAAAATCCTCACGCAAAACCCTGAGTCCAACAGCTACTCTACATCTAATCGCCACCCCCATACAACACACCCAACCGACCCCCAGCATCAGGTCCACCCAATGTGGGGCATGGTCTGAAATAACCATAGCTGAGAACTCAGTCTTCTTCACCCCAGAGAGAAGAATTCAACTCAATAAAATAATCAATCCTCGAATACACCTTGTGTATCAAGGGGATAAAAGAGAACTCCTTCTCCAGGGGCAGCACGGTAGCCTTGTGGTTAGCACAATTGCTTCACAGCTCCAGGGTCCCAGGTTCGATTCCAGCTTGGGTCACAGTCTGTGCGGAGTCTGCACATCCTCCCCGTGTGTGCGTGGGTTTCCTCCAGGCGCTCCGGTTTCCTCCCACAGTCCAAAGATGTGCAGGTTAGGTGGATTGGCCATGATAAATTGCCCTTAGTGTCCAAACTTGCCCTTAGTGTTGGGTGGGGTTACTGGGTTATGGGGATAGGGTGGCGGTGTTGACCTTGGGTAAGGTGCTCTTTCCAAGAGCCGGTGCAGACTCGATGGGCCGAATGGCCTCCTTCTGCACTGTAAATTCTATGATTCTATGATTCCCCAGGGTGCAGTGGATCTGCCCCACCCCCCGCCTCTCCATAAACGCAGACCCAACCAGGACCAATAACTTCGGCCTGGAGCGATCCACCTTCAGGGCCAACACACAGTTCAAATCACCCCCCCCAAAATCTAGTGGTGGGTGTCCAGATCCGGTACTGTAGCCAACAACTGCCTCATAAATAACACACCGGCCCTATTTGGGGCATACATGTTCACTAAGACCACCCAATTCCTCTCTAATACACCTGCAACCATCATGTACCATCAGCAATGACCCTCTCCGCCGGAACTGAACCCGCTGATTGATTAGAATCGCCACCCCCGGACCTACTATCAAAGTCTGACTGAAACACCAGGTTCACCCAGATTTTCAAGAGCCCAGCCTGGTCCCATACTCACAATTGGGTCTCTTGTAAAACACCACATCAGTTCCCAGACTTTAACTGTGCAAAAACCCTCGCGGTGTTTACTGGTCTCCCTCCCCACCCCGGTCACCCGTTCACCCCCCCCCCCCCCCGCACCCCCCCCCCCCCCTCCGCACCCCCCACCCCCCACCCCACCCCCCACCCCACCCCCCACCCCCAGGCCTGACAGGTGACTAACCTTGTCGGAGGCCTCTCAACCCCTCCCAAACCCCTCACTCTCGAGTCAGACTGTACCACCGTGATGCCTCATACCTTCATCACCAGTTCCTAGGCCCCAAGCCTATCTAAGATGGCTATCTGCCCCACCCAGCGGGCGAGACAAAGAAAATTCCCTGGTCATTGTTAGCTCCCTACCCCCCCCCCCCCTCAACGCTCCTAACCCCCTCCCTTCCTCCGCCAAGCTGGCAGGCTGCCTGCCTGCCCCTGTCGAACAAACCGTCTAGACTCATTGAGCCTTGCCAAACTGGCCCAACAGGTCAGAGCCCCTCCTCCACTCCACTCCCATTCCCTCCCATAGCCTACCCCTTAGTGTGTCCCAGGGGTGTCCCCATACCCCGCCCAAAAGGCCAACAATACCATCTCCCTAGCCCATCCTCCTGACTCCCTTCCCCTGCATCCTGAACATGCTCCCCTTCCCCACCAATTACCAAATCCACCCAAGCTCCTGGCCTCAAGGAAAATCCCCTACCCACCTCCAAGAATAAGAACAAAGATAATATATTGCAATATTTACAACCCACCCAACCCGACTTTCACATACACAATCCCAGCAGCCCTCCTCAGTCCAGTCCCAGGCCTTTATTCTGATGAAGCCCCCCCCACCCTAACGACCCCCCACGCCCACCCCTCCCCTCCCCCCACCCCCCACCCAACTGAGAGATCCTCTCTGAAAAGCACTCGGTTGGTCTCAGTCTTCGGCCCCTCGGGCAGGGCCACCACTCTGAGATTCAGGTGCCTCATACTGTTCCCCAAATCTTCAACATTAGCCTTCAGGCCCTTATTCCTCTCCGACATGAGCAACACCTCAGCGTCCAACAAGACAAACTGAGCCCGTGCCTCGGCAAGGCCTCCTCCCCGCCCTCCAGTGTCTCCCCTGGCTCCTTCACAGCTTTGGCTGTCTAGCTCCCGCATCGGGCCCAACGCCTCCTCGATGGTGACTTCAAACGGCTCTTTAATCTCCTTTCCTTGCTGTTCAAGTTGCCATCTGTCTGTCTTTCAAACTTCTCCAACTCCTGCACCATCACTTCAGCCAATGTCACCAACGTGATGGGTGTGGCCGCCCCCACCACCTGTCTTTTTTGCCGAGGCTTTTGACATTCCTCTGTCGAGTATTGTTCCTGCTGGGTTCGAACACTGGATTCTCCGATTCTACGGCGATGTTCGCAGGATCCGCCTGGTCGTTCTGGGCCAGAAAGTCGGCACTGCCCCCGCACCGATCCTCCGCCCGGTGGCGGGCGAGTAGCCATGCAGCGTAAGGCTTTACATGTCGATATGGACACAGATTGGCCGGTCCGTGGCCACGTACGGATCCAGCCTGCTGAAAACTGCCTCCCCCTGTAACACCCCTTGCCACCCCCGACCACCCCCCACCTGTCACCCCAGGCCCCGCCGAAGCCCCCCTGCCAGCGGAACGCCCCCCCCCCCGACTGTGGCGGCGCTGCACGGTCCGCAGCCACCGTGCGAGGTCCCTGAACGTTGTGTCGACACACGCCCCCCCATGTCGTCGGGGACTCAGCCCTTCGGGGGCAGAGCATTGGGGGAGGGCCTCGGTGATGTCCGGAAGCCGTCCATAGGGCAGGCAGCGTACTCCCGGAGTGCGAGTAACCCCATGGTTATAGTGAGTAACCCCATGGTGATAGTGTGTGACCCCATGGTGATCGTGAGTGACCCCATGGTGATAGTGTGTGACCCCATGGCTATAGTGAGTGACCCCATGGTGATCGTGAGTGACCCCATGGTGATACTGTGTGACCCCATGGTTATAGTGAGTGACCCCATGGTGATAGTGTGTGACCCCATGGTGATACTGTGTGACCCCATGGTTATAGTGAGTGACCCCATGGTGATAGTGTGTGACCCCATGGTGATACTGTGTGACCCCATGGTTATAGTGTGTGACCCCATGGTTATAGTGAGTGACCCCATGGTGATAGTGTGTGACCCCATGGTGATACTGTGTGACCCCCATGGTTATAGTGGGTGACCCAATGGTGATACTGTGTGACCCCATGGTTATAGTGAGTGACCCCATGGTGATAGTGTGTGACCCCATGGTGATACTGTGTGACCCCATGGTTATAGTGAGTGACCCCATGGTGATAGTGTGTGACCCCATGGTGATACTGTGTGACCCCATGGTTATAGTGAGTGACCCCATGGTGATAGTGTGTGACCCTATGGTGATACTGTGTGACCCCATGGTTATAGTGAGTGACCCCATGGTGATAGTGTGTGACCCCATGGTGATACTGTGTGACCCCATGGTTATAGTGAGTGACCCCATGGTGATAGTGTGTGGCCCTATGGTGATACTGTGTGACCCCATGGTTATAGTGAGTGACACCATGGTGATAGTGTGTGACCCCATGGTGATACTGTGTGACCCCATGGTTATAGTGAGTGACCCCATGGTGATAGTGTGTGACCCCATGGTGATACTGTGTGACCCCATGGTTATAGTGAGTGTGCCCATGGTGATAGTGAGTGACCTCAAGGTGATAGTGAGTAACCCCATGGTGATAGAGTGTGAGCCCATGGTGATAGTGTGTGACCCCATGGTGATAGTGAGTGACCCGATGGTGATAGTGTGTGACCCCCATTGTGATAGTGTGTGACCCCCATGGTGATTGTGAGTGTGCCCATGGTGATAGTGAGTGACCCCATGTTGATAGTGAGTGCCCATGGTGATAGTGTGTGAGCCCATGGTGATAGTGAGTAAGCCCATGGGATAGTGAGTGTGCCCATGGTGATAGTGAGTGAGCCCATGGTGATAGTGAGAGTGCCCATGTTGATAGTGAGTGCCCATGGTGATCGTGAGTGTGCCCATGGTGATAGTGGGTGTGCCCATGGTGATAGTGAGTGTGCCCATGGTGATAGTGAGTGAGCCCATGGGATAGTGAGTGTGCCTATGGTGATAGTGAGTGCACCCATGGTGTTAGTGTGTAAACCCATGGTGATAGTGAGTGTGCCCCTGGTGATAGTGAGTGTGCCCATGGTGATAGTGTGTAAACCCATGGTGATAGTGAGTGTGCCCATGGTAATAGTGTGTGAGCCCACGGTGATTGTGAGTATGCCCATGGTGATAATGAGTGAGCCCATGGTGATAGTGAGTGTGCCCATGGTGATAGTGAGTGAGCCCATGGTGATAGTGAGTGTGCCTATGGTGATAGTGAGTTTGCCCATGGTGATAGTGAGTGTGCCCATGGCGATAGTGAGTAAACCCATGGTGCTAGTGAGTGTGCCCATGGTGATCGTGAGTGAGCCCATGGTGATAGTGAGTGAGCCAATGGTGATAGTGAGTGTGCCCGGGGTGATAGTGAGTGTGCCCATGGCGATAGTGAGTAAGTCCATGGCGCTAGTGAGTGTGCCCATGGTGATAATGAGTGTGCCCATGGTGATAGTGAGTGTGCCCATGGTGATAGTGAGTGAGCCCATGGTGATAGTGAGTGAGCCCATGGTGACAGTGAGTGGCCCCATGGTGATAGTGTGTGACCCCATGGTGATAGTGTGTGACCCCATGGTGATAGTGAGTGTGCCCATGGTGATCGTGAGTGATCCCATGGTGATAGTGAGTGTGCCCATGGTGATAGTGTGTGAGCCCATGGTGATAGAGTGTGAACCCATGATGATAGTGAGTGTGCCCATGGTGATAGTGTGTGAGACCATGGTGATAGTGAGTGTGCCCATGGTGATAGTGAGTGTGCCAATGGTGATAGTGAGTGTGCCCCTGGTGATAGTGAATGTGCCCATGTTGATAGTGAGTGCCCATGGTGATCGTGTGTGTGCCCATGGTGATACTGAGTGTGCCCATGGTGATAGTGAGTGAGCCCATGGTGATAGTGTGTGACCCCATGGTGATAGTGAGTGACCCGATGGTGATAGTGTGTGACCCCCATGGTGATAGTGTGTGACCCCCATGGTGATTGTGAGTGTGCCCATGGTGATAGTGAGTGACCCCATGCTGATAGTGTGTGACCCCATGGTGATAGTGAGTGACCCCATGGTGATAGTGTGTGACCCCATGGTGATAGTGTGTGACCCCATGGTGATAGTGAGTGTGCCCATGGTGATAGTGAGTGATCCCATGGTGATAGTGAGTGTGCCCATGGTGATAGTGTGTGAGCCCATGGTGATAGTGTGTGAACCCATGATGATAGTGAGTGTGCCCATGGTGATAGTGTGTGAGACCATGGTGATAGTGAGTGTGCCCATGGTGATAGTGAGTGTGCCAATGGTGATAGTGAGTGTGCCCCTGGTGATAGTGAGTGTGCCCATGTTGATAGTGAGTGACCATGGTGATCGTGTGTGTGCCCATGGTGATACTGAGTGTGCCCATGGTGATAATGTGTGTGCCCATGGTGATAGTGAGTGAGCCCATGGGATACTGAGTGCGCCTATGGTGATAGTGAGTGAGCCCATGGTGATAGTGAGTAAATCCATGGTGATAGTGAGTGTGCCCATATTGATAGTGAGTGCCCATAGTGATCGTGAGTATGCCCATGTTGATAGTGAGTGCCCATGGTGATAGTGTGTGCGCCCATGGTGATAGTGAGTAAGCCCATGGGATAGTGAGTGTGCCCATGGTGATAGTGAGTTAGCCCATGGTGATAGTGAGAGTGCCCATGTTGATAGTGAGTGCCCATGGTGATCGTGAGTGTGCCCATGGTGATAGTGGGTGTGCCCATGGTGATAGTGAGTGTGCCCATGGTGATAGTGAGTGAGCCCATGGGATAGTGAGTGTGCCTATGGTGATAGTGAGTGCGCCCATGGTGATAGTATGTAAACCCATGGTGATAGCGAGTGTGCCCCTGGTGATAGTGAGTGTGCCCATGGTGATAGTGTGTAAACCCATGGTGATAGTGAGTGTGCCCATGGTAATAGTGTGTGAGCCCACGGTGATTGTGAGTATGCCCATGGTGATAATGAGTGAGCCCATGGTGATAGTGAGTGTGCCCATGGTAATAGTGAGTGAGCCCATGGTGATAGTGAGTGTGCCTATGGTGATAGTGAGTTTGCCCATGGTGATAGTGAGTGTGCCCATGGCGATAGTGAGTAAACCCATGGTGCTAGTGAGTGTGCCCATGGTGATCGTGAGTGAGCCCATGGTGATAGTGAGTGAGCCAATGGTGATAGTGAGTGTGCCCGGGGTGATAGTGAGTGTGCCCATGGCGATAGTGAGTAAGCCCATGGTGCTAGTGAGTGTGCCCATGGTGATAATGAGTGTGCCCATGGTGATAGTGAGTGTGCCCATGGTGATAGTGAGTGAGCCCATGGTGATAGTGAGTGAGCCCATGGTGACAGTGAGTGGCCCCATGGTGATAGTGTGTGACCCCATGGTGATAGTGTGTGACCCCATGGTGATAGTGAGTGTGCCCATGGTGATCGTGAGTGATCCCATGGTGATAGTGAGTGTGCCCATGGTGATAGTGTGTGAGCCCATGGTGATAGTGTGTGAACCCATGATGATAGTGAGTGTGCCCATGGTGATAGTGTGTGAGACCATGGTGATAGTGAGTGTGCCCATGATGATAGTCAGTGTGCCAATGGTGATAGTGAGTGTGCCCCTGGTGATAGTGAGTGTGCCCATGTTGATAGTGAGTGCCCATGGTGATCGTGTGTGTGCCCATGGTGATACTGAGTGTGCCCATGGTGATAATGAGTGTGCCCATGGTGATAGTGAGTGAGCCCATGGGATAGTGAGTGTGCCTATGGTGATAGTGTGTGAGCCCATGGTGATAGTGAGTAAATCCATGGTGATAGTGAGTGTGCCCATATTGATAGTGAGTGCCCATAGTGATCGTGAGTATGCCCATGTTGATAGTGAGTGCCCATGGTGATAGTGTGTGAGCCCATGGTGATAGTGAGTAAGCCCATGGGATAGTGAGTGTGCCCATGGTGATAGTGAGTGCCCATGGTGATCGTGAGTGTGACCATGGTTATAGTGAGTGCCCATAGTGATCGTGAGTATGCCCATGTTGATAGTGAGTGCCCATGGTGATAGTGTGTGAGCCCATGGTGATAGTGAGTAAGCCCATGGGATAGTGAGTGTGCCCATGGTGATAGTGAGTGAGCCCATGGTGATAGTGAGAGTGCCCATGGTGATAGTGGGTGTGCCTATGGTGATAGTGAGTGTGCCCATGGTGATAGTGTGTAAACCCATGGTGATAGTGAGTGTGCCCCTGGTGATAGTGAGTGTGCCCATGGTGATAGTGAGTAAACCCATGGTGATAGTTAGTGTGCCCATGGTAATAGTGTGTGAGCCCACGGTGATAGTGAGTATGCCCATGGTGATAATGAGTGAGCCCATGGTGATAGTGAGTGTGCCCATGGTGATAGTGAGTGAGCCCATGGTGATAGTGAGTGTGCCTATGGTGATAGTGAGTTTGCCCGTGGTGATAGTGAGTGTGCCCATGGCGATAGTGAGTAAACCCATGGTGCTAGTGAGTGTGCCCATGGTGATCGTGAGTGAGCCCATGGTGATAGTGAGTGAGCCAATGGTGATAGTGAGTGTGCCCCTGGTGATAGTGAGTGAGCCCACGGTGATAGTGAGTGCCCATTGTGATCGTGTGTGTGCCCATGGTGATACTGAGAGTGCACATGGTGATAGTGAGTGTGCCCATGGTGATAGTGAGTGAGCCAATGGGATAGTGAGTGTGCCCATGGTGACAGTGAGTGAGCACATGGTGATAGTGAGTGTGCCCATGTTGATAGTGAGTGCCCATGGTGATAGTGGGTGTGCCCATGGTGATAGTGAGTGTGCCCATGGTGATAGTGAGTGAGCCCATGGTGATAGTGTGTGACCCCATGGTGATAGTGAGTGACCCGATGGTGATAGTGTGTGACCCCAATGGTGATAGTGTGTGACCCCCATGGTGATTGTGTGTGTGCCCATGGTGATAGTGAGTGACCCCATGCTGATAGTGTGTGACCCCATGGTGATAGTGAGTGACCCCATGGTGATAGTGTGTGACCCCATGGTGATAGTGTGTGACCCCATGGTGATAGTGAGTGTGCCCATGGTGATAGTGAGTGATCCCATGGTGATAGTGAGTGTGCCCATGGTGATAGTGTGTGAGCCCATGGTGATAGTGTGTGAACCCATGATGATAGTGAGTGTGCCCATGGTGGCAGTGTGTGAGACCATGGTGATAGTGAGTGTGCCCATGGTGATAGTGAGTGTGCCAATGGTGATAGTGAGTGTGCCCCTGGTGATAGTGAGTGTGCCCATGTTGATAGTGAGTGACCATGGTGATCGTGTGTGTGCCCATGGTGATACTGAGTGTGCCCATGGTGATAATGTGTGTGCCCATGGTGATAGTGAGTGAGCCCATGGGATAGTGAGTGCGCCTATGGTGATAGTGAGTGAGCCCATGGTGATAGTGAGTGTGCCCATGGTGATAGTGAGTCATCCCATGGTGATAGTGAGTGTGCCCATGGTGATAGTGTGTGAGCCCATGGTGATAGTGTGTGAACCCATGATGATAGTGAGTGTGCCCATGGTGGCAGTGTGTGAGACCATGGTGATAGTGAGTGTGCCCATGGTGATAGTGAGTGTGCCAATGGTGATAGTGAGTGTGCCCCTGGTGATAGTGAGTGTGCCCATGTTGATAGTGAGTGACCATGGTGATCGTGTGTGCCCATGGTGATACTGAGTGTGCCCATGGTGATAATGTGTGTGCCCATGGTGATAGTGAGTGAGCCCATGGGATAGTGAGTGCGCCTATGGTGATAGTGTGAGCCCATGGTGATAGTGAGTAAATCCATGGTGATAGTGAGTGTGCCCATATTGATAGTGAGTGCCCATAGTGATCGTGAGTATGCCCATGTTGATAGTGAGTGCCCATGGTGATAGTGTGTGAGCCCATGGTGATAGTGAGTAAGCCCATGGGATAGTGAGTGTGCCCCATGGTGATAGTGAGTGAGCCCATGGTGATAGTGAGAGTGCCCACGTTGATAGTGAGTGCCCATGGTGATCGTGAGTGTGCCCATGGTGATAGTGGGTGTGCCCATGGTGATAGTGAGTGAGCCAATGGTTTAGTGAGTGTGCCCATGGTGATAGTGAGTGTGCCCATGGTGATAGTGAGTGAGCCCATGGTGACAGTGAGTGTGCCCATGGTGATAGTGAATGTGCCCATGGTGATGGTGAGTGAGCCCATGGTGATAGTAAGTGTGCCCATAGTGATACTGAGTGTGTTCATGGTGATAGTGAGTGACCACATGGTGATAGTGTGTGACCCCATGGTGATAGTGAGTGCACCCATGGTGATAGTGAGTGACCCCATGGTGATTGTGAGTGTGCCCATGGTGATAGTGTGTGAGCCCATGGTGATAGTGAGTGAGCCCATGGTGTAGTTGTGACCCCATGGTGATAGTGAGTGAGCCCATATTGATAGTGAGTGCCCATAGTGATCGTAAGTGTGCCCATGTTGATAGTGAGTGCCCATGATGATAGTGAGTGAGCCCATGGTGATAGTGAGTAAGCCCATGGGATAGTGAGTATGCCCATGGTGATAGTGAGTAAGCCCATGGGATAGTGAGTATGCCCATGGTGATAGTGAGTAAGCCCATGGTGATAGTGAGTATGCCCATGGTGGTAGTGAGTGAGCCCATGGTGATAGTCAGTGTGCCCATATTGATAGAGTGCCCATAGTTATCGTAAGTGTGCCCATGTTGATAGTGAGTGCACATGATGATAGTGAGTGAGCCCATGGTGATAGTGAGTAAGCCCATGGAATAGTGAGTATGCCCATGGTGATAGTGAGTAAGCCCATGGGATAGTGAGTATGCCCATGTTGATAGTGAGTAAGCCCATGGTGATAGTGAGTATGCCCATGGTGATAGTGAGTGAGCCCATGGTGATAGACAGTGTGCCTAGGGTGATAGTGAGTGAGCCCATGGTGATAGTGAGTGAGCCAATGTTGATAGTGAGTATGCGCATGGGATAGTAAGTGAGCCCATGGTGATAGTGAGTGTGCCCATGGTGATAGTGAGTAAACCCATGGTGATAGTGAGTGTGCCCATGGTGAATGTGTGTGAGCCCATGGTGATAGTAAGTGTGCCCATGGTGATAGTGGGTGTGCCCATGTGATAGTGAGTAAGCCCATGGTGATAGTGAGTATGCCCATGGTGGTAGTGAGTGAGCCCATGGTGATAGTGAGTGTGCCCATATTGATAGTGAGTGCCCATAGTGATCGTAAGTGTGCCCATGTTGATAGTGAGTGCCCATGATGATAGTGAGTGAGCCCATGGTGATAGTGAGTAAGCCCATGGTGATAGTGAGTATGCCCATGGTGATAGTGAGTGAGCCCATGGTGATAGACAGTGTGCCTAGGGTGATAGTGAGTGAGCCCATAGTGATAGTGAGTGAGCCAATGGTGATAGTGAGTATGAGCATGGGATAGTAAGTGTGCCCATGGTGATAGTGAGTGTGCCCATGGTGATAGTGAGCAAACCCATGGTGATAGTGAGTGTGCCCATGGTGATAGTGAGTGAGCCCATGGTGAAAGTGAGTGAGCCCATGGTGATAGTGAGTGAGCCCATGGGATAGTGAGTGTGCCCATGGTGATAGTGAGTGCACCCATGGTGATAGTGAGTGTGCCCATAGTGATAGTGAGTGTGCCCATGGCGATAGTGAGTAATCCGATGGTGATAGTGAGTGAGCCCATGGGATAGTGAGTGTGCCCATGGTGATAGTGTGTGTGCCCATGGTGATAGTGACTGTGCCCATGGTGATAGTGAGTGCGCCCATGGTGATAGTGAGTGCGCCCATGGTGATAGTGAGTGACCCCATGGTGATTGTGAGTGTGCCCATGGTGATAGTGTGTGAGCCCATGGTGATAGTGAGTGAGCCCATGGTGTAGTTGTGACCCCATGGTGATAGTGAGTGAGCCCATATTGATAGTGAGTGCCCATAGTGATCGTAAGTGTGCCCATGTTGATAGTGAGTGCCCATGATGATAGTGAGTGAGCCCATGCTGATAGTGAGTAAGCCCATGGGATAGTGAGTATGCCCATGGTGATAGTGAGTAAGCCCATGGGATAGTGAGTATGCCCATGGTGATAGTGAGTAAGCCCATGGTGATAGTGAGTATGCCCATGGTGGTAGTGAGTGAGCCCATGGTGATAGTGAGTAAGCCCATGGGATAGTGAGTATGCCCATGGTGATAGTGAGTAAGCCCATGGTGATAGTGAGTATGCCCATGGTGGTAGTGAGTGAGCCCATGGTGATAGTGAGTGTGCCCATATTGATAGTGAGTGCCCATAGTGATCGTAAGTGTGCCCATGTTGATAGTGAGTGCCCATGATGATAGTGAGTGAGCCCATGGTGATAGTGAGTAAGCCCATGGAATAGTGAGTATGCCCATGGTGATAGTGAGTAAGCCCATGGGATTGTGAGTATGCCCATGTTGATAGTGAGTAAGCCCATGGTGATAGTGAGTATGCCCATGGTGATAGTGAGTGAGCCCATGGTGATAGACAGTGTGCCTAGGGTGATAGTGAGTGAGCCCATGGTGATAGTGAGTGAGCCAATGGTGATAGTGAGTATGTGCATGGGATAGTAAGTGAGCCCATGGTGATAGTGAGTGTGCCCATGGTGATAGTGAGTAAACCCATGGTGATAGTGAGTGTGCCCATGGTGAATGTGTGTGAGCCCATGGTGATAGTGAGTGTGCCCATGGTGATAGTGAGTGTGCCCATGGTGATAGTGAGCAAACCCATGGTGATAGTGAGTGTGCCCATGGTGATAGTGAGTGAGCCCATGGTGAAAGTGAGTGAGCCCATGGTGATAGTGAGTGATCCCATGGGATAGTGAGTGTGCCCATGGTGATAGTGAGTGCGCCCATGGTGATAGTGAGTGTGCCCATAGTGATAGTGAGTGTGCCCATGGCGATAGTGAGTAATCCGATGGTGATAGTGAGTGAGCCCATGGGATAGTGAGTGTGCCCATGGTGATAGTGAGTGTGCCCATGGTGATAGTTACTGTGCCCATGGTGATAGTGAGTGCGCCCATGGTGATAGTGAGTGCGCCCATGGTGATAGTGAGTGACCCCATGGTGATTGTGAGTGTGCCCATGGTGATAGTGTGTGAGCCCATGGTGATAGTGAGTGAGCCCATGGTGTAGTTGTGACCCCATGGTGATAGTGAGTGAGCCCATATTGATAGTGAGTGCCCATAGTGATCGTAAGTGTGCCCATGTTGATAGTGAGTGCCCATGATGATAGTGAGTGAGCCCATGGGATAGTGAGTATGCCCATGGTGATAGTGAGTAAGCCCATGGTGATAGTGAGTATGCCCATGGTGGTAGTGAGTGAGCCCATGGTGATAGTGAGTAAGCCCATGGGATAGTGAGTATGCCCATGGTGATAGTGAGTAAGCCCATGGTGATAGTGAGTATGCCCATGGTGGTAGTGAGTGAGCCCATGGTGATAGTGAGTGTGCCCATATTGATAGTGAGTGCCCATAGTGATCGTAAGTGTGCCCATGTTGATAGTGAGTGCCCATGATGATAGTGAGTGAGCCCATGGTGATAGTGAGTAAGCTCATGGAATAGTGAGTATGCCCATGGTGATAGTGAGTAAGCCCATGGGATAGTGAGTATGCCCATGTTGATAGTGAGTAAGCCCATGGTGATAGTGAGTATGCCCATGGTGATAGTGAGTGAGCCCATGGTGATAGACAGTGTGCCTAGGGTGATAGTGAGTGAGCCCATGGTGATAGTGAGTGAGCCAATGGTGATAGTGAGTATGCGCATGGGATAGTAAGTGAGCCCATGGTGATAGTGAGTGTGCCCATGGTGATAGTGAGTAAACCCATGGTGATAGTGAGTGTGCCCATGGTGAATGTGTGTGAGCCCATGGTGATAGTGAGTGTGCCCATGGTGATAGTGAGTGTGCCCATGGTGATAGTGAGCAAACCCATGGTGATAGTGAGTGTGCCCATGGTGATAGTGAGTGAGCCCATGGTGAAAGTGAGTGAGCCCATGGTGATAGTGAGTGAGCCCATGGGATAGTGAGTGTGCCCATGGTGATAGTGAGTGCGCCCATGGTGATAGTGAGTGTGCCCATAGTGATAGTGAGTGTGCCCATGGTGATAGTGAGTAATCCGATGGTGATAGTGAGTGAGCCCATGGGATAGTGAGTGTGCCCATGATGATAGTGAGTGTGCCCATGGTGATAGTGACTGTGCCCATGGTGATAGTGAGTGCGCCCATGGTGATAGTGAGTGTGCCCATGGTGATAGTGACTGTGCCCATGGCGATAGTGAGTAATCCGATGGTGATAGTGAGTGAGCCCATGGGATAGTGAGTGTGCCCATGATGATAGTGAGTGTGCCCATGGTGATAGTGACTGTGCCCATGGTGATAGTGAGTGCGCCCATGGTGATAGTGAGTGTGCCCATGGTGATAGTGACTGTGCCCATGGTGATAGTGAGTGTGCCCATGGTGATAGTGAGTGTGCCCATGGTGATAGTGACTGTGCCCATGGTGATAGTGAGTGTGCCCTATCCCAGCTGGACAGAGAGCTGAATGTTTGCACTGTTAGTGTTACCTGGCAGAATGAAACGTGCACCCCTGGAATATTTCAGCTTCAATGTCCCTCACCCTGGAATGTGAGCAGACCCGCTCCCTCTCCACACTGCAAACACCGTTCAGCTTTCTTCTGAAATCAAACACAAAGCACTGCACACCACAAAACCCAGGCGGTAAAATAGTGATGTCTTTGCAGTATGCACTTTAACGGCAGATTCGCAAACCTTGCAAAAAAGCCTGGCGTGGGAATGTGCTCTTTGCAATGAGTATTTGGGGGCACAGCCCAGGGTGTGTCCTGGGCAGGGTGCTGATTCCAATCAGCTAGCTGTCAATCTGAGAGGCTGAGAGCTGCCTCTGCTGGCTCTGTCCCAGCCAATGTGTGAGCAGGTGAGGGGCAGGGACACACTCGGAGGGCTTTATAAGGCGGGGCAAGCTCTGACTGCCGCACTTTCGGGCAACTTTGGAAGCAGGCACTTTGTTAGTAGCATCGTCAGGGACACAGCCATGTCGTTCAAGCAGTACTCAGGGGGCTCCCGCTCTAGCCAAAGGAACTTCTCCCTGTCTGGGGGCAATGCGGGTGGCCGCATGTCCTCGGCGGCTTCGGGCTTGGGGCTGGGTTCTGGGTCCAGAACCTTACTGGTGGGCAACTCCTATGGGGGGGGCAGATCCTTAGGGATCGGGAGCTCCTATGGGATGGGCAGCTCCTTGGGGATGGGCAGCTCCTTCGGGGCGAGCAGCTCTATGTACACTTCCTCGGTGGGAGGTTTGAATGAGAAGGCGGAGATGCAGAATTTGAATGACCGCCTGGCCCATTACCTGGAGCAGGTGCGCTCCTTGGAAGCCTCCAACAGCAGAATGGAGCTGGAGATCCGGCAGTTCTATGAGAAAACAGCTCCTGCCACCCGGGACTGGAGCGCCTACTGGGCAACAATCAACGGACTCCGTGGACAGGTAAGGAAGGAGTGGTTGCTGCACCATCACCTGCACTAACTAATAATAATGATCATCTTTTATTGTCACAAGTAGGAAGTTGCTGTGAAAAACCCCTAAAATTGCCACATTCTGGCGACTGTTCAGGTAAGCTGGTACAGGAATTGAACCTGTGCTGCTGGTCTTTTTCTGCATTAAAAACCAGCTGTCTAGCCCACTGAGCTAAACCAGTAGCTAATTGCTACAATGTCTTCTAGACAGATAGCTGAATTCCACTGCCCCAAGAGCTTTATGAAACAAAGCCACAAGGAGATATTAAGCCACAGTTAGAGTACAGTGTGCAATGGTTTCCACTCCATAGGAAGGATGTGATTGCACTGGAGAGGGTGCAGAGGAGATTCACCAGATGTTGGCTGGGCTATTAGGGACTGGTTAGGCTGGGGTTGTTCTCCTTGGAGCAGAGAAGGCTGAGGGGGGTCCTGATTGAGGTGGACAGAGATAGGGTGGATAGGAAAGAACTTTTCCCCTTCAAGTAAGTAAAGTGGCCACAGTCCCAGATGACCAGAGGCTGCTTCCCCTTTGAGGGGGAGAGCTGACCGGTGGTGATTTAACCTGAGGGTCACCACACCTCGGGCGAGGCAAGGTTGAGAAGGCGGGGCCTTCATGAATAACCTCAGCCAGTGGGGATTGAACCCGTACTGCAGGCCTCGCTCTGCATCACCATCCAGCTGACTGAGCTAAACCTCAGTGCAGGGGTCGATAACCAGGGGCAGAGATTTAAGGTGAGGGGATCGGGCATGTGAGGGAAAACCTTTTCAGCCAGAGGGTGATGGGAATCTGGAATTCGCTGCCTGAAAGGGTGGTAGAGGTGGGAACCCTCAACATTTAAGAAGTATTTAGATGAACACTTGGCGTACAAGGCCATGGACCAAGTGTAGGAAAATGGGATTGGAATGGATAGGTGCCTGATGGTCAGCGTGGATGTGAATGGCTGAAGGGCCTCGTTCTGTGCTGTAAAACGCAATGACTCTTGAGGTTTGATCAAAGAGCTACGTTTTAAAGCGTATTCTCAATGGGGAAAGTGAGGCAGAGAATTGCAGAGCGTGGAGCTCGGGTAACTGATGGGATGATCATGGTGAGAAATTTAAATTGAGGTGCCTCAAGAGACCTGAATTAGAGAAATGGAGAAGGGAAATTAGTCAATATTTGTAATGTTAACCTGGAGCTGGTTCCTGGAGTTCAGTGGTTGGGCAGTGGGGTGTGTGTGTGGGGGGGAAGGGCGATGAGAGAAATATATAATAGCAATTGGGGAAACACAAACCACTCGCGGTTTCGTCGATTATATGCAATTTTTTGAATTGGGGTGGATATTCTGGGCTTGATGTCTGAAGACTGGTAGTGAAGGTACCGCAGCACCACTGGTGGGGGAACCAGGCAGGGATAGCAGGGCAGCTGGCCAGGGATGGGGGATGGAGGGGTGGCAGACCGGGGGTTGGGGTGGGGGCAGAGGGACAGCTGACCAGTGCAGGAGACGCAAATGGAATGTGGAGCCTGCAGTGTTACAGAACTGGACATCCTAACCCTGACTGAAAGCAGTGAATGAACTGGAAATGATGTTACTTCTCATTTACTCAAAGAAACTGTATAATTTATTATTGATCTCCTATTTTCACAGATTGATAATGTCATCCTTGATAACTCCAGGCTTATGCTGCAGATTGATAACTCCAAACTTGCTGCTGAAGATTTCAAATCAAAGTGAGTAACTGTTTCAAGTGTTTTCTGAACTGAACTTTATTCTCTGACTGGCCTATCCTGCTGCTTATCTTCCTCATCACCCATTTTAATTTTTTACCTACACCTCGCCACCCTGATCTATTGCTGCTGAATGGACCCAATCCAAAAAATAATCTTCAGATTTTGGTAATTTAAAGAGTTACTTAATTTGCCTCTTGTTATTTCGCTTTGGTGAAGAGCTTTCGATTCTCTCTCAGGAGGACTATAACCACAATAGAAATCATGTGTTAATCACACATAAATACACAATGATTAATGTGCATATCATCCAGAAAGTCCAGGGGATTAAGAGATGCGCAATAATCTGAAAATACTGGTCAGTTTGCCACGGAAATAAGTTTTCATGCTAAACTTCCCTGTTCATTTTTAAGAACTTGTCAGATTTACACATCAATCAAGCATTAAGTATATGACAAGAAGTGAAATCTCATAATTAATAGTTTGGTTAAAGGACACTTAATGTGATTATTATTATTAGGGATTGGCAATCACCCTCTATCCCAGATGGAGGCATAACAAAAGGTTGGCAACCATTCAAGTGACTCGTGGAGATATTTTGAATAATTGAGGGACCGGGGGGGGGGGGGGGGGGGGGTTCCCATTCGCAAGTCAGTAGAAGTGAAAAGAAAAAAGGTATTGTTTATATTCTCACTGAGGCCACACTGGTGGGATCTGATCATGTTGATTCTGCCAAACAGCTGAAACCTAGGCGAGTGGCATGTGCATTACAGAATGGCTGCATTATGGAGGAGCCAGTTTGGTACCTGTTAGTTCATTCAGTCCGGAGTATGTCAGGGAAAGACTAGATGCTGGATGCCTGGAGTATCCTGACCAGACACTGGTCTGTAATGTTGGCCTTCATAGCGAGACAATTTGAGTATAGGAATAGGGATGTTTTACTGCGATTTGTGTCGGGCATTGGTGAGGCCTGAAGTATTGGGTATAATTTTGGGTGTCCCATCTGAGGAAGGATGTTCTTGCTATGGGGGGAGAGCAGTGAAGGTTTACCAGACTGATTCCTGGGATGGTGGGACTGTCATATGAGGAGAGACTAAATTGGTTAGGAATATAGTCATTGGAGTTTAGAAGAGTGAGAGGGGATCTCATAGAAACTTCTAAAATTCTAACAGGATTGGACAGGGTAGATTCAGAAAAAATATTCCTGATGGTGGGGAGTCCAGAACGAGGGGACATAGTTTGAGGATAAGGGGTAAACCTTTTAGGGCTGAGGTGAGGAGCGATTTCTTCACCCAGAGAGCGGTGAATCTGTGGAATTCACTACTGTAGAAAGTAATTGAGGCCAAAATATTGTGTAATTTCAAGAAGGAATTAAATACAGCTCTCGGGGCGAAAGTGATCAAAGGATATGGGGGGGGGGGGAGGCGGGATCAGGGTATTGAACTTGATGATCAGCCATGATCATAATGAATAGCGGAGCAGGTTCGAAGGGCCGAATGGCCTCCTGTTTCTGTTTTCAGTGTACGTTTCCATGTAAGTAATCACTTGGGAGAGACAGAAGTACTGAGGGGAAAGGAGAAATCTAGAATATCCCCCTCCCCCAACGCAACCCCTTGAGTCATTCAAAGAAGATAATTTAAATCGTAAATCTCACTGTAAAATGCTAGAGAATGTCTCTTAACTTCAGCAGCAGACAACAAGTAATAAGAAAGATTTTCCCCTTTTTCTGTCTCTATAGATTTGAAGCTGAATTGGGGATTAGAATGTCTGTGGATGCAGATATTCATGGACTGCGTGCAATGTTGGATGATATGACACTGAAGAAGAGTCAGCTGGAGATGGAGATTGAGTCTCTCAAGGAGGAATTAATCTACATCAGGAAGAACCATGAGGAGGTAAGGAACTTCCATTTTAGTAAATTATTACGACCAAGTACAGTGTTCCTTTGAGACTGGGATTGTACATTAACTGAATGTTTTCTTTGTAGGCCCTGAGGGGACTGCGTGGTCAGATATCTGGTAATGTCAATGTAGAGGTCACAACTGAACAGACCCCCGATTTAGTCAAGATGCTTAATGAGATGCGGCTCCAATATGACCAAGTCGTGCAGAAGAACAAAGCTGAACTTGAAAATTGGTATTCGCAGCAGGTAAGTGGGAAACCTGGGGGATGATTAAATTATTCCAGCGTGATCACTCAACTACCACCTCCTTCAGTGCCAGGCATCAACCATTAGCATTCTCACCTCTGACTCAGATGGTTGTGAGCTCAAATCCCGCTCCAGAGAGTGAGGCCCATCACCCAGCTGAGCAGCAGTGTAGTTCTGAGGGAATGTTACAGTCTCCCTGGTCAACAATTAACCCTCAAACTAAGCAAATTAACCATCCTTCAGCTCATTGTTGCTCTGAGATCCAGCTGTGCACAAATTAGCTGCTTTGTTTCCCACATTGCAAACGATGACTGCACTTTGAAAATAAGTAGTCCTGTTTGAGCAGAAATCTAGGGGCTGAATGTTTGCTCTGGGATCTGGCCCCTAACATTGGGTACACCAGGGGCGACATTCTCCGACCCCCCCGCCGGGTCGGAGAATCGCCGGGGGCTGGCGTGAATCCCGCCGGCACCAGAGATTCGGCGGGGGCAGGAATCGCGCCGGTTGGCGGGCCCCACTGCTCGATTCTCCGGCCCGGATGGGCCAAAGTCCCACCGATAAATTGCCTGTCCCACTGGCGTAAATTGAACCACCTACCTTACTGGCGGGACAAGGCGGCGTGGGCGGGCTCCGGGGTCCTGGGGGGGATGCGGGGCGATCTGGCCCCTCACAGTGGCCTGGCCCGCGATCGGGGCCCACCGATCCGCGGGCGGGCCTGTGCCGTGGGGGCACTCTTTCCCTTCCGCCTCCGCCACGGTCTCCACCATGGCGGAGGCGGACGAGACTCCCTCCACTGCACATGCGCGGGAAACTTTCAGCAGCCGCTGACGCTCCCGCGCATGCGCCGCCCGGAGATGTCATTTCTGCGCCAGCTGGCGGGGCAACAAAGGCCGTTTCCGCCAGCTGGCGGGGCGGAAATTCCTCTGGCGCCAGCCTAGCCCCTCAATGTTGGGGCTCGGCCCCCAAAGATGCAGAGCATTCTGCACCTTTGGGGCGGCGCGATGCCCGTCTGATTTGCGCCGTTTTGGCGCCAGTCGGCGGACATCGCGCCGTTTCCGGAGAATTTTGCCCCATATCAGTGCTTCACAGAAGGCCATTGAGCATGAGCAAGCTTGTTTTTCATTGATGTTGCATTTCACCAGGTGCCATGGTGGGATTTGAACCCATGTCCAAAGTGCATTAACCTGGGCACTAAGATTACTATAATAATCTTTATTAGTGTCATAGGTAGGCTTGCATTAACGCTGCAATGAAGTTACTGTGAAAATCTCCGAGCCGCCACATTCCGGTGCCTGGGCGAAATTCTCCTACCCGCCCCGGCACATTTGGTACCGGGCAGCATGGTAGCCTTGTGGATAGCACAATTGCTTCACAGCTCCAGGGTCCCAGGTTCGATTCCGGCTTGGGTCACTGTCTGTGCGGAGTCTGCACATCCTCCCCGTGTGTGCGTGGGTTTCCTCCGGGTTCTCCGGTTTCCTCCCACAGTCCAAAGATGTGCAGGTTAGGTGGATTGACCATGCTAAATTACCCTTAGTGTCCAAAATTGCCCTTAGTGTTGGGTGGGGTTACTGGGTTATGGTGATAGGGTGGTGGTGTTGACCTTGGGTAGGGTGCTCTTTCCAAGAGCCAGTGCAGACACGATGGGCCGAATGGCCTCCTTCTGCACTGTAAATTCTATGATATGATTTCTGCCCCGACCGGCCGGCGGGAGTCTCCGTAACACCGGCCGGTCAATGGGGTTTCCCATTGTGGGGCAGCCCCACGCCGTCGGGAAACCCCCGGGCACCGGCAAAACGGAGACTCCCGCCGGCGGAGAATGACGCCCCCCTGTTCGGGTACACGGAGGGAGAATTCAGAATGTCCAAATGACCTAACAAGTTCAATCACATGACCATTGCACCCTCATCTCTCCCTCTAAATGCCACGGACTGCCATGGTGTACATCTCCACCCAACTAAGGTCAACCAGATTGGAGGACCAAGAGAAATCCCTCCAGCATTGCGAGATCAGCACCCCCAGCCTCAAGAGGTGAACTCTGGCAATGTAGATCGGAGAGCAAAAGAGCTGTAATACCTTCTGGAGAGTGTTTATAAATGTTAACATTAAAAGAACCACAACTGTCAGGCTACCGTGGCGATGGGGCGATTCTTCCACTGGCTGCCCAGTGGCCTGACATCAGGGAGATGGGGGCAGATGGTCCCTGGATGGAGCAGCAGTTCCTGCCCATGAGGCTGACTCCATCCATTGTTCAACCTCTGTGACGGGGGGGGGGGGGGGTTGCACATTCCAATTAGAAAATTCCAGTGGTTTGTAGAGAGTGGTCCATTAACTGACCTAATGGCCAACCTACCACTCATCATCCCTGCCCTGGGCTTTGCTGATGAAATGTCCCAGTGTCAGAATTCAAAAGGGGATTGGATTGCTATCTGAAAAGAGAATGTGCAAGGTTATGGTGACAAGGCAGGGGGGTGGGACTGGGTAGAATGCTCTTTCAGAGTCCATGCTACTCGATGGGATGAATGGCCTCCTTCTGCACTGAACAGATTTTGTGATAAGGGGTGGGGGGGGTATTTTTAATGTAAAATTGCAGACCTGTCCACCTCAAAACCTGCCTTCATAGAAACCTGGAAAATCTGCCCTTTGAGATTGATTCTCTATCTCAACACCAGACTCCTGCACTCGCCCCATATCCCTTGACACCTATCGAGTCTAGCAATCAATCTAGTTCCTCATTTATATTCGGCCTTCTCTTTTAGATAATTCCAGATGTTCACCACCCTCTAATCTCTGTCCTAAATGGCCCGCCCCATATCCTGAGACTGCCCCCTGGTCCTGGACTCCCCCCAGCCAGAGAAACAACATCCCTGTATTCTGTCTGTCTAGTCCTGTCAGGATGTTACACATTTCAATGAGTGGATCCCCTCTCATTGTTCTAAGTTCCAGTGAATACAGGTCTGGTCGACCTAAACTCTCCTCGCACAACAATCCTACCAAATGAGGAATCCGACTGGTGAGTCTCCGCTGCACTCCCTCAATGGCAAGGGTTTCCTTTCTTGGAGAGGGAGACCAATACTGCACACAATATTCCAGGTGTGATCTCACCCAGGCCCTGTACAACTGCGGTAAGACATCCCTGCTCCTGTACTCCACTCTTCTTGCAATGAAGGACAACATACTAAAGATATTTGCCTTTGTAACTGCTTGCTGAACCTACATGCTTGCTCTCAGTGACTGCTGTACTGGGACGGACAGGTCCCTATGTGCAGCAACATTTCCCAATTTATCACCATTTAAATAATACTCTGCCAGTCTATTTCTCCATCCAAAGTGGATAACTTCACACTTATCCACATTATACTGCATCTGCCACGTATTTACCCACTCACTCAACTTGTCTAAATCACCTTGAAGCCTCCGAACATCCTCCTCGCCACTCACAATCCCACCAAGTTCTTTGTCGTCAGCAAATCTGGAAATATTAATTTGGTTCCCTCGTCCAAATCATTGATGTATTGTGCATATCTGGCACCCAAGCATTGATCCCTGCAGGACCCCTCCTTTAGCACCTGCCACTTTGAAAAAGAACCATTTATTCCTACTCTCGATGAGCCAAGTCACCACAGTCCCAGATGACGATAATAGCATGCCCCAGCCCCAGTCCCAGATAACCGTCGGCTGCTTTCCCCTTTTTGAGGGGGGGAGCTGACTGGTGGTGATTTGACCTGAGGATCACCACTCCTCAGGCGAGGGGCAAGGTTGAGAAGGCTTCAGGTATAACCTCAGCCGGTTCGGGAATGTAAAGATTTCATATACATCTTGGAATAAGATGACATTTGGGGGCCTGATTTCAAAATGCTCTAAACCAAATTGGCACAATTTTTTGACCCATAAATAGAATTATTTTAATGTTAACCCTTGATTGTTCCAACAGCAGACAGATAATATAGAGTTAGTGGTTTTGATTAAAACAGCCCATTGTTGGTTAATGACTTGTTTTAATTGTTTATTTCAGTGCGTGACTGTAAGGCAGGAGTTTGCTGTCAATACTGAAGTGATTAAAACTGAAAACGCCCAGCTCACCCAATTGAGACAGACTTACCAGGGACTAGAGATGGAGTACCATGGCCTACTGAGTATGGTGAGTACTGCCCAGGAGGGCATCCACCGCATTGTCACTGGGTAATTGCAAGTGCGGGTCTGACTAATCACTGTTTGTGTGCAGATTGCATCTCTGGAAGGGAACCTTGGGGACATTGAGAATAGTTACGGCATGAAGCGGGACAAACTTCAGATGGACATCAACAGAATGGAGTCCGATATGGTAGAGATCCGGCTGAAACTAGATCAAAATGTCAAAAGCTATGCTGTTCTGCTGGATATTAAAAATAGGCTGGAGAAGGAAATTGAGACATATCGCCGCCTGTTGACTGGATCTAGGTAAGAGTAACCAGGTCAAACGCAGCTCCCTACAGCTTCATCCCTCAAACCAACTAAACCTGTTTAGACAGGGCTTTGGCTTCTGAATTCTTGCAGTTTACTTTGGGTGACTTTATTATTTTGGAAGATTTTGATGAATGTTGTGCTCTTAAGGGATGTTAATGTGAAATTTGGAACAGTTTGCTTTACAAACCAGTGCCAGAATCAATCCTTGCTACTTGGGTATTACACAGTAGATATTAAAGTAACTGCTTCCCTACCCTGTGCTGGAGATGCTCGGGCACCCACCCACCTGCACTCGGCATATTTTTGAATTCTCTGCACAATCCCCATGGCTGGGATTCTCTGCTCAAACCCATCGGGGCTGGAGAATCCCCCGGGGACACTAGAATCGCGCCTTGCCGCCCCGATGCCGGCTTCCCCATTCTCCGGTGCCGATTCTCGGGGGGTGGGGGGGGGGGCAATTCTCCGGGTCCCGATGGGTCGAGTGGCCGACGAGTTTGGTTGAGTCCCGGCGGCGTGAGTTACTCTGGTCCCACACGGCGGAACCTGGAAGGTGAGTCTGTGGGGGCTGTCCTGGGGCGGGGGGGGATTCCGACCCCGGGGGTGGGGGGGGGGTCCCACGGTGGCCTGGCCCGTAATCGGGGCCTACCAATTGGCGGGCGGGCTGGTTCCGTGGGGGCCTATTTTACTCCGTGCTGGGCCCCTGTAGTGCTCCGCCATATTGCCCGGGGGCCGGCGCGGAGAAGGGAACCCCCGCGCATGCGCAGAAATATGCCGACAGTAGCGTGCATGCATGGATATACGCCGGCCATTTCAAGCATGCGCGGAATCATGCCGGCCGTTCCGCGCCAGCTGTAGCTGCAGGGACCACTCCGGCACCAACCTAGCCCCCTAGGAAAAGGAGCATTCCCCATTATCGGACCGTTGACGCCGGAGTAGTTGGCGCCGTTTTTCATGCCGGCGTAGCGACCTGGCCCCATTATTGGAGAATCCCACCCAGAATCCTCCGCTCATTATTGAGGCTGAAACCCACTATTCATTTCCAGAGTTTAAAAAACCCTCCATTCTAATTCTCAACTGGCCGGTTTGGACACTGGTGCCTGAAGGAGCATTAATCCTGCAACAGAACGGGCACACGTCCAAATGACCTTAATGAGATACTCGCTATAAAATACTTTGGGACATTCCCAAGGTTATGAAAGGTGCTATACAAATACACTCCTACCCAGCCCTTGTAATATTCCTACTGGAAGGGTTTTTGGATATTTATTGCTTTTTCTTTACTTTACCAGCCAATCATTCTCCGGACAGTCAATGGATACAAGCAAGACTGTTGTGATCAGAACGGAAAAACGTGGTGAGTTAGATATAAACTTTCAAACCTGCATCAAAGTGACTGCATTGTAAGCTTGACCACAAATGTATATTTAGACCTTGTAGATAAGGTTGTTTCCCTGGTCGAAGTATCTAGAACAATGGGTCCCATTCTCAGGACAAGGGTTTGCCCTTTTAGGAGTGAGAAATTCTTCACTCAAAGGCTCGTGAATCTTTGAATTCTCAAGCCATCAGGTCTTTGAGACTGATGGACTATTGGACTTGAGAGAACTTGCGTAATATCTTGATCGGGCACTAAAGTGGAGTTGAGATCAAAGATCAGAGGGCTGGTTTAGCACAGTGGGATAAACAGCTGGCTTGTAATGCAGAACAAGGCCAGCAGCGCGGGTTCAATTCCCGTACCGGCCTCCCCAAACAGGTGCCGGAATGTGGCGACTAGGGGCTTTTCACAGTAACCTAATTGAAGCCTACTTGTGACAATAAGCTTATTATTATTATTAGATGAATAATGGAATGGGTTTAAGAGGCTGCATATCCAGTTCCTCCTCTTAGCAACATACTGAGTGACAGGAGTTCCCAACCTCTTATTCCATAACTTCACTGGTGTGGTATTGAGTCATAGAGATTTACAACTTGTCCACGCCGCCCAGTTTTTACCACTAAACTAATCCCAATTGTCCACATTTGGCCCATATCCCTCTATACCCAGCTTACCTATATAACTGTCTAAATGATTTTTAAAAGACAACATTTTACCCGCCTCTACTACTGCCTCTGGCAGCTAATTCCAGACACTCACCACCCTCTTGTGAAACAATTGCCCCTCTGGGCCCTTTTGTATCTCTCCCCCTTCACCTTAAACCTATGCCCTCTAGTTTTAGACTTCCCTACCTTTGGGAAAAGATGTTGACTATCTACTTTATCTATAACTCATTATGTTATAGACCTCTGCAAGATCACCCCTCAGCCTCCTACGCTCCAGGGAAAAAATTCCCAGTCTATCCAGACTCTCCTTGTAATTCAAACCATCAAGTCCCGGTAGCATCCTAGTAAATCTTTTCAGCACTCTTTCTAGTTTAATAATATCCTTTTATATAGTAGGATGGCTGGCCAGAACTGTACGCAGTATTCCAAGTGTGGCCGTACTAACATCTTGTATAACTTCAAGATGTCCCAACTCCAGTATTCCATGTTCTGACCAATGAAACCAAGCTCAATGCCGCCTTCACCACCCTGTCCACCTGCGACTCCACCTTCAAGGAGCTATGAACCTGTACCCCTAGATCTCTTTGTTCTGTAACTCTCCCCAACTCCCTACCATTAACTGAGAAGATCCTACCCCGATTCGATCTACCAAAATGCATCACCTCACATTTATCTAAATTAAACTCCATCTGCCATTCATCGGCCCACTGGCCCAATTGATGAAGATCCTGTTGCAATCCCAGATGACCTTCTTCACTATCCACTATGCCACCAATCTTTGTGTCATCTGCAAACTGACTAACTATGCCTCCTAAATTTTCATCCAAATCATTAAAAAAAATAACAGTGGACCCAGCACTGATCCCTGAGTCACACCGCTGGTCACAGGCCACCAATTTGAAAAACAACCCTCTACAACCATCTTTGTCTTCTGTTGTCAAGCCAATTTTATATTCAATTATCTACTTTACCCGGGATACCGTGAGATTTAACCTTGTGCAACAACTTACCATGTGGTACCTTGTCAAAGGCCTTGCTAAAGTCCATGTAGATGACGTTGATTGCACTGCCCTCATCTACTTTCTTGGTTAACCCTTCAAAAAATTCAATCAAATTGGTGAGATGTGATTTTCCCCTGACAAAGCCATGCTGACTTTCCCTAATACGTCCTTGCCTCTCTAAATGACTGTAGATCCTGTCTCCCAGAATGCCTTCAAACAACTTACCCACCACAGACGCTAGGCTCTCGGGCCTGTGGTCCCCAGGCTTTTCCCTGCAGCCCTTCTTAAACAAAGGCACAACATTTGCTACCCTCCAATCTTCAGGCACCTCTCCTTTGGTTATCGATGATTCAAATATCTCTGCTAGGGGACCCGCAATTTCCTCCCTAGCCTCCCACAATGTCCTGGGATACATTTCATCAGGTCCAGGGGATTTATCTACCTTGATGCGCTTTAAGACTTCCAGCACCTCCTCTGTAATATCTACACTCTCCAAAACATCCCTATTTATTTCCAAAAGTTCCCTAACATCCATGCCTTTTTCAACAGTACATACCAATGAGAAATATTCATTTAGGATCTCCCCATCTCTTGTGGATCTGCACATAGATGACCTTGTAGATCATTAAGAGGCCCGACTCTCTCCCTTGTTACTCTTTTACCCTTTATGTATTCGTAGAAGCTCTTTGGATTCTCCTTTGCCTTATCTGCCAAAGCAATCTCCGGTGTCCTTTTTACCCTCCTGATTTATCTCTAAACTCTACTCCGACAACCTCAATCTCCTCTCTGTACTGCTGTGATATTCACCCTAATCAAAACTGCAACTCCCCCTCCTCTTTCCTGCTGTTCTATCTTTCCGATAGCATCTGTACCCTGGGACATTGAGCTGCCAATCCTGCCCCTCCCTTAACCATGTTTCAGTAATAGCTATAATGTCCCAGCCCCATGTAGCCATCCATGCCCTGAGTTCATCTGCCTTGCCCGTCAGGCCTCTTGCATTGAAATAAATGCAGTTTAATCTAGACTTCCCTTGCTCTCTGACCTGCTTTCTCAGACCATCTGTTCAGTGATGCTTTGTACACTCTCCCTGTGTTTTATTTCTCTTGGCCATACTGGACCCATTCACTGAGTTCTCCAGTCTCTGTACTGTGGCCCTTTTTTGATTTTTGACTTTGGTTTCTCTGCCTTTCACCTTTCCTCTTACTGCCTTTTGTTTCTGTCCCCACTTTACTTCTCTTCGACTTAGTGTGTCGGTTCCCATCCCCCTGCCACATTAGTTTAAACCCTCCCCAACAGCACTAGCAAATACTCCCCAGAGGACATTGGTTCCGGTCCTGCCAAGGTGCAGACCGTCTGGTTTGTACTTGACCCACCTCCCCCAGAACCGGTTCCAGTGTCTCAGGAATTTGAATCCCTCCCTCTTGCACCATTTCTCAAGCCACGTATTGATCTGATCTATCCTGACATTCCTTCTCTGACTAGCACAGTCATGCACCGTGGGAAAGTCTGATGCCAGCAGACGAACAATTAGGCTGCTCAACAATCCACTTCACTCCCTCAATATGGAGAGAAACAAAAACCTGGCAGGGTCCCCCCTCCTGTTTGATATCCAGTGAAGCCTGTATTCATTCAGGAAATAATTCTCCCAATGCCTCATGATTGATTAGCCAAATAGCCCCGATCGTCTAAACTCATGTGAGCAATGGTCATTCTGAGTATGGTGGGGTAGCCAGATGCTCTGATTTGTTTAAGAATGGAGGGAGGGTGGGGGTGCAGGGGAATCAAAGTATGGAGCTAGGGAGAATGGGCTGGATCATAGAATTTACAGTGCAAAAGGAGCCATTCGGCCCATCTAGTCTGCACCGGCCCTGACAAAGAGCACCCTACTCAAGCCCATGTATCTACCCTATCCCCGTAACCCAGTAACCCCCACCTATCCTTTTTGGACACTCGAGGGCAATTTAGCATGGCCAATCCACCTAACCTGCACATCTTTGAACTGTGGGAGGAAACCGGAGCACCCGGAGGAAACCCACGCAGACACGGGGAGAACGTGCAGACTCCGCACAGACAGTGACCCAGCCAGGAATCGAACCTGGAGCTGTGAAGCAACTGTGCTAACCACTATGCTACCATGCTGCCCATAGTGAATTGTCCTCGCTCCAGGATCCTGCCCAGAAAAAGAACAATATAGTACCACTTTGTATTATGCCACGTAAAATGCATAAAAAGGCCACACAATATAAAGCGGTGGATACAATGCAAGGATTGAGATGTTGGGGAACCAATGGAGGGTAACGGGGGGCAGGGCCCAGCAAGGATGGAGGTATCTGGTGGCCAATGAGTGCCTTATATTTGATGACCAATGACAGGTGGACGTGGAGCTCTGAAGAGGAGTATGATGTATGACCAATGCGGGAGGGGGGGTGGGGGAGGTCATGTGATAATCTCCAGGACTCTGTCCCACCAGAGTTGGCAATCAAGATGTAGTCAGAATTGTGACATCATAAATTTGACTTCACCATTTACTGATTAATGAATGCATCAATTAGTCTCCAACTAAACCATTGATTTCCTCTCTTAAAGAACCTGTCATAACGAAGGTAGTGAAGACTGTGGTGGAAGAAACAATTAATGGAGAAGTAGTGAAATCCTATTCGGAGAACATCGTCTCTTAACCAGATTTTAATCGCTTTGAACCAGATTTTAATCGCTTTGGCCTTTTCTCTGCTTTTTCCAAGTTATCTAACCTACAAAGAGATAACTAATAAACACAACTCTGAATGATTTTCCTTTTGCTGTATTTCTGAGGATTTAATAAAGTTTTGTGGAATGGCTATCCTGATCTTTTTTTTGTCTTTTCAGTTCCTCTTAGCAGACACATCTCCACATTTCCACAAACTTCCACCAATTCCAATCACCACACGCCAACAATCAGGGACCATGAAACGTGGGGTGAGGAAATTAGACAGTCCTTCTGTTGCAAATGAAAGGAGCGTGTGCATGAATAGCAATCAACTGCAACGTGCATTTATGTAGTACTTTGAGGTGGCACAATGGTTGGCACTGCTGCCTCATAAGGCCTAGGACCCAGGTTCAATCCTGGCCCCGGGTCACTATCAGTGTGGAGTTTGCACATTCTCCCCATGTCTGTGTGGGTCTCACCCCCGCAACCCAAAGATGTGCAGGGTAGGTGGATTGGCCATGCTAAATTGCCCCTTAATTGGCAATTAAACCAAAAAAAATTATGGAGTACTTTGTAATCCCAAAGATCTCCCCAGGAGCGTGAAACAACATTTGACACTAAGCCATATCAGGATGGATAACTCTGTAAAGAGATTACTTTTAAGGAGTGTCTTCCAAGGAGGAAAGAAGTAAAGGCAGGATATTTAGGGGGGGAATTTCCAGAGCATCGAACCTGCGCAGCTGAAACCATGGCTACCACTAGTGGGGTCATTAAAATTGGGGGATGGACAAGCAGCCAGAAAGAGTGCAGAGACTTCGAGGGTTATCAGGCTGAAGGAAGTTAGTTAGGGTTGTGATTTGGAATTTCAAAGTCAAGGTATTACTAATTTAGGAGCCAGCATTGGTCAATGAGCACAGAGGTGATGGGTGAATGGGATTTGTTGTGAGTTAGGAAAGGGGAGGCAGCGGTTTGGATGACCAAGTTTAAAGAGGGTATAATGTCAGAAGCTGGACAGGGAGAGTGTTGAAGTTGTGAGGAGCAGAAACAGGAATGAGTATTTTAGCAGCGGGTGTGCAGAGACTGCCACAGTTGGGCAATGTTACAGAAGTGGAAATGGGTGGTCTTAGTGATGATACAGGCAGGTAGGCAACTGCATACTCCTCTGGAAGACAACAAGGGAATCAAGGAATGGAGGGAGTCAAGAAATGGAGTTAAGCCCACAATCAGGTCAGTCGTGATCTATAATATGTTGGAGCAGGCTCGATGGAGATCAATCAGTAAGATTGCCGTTGGATTTTAATCCTCAGTGCCTCCAATATTGAGGCTACGTGTTTTCAGGGGTAACACATTGAGGAGGATTTGACTACCATCAGAACTGGAGGGAAATCCATTCACAACCATGTGTGCCTCATAACACAGGCAGCTGTGGGGAGGGGGATGATGTTGAGTGAGTTCTATCTGCGGTATTGTGTGGGGCACAAGGACGGGTTTGGTCAGGAGTTCCTGGAGTTTGAATTCAGGCCAGACGGTAAGAGCTGACGGGAATATCCAGAGCTCATTGTGTGGCTGTGCATCTGGAACCTGAGGACTTTAAGAGGTGTCAGACGGAAGGCTGGGCCCAGGATACCAGATGTCCCATTGCTGCTGCTCAACGTCTTTGGGTCAATGCACAACAGCAGTAACCCCCCCCTCCCCCCGAGGGTGTGAGACACAGTATAGTGTTTGCATTTGCTGCTGGCAGTTTCACATGGAATTAAAGAGTAGAAACAGTCTGGTTCGCCCACCTCATCTGGATTGGTATATTCCACACAAGCCTCCTCCCACCCTTTGTCAAATCATTATCAGGGTAACCTTCAGCTTCTTTCTTCCTCGTGTGTTTATCAAGTTCCTTGAATGTGTCTATATTAGAATCATAGAATGGTTACAGCACAGAGGAGGCCTTTTTTCCCATCAGCAACTCAGCTATTTCCACTCCTCCATCTTTTCCCTGTATGCCTATAAAAGATTTTCTCTTCCAATAGTTATCCAGTTGCCTTTTGAAAACCGCAATTGAATCGGTCTCCACTGTTAGACGTTTTAGTTGCTGTGATATGAAGAGTCTAAAGTTCCGTTCCTTTTTCAGAAACACACATTTATTTAATTCCAACAGCCTTTGCACAAAACTCTAACCATCCATCACCTGAAGCCCCTTTACATATCAGTGTCAATTAATGGATACTTAACATAAATGAGACAACTAATTGCAATGCCTCTTAACCCATTACTTAACAGTCTCCCCTTCCTTGGAGAAAAAAAATAATTAGGTGAAAACAAAATTTCAAGAAACTCAAAAACACACACATGATTTCCCCCCTTTTTTTTTTGTTTGGATGAGAAAGAAAAAAAAAAGTCACAGAAACAAGCGCCCTTCATTAACAATATCCAGAAGTTTCTGTGAACTCTCCCCTCTTTTCATAAAACAGTCTGACAGTTGATAGCTCCTGTCGACCCATTTAATTTTTGTTATTTCCCCTCTGTCCAACATCTGCTTCAAACTTGCGATGTCTATCCGTAACCTCTTTTCATTGACACTTTTTGTAGAGTGCACATTTTCCCACAGGGATTTATTGTCAATGTGACAGTCAATAGGTATATTACCCAAATCCCTTATCCCAAAATTTCTGTCAATATCTTACTTATATAAAAGGCCATATCCACCGCCTCTACAAGGCTTAACGTCTCAGCAGTCAAAGTATTTTTTACCACTCTCCTTATTTTATTTGTTTCCCACACAAGTGGACAACATTTACCATTGTTCCCCAAAAGGAAAATTATAAAACCTCCTGCGCTTGAAACCCCATCACATAAATTTGCGTAGGACACATCACTATAAACTATGAGTTTCAAGTGCCGAAGGTCACCTAAAACCGGGAACTTCAAAACACACTCCTGCATTTTTAGTTTGGCCAATGCTTTATTTGCTCTTATTATGTCTTCCACTTTGGGATCATTCATTTCTGTACTCCACTCTAAGACATCAAAACCCGCGTCCGGTCTAGTCTGTTCAGTTGCCCAATTAAACTTCGCAGTTGCTCTTTTTCTATCTTTGAAACCATTGCGTCTTTTTGTGAAACTCGGCCACGACTAATTGCTATTGGGCTGATGCTTTCCAAATAAGATTGCTGACGTAAAGTTGCCCCTAATTTAGTCTGTCCAATTTCCAGTCCAATATATTAAATGCACCGGAAGCCTGACTTCCAACCCTGAATTCTTTCCTCAAACCAGAGATTACAATAGCTTCAAAATCACTAGTCCCACCCCATAAAAAATCATCGACATGCATCAAAAAAATGCCAGAAAGATTTCCTTTATAGTGCCAGTAAAACATTGCAGGATCTGCTTTCAACTGGCAACAGCCTAACTTTAACAAAACTGACCTTACCGAAAAATACCAGACTCTAGATGCATCATTTAATCCATATACACATTTAATCAACTTCCAGAGTACCCCTTCTGTGTTAGCTGCTTCTTTAGGAGGACGGAGAAAAATGTCTCTCTGGAGCTGATGCCCCTGCAAAAAGGCAGCTTTTATATCTATAGATTTGCATTCCCATGCCTTTGTGGCTAATAGAGCCAAGACGATCTTTAAAATAACATTTCCTGCTGTAGGTGAATCTATCCTTAAATCCTGATCTTCTAAGTTTTCTTCAAATCCCCTTGCCACAAGCCTGGCCTTTGCCTTATAAATTCCATCCGGAAGAACCTTTTCTGTGCAAATCCATCTGTGGGATAGAGCTCTTTGTCCCCTATCCGGTACTTCCGTGTATACCCCAAATTCACTCCAACTGTGCAATTCTTGCTGTTTAGCTTCTTTGATAACTTTTTCATCTAATTTATTTGAAGCCACCAAAATCTCACGTGCATGTGGGCTTCTACTCCTATTAGAATTCATGGTCCGAGATCTTGATAAACTACGTCCCCTCTCCCGCCTGGTATCCCGTTCTGTACTGCTACTGCTTGATCTTTCCCTTCTGCTGTGGGATGTCTTTTCAATAGTTCTTGACCTTTTCCTGCGGACCTGTTCACTATCCGATGTACTATCTGAACTGGCACTGCGTTTCTGTGCCCTCCATTTTTGAACTTCATTTTCCCAATCCATTGTCTTGACTCCTTCCCCTGAATGCTGTACATTCAACCAATGTTTATACTTTCCAGTGGCCTTCACTGCTCTACTAATAACAGTTGTATCCTTCCATTGACTAGACCCTTCAGGCAAGTATGTCACTTTTGTACCAACTTTTAGCAGTTGCCCTTTCGGAAAAATGGCCTGTTCTAATTCATCAGAAGTGTTGTGTTCCTCCACAGAAACCCTGTCTATATCAGTTAATTGGTCCTCGTAGTTCTGTAACACATGCGTACCAGATGACTCTGGTTCCTCGTCATGTCTGCCTGCTCTGTCTAAATTTGAAAATTTGTAATCTGTACCCATTATCCTTGATGAATGTACCCTAACAGTTTGATTACCATGTTGTAAAATAATTGTTTTGCCATCTATGCCTATGATCTTCCCTGGGCCTTTCCATTCATTCGAATTGTCTCTCTTATAATATACCATGCCTCCTTGCTGAAAAACGGCATCTGATGGTCGTACGTTATGTCTTAAAGCTCTGCGAATTCTTTCAGAGGCTTCTGCTTCCAAAAAAGCTTTTCTACTGCTATGTAATGCATTTAAATGTTCAGCAAATGCAGAGCTAATTGTAGTTCCCTCCCAAGCTGGAGGCTGGTCATCCAAAATGGACGGAATTTTTGGATTTCTACCAAACACTAATTGATAAGGACCATAGCTCCCAACCATCTGCAATGAATTCTTTGCATGTACTGCCCATGCTAAAGCTGAATTTAGCCTTCAATTTGGTCGATCTGCCAACATTTTCCGAAGCATGTCATCGATGATAGCATGATTTCTTTCACAGACACCATTACTAAATGGGCTTTCTGCAGCCGTATTCATAACTCTGATATTCATGTTTTCACACATATCCCTAATCATTAGAAAATTCTCCCCAATTGTCCGTAAGGAATTTTGCCGGTGGACCCATTCCTGTCCCTATCTATTTTGCCACGATTTGATCCAGAATTACTCTCTTTTCTTTACTTCGTACAATCATTGATTGACTAAATCTGGTTGCTAAATCTACAAAATGCAAAATAAATATATTATTTGCTTCATCCCAGATCTTAAGGTCCATGGCCACAATGTTGTTAAAATCCCAGGCCAAAGGTAGGGTTACTATCGGTCGTTCTGGTGTCCTTCTGTACTTCCTACAAACTTCACAGCGGTCACTTAACCTGTTCTATCAGTTTAGTATAGTCGTCATCCCTTACCCCTGCATCCTTTAATACATTTTTCAGCCTCCGAGGAGATGGATGTGCAAATTGCCTATGCAGTTTTAATACCACAAGCTTTTTATCAGCTAAAGTCCCATTTTCAACTGCCATTAACACATTCTTAACCACTCTACTTGAAATATTATTTGTCAGTAATGGAATACAATAGTGTCCCGACTGTGTAAATTGTAAGTCCACCGTCTTTCCAAAAACCGTTGCCTTATCCTGTTCCATATCCAGTTTCATGTGTGCTTTCTTCATCGACGGTCTGCTCAGAAGCAAAGGTATCTCACTTGATACAACATCCGTGCTAATGAAATGAATCACTCCGGCAATATTGCAAGGGATCACCACTCTTTTCAGCGACTTCAGAGTATTATCATCCCCAAACCTGAAACTTGTGGAACTTTCAAATTCCTTAACCTTGTTACGATTTTCAGCATTCAAAGAGTCCAGGTAACATTTAAACAGTCAATTCCATACACAGTGGATGTGCAGCCACTGTCCAATACAGCACAGGTGAAGGATTCTGCAACCAACACCCTCATTACCGGCGTAAAACTGCTTGTCAATAGGACAGTGTCTTCTTTCTGGTCACTATCTTTTTCCTGTTCTGACTCTTCCATATCATGTATCGCTTCAAACAGTCTATCATAACATTTTGGACAGTTGAAAGCATAATGGTATTGAGAGTTACATCGAAAACATTGATTTATCATGCCCCGTGCATTTCTGGGGTTCATCTTCCTATTGTAGGTTCTAACTGGGTTTCTGTCTTCATAATTTCCTCGTCTCGGTCTCCTTCTATAGTCTTGAGCCCTGTTCGTAACCATACGATTTCACCATCCTGTTAGTAGTGTATCTTCCATATTCTGCCTTATTGCAGGCTGACCTATTTGGGTTATCAGAGCCATCGGAATCGAATGTTTCCCCAGAAACTTTTGTCAAGCTTTTGTCATCTGTTCGAATAAGATATCCTTATCAGTAAACTGAACTCCTGTCAAAACCAGGAGCCTATCCATGTTGCTCACTCTAGCACAGTCAAGTAATTTAAAGGCCAACACAGACTGTGGAAATTCCAGGTTGTATTTCTGCAGCCTTTTATATAGTCTGCCAAATTTCATTATACAGTCTTCAATGGAGATATCCTCCATTTTCCGGAACTTATCAAAATCTGACCATGCTTCAAACGCACTTAACAAGTCATCTTTCTTACAAATCTTATCCATATAATGTAATAAAGTCTCCAGACCTTCTTCTGAGTCTAACTCTTCCAATTCCAGCTCAGAAAGCACTTTGTTTCAGATTTTATTGCCATAAGGTAGAGAAAGAGCCAATGGCATACCTTGTTTTCTCTTTTGGTCGCACTTCTCCATTGGTCGTATGATTCCCTTTCAGAAAATAAGATGGTTCCAGCCATCTTTATCCTCGGCTCAGCCATATATCCCTTTTTTTTTTCTCACTCACTCCTTGGTTTGATCTGGAAAAGTTGTATCTTTCAACCCTTCACATTTACACAGCTACCATCCTCTGCTACCAATTGTTATGATGTGGAGATGCCGGCGTTGGACTGGGGTGAGCACAGTAAGAAGTCTTACAACACTAGGTTAAAGTCCAACAGGTTTGTTTCGATGTCACTAGCTTTCGGAGCGCTGCTCCTTCCTCAGGTGAATGTACCAATTGTTAGATGTTTTAGTTGCTGTGATATGAAGAGTCTAAAGTTCTGTTCCTTTTTCACCAACACACATTTATTTCATTCCAACAGCCTTTGCACAAAACTCTAACTACACATCACCCGACAGAGGCCACCTGAAGCCCCTTTACATATCAGTGTCAATTAATGGATACTTAACATAAATGAGACAACTAATCGCAATGTCTCTTAACCCATTACTTAGCATCCACCACAGGCTCAGGCAACACATTCCAAGTTTTTTCCTCAAGTCACCTCTGGTTCTTTTGTGAATCGCCTTTGTCTTCTTGACTACCAGCCAATCGGGACAGTGTCTCCCCACTTACTCTCTCCAGACCCCGCATGATTTTGAACACCTCTCCTCTCAGCTTTCTCTCCTGCAAGGAACACAGATCTATACTGGTCAATACTGAAATCTCTCATCCATTCTAAAACCTTCACAACCATCCCATTGAGGCTGAATAAGTGGATAATGAAGGTTCATAACATACTTGCTTTTATAATCTGCGACCCTATTTATAAAGCCCATGACTCCGATCATTGTAATTTATTAGCCCTCTCCCAACCTGTCCTACTATCTTCAGTGATTGATGCTCACACACATCCAAGTCACTGTCCTCCTGCATTTCGTTAGAATTACACCCTTTATTTTCTGTCGCCTCCCCTTGTTACCTGGCCCAAACTATAGCACTTCACATTTCACTATACCAAATTACATCCAACAAGTGTCTGCCAATTCCCCCAACCTGTTCAAATCTATCGCTATCCTCCTCAATCTTCACCGTATTTCCAAGTCTTGTGCCTTCTTCACAGTTTCTACTTGTTCCCCTCCACACTCAGGACCAGGTTATTAATATACATCCAGAAAAGCAGTGGTTCCTCTTTATACCACAATCCAGTTAGAAGTAAGTAAACTTTTGGTAATTCATGTTTTTAATAAGCTTAAACTGAATAACTAAAGATTTGGATTTGGAGTTCCATCCACCTGCCCTCCATCTACCTGCTCTCCATCCAACTCCTCTCCATTCACCTGCTCTCCATCCAACTCGTCTCCATCCACCTGCTTTCCATCCAACTCCTCTCCATCCACCTGCTCTCCATCCAACTCCTCTCGATCGACCTGCTCTCCATCTACCTGCACTCCATCTACCTGCTCTCCATCTACCTGCTCTCCGTCCACCAGCTCCCCATCTGCCTGCTCTCCATCTACCTGCTCTCCATCTACCTGCTTTCCATCTCCCTGCTCTGCATCTTCCTGCTCTCCATCTACCCGCTCTCCATCTACCTGCTCTCCATCTTCCTGCTCTCCATCTACCTGCTCTCAATCTACCCGCTCTCCATCTACCTGCTCTCCATCTACCTGCTCTCCATCTACCTGCTCTCCATCCACCTGCTCTGTATCTACCTGCTCTCCATCTACCTGCTCTCCATCTACCTGCTCTCCATCCACCTGCTCTGCATCTACCTGCTCTCCATCTACCTGCTCTCCATCTACCTGAAATCCATCCACCTGCTCTCCATCCACCAGCTCGCCATCTACCTGCTCTCCATCTACCTGCTCTCCATCCACCAGCTCGCCATCTACCTGCTCTCCATCTACCTGCACTCCATCTAGCTGCGCTCCATCCACCTGCTTTCCATCTACCTGCTCTCCACCTTCCTGCTCTCCATCTACCTGCTCTCCATCTACCCGCTCTCCATCTACTCGCTCTCCATCTTCCTGCTCTCCATCTTCCTGCTCTCCATCCACCTGCTCTCCATCCACCTGCTCTCCATCTACCTGCTTTCCATCTACCTGCTCTCCATCTACCTGCTTTCCATCTACCTGCTCTCCAGCTTCCTGCTCTCCATCTTCCTGCTCTCCATCCACCTGCTCTCCATCCAACTCCTCTCCATCCACCTGCTCTCCATCCAACTCCCCTCCATCTACCTGCTCTCCATCTACCTGCTGTCCATCTACCTGCTCTCCATCTACCTGAAATCCATCCACCTGCTCTCCATCTACCCGCTCTCCATCTACCTGCTCTCCATCTACCTGCTCTCCTTCTACCTGCTCTTCATCTACCTGAAATCCATCCACCTGCTCTCCATCTACCTGCTCTCCATCTACCAGCTCTCCATCTACCTCCTCTCCATCCAACTGCTCTCCATCTACCTGCTGTCCATCTACCTGCTCTCCATCTACCTGCTCTCCATCTACCTGCTCTCCATCTACCAGCTCTCCATCTACCTGCTCTCCATCCAACTGCTCTCCATCTACCTGCTGTCCATCTACCTGCTCTCCATCTACCTGCTCTCCATCTACCTGCTCTCCATCTACCTGCTCTCCATCTACCTGCTCTCCATCTACCCGCTCTCCATCTACCTGCTCTCCATCTACCTGCTCTCCATCTACCCGCTCTCCATCTTCCTGCTCTCCATCTACCAGCACTCCATCTACCTGCTCTCCATCTACCTGCTCTCCATCCACCTGCTCTCCATCTACCTGCTTTCCATCTACCTGCTCTCCATCTACCCGCTCTCCATCTACCTGCTGTTCATCTACCTGCTCTCCATCTACCTGCTCTCCATCTACCTGCTCTCCATCTACCTGCTTTCCATCAACCCGCTCTCCATCTACCTGCTCTCCATCTACCTGCACTCCATCTACCTGCTCTCCATCTACCTGCTCTCCATCTTCCTGCTCTCCATCTACCTGCTCTCCATCTACTTGCACTCCATCTACATGCTCTCCATCTACCTGCTCTCCATCTTCCTGCTCTCCATCTACCCGCTCTCCATCTACCTGCTCTCCATCCAACTGCTCTCCATCTAGCTGCTGTCCATCTACCTGCTCTCCATCTACCTGCTCTCCATCTACCTGCTCTCCATCTACCAGCTCTCCATCTACCTGCTCTCCATCCAACTGCTCTCCATCTACCTGCTGTCCATCTACCTGCTCTCCATCTACCTGCTCTCCATCTACCTGCTCTCCATCTACCTGCTCTCCATCTACCTGCTCTCCATCTACCCGCTCTCCATCTACCTGCTCTCCATCTACCTGCTCTCCATCTACCCGCTCTCCATCTCCCTTCTCGCCATCTACCTGCTCTCCATCTACCCGCTCTCCATCTTCCTGCTCTCCATCTACCAGCACTCCATCTACCTGCTCTCCATCTACCTGCTCTCCATCCACCTGCTCTCCATCTACCTGCTCTCCATCTACCTGCTCTCCATCTACCTGCTGTTCATCTACCTGCTGTTCATCTACCTGCTCTCCATCTACCTGCTCTCCATCTACCTGCTCTCCATCTACCTGCTTTCCATCGACCCGCTCTCCATCTACCTGCTCTCCATCTACCTGCACTCCATCTACCTGCTCTCCATCTACCTGCTCTCCATCTGCCCGTTCTCCATCTACCCGCTCTCCATCTACCTGCTCTCCATCTTCCCGCTCTCCATCTACCTGCTCTCCATCTACCTGCTCTCCATCTACCTGCTCTCCATCTGCCCGTTCTCCATCTACCCGCTCTCCATCTACCTGCTCTCCATCTACCCGCTCTCCATCTACCTGCTCTCCATCTACCCGCTCTCCATCTACCTGCTCTCCATCTACCTGCTCTCCATCTACCTGCTCTCCATCTACCTGCTCTCCATCTACCCGCTCTCCATCTGCCCGTTCTCCATCTACCCGCTCTCCATGTACCTGCTCTCCATCTTCCCGCTCTCCATCTACCTGCTCTCCATCTACCTGCTCTCCATCTACCTGCTCTCCATCTACCTGCTCTCCATCTACCCGCTCTCCATCTACCTGCTCTCCATCTACCTGCTCTCCATCTACCTGCTCTCCATCTTCCTGCTCTCCATCTACCTGCTCTCCATCGACCTGCTCTCCATCTACCTGCTCTCCATCTACCTGCTCTCCATCCACCTGCTCTCCATCTACCTGCTCTCCATCTACCTGCTCTCCATCTACCTGCTGTTCATCTATCTGCTCTCCATCTATCTGCTCTCCATCTTCCTGCTCTCCATCTACCTGCTCTCCATCTACCTGCTCTCCATCTACCTGCTCTCCATCTACCTGCTCTCCATCTACATGCTCTCCATCTACCTGCTGTCCATCTACCTGCTCTCCATCTACATGCTCTCCATCTACCTGCTGTTCATCTCCCTTCTCTCCATCTACCTGCTCTCCATCTACCTGCCCTCCATCTTCCTGCTCTCCATCTACCCGCTTTCCATCTACCTGCTCTCCATCTACCTTCTGTTCAGCTACCTGCTCTTCATCTACCTGCTCTCCATCCACCAGCTCGCCATCTACCTGCTCTCCATCTACCTGCTCTCCATCTACCTGCTCTCCAGCTACCTGCTGTCCATCTACCTGCTCTCCATCTACCTGCTGTTCATCTCCCTTCTCTCCATCTACCTGCTCTCCATCTCCCTTCTCTCCATCTACCTGCTCTCCAGCTACCTGCTCTCCATCTACCTGCTCTCCATCCACCTGCTCTCCATCTTCCTGCTCTCCATCTACCTGCTCTCCAGCTACCTGCTCTCCATCTACCTGCTGTTTATCTACCTGCTCTCCATCTACCTGCTGTCAATCTACCTGCTCTCCATCTACCTGCTCTCCATCTACCTGCTCTGCATCTACCTGCTCTCCATCTTCCTGCTCTCCATCTACCTGCTGTTCATCTACCTGCTCTCCATCTACCTGCTCTCCATCTACCTGCTCTCCATCTACCTGCTCTCCATCTACCTGCTCTCCATCTACATGTTCTCCATCTACCTGCTCTCCATCTACCTGCTCTCCATCTTCCTGCTCTCCATCTACCTGCTGTTCATCTACCTGCTCTCCATCTACCTTCTCTCCATCTACCTGCTGTTCATCTACCTGCTGTTCATCTACCTGCTCTCCACCTACCTGCTCTCCATCTACCTGCTCTCCATCTACCTGCTGTTCGTCTACCTGCTCTCCATCTACCTGCTCTCCATCTACCTGCTCTCCATCTACCTGCTGTCCATCTACCTGCTCTCCATCTACCTGAAATCCATCCACCTGCTCTCCATCTACCCGCTCTCCATCTACCTGCTCTCCATCTACCTGCTCTCCATCTACCTGCTCTTCATCTACCTGAAATCCATCCACCTGCTCTCCATCTACCTGCTCTCCATCTACCAGCTCTCCATCTACCTGCTCTCCATCCAACTGCTCTCCATCTACCTGCTGTCCATCTACCTGCTCTCCATCTACCTGCTCTCCATCTACCTGCTCTCCATCTACCAGCTCTCCATCTACCTGCTCTCCATCCAACTGCTCTCCATCTACCTGCTGTCCATCTACCTGCTCTCCATCTACCTGCTCTCCATCTACCTGCTCTCCATCTACCTGCTCTCCATCTACCTGCTCTCCATCTACCCGCTCTCCATCTACCTGCTCTCCATCTACCTGCTCTCCATCTACCCGCTCTCCATCTTCCTGCTCTCCATCTACCAGCACTCCATCTACCTGCTCTCCATCTACCTGCTCTCCATCCACCTGCTCTCCATCTACCTGCTTTCCATCTACCTGCTCTCCATCTACCCGCTCTCCATCTACCTGCTGTTCATCTACCTGCTCTCCATCTACCTGCTCTCCATCTACCTGCTCTCCATCTAACTGCTTTCCATCGACCCGCTCTCCATCTACCTGCTCTCCATCTACCTGCACTCCATCTACCTGCTCTCCATCTACCTGCTCTCCATCTTCCTGCTCTCCATCTACCTGCTCTCCATCTACTTGCACTCCATCTACCTGCTCTCCATCTACCTGCTCTCCATCTTCCTGCTCTCCATCTACCCGCTCTCCATCTACCTGCTCTCCATCCAACTGCTCTCCATCTACCTGCTGTCCATCTACCTGCTCTCCATCTACCTGCTCTCCATCTACCTGCTCTCCATCAACCAGCTCTCCATCTACCTGCTCTCCATCCAACTGCTCTCCATCTACCTGCTGTCCATCTACCTGCTCTCCATCTACCTGCTCTCCATCTACCTGCTCTCCATCTACCCGCTCTCCATCTACCTGCTCTCCATCTACCTGCTCTCCATCTACCCGCTCTCCATCTCCCTTCTCGCCATCTACCTGCTCTCCATCTACCCGCTCTCCATCTTCCTGCTCTCCATCTACCAGCACTCCATCTACCTGCTCTCCATCTACCTGCTCTCCATCCACCTGCTCTCCATCTACCTGCTTTCCATCGACCCGCTCTCCATCTACCTGCTCTCCATCTACCTGCACTCCATCTACCTGCTCTCCATCTACCTGCTCTCCATCTGCCCGTTCTCCATCTACCCGCTCTCCATCTACCTGCTCTCCATCTTCCCGCTCTCCATCTACCTGCTCTCCATCTACCTGCTCTCCATCTACCTGCTCTCCATCTGCCCGTTCTCCATCTACCCGCTCTCCATCTACCTGCTCTCCATCTACCCGCTCTCCATCTACCTGCTCTCCATCTACCCGCTCTCCATCTACCTGCTCTCCATCTACCTGCTCTCCATCTACCTGCTCTCCATCTACCTGCTCTCCATCTACCCGCTCTCCATCTGCCCGTTCTCCATCTACCCGCTCTCCATGTACCTGCTCTCCATCTTCCCGCTCTCCATCTACCTGCTCTCCATCTACCTGCTCTCCATCTACCTGCTCTCCATCTACCTGCTCTCCATCTACCCGCTCTCCATCTACCTGCTCTCCATCTACCTGCTCTCCATCTACCTGCTCTCCATCTTCCTGCTCTCCATCTACCTGCTCTCCATCGACCTGCTCTCCATCTACCTGCTCTCCATCTACCTGCTCTCCATCCACCTGCTCTCCATCTACCTGCTCTCCATCTACCTGCTCTCCATCTACCTGCTGTTCATCTATCTGCTCTCCATCTATCTGCTCTCCATCTTCCTGCTCTCCATCTACCTGCTCTCCATCTACCTGCTCTCCATCTACCTGCTCTCCATCTACCTGCTCTCCATCTACATGCTCTCCATCTACCTGCTGTCCATCTACCTGCTCTCCATCTACATGCTCTCCATCTACCTGCTGTTCATCTCCCTTCTCTCCATCTACCTGCTCTCCATCTACCTGCCCTCCATCTTCCTGCTCTCCATCTACCCGCTTTCCATCTACCTGCTCTCCATCTACCTTCTGTTCAGCTACCTGCTCTTCATCTACCTGCTCTCCATCCACCAGCTCGCCATCTACCTGCTCTCCATCTACCTGCTCTCCATCTACCTGCTCTCCAGCTACCTGCTGTCCATCTACCTGCTCTCCATCTACCTGCTGTTCATCTCCCTTCTCTCCATCTACCTGCTCTCCATCTCCCTTCTCTCCATCTACCTGCTCTCCAGCTACCTGCTCTCCATCTACCTGCTCTCCATCCACCTGCTCTCCATCTTCCTGCTCTCCATCTACCTGCTCTCCAGCTACCTGCTCTCCATCTACCTGCTGTTTATCTACCTGCTCTCCATCTACCTGCTGTCAATCTACCTGCTCTCCATCTACCTGCTCTCCATCTACCTGCTCTGCATCTACCTGCTCTCCATCTTCCTGCTCTCCATCTACCTGCTGTTCATCTACCTGCTCTCCATCTACCTGCTCTCCATCTACCTGCTCTCCATCTACCTGCTCTCCATCTACCTGCTCTCCATCTACATGTTCTCCATCTACCTGCTCTCCATCTACCTGCTCTCCATCTTCCTGCTCTCCATCTACCTGCTGTTCATCTACCTGCTCTCCATCTACCTTCTCTCCATCTACCTGCTGTTCATCTACCTGCTGTTCATCTACCTGCTCTCCACCTACCTGCTCTCCATCTACCTGCTCTCCATCTACCTGCTGTTCGTCTACCTGCTCTCCATCTACCTGCTCTCCATCTACCTGCTCTCCATCTACCTGCTGTCCATCTACCTGCTCTCCATCTACCTGAAATCCATCCACCTGCTCTCCATCTACCCGCTCTCCATCTACCTGCTCTCCATCTACCTGCTCTCCATCTACCTGCTCTTCATCTACCTGAAATCCATCCACCTGCTCTCCATCTACCTGCTCTCCATCTACCAGCTCTCCATCTACCTGCTCTCCATCCAACTGCTCTCCATCTACCTGCTGTCCATCTACCTGCTCTCCATCTACCTGCTCTCCATCTACCTGCTCTCCATCTACCAGCTCTCCATCTACCTGCTCTCCATCCAACTGCTCTCCATCTACCTGCTGTCCATCTACCTGCTCTCCATCTACCTGCTCTCCATCTACCTGCTCTCCATCTACCTGCTCTCCATCTACCTGCTCTCCATCTACCCGCTCTCCATCTACCTGCTCTCCATCTACCTGCTCTCCATCTACCCGCTCTCCATCTTCCTGCTCTCCATCTACCAGCACTCCATCTACCTGCTCTCCATCTACCTGCTCTCCATCCACCTGCTCTCCATCTACCTGCTTTCCATCTACCTGCTCTCCATCTACCCGCTCTCCATCTACCTGCTGTTCATCTACCTGCTCTCCATCTACCTGCTCTCCATCTACCTGCTCTCCATCTAACTGCTTTCCATCGACCCGCTCTCCATCTACCTGCTCTCCATCTACCTGCACTCCATCTACCTGCTCTCCATCTACCTGCTCTCCATCTTCCTGCTCTCCATCTACCTGCTCTCCATCTACTTGCACTCCATCTACCTGCTCTCCATCTACCTGCTCTCCATCTTCCTGCTCTCCATCTACCCGCTCTCCATCTACCTGCTCTCCATCCAACTGCTCTCCATCTACCTGCTGTCCATCTACCTGCTCTCCATCTACCTGCTCTCCATCTACCTGCTCTCCATCTACCAGCTCTCCATCTACCTGCTCTCCATCCAACTGCTCTCCATCTACCTGCTGTCCATCTACCTGCTCTCCATCTACCTGCTCTCCATCTACCTGCTCTCCATCTACCCGCTCTCCATCTACCTGCTCTCCATCTACCTGCTCTCCATCTACCCGCTCTCCATCTCCCTTCTCGCCATCTACCTGCTCTCCATCTACCCGCTCTCCATCTTCCTGCTCTCCATCTACCAGCACTCCATCTACCTGCTCTCCATCTACCTGCTCTCCATCCACCTGCTCTCCATCTACCTGCTCTCCATCTACCTGCTCTCCATCTACCTGCTGTTCATCTACCTGCTGTTCATCTACCTGCTCTCCATCTACCTGCTCTCCATCTACCTGCTCTCCATCTACCTGCTTTCCATCGACCCGCTCTCCATCTACCTGCTCTCCATCTACCTGCACTCCATCTACCTGCTCTCCATCTACCTGCTCTCCATCTGCCCGTTCTCCATCTACCCGCTCTCCATCTACCTGCTCTCCATCTTCCCGCTCTCCATCTACCTGCTCTCCATCTACCTGCTCTCCATCTACCCGCTCTCCATCTACCTGCTCTCCATCTACCTGCTCTCCATCTACCTGCTCTCCATCTACCTGCTCTCCATCTACCTGCTCTCCATCTACCCGCTCTCCATCTACCTGCTCTCCATCTTCCCGCTCTCCATCTACCTGCTCTCCATCTACCTGCTCTCCATCTACCCGCTCTCCATCTACCTGCTCTCCATCTACCCGCTCTCCATCTACCTGCTCTCCATCTACCCGCTCTCCATCTACCTGCTCTCCATCTACCTGCACTCCATCTACCTGCTCTCCATCTACCTGCTCTCCATCTGCCCGTTCTCCATCTACCCGCTCTCCATCTACCTGCTCTCAATCTTCCCGCTCTCCATCTACCTGCTCTCCATCTACCTGCTCTCCATCTACCTGCTCTCCATCTACCTGCTCTCCATCTACCTGCTCTCCATCTACCCGCTCTCCATCTACCTGCTCTCCATCTACCTGCTCTCCATCTACCTGCTCTCCATCTTCCTGCTCTCCATCTACCTGCTCTCCATCGACCTGCTCTCCATCTACCTGCTCTCCATCTACCTGCTCTCCATCCACCTGCTCTCCATCTACCTGCTCTCCATCTTCCTGCTCTCCGTCTACCTGCTCTCCATCTACCTGCTGTTCATCTACCTGCTGTTCATCTACCTGCTCTCCATCTACCTGCTCTCCATCTACCTCTCTCCATCTTCCTGCTCTCCATCTACCTGCTGTTCATCTACCTGCTGTTCATCTACCTGCTCTCCAGCTACCTGCTCTCCATCTACCTGCTGTTTATCTACCTGCTCTCCATCTACCTGCTGTCAATCTACCTGCTCTCCATCCACCTGCTCTCCATCTACCTGCTCTGCATCTACCTGCTCTCCATCTTCCTGCTCTTCATCTACCTGCTGTTCATCTACCTGCTCTCCATCTACCTGCTCTCCATCTACCTGCTCTCCATCTACCTGCTCTCCATCTACCTGCTCTCCATCTACATGTTCTCCATCTACCTGCTCTCCATCTACCTGCTCTCCATCTACCTGCTCTCCATCTTCCTGCTCTCCATCTACCTGCTCGCCATCTTCCTGCTCTCCATCTACCTGCACTCCATCTACCCGCTCTCCATCTACCTGCTCACCATCTACCTGCTCTGCATCTACCTGCTGTTCATCTACCTGCTCTCCATCTACCTGCTCTCCATCTACCTGCTCTCCATCTACCTGCTCTCCATCTTCCTGCTCTCCATCTACCTGCTGTTCATCTACCTGCTCTCCATCTACCTTCTCTCCATCTACCTGCTGTTCATCTACCTGCTGTTCATCTACCTGCTCTCCACCTACCTGCTCTCCATCTACCTGCTCTCCATCTACCTGCTGTTCAACTACCTGCTCTCCATCTACCTGCTCTCCATCTACCTGCTCTCCATCTACCTGCTGTCCATCTACCTGCTCTCCATCTACCTGAAATCCATCCACCTGCTCTCCATCTACCCGCTCTCCATCTACCTGCTCTCCATCTACCTGCTCTCCATCTACCTGCTCTTCATCTACCTGAAATCCATCCACCTGCTCTCCATCTACCTGCTCTCCATCTACCAGCTCTCCATCTACCTGCTCTCCATCCAACTGCTCTCCATCTACCTGCTGTCCATCTACCTGCTCTCCATCTACCTGCTCTCCATCTACCTGCTCTCCATCTACCAGCTCTCCATCTACCTGCTCTCCATCCAACTGCTCTCCATCTACCTGCTGTCCATCTACCTGCTCTCCATCTACCTGCTCTCCATCTACCTGCTCTCCATCTACCTGCTCTCCATCTACCTGCTCTCCATCTACCCGCTCTCCATCTACCTGCTCTCCATCTACCTGCTCTCCATCTACCCGCTCTCCATCTTCCTGCTCTCCATCTACCAGCACTCCATCTACCTGCTCTCCATCTACCTGCTCTCCATCCACCTGCTCTCCATCTACCTGCTTTCCATCTACCTGCTCTCCATCTACCCGCTCTCCATCTACCTGCTGTTCATCTACCTGCTCTCCATCTACCTGCTCTCCATCTACCTGCTCTCCATCTAACTGCTTTCCATCGACCCGCTCTCCATCTACCTGCTCTCCATCTACCTGCACTCCATCTACCTGCTCTCCATCTACCTGCTCTCCATCTTCCTGCTCTCCATCTACCTGCTCTCCATCTACTTGCACTCCATCGACCTGCTCTCCATCTACCTGCTGTCCATCTTCCTGCTCTCCATCTACCCGCTCTCCATCTACCTGCTCTCCATCCAACTGCTCTCCATCTACCTGCTGTCCATCTACCTGCTCTCCATCTACCTGCTCTCCATCTACCTGCTCTCCATCTACCAGCTCTCCATCTACCTGCTCTCCATCCAACTGCTCTCCATCTACATGCTGTCCATCTACCTGCTCTACATCTACCTGCTCTCCATCTACCTGCTCTCCATCTACCCGCTCTCCATCTACCTGCTCTCCATCTACCTGCTCTCCATCTACCCGCTCTCCATCTCCCTTCTCGCCATCTACCTGCTCTCCATCTACCCGCTCTCCATCTTCCTGCTCTCCATCTACCAGCACTCCATCTACCTGCTCTCCATCTACCTGCTCTCCATCCACCTGCTCTCCATCTACCTGCTCTCCATCTACCTGCTCTCCATCTACCTGCTGTTCATCTACCTGCTGTTCATCTACCTGCTCTCCATCTACCTGCTCTCCATCTACCTGCTCTCCATCTACCTGCTTTCCATCGACCCGCTCTCCATCTACCTGCTCTCCATCTACCTGCACTCCATCTACCTGCTCTCCATCTACCTGCTCTCCATCTGCCCGTTCTCCATCTACCCGCTCTCCATCTACCTGCTCTCCATCTTCCCGCTCTCCATCTACCTGCTCTCCATCTACCTGCTCTCCATCTACCCGCTCTCCATCTACCTGCTCTCCATCTACCTGCTCTCCATCTACCTGCTCTCCATCTACCTGCTCTCCATCTACCTGCTCTCCATCTACCCGCTCTCCATCTACCTGCTCTCCATCTTCCCGCTCTCCATCTACCTGCTCTCCATCTACCTGCTCTCCATCTACCCGCTCTCCATCTACCTGCTCTCCATCTACCCGCTCTCCATCTACCTGCTCTCCATCTACCCGCTCTCCATCTACCTGCTCTCCATCTACCTGCACTCCATCTACCTGCTCTCCATCTACCTGCTCTCCATCTGCCCGTTCTCCATCTACCCGCTCTCCATCTATCTGCTCTCAATCTTCCCGCTCTCCATCTACCTGCTCTCCATCTACCTGCTCTCCATCTACCTGCTCTCCATCTACCTGCTCTCCATCTACCCGCTCTCCATCTACCTGCTCTCCATCTACCTGCTCTCCATCTACCTGCTCTCCATCTTCCTGCTCTCCATCTACCTGCTCTCCATCGACCTGCTCTCCATCTACCTGCTCTCCATCTACCTGCTCTCCATCCACCTGCTCTCCATCTACCTGCTATCCATCTTCCTGCTCTCCGTCTACCTGCTCTCCATCTACCTGCTGTTCATCTACCTGCTGTTCATCTACCTGCTCTCCATCTACCTGCTCTCCATCTACCTCTCTCCATCTTCCTGCTCTCCATCTACCTGCTGTTCATCTACCTGCTGTTCATCTACCTGCTCTCCATCTACCTGCTCTCCATCTACCTCTCTCCATCTACCTCTCTCCATCTTCCTGCTCTCCATCTACCTGCTCTCCATCTACCTGCTCTCCATCTTCCTGCTCTCCATCTACCTGCTCTCCATCTTCCTGCTCTCCATCTGCCTGCTCTCCATCTACCTGCTGTTCATCTACCTGCTGTTCATCTACCTGCTCTCCATCTACCTGCTCTCCATCTTCCTGCTCTCCATCTACCTGCTCTCCATCTTCCTGCTCTCCATCTTCCTGCTCTCCATCTACCTGCTGTTCATCTACCTGCTGTTCATCTACCTGCTCTCCATCTACCTGCTCTCCATCTTCCTGCTCTCCATCTTCCTGCTCTCCATCTACCTGCTCTCCATCTTCCTGCTCTCCATCTACCTGCTCTCCATCTACCTGCTCTCCATCTACCTGCTCTCCATCTACATGCTCTCCATCTACCTGCTGTCCATCTACCTGCTCTCCATCTACATGCACTCCATCTACCTGCTGTTCATCTCCCTTCTCTCCATCTACCTGCTCTCCGTCTACCTGCTCTCCGTCTTCCTGCTCTCCATCTACCTGCTGTTCATCTACCTGCTCTCCGTCTACCTGCTCTCCATCTACCTGCTGTTCATCTATCTGCTCTCCATCTACCTGCTCTCCATCTTCCTGCTCTCCATCTACCTGCTCTCCATCTACCTGCTCTCCATCTACCTGCTCTCCATCTACCTGCTCTCCATCTACATGCTCTCCATCTACCTGCTGTCCATCTACCTGCTCTCCATCTACATACTCACCATCTACCTGCTGTTCATCTCCCTTCTCTCCATCTACCTGCTCTCCATCTACCTGCTGTCCATCTACCCGCTTTCCATCTACCTGCTCTCCATCTACCTTCTGTTCAGCTACCTGCTCTCCATCTACCTGCTCTCCATCTATCTGCTCTCCATCTACCTGCTCTCCATCTACCTGCTCTCCATCTACCTGCTCTCCATCCACCTGTTCTCCATCTACCTGCTGTCCAACTACCTGCTCTCCATCCACCTGCTCTCCATCTACCTGCTCTCCATCTACCTGCTCTCCATCTACCTGCTGTTCATCTACCTGCTGTCCATCCACCAGCTCGCCATCTACCTGCTCTCCATCTACCTGCTCTCCATCTACCTGCTCTCCAGCTACCTGCTGTCCATCTACCTGCTCTCCATCTACCTGCTGTTCATCTCCCTTCTCTCCATCTACCTGCTCTCCATCTACCTGCTCTCCATCTACCTGCTCTCCATCTACCTGCTCTCCATCTACCTGCTGTTCATCTCCCTTCTCTCCATCCACCTGCTCTCCATCTACCTGCTCTCCAGCTACCTGCTCTCCATCTACCTGCTCTCCATCCACCTGCTCTCCATCTTCCTGCTCTCCATCTACCTGCTCTCCAGCTACCTGCTCTCCATCTACCTGCTGTTTATCTACCTGGTCTCCATCTTCCTGCTCTCCATCTACCTGCTCTCCATCTACCTGCTCTCCATCTTCCTGCTGTTCATCTACCTGCTCTCCATCTACCTGCTGTCAATCTACCTGCTCTCCATCTACCTGCTCTCCATCTACCTGCTCTGCATCTACCTGCTCTCCATCTTCCTGCTCTCCATCTACCTGCTGTTCATCTACCTGCTCTCCATCTACCTGCTCTCCATCTACCTGCTCTCCATCTACCTGCTCTCCATCTACCTGCTCTCCATCTACATGTTCTCCATCTACCTGCTCTCCATCTACCTGCTCTCCATCTACCTGCTCTCCATCTTCCTGCTCTCCATCTACCTGCTCGCCATCTTCCTGCTCTCCATCTACCTGCACTCCATCTACCCGCTCTCCATCTACCTGCTCACCATCTACCTGCTCTGCATCTACCTGCTGTTCATCTACCTGCTCTCCATCTACCTGCTCTCCATCTACCTGCTCTCCATCTACCTGCTCTCCATCTTCCTGCTCTCCATCTACCTGCTGTTCATCTACCTGCTCTCCATCTACCTTCTCTCCATCTACCTGCTGTTCATCTACCTGCTGTTCATCTACCTGCTCTCCACCTACCTGCTCTCCATCTACCTGCTCTCCATCTACCTGCTGTTCATCTACCTGCTCTCCATCTACCTGCTCTCCATCTTTCTGCTCTCCATCTACCTGCTGTTCATCTACCTGCTGTTCATCTACCTGCTCTCCATCTACCTGCTCTCCATCTTCCTGCTCTCCATCTACCTGCTGTTCATCTACCTGCTGTTCATCTACCTGCTCTCGATCTACCTGCTCTCCATCTACCTGCTCTCCATCTACCTGCTCTCCATCTACCTGCTCTCCATCAACCTGCTCTCCATCTTCCCGCTCTCCATTTACCTGCTCTCCATCTACCTGCTCTCCATCTACCTGCTGTTCATCTACCTGCTGTTCATCTACCTGCTCTCCATCTACCTGCTCTCCATCTAACTGCTCTCCATCTTCCTGCTCTCCATCTACCTGCTCTCCATCTTCCTGCTCTCCATCTACCTGCTCTCCATCTACCTGCTGTTCATCTACCTGCTCTCCATCTTCCTGCTCTCCATCTACCTGCTCTCCATCCACCTGCTCTCCATCTACCTGCTCTCCATCTACCTGCTGTTCATCTACCTGCTCTCCATCTTCCTGCTCTCCATCTTCCTGCTCTCCATCTACCTGCTCTCCATCTACCTGCTCTCCATCTACCTGCTCTCCATCTAACTGCTCTCCATCTTCCTGCTCTCCATCTACCTGCTCTCCATCTTCCTGCTCTCCATCTACCTGCTCTCCATCTTCCTGCTCTCCATCTTCCTGCTCTCCATCTTCCTGCTCTCCATCTACCTGCTCTCCATCTAACTGCTCTCCATCTTCCTGCTCTCCATCTACCTGCTCTCTATCTACCTGCTCTCCATCTACCTGCTGTCCATCTACCTGCTCTCCATCTATATGCTATCCATCTACCTGCTGTTCATCTCCCTTCTCTCCATCTACCTGCTATCCATCTACCTGCTGTTCATCTCCCTTCTCTCCATCTACCTGCTCTCCATCTACCTGCTCTCCGTCTTCCTGCTCTCCATCTACCTGCTCTCCATCTTCCTGCTCTCCATCTACCTGCTCTCCATCTACCTGCTCTCCATCTACCTGCTCTCCATCTTCCTGCTCTCCATCTACCTGCTCTCCATCTACCTGCTCTCCATCTACCTGCTGTCCATCTACCTGCTCTCCATCTACCTGCTCTCCATCTACCTGCTCTCCATCTACCTGCTCTCCATCTACCTGCTGTTCATCTCCCTTCTCTCCGTCTTCCTGCTCTCCATCTACCCGCTTTCCATCTACCTGCTCTCCATCTACCTGCTCTCCATCTACCTGCTCTCCATCTACCCGCTCTCCATCTATCCGCTCTCCATCTACCTGCTCTCCATCTACCTGCTCTCCATCTACCTGCTCTCCATCTACCTGCCCTCCATCTACCTGCTGTTCATCTACCTGCTGTCCATCCACCAGCTCGCCATCTACCTGCTCTCCATCTACCTGCTCTCCATCTACCTGCTCTCCATCTTCCCGCTCTCCATCTACCTGCTCTCCATCTACCTGCTCTCCAGCTACCTGCTGTCCATCTACCTGCTCTCCATCTACCTGGTCTCCATCTTCCTGCTCTCCATCTACCTGCTGTTCATCTACCTGCTCTCCATCTACCTGCTCTCCATCTTCCTGCTCTCCATCTACCTGCTCTCCATCTACCCGCTCTCCATCTACCTGCTCTCCATCTACCTGCTCTCCATCTACCTGCTCTCCATCTACCTGCTCTCCATCTACCTGCTGTCCATCTACCTGCTCTCCATCTACCTGCTCTCCATCTACCCGCTCTCCATCTACCTGCTCTCCATCTACCTGCTGTTCATCTACCTGCTCTCCATCTACCTGCTCTCCATCTACCCGCTCTCCATCTACCTGCTCTCCATCTACCTGCTCTCCATCTACCTGCTCTCCATCCACCTGTTCTCCATCTACCTGCTGTCCAACTACCTGCTCTCCATCCACCTGCTCTCCATCTACCTGCTCTCCATCTACCTGCTCTCCATCCACCTGTTCTCCATCTACCTGCTCTCCATCTCCCTTCTCTCCATCCACCTGTTCTCCATCTACCCGCTCTCCATCTACCTGCTCTCCATCTAACTGCTCTCCATCTACCTGCTCTCCACCTACCCGCTCTCCATCTACCTGCTCTCCATCTACCTGCTCTCCATCTACCTGCTCTCCATCTACCTGCTCTCCATCTACCTGCTCTCCATCTACCTGCTCTCCATCCAACTGCTCTCCATCTACCTGCTCTCCATCTACCTGCTCTACATCTACCTGTTCTCCATCTACCTGTTCTTCATCCAACTGCTCTGCATCTACCTGCTCTCCATCTACCTGCTCTACATCTACCTGCTCTCCATCTACCTGCTCTCCATCTCGCTGCTCTCCATCTACCTGCTCTACATCTACCTGCTCTCCATCTACCTGTTCTTCATCCACCTGCTCTTTTTCTTCTACCTCCCTTTTTGAATAGTGGAGTTACATTAGCTGCACTAATAGAATCCTGGAAGGTGACGACCAATGCATCCACTATTTCTAGAGCCACCTCCTTCAGTTCTCTGGAATGTAGAATATCTGGCCTGTTTTGTTGGCTGTTCGATGTCCAGAAACGAATCTACCCAATGACTTGAGTCTTGCGCAAACCAGGATAATTGGGCAGCACACTGGCACAAGTGGCTCGCATTGTGGTTTCACAGTGCCAGGGTCCCAGTTTTGATTCCCCGCTGGGTCACTGTCTGTGCGGAGTCTTCACATCCTCCCCGTGTGTGCGTGGGTTTCCTCCGGGTGCTCCGGTTTCCTCCCACAGTCCAACGACGTTCAGGTTAGGTGGATTGGCCGTGGTAAATTGCCCTTAGTGTCCAAAGTGTTAGGAGGGGTTATTGGGTTATGGGGATAGGGCGGATCTGAAGGCTAAAGTGGGTCGGTGCTGCCTCGATGGGCCGAATGGCCTCCTTCTGCACTGTATGTTCTATGTTTATTGAAATACAAGTGGCAAGATAATGATCTGTTACAGAGCAAGTTATCATAGTGTTTCTCTGTACTCCTCTGGAACTACATCGAGCACGACTGTCCACCTGTACCTTTTAGAACCATGGCCTGTGACCGGATATGCCCCCACTTATATGGGAGTACTTGTCACATGACCACTGTCTTGAGAACGCACCAGCAACCATCTATGATATTGCTGACAGGCATATCACCACATCCTGCTTCCTCAGAGAACATTAACATTTGTTCACACCCATCAGTGTTATTTTGTCTTTATACATTCATGGTATGTCTAACAATGTGAATACGTTTAACTAGAGTATCCATAAGGATGATATGCCTGGCTAATGCCCGTCTCTTTCGCACAGTTCATGGTGCCTCCCTCTCTGGAAGGCCTGTGTCCGAGATTGCAATGTTTGCATCTCCTGCCACCAGGCTGTTTGATGCTTCTCTTTGTTTCTGGTTGGTCAGTCATGACCCTCATCTTCTTCTTTCCTACTTTTGTCAGTGGGATGAGCTAGCTCTCCCAGTCTGCTCCTCTTTCATCATATTCTATTGACCATGGGATGACAAACACTCTTGTGTTTCTGTTGAGACTTCACAGTCTCTGGTTGGCTGCTGGTCTACACCCTGTGCTCGGGGGTCTGCACCCTGTGCTCGGGGGTCTGCACCCTGTGCTCGGGGGTCTGCACCCTGTGCTCGGGGGTCTGCACCCTGTGCTCAGGGGTCTGCACCCTGTGCTCGGGGGTCTGTACCCTGTGCTCGGGGGTCCGCACCCTGTGCTCGGGGGTCTGCACCCTGTGCTCAGGGGTCTGCACCCTGTGCTCGGGGGTCTGTACCCTGTGCTCAGGGGTCTGCACCCTGTGCTCGAAGGTCTGCACCCTGTGTTCGGGGGTCTGCACCCTGTGCTCGGGGGTCTGCACCCTGTGCTCGGGGGTCCGCACCCTGTGCTCGGGGGTCTGCGCCCTGTGCTCGGGGGTCTGCACCCTGTGCTCGGGGGTCTGCACCCTGTGCTCGGGGGTCTGCACCCTGTGCTCGGGGGTCTGCACCCTGTGCTCGGGGGTCCGCACCCTGTGCTCGGGGGTCTGCACCCTGTGCTCAGGGGTCTGCACCCTGTGCTCGGGGGTCTGTACCCTGTGCTCAGGGGTCTGCACCCTGTGCTCGAAGGTCTGCACCCTGTGTTCGGGGGTCTGCACCCTGTGCTCGGGGGTCTGCACCCTGTGCTCGGGGGTCTGCACCCTGTGCTCGGGGGTCCGCACCCTGTGCTCGGGGGTCTGCGCCCTGTGCTCGGGGGTCTGCACCCTGTGCTCGGGGGTCTGCACCCTGTGCTCGGGGGTCTGCACCCTGTGCTCGGGGGTCTGCACCCTGTGCTCGAAGGTCTGCATCCTGTGCTCGGGGGTCTGTATCCTGTGCTCGGGGGTCTGCACCCTGTGCTCGGGGGTCCGCACCCTGTGCTCGGGGGTCTGCACCCTGTGCTCGGGGGTCTGCACCCTGTGCTCGGGGGTCTGTACCCTGTGCTCGGGGGTCTGCACCCTGTGCTCGGGGGTCTGCACCCTGTGCTCGGGGGTCTGCACCCTGTGCTCGGAGCTGGTCTGCACCCTGTGTTCGGGGGTCTGCACACTGTGCTCGGGGGTCTGCACCCTGTGCTCAGGGGTCTGCACCCTGTGCTCGGGGGTCTGTACCCTGTGCTCAGGGGTCTGCACCCTGTGCTCGAAGGTCTGCACCCTGTGTTCGGGGGTCTGCACCCTGTGCTCGGGGGTCTGCACCCTGTGCTCGGGGGTCTGCACCCTGTGCTCGGGGGTCCGCACCCTGTGCTCGGGGGTCTGCGCCCTGTGCTCGGGGGTCTGCACCCTGTGCTCGGGGGTCTGCACCCTGTGCTCGGGGGTCTGCACCCTGTGCTCGGGGGTCTGCACCCTGTGCTCGAAGGTCTGCATCCTGTGCTCGGGGGTCTGTACCCTGTGCTCGGGGGTCTGCACCCTGTGCTCGGGGGTCCGCACCCTGTGCTCGGGGGTCCGCACCCTGTGCTCGGGGGTCTGCACCCTGTGCTCGGGGGTCTGTACCCTGTGCTCGGGGGTCTGCACCCTGTGCTCGGGGGTCTGCACCCTGTGCTCGGGGGTCTGCACCCTGTGCTCGGAGCTGGTCTGCACCCTGTGTTCGGGGGTCTGCACCCTGTGCTCGGGGGTCTTCACCCTGTGCCCGGGGGTCTGCACCCTGTGCCCGGGGGTCTGCACCCTGTGCTCGGGGGTCTGCACCCTGTGCTCGGGGGTCTGCACCCTGTGCTCGGGGGTCTGCACCCTGTGCTCGGGGGTCTGCACCCTGTGTTCGGGGGTCCGCACCCTGTGCTCGGACGTCTGCACCCTGTGCTCGGGGGTCTGTACCCTGTGCTCGGGGGTCTGTACCCTGTGCTCGGGGGTCCGCACCCTGTGCTCGGGGGTCTGTACCCTGTGCTCGGGGGGTCTGCACCCTGTGCTCGGGGGTCTGCACCCTGTGCTCGGGGGTCTGCACCCTGTGCTCGGGGGTCTGCACCCTGTGCTCGGGGTTCTGCACCCTGTGCTTGAGGGTTTGCACCCTGCGCTCGGGGGTCTGCACCCTGTGCTCGGGGGTCTGCACCCTGTGCTTGAGGGTATGCACCCTGTGCTCGGGGGTCTGCACCCTGTGCTCGGGGGTCTGCACCCTGTGCTCGGGGGTCTGCACCCTGTGCTCGGGGGTCTGCACCCTGTGCTCGGGGGTCTGCATCCTGTGTTCGGGGGGTCCGCACCCTGTGCTCGGACGTCTGCACCCTGTGCTCGGGGGTCTGTACCCTGTGCTCGGGGGTCTGTACCCTGTGCTCGGGGGTCTGTACCCTGTGCTCGGGGGGTCTGCACCCTGTGCTCGGGGGTCTGCACCCTGTGCTCGGGGGTCTGCACCCTGTGCTCGGGGGTCTGCACCCTGTGCTCGGGGGTCTGCACCCTGTGCTTGAGGGTTTGCACCCTGCGCTCGGGGGTCTGCACCCTGTGCTCGGGGGTCTGCACCCTGTGCTTGAGGGTATGCACCCTGTGCTCGGGGGTCTGCACCCTGTGCTCGGGGGTCTGCACCCTGTGCTCGGGGGGTCTGCACCCTGTGCTCGGGGGTCTGCACCCTGTGCTCGGGGGGTCTGCACCCTGTGCTCGGGGGTCTGCACCCTGTGCTCGGGGGTCTGCACCCTGTGCTCGGGGGTCTGCACCCTGTGCTCGGGGGTCTGCACCCTGTGCTTGAGGGTCTGCACCCTGCGCTCGGGGGTCTGCACCCTGTGCTCGGGGGTCTGCACCCTGTGCTTGAGGGTATGCACCCTGTGCTCGGGGGTCTGCACCCTGTGCTCGGGGGTCTGCACCCTGTGCTCGGGGGTCTGCACCCTGTGCTCGGGGGTCTGCACCCTGTGCTCGGAGTTCTGCACCCTGTGCTTGAGGGTCTGCACCCTGTGCTCGGGGGTCTGTACCCTGTGCTCGGGGGTCTGTACCCTGTGCTCGGGGGTCCGCACCCTGCGCTCGGAGGTCTGCACCCTGTGCCCGGGGGTCTGCACCCTGTGCTCGGGGGTCTGCACCCTGTGCCCGGGGGTCTGCACCCTGTGCTCGGGGGTCTGTTCCCTGTGCTCGGGGGTCTGTTCCCTGTGCTCGGAGATCTGCACCCTGTGTTCGGGGGTCTGCACCCTGTGCTCGGGGGTCTGCACCCTGTGCTCGGGGGTCTGCACCCTGTGCTCGGGGGTCTGCACCCTGTGCTCGGGGGTCTGCACCCTGTACTCGGGGGTCTGCACCCTGTGCTTGAGGGTCTGCACCCTGTGCCCGGGGGTCTGCACCCTGTGCCCGGGGGTCTGCACCCTGTGCTTGAGGGTCTGCACCCTGTGCTCGGGGGTCTGTACCCTGTGCTCGGGGGTCTGCACCCTGTGCTCGGGGTCTGCACCCTGTGCTCGGGGGTCTGTACCCTGTGCTCGGGGGTCTGCATCCTGTGCTCGGGGGTCTGCACCCTGTGCTCGGGGGTCTGCACCCTGTGCTCGGGGGTCTGTTCCCTGTGCTCGGGGGTCTGCACCCTGTGCTCGGGGGTCTGCACCCTGTGCTCGGGGGTCTGCACCCTGTGCTCGGGGGTCTGCACCCTGTGCTTGAGGGTCTGCACCCTGTGCTCGGGGGTCTGTACCCTGTGCTCGGGGGTCCGCACCCTGCGCTCGGAGGTCTACACCCTGTGCTCGGGGGTCTGCACCCTGTGCTCGGGGGTCTGTACCCTGTGCTCGGGGGTCCGCACCCTGCGCTCGGAGGTCTGCACCCTGTGCTCGGGGGTCTGCACCCTGTGCTCGGGGGTCTACACCCTGTGCTCGGGGGTCCGCACCCTGCGCTCGGAGGTCTGCACCCTGTGCTCGGGGGTCTGTACCCTGTGCTCGGGGGTCCGCACCCTGCGCTCGGAGGTCTGCACCCTGTGCTCGGGGGTCTGTACCCTGTGCTCGGGGGTCCGCACCCTGCGCTCGGAGGTCTGCACCCTGTGCTCGGGGGTCTGTACCCTGTGCCCGGGGGTCTGCACCCTGTGCTCGGGGGTCTGTACCCTGTGCCCGGGGGTCTGCACCCTGTGCTCGGGGGTCTGTTCCCTGTGCTCGGGGGTCTGCTCCCTGTGCTCGGAGATCTGCACCCTGTGTTCGGGGGTCTGCACCCTGTGCTCGGGGGTCTGCACCCTGTGCTCGGTGGTCTGCAGCCTGTGCTCGGGGGTCTGCACCCTGTGCTCGGGGGTCTGCACCCGGTGCTCGGGGGTCTGCACCCTGTGCTCGGGAGTCTGCACCCTGTGCTCGGGGGTCTGCACCCTGTGCTCGGAGCTGGTCTTCACCCTGTGCTCGGGGGTCTGCACGCTGTGCTCGGGGGTCTGCACCCTGTGCTCGGGGGTCTGCACCCTGTGCTCGGGGGTCTGCACCCTGTGCTCGGAGCTGGTCTTCACCCTGTGCTCGGGGGTCTGCACCCTGTGCTCGGAGCTGGTCTTCACCCTGTGCTCGGGGGTCTGCACGCTGTGCTCGGGGGTCTGCACCCTGTGCTCGGGGCTGGTCTTCACCCTGTGCTCGGGGGTCTGCACCCTGTGCTCGGGGGTCTGCATCCAGTGCTAGGGGCTGGTCTGCACCCTGTGCTCGGGGGTCTTCACCCTGTGCTCGGGGGTCTGCAACCTGTGCTCGGGGGCCTGCACCCTGTGCTCTGGGGTCTGCACCCTGTGCTCGGGGGTCTTCACCCTGTGCTCGGGGGTCTGCATCCTGTGTTCGGGGGTCTGCACCCTGTGCTCGGGGGTCTGCACCCTGTGCTCGGGGGTCTTCACCCTGTGCTCGGGGGTCTGTACCCTGTGTTCGGGGGTCTGCACCCTGTGCTCGGGGGTCTTCACCCTGTGCTCGGGGGTCTGCACCCTGTGCTCGGGGGTCTGCATCTAGTGCTAGGGGCTGGTCTGCACCCTGTGCTCGGGGGTCTTCACCCTGTGCTCGGGGGTCTACACCCTGTGCTCGGGGGTCTGCAGCCTGTGCTCGGGGGTCTGCACCCTGTGCTCGGGGGTCTTCACCCTGTGCTCGGGGGTCTGCACCCTGTGCTTGAGGGTCTGCACCCTGTGCTCGGGGGTCTGTACCCTGTGCTCGGGGGTCCGCACCCTGCGCTCGGAGGTCTGCACCCTGTGCTCGGGGGTCTGTACCCTGTGCTCGGGGGTCTGTACCCTGTGCTCGGGGGTCCGCACCCTGCGCTCGGAGGTCTGCACCCTGTGCTCGGGGGTCTGTACCCTGTGCTCGGGGGTCCGCACCCTGCGCTCGGAGGTCTGCACCCTGTGCCCGGGGGTCTGCACCCTGTGCTCGGGGGTCTGTTCCCTGTGCTCGGGGGTCTGCTCCCTGTGCTCGGAGATCTGCACCCTGTGTTCGGGGGTCTGCACCCTGTGCTCGGGGGTCTGCACCCTGTGCTCGGGGGTCTGCACCCTGTGCTCGGGGGTCTGCACCCTGTGCTCGGGGGTCTGCACCCTGTGCTCGGGGGTCTGCACCCTGTGCTCGGGGGTCTGCACCCTGTGCTCGGGAGTCTGCACCCTGTGCTCGGGGGTCTGCACCCTGTGCTCGGAGCTGGTCTTCACCCTGTGCTCGGGGGTCTGCACCCTGTGCTCGGGGGTCTGCACCCTGTGCTCGGGGGTCTGCACCCTGTGCTCGGAGCTGGTCTTCACCCTATGCTCGGGGGTCTGCACCCTGTGCTCGGGGGTCTGCACCCTGTGCTCGGATCTGGTCTTCACCCTGTGCTCGGGGGTCTGCACGCTGTGCTCGGGGGCCTGTACCCTGTGCTCGAAGGTCTGCACCCTGGGCTCGGGGGTCTGCACCCTGTGCTCGGGGGTCTGCACCCTGTGCTCGGAGCTGGTCTTCACCCTGTGCTCGGGGGTCTGCACGCTGTGCTCGGGGGTCTGCACCCTGTGCTCGGGGGTCTGCACCCTGTGCTCGGGGGTCTGCATCCAGTGCTAGGGGCTGGTCTGCACCCTGTGCTCGGGGGTCTTCACCCTGTGCTCGGGGGTCTGCACCCTGTGCTCGGGGGCCTGCACCCTGTGCTCTGGGGTCTGCACCCTGTGCGCGGGGGTCTTCACCCTGTGCTCGGGGGTCTGCATCCTGTGTTCGGGGGTCTGCACCCTGTGCTCGGGGGTCTGCACCCTGTGCTCGGGGGTCTTCACCCTGTGCTCGTGGGTCTGTACCCTGTGTTCGGGGGTCTGCACCCTGTGCTCGGGGGTCTTCACCCTGTGCTCGGGGGTCTGCACCCTGTGCTCGGGGGTCTGCATCTAGTGCTAGGGGCTGGTCTGCACCCTGTGCTCGGGGGTCTTCACCCTGTGCTCGGGGGTCTACACCCTGTGCTCGGGGGTCTGCACCCTGTGCTCGGGGGTCTTCACCCTGTGCTCGGGGGTCTGCACCCTGTGCTCGGGGATCTGCACCCTGTGCTCGGGGGTCCGCACCCTGTGCTCAGGGGTCTGCGCCCTGTGCTCGGGGGTCTGCACCCTGTGCTCGGGGGTCTGCACCCTGTGCTCGGGGGTCTGCACCCTGTGCTCGGGGGTCTGCACCCTGTGCTCGGGGGTCTGCACCCTGTGCTCGGGGGTCTGCACCCTGTGCTCGGGGGTCGGCACCCTGTGCTCGGGGGTCTGCACCCTGTGCTCGGAGCTGGTCTGCACCCTGTGCTCGGGGGTCTGCACCCTGTGCTCGGGGGTCTGCACCCTGTGCTCGGGGGTCTGCACCCTGTGCTCGGGGGTCTTCACCCTGTGCTCGGGGGTCTGCACCCTGTGCTCGGGGGTCCGCACCCTGTGCTCAGGGGTCTGCGCCCTGTGCTCGGGGGTCTGCACCCTGTGCTCGGGGGTCTGCACCCTGTGCTCGGGGGTCTGCACCCTGTGCTCGGGGGTCTGTACCCTGTGCTCGGGGGTCTGCACCCTGTGCTCGGGGGTCTGCACCCTGTGCTCGGGGGTCTGCACCCTGTGCTCGGGGGTCGGCACCCTGTGCTCGGGGGTCTGCACCCTGTGCTCGGAGCTGGTCTGCACCCTGTGCTCGGGGGTCTGCACCCTGTGCTCGGGGGGTCTGCACCCTGTGCTCGGGGGTCTGCACCCTGTGCTCGGGGGTCTGCACCCTGTGCTTGAGGGTCTGCACCCTGTGCCCGGGGGTCTGCACCCTGTGCCCGGGGGTCTGCACCCTGTGCTTGAGGGTCTGCACCCTGCGCTCGGGGGTCTGCACCCTGTGCTCGGAGATCTGTTCCCTGTGCTCGGGGGTCTGTACCCTGTGCTCGGGGGTCTGCACCCTGTGCTCGGGGGTCTGCACCCTGTGCTCGGGGGTCTGCACCCTGTGCTCGGGGGTCTGCACCCTGTGCTGTAGGGTCTGCACCCTGTGCTCGGGGGTCTGTACCCTGTGCTCGGGGGTCCGCACCCTGCGCTCGGAGGTCTGCACCCTGTGCTCGGGGGTCTGTACCCTGTGCTCGGGGGTCCGCACCCTGCGCTCGGAGGTCTGCACCCTGTGACCGGGGGTCTGCACCCTGTGCTCGGGGGTCTGCACCCTGTGCTCGGAGATCTGCACCCTGTGTTCGGGGGTCTGCACCCTGTGCTCGGGGGTCCGCACCCTGTGCTCGGGGGTCTGTACCCTGTGCTCGGGGGTCTGCACCCTGTGCTCGGGGGTCTGTTCCCTGTGCTCGGGGGTCTGCACCCTGTGCTCGGGGGTCTGTACCCTGTGCCCGGGGGTCTGCACCCTGTGCTCGGGGGTCTGCACCCTGTGCTCGGGGGTCTGCACCCTGTGCTCGGGGGTCTGCACCCTGTGCTTGAGGGTCTGCACCCTGTGCTCGGGGGTCTGTACCCTGTGCTCGGGGGTCTGTACCCTGTGCTCGGGGGTCCGCACCCTGCGCTCGGAGGTCTGCACCCTGTGCCCGGGGGTCTGCACCCTGTGCTCGGGGGTCTGCACCCTGTGCTCGGGGGTCCGTTCCCTGTGCTCGGGGGTCTGTTCCCTGTGCTCGGAGATCTGCACCCTGTGTTCGGGGGTCTGCACCCTGTGCTCGGAGGTCTGCACCCTGTGCTCGGGGGTCTGCACCCTGTGCTCGGGGGTCTGCACCCTGTGCTCGGGGGTCTGCACCCTGTGCTCGGGGGTCTGCACCCTGTGCTCGGTGGTCTGCACCCTGTGCTCGGGGGTCTGCACCCTGTGCTCGGGGGTCTGCACCCTGTGCTCGGGGGTCTGTACCCTGTGCTCGGGGGTCTGTACCCTGTGCTCGGGGGTCTGCACCCTGTGCTCGGGGGTCTGTACCCTGTGCTCGGGGGTCTGCATCCAGTGCTAGGGGCTGGTCTGCACCCTGTGCTCGGGGGTCTTCACCCTGTGCTCGGGGGTCTGCACCCTGTGCTCGGGGGTCTGCACCCTGTGCTCGGGGGTCTGCACCCTGTGCTCGGGGGTCTTCACCCTGTGCTCGGGGGTCTGCACCGTGTGCTCGGAGATCTGTTCCCTGTGCTCGGGGGTCTGCACCCTGTGCTCGGGGGTCTGCACCCTGTGCTCGGGGGTCTGCACCCTGTGCTCGGGGGTCTGCACCCTGTGCTCGGGGGTCTGCACCCTGTGCTCGGGGGTCTGCACCCTGTGCTCGGGGGTCTGTACCCTGTGCTCGGGGGTCCGCACCCTGCGCTCGGGGGTCTGCACCCTGTGCTCGGGGGTCTGCACCCTGTGCTCGGGGGTCTGCACCCTGTGCTCGGGGGTCTGCACCCTGTGCTCGGGGGTCTGTACCCTGTGCTCGGGGGTCTGCACCCTGTGCTCGGGGGTCTGCATCCAGTGCTAGTGGCTGGTCTGCACCCTGTGCTCGGGGGTCTTCACCCTGTGCTCGGGGGTCTGCACCCTGTGCTCGGGGGTCTGCACCCTGTGCTCGGGGGTCTGCATCCAGTGCTAGGGGCTGGTCTGCACCCTGTGCTCGGGGGTCTTCACCCTGTGCTCGGGGGTATGCACCCTGTGCTCGGGGGTCTGCACCCTGTGCTCGGGGGTCTGCATCCAGTGCTAGGGGCTGGTCTGCACCCTGTGCTCAGGGGTCTGCGCCCTGTGCTCGGAGATCTGCACCCTGTGTTCGGGGGTCTGCACCCTGTGCTCGGGGGTCCGCACCCTGTGCTCGGGGGTCTGTACCCTGTGCTCGGGGGTCTGCACCCTGTGTTCGGGGGTCTGCACCCTGTGCTCGGGGGTCTTCACCCTGTGCTCGGGGGTCTGCACCCTGTGCTCGGGGGTCTTCACCCTGTGCTCGGGGGTCTGCACCCTGTGCTCGGGGGTCTGCACCCTGTGCTCGGGGGTCTGCATCCAGTGCTAGGGGCTGGTCTGCACCCTGTGCTCGGGGGTCTTCACCCTGTGCTCGGGGGTCTGCACCCTGTGCTCGGGGGTCTGCACCCTGTGCTCGGGGGTCTGCATCCAGTGCTAGGGGCTGGTCTGCACCCTGTGCTCAGGGGTCTGCGCCCTGTGCTCGGGGGTCTGCACCCTGTGCTCGGGGGTCTGCACCCTGTGCTCGGGGGTCTGTACCCTGTGCTCGGGGGTCTGCACCCTGTGCTCGGGGGTCTGCACCCTGTGCTCGGGGGTCTGCACCCTGTGCTCGGGGGTCGGCACCCTGTGCTCGGGGGTCTGCACCCTGTGCTCGGAGCTGGTCTGCACCCTGTGCTCGGGGGTCTGCACCCTGTGCTCGGGGGTCTGCACCCTGTGTTCGGGGGTCTGCACCCTGTGCTCGGGAGTCCTCACCCTGTGCTCGGGGGTCTGCACCCTGTGCTCGGGGGTCTGCACCCTGTGCTCGGGGGTCTGCACCCTGTGCTCGGGGGTCTGCACCCTGTGCTCGGGGGTCTGCACCCTGTGCTCGGGGATCTGCACCCTGTGCTCGGGGGTCTGCACCCTGTGCTCGGGGGGTCTGCACCCTGTGCTCGGGGGTCTGCACCGTGTGCTCGGGGGTCTGCACCCTGTGCTCGGGGGTCTGCACCCTGTGCCCGGGGGACTGCACCCTGTGCCCGGGGGTCTGCACCCTGTGCTTGAGGGTCTGCACCCTGCGCTCGGGGGTCTGCACCCTGTGCTCGGAGATCTGTTCCCTGTGCTCGGGGGTCTGTACCCTGTGCTCGGGGGTCTGCACCCTGTGCTCGGGGGTCTGCACCCTGTGCTCGGGGGTCTGCACCCTGTGCTCGGGGGTCTGCACCCTGTGCTTGAGGGTCTGCACCCTGTGCTCGGGGGTCTGTACCCTGTGCTCGGGGGTCCGCACCCTGCGCTCGGAGGTCTGCACCCTGTGCTCGGGGGTCTGTACCCTGTGCTCGGGGGTCCGCACCCTGCGCTCGGAGGTCTGCACCCTGTGCCCGGGGGTCTGCACCTGTGCTCGGGGGTCTGCCCCCTGTGCTCGGAGATCTGCACCCTGTGTTCGGGGGTCTGCACCCTGTGCTCGGGGGTCCGCACCCTGTGCTCGGGGGTCTGTACCCTGTGCTCGGGGGTCTGCACCCTGTGCTCGGGGGTCTGCACCCTGTGCTCGGGGGTCTGTTCCCTGTGCTCGGGGGTCTGCACCCTGTGCTCGGGGGTCTGTACCCTGTGCCCGGGGGTCTGCACCCTGTGCTCGGGGGTCTGCACCCTGTGCTCGGGGGTCTGCACCCTGTGCTCGGGGGTCTGTGCCCTGTGCTCGGGGGTCTGTTCCCTGTGCTCGGGGGTCTGCACCCTGTGCTCGGGGGTCTGTACCCTGTGCTCGGGGGCCTGTACCCTGTGCTCGAAGGTCTGCACCCTGTGCTCGGGGGTCTGCACCCTGTGCTCCGGGGTCTGCACCCTGTGCTCGGGGGTCTGCACCCTGTGCTCGGGGGTCTGCACCCTGTGCTCAGAGCTGGTCTTCACCCTGTGCTCGGGGGTCTGCACGCTGTGCTCGGGGGTCTGCACCCTGTGCTCGGGGGTCTGCACCCTGTGCTCGGGGGTCTGCATCCAGTGCTAGGGGCTGGTCTGCACCCTGTGCTCGGGGGTCTTCACCCTGTGCTCGGGGATCTGCACCCTGTGCTCGGGGGTCTGCACCCTGTGCTCGGGGGTCTGCACCCTGTGCTCGGGGGTCTTCACCCTGTGCTCGGGGGTCTGCACCCTGTGCTCGGAGATCTGTTCCCTGTGCTCGGGGGTCTGCACCCTGTGCTCGGGGGTCTGCACCCTGTGCTCGGGGGTCTGCACCCTGTGCTCGGACGTCTGTACCCTGTGCTCGGGGGTCTGCACCCTGTGCTCGGGGGTCTGCACCCTGTGCTCGGGGGTCGGCACCCTGTGCTCGGGGGTCTGCACCCTGTGCTCGGAGCTGGTCTGCACCCTGTGCTCGGGGGTCTGCACCCTGTGCTCGGGGGGTCTGCACCCTGTGCTCGGGGGTCTGCACCCTGTGCTCGGGGGTCTGCACCCTGTGCTCGGGGGTCTGCACCCTGTGCTCGGGGGTCTTCACCCTGTGCTCGGGGGTCTGCACCCTGTGCTCGGGGGTCCGCACCCTGTGCTCAGGGGTCTGCGCCCTGTGCTCGGGGGTCTGCACCCTGTGCTCGGGGGTCTGCACCCTGTGCTCGGGGGTCTGCACCCTGTGCTCGGGGGTCTGTACCCTGTGCTCGGGGGTCTGCACCCTGTGCTCGGGGGTCTGCACCCTGTGCTCGGGGGTCTGCACCCTGTGCTCGGGGGTCGGCACCCTGTGCTCGGGGGTCTGCACCCTGTGCTCGGAGCTGGTCTGCACCCTGTGCTCGGGGGTCTGCACCCTGTGCTCGGGGGGTCTGCACCCTGTGCTCGGGGGTCTGCACCCTGTGCTCGGGGGTCTGCACCCTGTGCTTGAGGGTCTGCACCCTGTGCCCGGGGGTCTGCACCCTGTGCCCGGGGGTCTGCACCCTGTGCTTGAGGGTCTGCACCCTGCGCTCGGGGGTCTGCACCCTGTGCTCGGAGATCTGTTCCCTGTGCTCGGGGGTCTGTACCCTGTGCTCGGGGGTCTGCACCCTGTGCTCGGGGGTCTGCACCCTGTGCTCGGGGGTCTGCACCCTGTGCTCGGGGGTCTGCACCCTGTGCTGTAGGGTCTGCACCCTGTGCTCGGGGGTCTGTACCCTGTGCTCGGGGGTCCGCACCCTGCGCTCGGAGGTCTGCACCCTGTGCTCGGGGGTCTGTACCCTGTGCTCGGGGGTCCGCACCCTGCGCTCGGAGGTCTGCACCCTGTGACCGGGGGTCTGCACCCTGTGCTCGGGGGTCTGCACCCTGTGCTCGGAGATCTGCACCCTGTGTTCGGGGGTCTGCACCCTGTGCTCGGGGGTCCGCACCCTGTGCTCGGGGGTCTGTACCCTGTGCTCGGGGGTCTGCACCCTGTGCTCGGGGGTCTGTTCCCTGTGCTCGGGGGTCTGCACCCTGTGCTCGGGGGTCTGTACCCTGTGCCCGGGGGTCTGCACCCTGTGCTCGGGGGTCTGCACCCTGTGCTCGGGGGTCTGCACCCTGTGCTCGGGGGTCTGCACCCTGTGCTCGGGGGTCTGCACCCTGTGCTTGAGGGTCTGCACCCTGTGCTCGGGGGTCTGTACCCTGTGCTCGGGGGTCTGTACCCTGTGCTCGGGGGTCCGCACCCTGCGCTCGGAGGTCTGCACCCTGTGCCCGGGGGTCTGCACCCTGTGCTCGGGGGTCTGCACCCTGTGCTCGGGGGTCCGTTCCCTGTGCTCGGGGGTCTGTTCCCTGTGCTCGGAGATCTGCACCCTGTGTTCGGGGGTCTGCACCCTGTGCTCGGAGGTCTGCACCCTGTGCTCGGGGGTCTGCACCCTGTGCTCGGGGGTCTGCACCCTGTGCTCGGGGGTCTGCACCCTGTGCTCGGGGGTCTGCACCCTGTGCTCGGGGGTCTGCACCCTGTGCTCGGTGGTCTGCACCCTGTGCTCGGGGGTCTGCACCCTGTGCTCGGGGGTCTGCACCCTGTGCTCGGGGGTCTGTACCCTGTGCTCGGGGGTCTGTACCCTGTGCTCGGGGGTCTGCACCCTGTGCTCGGGGGTCTGTACCCTGTGCTCGGGGGTCTGCATCCAGTGCTAGGGGCTGGTCTGCACCCTGTGCTCGGGGGTCTTCACCCTGTGCTCGGGGGTCTGCACCCTGTGCTCGGGGGTCTGCACCCTGTGCTCGGGGGTCTGCACCCTGTGCTCGGGGGTCTTCACCCTGTGCTCGGGGGTCTGCACCGTGTGCTCGGAGATCTGTTCCCTGTGCTCGGGGGTCTGCACCCTGTGCTCGGGGGTCTGCACCCTGTGCTCGGGGGTCTGCACCCTGTGCTCGGGGGTCTGCACCCTGTGCTCGGGGGTCTGCACCCTGTGCTCGGGGGTCTGCACCCTGTGCTCGGGGGTCTGTACCCTGTGCTCGGGGGTCCGCACCCTGCGCTCGGGGGTCTGCACCCTGTGCTCGGGGGTCTGCACCCTGTGCTCGGGGGTCTGCACCCTGTGCTCGGGGGTCTGCACCCTGTGCTCGGGGGTCTGTACCCTGTGCTCGGGGGTCTGCACCCTGTGCTCGGGGGTCTGCATCCAGTGCTAGTGGCTGGTCTGCACCCTGTGCTCGGGGGTCTTCACCCTGTGCTCGGGGGTCTGCACCCTGTGCTCGGGGGTCTGCACCCTGTGCTCGGGGGTCTGCATCCAGTGCTAGGGGCTGGTCTGCACCCTGTGCTCGGGGGTCTTCACCCTGTGCTCGGGGGTATGCACCCTGTGCTCGGGGGTCTGCACCCTGTGCTCGGGGGTCTGCATCCAGTGCTAGGGGCTGGTCTGCACCCTGTGCTCAGGGGTCTGCGCCCTGTGCTCGGAGATCTGCACCCTGTGTTCGGGGGTCTGCACCCTGTGCTCGGGGGTCCGCACCCTGTGCTCGGGGGTCTGTACCCTGTGCTCGGGGGTCTGCACCCTGTGTTCGGGGGTCTGCACCCTGTGCTCGGGGGTCTTCACCCTGTGCTCGGGGGTCTGCACCCTGTGCTCGGGGGTCTTCACCCTGTGCTCGGGGGTCTGCACCCTGTGCTCGGGGGTCTGCACCCTGTGCTCGGGGGTCTGCATCCAGTGCTAGGGGCTGGTCTGCACCCTGTGCTCGGGGGTCTTCACCCTGTGCTCGGGGGTCTGCACCCTGTGCTCGGGGGTCTGCACCCTGTGCTCGGGGGTCTGCATCCAGTGCTAGGGGCTGGTCTGCACCCTGTGCTCAGGGGTCTGCGCCCTGTGCTCGGGGGTCTGCACCCTGTGCTCGGGGGTCTGCACCCTGTGCTCGGGGGTCTGTACCCTGTGCTCGGGGGTCTGCACCCTGTGCTCGGGGGTCTGCACCCTGTGCTCGGGGGTCTGCACCCTGTGCTCGGGGGTCGGCACCCTGTGCTCGGGGGTCTGCACCCTGTGCTCGGAGCTGGTCTGCACCCTGTGCTCGGGGGTCTGCACCCTGTGCTCGGGGGTCTGCACCCTGTGTTCGGGGGTCTGCACCCTGTGCTCGGGAGTCCTCACCCTGTGCTCGGGGGTCTGCACCCTGTGCTCGGGGGTCTGCACCCTGTGCTCGGGGGTCTGCACCCTGTGCTCGGGGGTCTGCACCCTGTGCTCGGGGGTCTGCACCCTGTGCTCGGGGATCTGCACCCTGTGCTCGGGGGTCTGCACCCTGTGCTCGGGGGGTCTGCACCCTGTGCTCGGGGGTCTGCACCGTGTGCTCGGGGGTCTGCACCCTGTGCTCGGGGGTCTGCACCCTGTGCCCGGGGGTCTGCACCCTGTGCCCGGGGGTCTGCACCCTGTGCTTGAGGGTCTGCACCCTGCGCTCGGGGGTCTGCACCCTGTGCTCGGAGATCTGTTCCCTGTGCTCGGGGGTCTGTACCCTGTGCTCGGGGGTCTGCACCCTGTGCTCGGGGGTCTGCACCCTGTGCTCGGGGGTCTGCACCCTGTGCTCGGGGGTCTGCACCCTGTGCTTGAGGGTCTGCACCCTGTGCTCGGGGGTCTGTACCCTGTGCTCGGGGGTCCGCACCCTGCGCTCGGAGGTCTGCACCCTGTGCTCGGGGGTCTGTACCCTGTGCTCGGGGGTCCGCACCCTGCGCTCGGAGGTCTGCACCCTGTGCCCGGGGGTCTGCACCTGTGCTCGGGGGTCTGCCCCCTGTGCTCGGAGATCTGCACCCTGTGTTCGGGGGTCTGCACCCTGTGCTCGGGGGTCCGCACCCTGTGCTCGGGGGTCTGTACCCTGTGCTCGGGGGTCTGCACCCTGTGCTCGGGGGTCTGCACCCTGTGCTCGGGGGTCTGTTCCCTGTGCTCGGGGGTCTGCACCCTGTGCTCGGGGGTCTGTACCCTGTGCCCGGGGGTCTGCACCCTGTGCTCGGGGGTCTGCACCCTGTGCTCGGGGGTCTGCACCCTGTGCTCGGGGGTCTGTGCCCTGTGCTCGGGGGTCTGTTCCCTGTGCTCGGGGGTCTGCACCCTGTGCTCGGGGGTCTGTACCCTGTGCTCGGGGGCCTGTACCCTGTGCTCGAAGGTCTGCACCCTGTGCTCGGGGGTCTGCACCCTGTGCTCCGGGGTCTGCACCCTGTGCTCGGGGGTCTGCACCCTGTGCTCGGGGGTCTGCACCCTGTGCTCAGAGCTGGTCTTCACCCTGTGCTCGGGGGTCTGCACGCTGTGCTCGGGGGTCTGCACCCTGTGCTCGGGGGTCTGCACCCTGTGCTCGGGGGTCTGCATCCAGTGCTAGGGGCTGGTCTGCACCCTGTGCTCGGGGGTCTTCACCCTGTGCTCGGGGATCTGCACCCTGTGCTCGGGGGTCTGCACCCTGTGCTCGGGGGTCTGCACCCTGTGCTCGGGGGTCTTCACCCTGTGCTCGGGGGTCTGCACCCTGTGCTCGGAGATCTGTTCCCTGTGCTCGGGGGTCTGCACCCTGTGCTCGGGGGTCTGCACCCTGTGCTCGGGGGTCTGCACCCTGTGCTCGGGGGTCTGCACCCTGTGCTCGGACGTCTGTACCCTGTGCTCGGGGGTCTGCACCCTGTGCTCGGGGGTCTGCACCCTGTGCTCGGGGGTCTGCACCCTGTGCTCAGGGGTCTGCACCCTGTGCTCGGGTGTCTGCACCCTGTGCTCGGGGGTCTGCACCCTGTGCTCGGGGGTCTGTACCCTGTGCTCGGGGGTCCGCACCCTGCGCTCGGGGGTCTGCACCCTGTGCTCGGGGGTCTGCACCCTGTGCTCGGGGGTCTGCACCCTGTGCTCGGGGGTCTGCACCCTGTGCTCGGGGGTCTGTACCCTGTGCTCGGGGGTCTGCACCCTGTGCTCGGGGGTCTGCATCCAGTGCTAGGGCCTGGTCTGCACCCTGTGCTCGGGGGTCTTCACCCTGTGCTCGGGGGTCTGCACCCTGTGCTCGGGGGTCTGCACCCTGTGCTCGGGGGTCTGCATCCAGTGCTAGGGGCTGGTCTGCACCCTGTGCTCGGGGGTCTTCACCCTGTGCTCGGGGGTCTGCACCCTGTGCTCGGGGGTCTGCACCCTGTGCTCGGGGGTCTGCATCCAGTGCTAGGGGCTGGTCTGCACCCTGTGCTCGGGGGTCTGCACCCTGTGCTCGGGGGTCTGCATCCAGTGCTAGGGGCTGGTCTGCACCCTGTGCTCGGGGGTCTTCACCCTGTGCTCGGGCGTCTGCACCCTGTGCTCGGAGATCTGTTCCCTGTGCTCAGGGGTCTGCACCCTGTGCTCGGGGGTCTGCACCCTGTGCTCGGGGGTCTGCACCCTGTGCTCGGAGATCTGTTCCCTGTGCTCGGGGGTCTGCACCCTGTGCTCGGGGGTCTGCACCCTGTGCTCGGGGGTCTGCACCCTGTGCTCAGAGATCTGTTCCCTGTGCTCGGGGGTCTGCACCCTGTGCTCGGGGGTCTGCACCCTGTGCTCGGGGGTCCGCACCCTGTGCTCGGGGGTCTCCACCCTGTGTTTGGGGGTCTGCACCCTGTGCTCGGGGGTCTGCACCCTGTGCTCGGGGGTCTGCACCCTGTGCTCGGGGGTCTGCACCCTGTGCTCGGGGGTCTGCACCCAGTGCCCAGGGGTCTGCACCCTGTGCTCGGGGGTCTGCACCCTGTGTTCGGGGGTCTGCACCCTGTGCTCGGGGGTCTGCACCCTGTGCTCGGGGGTCTGCACCCTGTGCTCGGGGGTCTGCACCCTGCGCTCGGGGGTCTGCACCCTGTGCTCGGGGGTCTGCACCCTGTGCTCGGGGGTCTGCACCCTGTGCTCGGGGGTCTGTACCCTGTGTTTGGGGGTCTGCACCCTGTGCTCGGGGGTCTGCATCCAGTGCTAGGGGCTGGTCTGCACCCTGTGCTCGGGGGTCTGCACCCTGTGCTCGGGGGTCTGTACCCTGTGTTTGGGGGTCTGCAGCCTGTGCTCGGGGGTCTGCATCCAGTGCTAGGGGCTGGTCTGCACCCTGTGCTCGGGGGTCTGCACCCTGTGCTCGGGGGTCTGCACCCTGTGCTCGGGGTTCTGCATCCAGTGCTAGGGGCTGGTCTGCACCCTGTGCTCGGGGGTCTGCACCCTGTGCTCAGGGGTCTGCACCCTGTGCTCGGGGGTCTGCACCCTGTGCTCGGGGGTCTGCACCCTGTGCTCGGGGGTCTGCACCCTGTGCTCGGGGGTCTGCACCCTGTGCTCGGGGGTCTGCACCCTGTGTTCGGGGGTCTGCACCCTGTGCTCGGGGGTCTGTTCCCTGTGCTCGGGGGTCTGCACCCTGTGCTCGGGGGTCTGTACCCTGTGCTCGGGGGTCTGTACCCTGTGCTCGGGGGTCTGCACCCTGTGCTCGGGGGGTCTGCACCCTGTGCTCGGGGGGTCTGCACCCTGTGCTCGGGGGTCCGCACCCTGTGCTCGGGGGTCTGCGGAGTCTCTGGTGGATCCTGAAGCACTGACCTGTCATTGAGTTGTGTGACCACGGCCATTTCTGCGGGCTCAACGGAATGTTGGCGCGCCTTGCCTTCTGCTGCTTGGGTGGAGGTTGGCACGATGGCAACAGGTGCCGCCCCTTCTTTGCTCACTGGAGCATCGCTCAATTGCTCTTCTTCACGAGAGATTATGATGCTCTCTGGTCGTGATGACCCAGGCGTTGGGTCATCATGGTCTTGTCAAAAATGTTTGAGTCAGGCAGCACGGTGACACAGTGGTTAGCACTGCTGCCTCACGGCGCCGAGGTCCCAGGTTCAATCCCGGCTCTGGGACACTGTCCGTGTGGAGTTTACACATTCTCCCCGTGTCTGCGTGGGTTTCACCCCCACAACCCAAAGATGTGCAGGGTAGGTGGATTGGTCACGCTAATTACCCCTTAATTGGAAAAAATGAGTTGGGTTTTCAAAATTTATGAAAGAAAAAGAATGTTTGAGTGATCTGTTGAGCAGCATAGTGAGAATGTCATCAGCTCCTCTGCTGTTTCACTTTCACCACTGTCAATCTCTTCCACATCAGAGTCGCTATCTCGTATTCATCATCGATGTCTTCCCACTCATCCTCAATGTCCCCAATGATCTGGGAAATCACTTCAAAGACCTGGAATGAGTCACCAAGTACCTCTGGAGCAAGCTTCTCTAACATTGGGACGCTATCTTCTGTTTCCAGCTTGATTGGTGGCTGGTTCTCCAGGGTATCAGCAGTTTCTATTTTTGAGTGCACCATCTGCGTGCTCCCACTCTTCTCAGTGTCCAGCATGGTGTGGGCGTCCCCCGTGACCACCTCAACATTCCGTCCAAACCACCGGAGTAGCGTCTCTTGTGCCTTTTCATTGAGCCCTTCTTTGCTCCTGCGAAAAAGATCTACAAGCAGTTCATACTGGTCTTCATCTGGCTCACCTTCCACACCATTGCTGTCTGCACCTTCTTCGAAATCTTCAAACATATATTCGTTGTCGTCATCGTCGGATTCATCGTCTGCAATGATTTCTCCTGTAAAATACAACATTGCACACGGAATTATGTGTCCATGCAGGAGGCCGCCAAGTTCAAAGTCAGCCGTGAGTTTGGCTGCCGAACTTCAGCTTAACATTCCATGCTGCGGAACTTCAGGAGGACTGAAGAAATGAAAGGATGGTTCCTTTGGTGCAGTTTTTGTAATTGTTCTGTGAGTGAACATAGAACATACAGTGCAGAAGGAGGCCATTCCGCCCATCGAGCCTGCACTGACCTACTTAAACCCTCGCGTCCACACTATCCCCGTAACCCAATAACCCCTCCTAACCTTTTTGGACACTTAGGGCAATTTATCATGGCCAATCCACTTGTGGGAGGAAACCGGAGCACCCGGACGAAACCCACGCAGACACAGGGAGAACGTGCAGACTCCGCACAGTGACCCAGCAGGGAATCGAACCTGGGACCCTGGCGCTGTGATGCAACTGTGCTAACCACTGTGCTACCGTGTTGCTCAAGTGCTTCGACCTTCGTGCTTCGGTTTTCAAGGTGACATTTTTGCCCTCCCTCCAGTTAATCCTACAGCCTGTGCACCCCATGGTTTCTGGTTCATTAAAGAATGATTTTAGCGGCTGCAAACCTATCTGATGTACTTTTGTGATCACCTCATTTGTGAAATAGTCATTGGGCTCTAATTTAAACTCCAGAGTGGAGCTCCGCGCCTTCCCGTGCACTGTCCATTTCACACTCACATCTTGTAGGTGCTGTAATATGTGCTTGTCATGCTCCTGTATCCTGCCGTTGAGCACATGCACGTTCTTGAAGACTTAACCAGAATTGCAGAATGCTCACCGGCTGTCCGTCTCTTTGTCTGATTTCTCGTCCTCCGTCTGGATTTCTTCTGAATCCTCATCACCGTGCACACTCTGATATCTTTTCGGGATCTGTAGAATTCAGCTGGCCAGACGTCTTCTAGGACACACAGTCCTTCAACTAAGTTCATAGAACATAGAACATACAGTGCAGAAGGAGGCCATTCGGCCCATCGAGTCTGCACCGACCCACTTAAGCCCTCACTTCCACCCTATCCCCATAACCCAATAATCCCATCTAACCTTTTTGGACACTAAGGGCAATTTATCATGGCCAATCCACCTAACCTGCACATCTTTGGACTGTGGGAGGAAACCGGAGCACCCGGAGGAAACCCACGCAGACACGGAGAGAACGTGCAGACTCCGCACAGACAGTGATCCAGCGGGGAATCGAACCCGGGACCCTGGTGCTGTGAAGCCACAGTTCAGGGCCTCACAGGCATCTGCTCCTAGGATGGACTCACGTTTTGTGTTCACAATGGAGAACGGTACAATATGTCCTTTATTTTGCACCCCGACTTCTAGGACACATTCCCCCATCGTCTCAAACTCATTTCCACTGTAGTCGACGCGCAAGGTTGGTGTACAAGGTTGGTGTACAAGGTTGGTGTACAAGGTTGGTGTACAAGGTTGGTGTACAAGGTTGGTGTACAAGGTTGGTGTACAAGGTTGGGACTTATACAGTTGAAGGTGGTTTTTAGAGCACACCTCATAAACGACGAGGATGCGCCAACTCTTTGAGGGGGTAGAGGATGTTTGCGAACGTTATGGGGGGGCCCCCACAAATCACGTTGATATGTTTTGGTCCTGTATTGGACAGAAGGTGTTCAGGGTGATTTCGAGGGTGGAGGTCAGATTCTCCGCCCTGTGCCCTGGCATGGCAGGGGGACCTGCTGGAGCTCTTAACGCTCGAGAAAGTAAAGTCCGAGTTGAGGGGAAGGATGGAAGGGTTCTACAACTCATGGGCTTTGTTTATCATGCATTTTCAAGAATTGGATGATATTGAACATTAGGGGGGTGGGGGTTGGGGGAATCTGAAAAATGAAATGAAAATCGCTTATTGTCACAAGTAGGCTTCAAATGAAGTTACTGTGAAAAGCCCCTAGTCACCATATTCTCGGCGCCTGTTTGGGGAGGCTGTTACGGGAATCGAACCGTGCTGCTGGCCTGCCTTGGTCTGCCCTGTGCTAAACAGCCCCAGTAGGTTATTGGTGATTATGTACTGGGTGATGGTGGATTCTTGATTCTTTTTCTTTTGTTTTCTGTATTTAAAATGTTGGGGGCTGTTTGGGAGTGGGTGGGTTGAAGGGATTGTTGCCCAGGGGATTACCATTGTATTTGTTATTGTTGTTATTTGTTGGTGGGTGTAAATTTGACGAAAATGTGTAAAAGTAGGAGAATAAAAAGATTGAAAAAGAAATATAGCCGGACCTTAGGATTCCGGCATCTGTTTGCTTAACCCGTACTCCATTGTAATGCCTTTCACCTGGCAAGGCTGGGAGGCATGTAACCTCTTTAGCCTTTTAAAACCAACGACATCTAACAGAGCTGTGAGATTTGCCTTCTCTCTCTCTAGCCACCTCCAATTGCAATCAAATGAGCTAAACTCAATCTTAAAAGCTTCTCTACCTTACAAAGCCCCAGTTGCTAAGCAACCACTGCAGGTTTATTTACTCTTCATGCCGTAGCTCTCTCTAAGCACAATAGAATCACAGTTGGAATTGAAACCAACCCCCTCACATACAAAAACCTTGTCCAGCATGAATCTAACAATCAGTTTTACCCTTCAAAGCACAGAAGCATTAATTTAAACCCAATTGAAGATATATGTTTACCAATCCAAATATAAATCCCTATCTTTCCTAACACCACAGGCATGTTTTTAGGCAGGAGGGAGTGTGTAATTGAAGGAACGGAATTCCCTCCGGATTCTTGCCCACTTCCTCCATACAGGGCTGACACTGGGGTGGACAAAGCCTTGGATGGGAATCTCGCCCTTGGCCTAATTGAGGTCTTTACATGGTCAGTTAGTGGCCACATATGGGCTGTTTCCTGCCCAGCCTGAGATTTTATGCTGGTGGGAGGATTGACCTTGCACAGGGGAAACCCAAATATCAAAGAATCAGCAGCCCCACTACCTCCTTCATACTTTTATCAGGACAAGTAAACATGGGTTTGTGAAAGGTAAGTCATGTTTAACTAATTTATTAGAGTTCTTTGAGGAAGTTACAAGCAAGTTGGCTAAAGGGGAACCTCTGGATGTGGTACATTTGGATTTCCAAACAGCATTTGAAATGGTGCCAGATCAAAGGTTACTGCACAAGGTAGGACCACATGGTGTAGGTCACGAATCAGTCCAGCATCGCGCCGCCCCAAAGGTGCGGAATCCTCCGCATCTTGAGGGGCCGAGCCCTCACCTTGAGGGGCTAGGCCCGCGCCGGACTGAGTTCCGCCCCGCCAGCTGGTGGGAAAGGCCTTTCGTGCCCCGCCAGCTGGGGCGAAACTGACTTTGCCGGGCGGCGCATGCGCGGGAGCGTCAGCGACCGCTCACTGCATCCCCGCGCATGCGCTATGGAGGGGGTCTCTTCCGCCTCCGCCATAGTGGAGACCATGGCGAAGGCGGAAGGAAAAGAGTGCCCCCACGGCACAGGCCCGCCCGCGGATCGGTGGGCCCCAATCGCGGGCCAGGCCACCGTGGGGGCACCCCCCCGGGGCCAGATCGCCCCGCGCCCCCCCAGGACCCCGGAGCACGCCCGCGCCGCCTAGTCCCGCCGGTAAGAGAGGTGGTTTGATTCTCGCCGGCGGGACAGGCATTCCAGCAGCGGGACTTCGGTCCATCGCGGGCCGGAGAATCGCCGGGGGGGGGGGCCCGCCAACCGGCGCGGCGCGATTCCCACCCCTGCCGAATATCCGGTGCCGGAGAATTCGGCAACCGGCGGGGGCGGGACTCACGCCAGCCCCCGGCGATTCTCCGACCCGGCGGGGGGTCGGAGAATCCCGCCCAGGATATCGACGGTTAAGGAAGTGGGCAGAAATTTGGCAGATGAAGCATCGTGTGGGAAAATGTGAACTCGTTCAGTTTGGCAGGAAGAATAGAAAAGCAGCAAATGATTGAAATGGAGAGAATGCAGCGCTCGGCGGTACAGAGGGATCTGGGTGTCCTGGCACATGAATCACATAAAGTTAGTTTGCGGACACAGCAAGTGATCAGGAAGGCAAATGGAAGGTTGGTGTTTATCGCAAGGGAAATGGAATATAAATCCCGTACCAGCCTCCCCGAACAGGCGTGGAATGTGGCGACTAGGGGCTTTTCACAGTAACTTCATTGAAGCCTACTTGTGACAATAAGCGATTATTATTATAAAAGTAGGTAAGTTTCACTACAACTGTACAGGTGAGGCCACATCTGGAGTACTCCGTACAGATTTGGTCTCCTTATTTGAAATTACATTAGAAACAGATCAGAGGTTCACTCGATTCGTTCCAGGGAAGGGGGTCTTATGAAGAAAGGTTGGACAGGTTGGGCCTAAATCCATTGGAGTTTTGGAGAATGAGAGGGGATCTTATTGGATTGGATTTGTTTATTGTCACGTGTACCGAGGTGCAGTGAAAAGTATTTTTCTGCGAGCAGCTCAACAGATCATTAAGGATATGAAAAGAAAAAAAAAGAAAAGAAAATACATAATAGGGCAACACAAGGTACACAATGTAACTACATAAGCACCGGCATCGGGTGAAGCATACAGGGTGTAGTGTTAATGAGGTCAGTCCATAAGAGGGTCATTTAGGAGTCTGGTGACAGTGGGGAAGAAGCTGTTTTTGAGTCTGTTCGTGCGTGTTCTCAGATTTCTGTATCTCCTGCCCGATGGAAGAAGTTATTGAAATCTACTTATTGAAACTATAAGATCCTGAGGGGCTTTGATTGGGTAGATATCGCGAGGATGTTTCTCCTTGTGGGCGAGACTAGAACAAGGAGATGCAGTTTAAAAGTAAGAGGTCTCCGTTTTGAGACAGGAAGATGAGGACATTTTTTTGTCTCAAGTGCGTGGAATTCCCTTACCCAGAGGACAGTGGAGCTGGGTCATCGAGTATATTCAAGGCTGAGTTAGATAGATTTTTGATTGACACGGGAGTCCAAGATTATGAGGACAGACAGGAAAGCGGAATGGAAATCACAACCAAATCAGGCATGATTTTATCGAATGGCGAAGCACTTTCAAAAGGCAACAGGTCCCATGCCTGCTCCTAACTTCTATGTTCCGAATAGAATGAGCGACTGTTCCGATACCTCCCCAGCAGAAACATTTCAAACCATGAATCACCTTTAATCCCTAAGGAGAATAAGCCTTTGGACCAATGGTGTAGCGATATCATGGTTGTGTTGTAATTCACCGACTGACCACTGGGAGTCTCATTAGTGTATAAGTAAATGTTAAAGTCACCTGGCCCCTCAGACTGGCTGGAGGAAGTCAAAAAGAGAGGATGCTTGTGCATGATTTTACTGTTTTTTCATTAGTTCTCTTGTATATAGTTTACCCACACTTAATGTTGATAAATCGTGTATAGCTTTAATAAATAAGGCAATCCGGCAAGAACATTACATATGGTTGACAGATCACCAAAGAGGTTAACAGCCCTGGGGGAGTGGCTGAGAAAACCCAACGTTATTGTAATTTGGGGCAAGAAATATGTCACTGGAAAGATATAGGGCTTTCAACTCTGTCCTAATCTGTAAGTAAAAAGTTAAACAGTTTGGTAGGGTGATACTATTGGTGCATTTGAGGTCAAAATGCAAGTTTGAGCTACATGGGCGGGATTCTCAGGCCAGGCATGCCCGGCGACCGGGCATTTCTGCCGAGGTCAATGGACCACCCGGTCCGTGTCCCGCCTGTGGCGATCTTGCAGCCGGCAGGCGTGTGGGGTAGAAGACGGCACGGTAGCACCGTGGTCAGCACTGTTGCTTCACAGCTCCAGGGTCCCAGGTTCGATTCCCGGCTTGGGTCACTGTCTGTGCGGAGTCTGCACGTTCTCCCCGTGCCTGCGTGGGTTTCCTCCGGGTGCTCCGGTTTCCTCCCACAAGTCCCGAAAGACGTGCTGTTAGGTGAATGAACATTCTGAATTCTCCCTCTGAACAGGTGCCGGAATGTGGCGATTAGGGGCTTTTCACAGTAACTTCATTGCAGTGTTAATGTAAGCCTACTTGTGACAATAAAGATTATTATTAGAAAGAATAATCTGTACCTGGGCTTCAGAACCGAAAGAACGTAAAGACCTCTGATGGCGAAACACACGGGAGATTTTGAAAACAATCCAACTCGAACATTTAACTTGGAAACGCTGCTTTGAAAATATTACAAAGCTGTCAGAATAGGCGATCGTATGCAAATCAAGTCACCAAACCTGATCAGCTTTTACTGATCTCAGCACCTGCTCCCTTTTACCTCCAGGCGTGGTCACATTCCCCACCTGCACATTGAGGTTGTTCAACTGCCCTGGTGAGATTTTTATTGAAGATAAATTTTCAAGAATGTGCTGTGGCCAATAATTAGATAAACAGAAAACTATTGTTTTCGGAGATGGGAGAAGCCGAAATAGATGAGAAGGCAAGAGTCAGCTGTTCACTCAGTTCCCTGTCACAGGAACAACAGCAAAATAAAATGTCACATTCTGATACTGACCCACATGTGGAAATACTCAGTCAGGTGATTCAAAACTTGGCCAGATTTTATGAACTGGCTCCTTGACCCCAGATTCTGATTGGTCGATCAGGTTTGTTGTGGGTCTTTGCATCTGTCCTCACAAGTGGCTCACTTCAGACAGAATGAAAGACTTTCATTTATAAAACCCTTTCCACAATATGCAATAACCCCTGGGTGCAGGCTACAAAGTACTTGGTGAAGTTTAGTCACTTTTGTAGTGAAGGAAACAGGGGCAGCCAGTTTTACACACAGCAAGATCCCGTAACGAACCAGCTGACCAACAGCCAGGTATTCTGTTTCAGTGACACTGATCGATGAATATTGGCCAGGACACCAGGGAGGTCCCTCTTGCTCTTCCTCAGAATTGTCCCATGGGATCTTTCACATCCACCTGAGAGAGTAGGTGGGGCCTCAGTTTAATGCCTCATCTGATAGGCAGTACCTCTGGCAGGGTAGCACCCCCCTCAGTACCAGCACCAGGGGTGGTAGCCTGGATTTTAGACTCAGTGTCTCTGGAGTGAGATTTGAACCCACAACTTTCTGATTCATTTTTTAAAAACATTTAGCGTACCCAATTCATTTTATTCCAATTAAAGGGCAATTTAGCGTGGCCAATCCACCTATCCTGCACATCTTTGGGTTATGAGAGTGAAGCCCATGCAGACACAGGGAGAAAGTGCAAACTCCACATGGACAGTGACCTGGAATTGAACCTGGAACCTCAGCACCGTGAGGTAGCTGTGCTAACCACTGCACCACCGTGCTGCCCTAACTTTCTGATTCCTCATTGAGAGCACTACCTATTGAGTCATAACTGACATCAGCCTCTCAGACTCTATCCTCAACCAGGGTCACTGTCTGTGCCCAACTTCCTCAGTTGTTATTGATCGGAATTCATGGAGCTAACTCAGACAATGAATTATTATAAGGGCGGCACGGTAGCACAGTGGTTAGCACTGTTACTTCACAGCGCCAGGGTCCCAGGTTCGATTCCCGGCTTGGGTCACTGTCTGTGCGGAGTCTGCACGTTCTCCCCGTGCCTGCGTGGGTTTCCTCCGGGTGCTCCGGTTTCCTCCCACAAGTCCCGAAAGACGTGCTGTTAGATGAATTGGACATTCTGAATTCTCCTTCTGTGTACCCGAACAGGCGCCGGAATGTGGCGACTGGGGGATTTTCACAGTAACTTCATCGCAGTGTTAATGTAAGCCTACTTGTGACAATAAAGATTATTATTATTAACACTGTTGAAGAAATGCTTTCCCAGATCGCTGATGCTTTTGTTGCTGGTGTGGTGAGTGTCGCGTGTAACTGGCATGACACCGCGGGTTAAACACACCGGAAGTCAAGATGCTCAACTGCACCTTGCGCGCCAGTGGAATATGTGGATGCCGGGATTTGGTTGCGGTGAGATTGGGATGTGTGGGAGTGACCTGCACAGCTGCGGCAGCTGGACGGAGAATGGCTCTGATACAGGGAACAAGTCACACATTGATGGACAGATCATTTCTACAACCAAGTTCTGGACATGATAACACATTCTCAGGCTTATCCGCCATTTCTGTTGCGAGGGGGGATACCGTGTGTTTGGGTTTTTTTTGCAAACATGAGCTGATATAGCTTTGTATTGGCACTAATATGGAACGGTGATGTTTCCTTGTTGTTTAATGGTTAGTGTGATATGTGGAATGTTGGGTAGTTGATTTTCATAATATGCAAAATATTTTGAAGGGGATTCCGTGGGTAGGCGTGCCGTGTCGCAGGCAGGTTTTACTGTCCGCCATCCCAATCAGTCTGTGAGGCCTGGGCACCTGAACCCTGGAGGCTTCAACATCGCATGGCCAACAGCCAATAATCGAACGCCCAAGAGCTTGGAGATACCCCTGTGACCAGAGGGTGGGTATGTGGATTGGGGGGGGAACTACCTGAGCTCAGTCCCAGTGTTGTTCCCGGTGGGGGTCTGGGGCCCTGGCCCCCCTACTGTGGCAAGGGAGCATGTATGGGGTGGGGGACCCAGCAAAACTGGCTCATTGGTTGGCACCCTGAGAGATGGCAGGGAACATAATGGTGGGGAGGGTTGTGGGATTTGAAGCTATTGGGCCGGAAGATATAACTGATTGTTGGTCTCTCACCTCCTCCAATTACAGACATCACATTATTGTGATATTGTGAAGCCTGCAGCAGCTGTCCTCGCGGTGTTGGGGGCAGCCCAGACGACCAGACGCTGGGGTAGACGGCAGCAGCAATCAGAGGCACGGGTGTGCAGCACCACAGCCTGAGGACTCGGCTACCATCAGGCCGGGGAGGGAGCCGGAGGGGCAGGTTGGCGATGGCCCAGGGTGTACAGGCAGTGCTGGTCGTTTGAAGAGAGGTCGGACAGCGTGTGTCACAGCAGGTTCCGCCTCAACAAGGGGATGGTGGGGCATCTGTGCAGTGGAGGCTGTTTAGCTTCTTACGGCACTGAGTGCAGGCCTCCTAGTGACACGCCCCACGCTGCCGGCCGCGGCCAGGCCGCACTGGCTGCCCTGTGACTGACCCTCCGACCCCCTCGAGGGGCCAGGGTGTCCCGTTGTGACTCCACCACATCCAACAATCGAGTCAGGTCGGCATCTCCGAATCGTGGGGCAGGTCTGCACGGTGGCATAGCTGCGCGCTGTCTGCGATCGGTTTAAGTGCTGCTCCTCCTCGCTTGAGGGGAGCTGGCGGGCGCGGTCCAGGAGAATCAGCTCGCAGGACAGCCAGTTCTAGCGTGAAGCACGAGGGGCATTGCTCCCGGGTCTCATTGATGTTAGGTACCAGTGACAGCCTCATCAGGCCCGTCATCAGGAAACACCCGGCCAATCCTGCGCGTACCACACTTTCCAATGAGATCAGGTCCCATCTCTCATTCTTCTAACCTCCAATGGACACAGACCCGACTTGTCTAACCTGTCCCCCATAAAATAACTCCCCTAATCCCAAGTATCCTTTGCGTGAACTTTCTCTGAACTGCTTCCAAAATAATTCTTTTCTTTCTCAAATAAGGAGACTCAAACTGTGCACAGTACTCTCGTTGTTACCCCACCCGTGCCCTGGACAACTGCACCAAACCATCCCTATGTCTAAATTCCATTCCTCTTACAATAAACAACAGCATTCCATTCGCCGTGCTCATCACTATACCTGCTTACCAACATTGTGTGATTCACACAGCAGAACACTCAGTTCCCTCTGCACCTCAGACTTCTGCGTTCCCTCTCCATTTATATAATTTGCTGATTTTCCAACCTTCCTGCCACGTTATACTTCATCTGCCAAATTTGTGTCCACTTTGACGATCTTTCGATACCCTTTTCCTTATGTCCTCTTCACGGGTAATCCTCCGACCTATCGTTCACACCTTCACTTCCAGAAGCGGACACAGTCAATTCATTCCCACTCCCTTTTCCCGAGAGCCATTGAGACCGACACATTCCCACTCCCTTTTCCCGAGAGCCATTGAGACCGACACATTCCCACTCCCTTTTCCCGAGAGCCATTGAGACCGACACGGGACTGGTGGAACCACCAGACAAACGAGGTGGTCACCTCCAGCGAGAAAACCTGCAAAACGCTGAATGAATTAGTCATGAAACTTCATACGTAAACAAATAGGTTACATGGCGAGACACAAAACTTGTCTGTCGCACAATACAAAGTGGGAGACTTTGGGGTCAGTGGTATTGTCACTGGATCGGTATCCCTGAGGCACAGGGTATTGCTGATGGTGGAAATTGAATTTGAACTGAGTTTGATATATTGTCACATGTGCCGATACAGTGAAAAGTATTGTACAGTCCAGGCAGATCGTTGCATACATGAAAAAAACATAGGACATACGATAAATACACAATGTAAATACATGGACATCGGGTGAAGCATGTGGAGTTGAGTGCTACGACAGTAGAGAAGATGCCTCGAGAGATCAGTTCAGTCCATAAGAGAATCCAGGCTCTGGGTCACTGTCCGTGTGCAGTTTGCACATTCTCCCCGTGCCTGCGTGGGTTTCACCCCCACAACCCAAAGATGTGCAGGCTAGGTGGATTGGCCACGCTATAATTGCCCCTTAATTGGGGGAAAAAAAATTGGGTACTCTAAATTTATATCAAAAATTTTTTTTTTTTTAATTAAAAAAAAATAAAAGTTCAGTCCATAAGAGGGTCATTCAGGAACATGAGAACTGGGAGCAGGAGTAGGCCATCTGGCCCCTCGAGCCTGCTCCGCCATTCAATGAGATCATGGCTGATCTTTTGTGGACTCAGCTCCACTTTCCCGCCTGAACACCATAACCCTTAATCCCTTTATTCTTCAAAAAACTATCCATCTTTATCTTGAAAAAGGAATCTGGTAACAGCGGAGAAGAAGATGTTTTGAATCTGTCAGTGTGTGTTCTCAGACTTTTGTATCTCCTGCCCGATGGAAGAGGTTGTAAGAGAGAATAAGCCGGGTGGGAGGGATCTTTGATACGCTGCTCGCTTTCCCCAGGCAGCGGGAAGTGTAGAAAGAGTCAATGGATGGGAGGGGGGTTTGCGTGACGGACTGGGCTGTATTCAAAACTCTCTGTAGTTTCTTACGGTCTTGGGCCGAGCAGTTGCTATACCAGGCTGTGATGCAGCCCGATAGGATGCTTTCTATGGTGCATCTGTCATAGTCATAGAATTTACAGTGCAGAAGGAGGCCATTCGGCCCATCGAGTCTGCACCGGCTCTTGGAAAGAGTACCCTACCCAAGCCCACACCTCCACCCTATCCCCATAACCCAGTAACCCCACCCAACACTAAACGCAATTTTGGACACTAAGGGCAATTTATCATGGCCAATCCACCTAACCTGCACATCTTTGGACTGTGGGAGGAAACCGGAGCACCCGGAGGAAACCCACGCACACACTGGGAGAACGTGTAGACTCCGCACAGACAGTATCACAAGCCGGGAATCGAACCTGGGACCCCCGTGCTGCCCAAAGATTGTAAAGATTGATAAGAGCCAATGTGGACATCCTGAATTTCCTTAGTTTCCTGAGGATATATAGGCGCTCTTGCGCTTTCTTGGTTGTAGCGTCAACGTGAATGGAGCAGGACAGATTTTTGGAGATGTGCACCCCAAGGAATTTGAAGCTGTCAACCATCTCCACCTTGGCCTCATTGATGCTGACAGGGGTGTGTACAGTACTTTGCTTCCTGAAGTCAATGGCCAGCTCCTTAGTATTGCTGACATTGAAAGAGATTGTTGTCATTGCACCACGCCACTAGGTTCTCTATCTCCCGCCTGTATTCTGACTCATCGTTGTTTGAGACCCGACTCACTATAGTCGTGTCGTCAGCAAACTTGTAGATGGAGTTGGAGCCATATTTTCCCACACAGTTGTGTGTGTACAGGGAGTAGAGTAAGGGGCTAAGTACGCAGCCTTGCGGGTCCCTGGTATTGAGGACTGTTGTGGAGGAGGTGTTTTAGTTTATCCTTACTGATTGTGGTCTGTGGGTCAGAAAGTCAAGGATCCAGTTGCAGAGGGAGGAGCCAAGTCCTAGGTTTTGGAGTTTTGATACGATCTTGGCTGGGATTATGGTGTTGAAGGCAGAGCTGTAATCAATGAATAGGAGTCTGATGTAGGAGTCCTTGTTGTTGAGATGCTCCAGGGATGAGTGTAGGGCCAAGGAGATTGCGTCTGCTGTGGACCGGTTGTGGCGGTATGTGAATTGCAGCGGATAAAGGCATTCTGGGGGTATGGAGTTGATGTGTCTCATGACCAACCTCTCGAAGGCACTTCATAATGATCGATGTCGGGGCCACCGGACATAGTCGTTGAGGCACGTTGCCTGGTTCTTCTTTGGCACCGGTATGATGGTGGTCTTCTTGAAGCAGGCGGGAATCTCGGAACAGAGTTGGGAGAGGTTGAAGATGTCCACGCACACATCTGCCAGCTGGTCCACGCAGGATCTGTGGTCACGACCAGGGACTCGGTCAGGACCTATCGCTTTCCGAGAGTTCACTTTCAAGAAGGCCGATCCGACTTTGTAGGCTGTGACGGTAGATATGGGCATGTCCGAGGCTGCTGGGGCAATTGGCAATGGTTTGTTGGTTTCCTGCTCGAACGAGCATAGAATGCACTGAGTTCATCGGGGAGGGGTGCACTGCTGTCGGAGATTCTACTCGGCTTTGCTTTGTAGCCCATTTTGTTGTTTAAGCCTTGCCACAACCGCCGAGACTCCGTGTTGTTAGTCTGTGACTTTAGTTTAATCTGGTATTGTCTCTTTGCATCCTGATGTCTTTGCGGAGGTCGTATCTAGATGTCTTGTATAGGTCAGGGTCGCCTGACTTGAACTGCCTCACCTGCAGACTGCCACGTTTCCTTCGCTTCCTCGGTCGGCAGCTGCTTCTGGGTGGTCCCGGGATCCCATGGGAGAAGTCTAACTTGTGAAAGGTAAGTGGTTGTGTCTGATGGGGTTCCGGGCACTGGTTGATACTTTGGGCTTGCCAGGGGGGCATCTTTGTGATCTGATTAGGCCCCGGGATTCCGCAAGGACCGGCCTACCTTTCGGTGTGTTTGGGCCCTCGCCTAGGTCTTTGCTGTTTTGGCGGTGTTTGGTCTAGGTTTGGGTCACTGGCAGTGTCTTGCTGGGTCAGGTTGGGCCGGGTCACCTGGTCGGTTCCAGCGTTGGTGGGTCAGGTGTTCCTGGGATCGGGCCTTGGAGTAGGCCTGGTCTGGCTTCCATGTCGAATTCAATAGAAACCTGGAATTAAAAAGTCTAATGATGACCAGGAAAACATTGGAAATTGATGTAAAAAGCCATCCGGTTCATTAATATCCTTCAGGGAAGGAAATCTGACATCTTTACCCCATCTGGCCTACAAGTGACTCCTGACCCACAGCAATGTGGTTCACTCTGAAATGGCCGTGCAAGCCACGCAGTTGTATCAAACAGTTAAAAGGTTTGAAACAAATGAAACTAGATGGACATCAACATCGGCACCGGAAACAACATCGCCAAACACAGCCCTGCCGACCTTGCAACATTCTCCTCAATAACATCTGGGGGTTGTGTCAAAATTGGGAGAGCTGTCTCACAAACCCGTCAAGCCTGACATAGTCATACTCACGGAATCATATCTTACAAATAATGCCTCAGACACCACCACCACCATTCCTGGGTATATCCTGTCTCACCGGCAGGACAGACCCAGCTGTGATAAATGGAAGAAATTGTATTCTATGAATCTGGTGCAGTAATGGTTTTGAAAGTCTGGGTTAGAGTGTGTATGTATCTGCTGCAGTATTTTTTATTAAAATCCTGCTTTAAAAGAAAGACAGACACTGTGACTGCAGAAGGTGCAATTAAGATGTTGTAAAAGTGAAATCATCGCCATTTCAAACCAGGCTTATGTTTACAAGGAGAGGCTTAATGGGTTTTGTTATGATTTCTGGGGAGTAGATAATTTAAAATATTGTGTTTAAAAAGTAATTAGGTCATGGGATTTGAATGGGATAAAGATGATGTAGTAATGGGAAGGGTCAGGTCTGTGGCAGTCAGTTTGGAGTTAGTTCTCTGTAAGATATGAGCTGAACAACAGTTTGTGAAAAGGCTGCCAGAGATTCAGCATTAATCTGACAGGATCTGCCTCTCTCACTTCAAGCAGTCTTCCATTTTCTCATCAAGACATCACTTTTACGGCAATAACACTTGGTATACTCTCAGATTCCTCTTCTGTATATGCTTTCTGATATATCTGTTTTATTTCTACATCTTTCTGTTGTAACACCGCCAATTTTCCTGAACTAAAAATATCCGCCTCACCCTCCACCTGTTCTTGTTCTTTTTCAACCATCTGATCAAAAATCATTTCTGATAATTGCACTTCAACTTCATCTTCACTCTTTGATTTCTCCTCTTGTCTTAAACTGTGACTTTGTGACCTTGTTACTACATAATCTGGAAATATCCCAGGATATTTGTCCTTCAACACTTCAGTTGTCTGATTTTCCACTGGCTTATCAACCACAGTAGGCATCACTCCCACCTGCGAACCAGCTATATCATTACCCAAGATAAACTGTATTCCTGGACAAGATAGTTTCTCTATGACTCCTACTACCACTTCACCACTCTTCACTGGACTTTCCAACCTTACCTTATATAATGGAACACTACTCCTCTCACCCTGAATTCCACATATTACCACCTTTTCTGGCAACATTCTTCCCAAACTACATAATTCCTCATCTCTTACCATTAAAGATTGACCAGCTCCTATATCTCTTAAAATTGTGACTTCTTTACCTGCTCCTCCTGATACACATGAGTAAACTTTACCCACACAAGTCAATTCTTTAAAGACATCTGGCACCTTCTTATCAATTACTTCTTGAACAGGCTGTACAATCATTTGCACCTCCTTTGCTTCCCTTGGGTTTTCCTTTACCTCTCTAACAAACCCCACTGTCTTATCCTGTTTTACCACATCAGCCTTCCCAGTGCTTTTCTTCAACCACCAACACTGTGACTTTACATGGCCTAGTTTATTACAGTGAAAACATTTGAAACTTTTCATTTCTTTTCCACCCTCCTGGATTACTTTTTTAATCTGAGGTGCACTCTCTTTATTGTCTCCCATCAGATCACCTTTACCTTTACCACTTGAGTATTTCTCATGTCCCCAGTTTCTATCCCTCACCGGCTGAAACTGATGTCGGAAACCAAGCTTTGATTCATGAACTAATTCATAATCATCTGCCATTCCTGCTGCTAATCTCACAGTTTTAACCCTCTGTTCTTCCACATGAGTTCTCACTACATCAGGAATTGAATTTTTAAACTCCTCCAAGAGTGGGAGCTTCATACGTTTGGTCTATTTTCAAAGCCCTTATCCACCCATCAAAATTACTCTGTTTGAGCCTTTCAAACTCCATGTATGTTTGACCAAATTCTTTCCTTAAATTTCTAAACCTTTGTCTGTAGGCTTCAGGCACTAGTTCATATGCATCTAAGATGGATTTCTTTCACCTCCTCATACATTCCAGATACCTCCTCCGGTAGTAATGCAAAGACTTCACTAGCTCTACCTACCAGCTTTGTTTGAATCAGTAATACCCACATGTCCTGTGGCCATTTCATTTGTTTAACTACCTTCTCAAATGAAATGAAAAAGGCTTCCACTTCCTTCTCGTCAAACCTTGGCGATGCTTGGACATATTTAAATAGATTCCCATCAAACGTTCGACTATGACGCTCTTTCTCACTATCCCCATCACTATCATCTAACTGTACGTTTCCCTTTACGCCTGCCAATTTTAACTGACTGTCATGTTTCATGGCCATTTTCTGAAGTTCAAACTCTTTCTCTTTATCTTTTCCCCTGATCTGTATCTCCCTTTCTCGTTCTTTTTGTTCTGCTAGGGTTATTCTTTCTTTTCTCATTTCTTCTCTCTCCTTTTCTTTTTCCTCTCTCTCTCTTTCTTTTTCCTCTCTCTCTCTTTTGTATTCAAGCTGCTTTAATTCTTTCTCATGTTCCATTTGTTTAATTTGCAACTGAATTTTTGCCATTTCCAATGAGTCAAACTCTATCTCAGGCAACTTTAAATGCTTAACCACCACCATAATTACCTCATATTTTCACATTTTGTCAGGTAATGTTAACTGCAATGTTTTTGCCAAATCTAACAGTCTGCTTTTAGTCTCTGTCCATAAGGTACTGCGTGTGACAGTCTCCACCCCCAAAAACATCTGAGCCTCTGAAAGAGCCATTGTCCACAACACACTTAAACTAAAATACCACACCGGAAAAGCAACAATCCTTCACTGTCTTTAAGTTCACAAAAAACAATCCAAAAGCTACAACACTGGCATCTACCCGTCAATGTGGAAAATTGTCCAGGTATGCCCTGTACACAAGAAACAGGACAAATCCAACCCAGCCAATTACCACCCTATCAGTCTACCGTGAGCACCATGGCAGCACAGTGGTTAGCACTGTTGCTTCAGAGCTCCAGGGTCCCAGGTTCGATACCCAGCTTGGGTCACTGTCAGTGCGGAGTCTGTACGTTCTCCCCGTGTCTGCGTGGGTTTCCTCCGGGTGCTCCGGTTTCCACCCACAGTCCAAAGATGTGCAGGTTAGGTGGATTGGCCATGTTAAATTGCCCTTCGTGTCCAAAAGGGTAAGGTGAGGTTACTGAGTTCCTGGGATAGGGTGGATGCGTGGGCTTAAGTAGGGTGCTCTTTCCGAAAGCCCATGCAGACTCGATGGGCCGAATGGCCTCCTTCTGCACTGTAAATTCTGCACTGTAAATGCTATGATTCTACTCTGCATCATCAGCGAAGTAATGGAAGGAGTCATCAACAGAGCTATCAAGCGACACTTACTCAGCAATAACCTGCTCATTTACGCTCAGTTTGGGTTCCGCCAGGGTCACGCAGCTCCTGACCTCATTACAGCCTTGGTTCAAACAAAAGAGCTGAATGCCAGAGGTGAGGTGAGAGTGACTGCCCTCCACATCAAGGCAATATTTGACCGAGTGTGGCATCAAGGAGCCGGAGTTAAACTGGAGTCAATGGGAATCAGGGGGAAATCTCTCCGCTGGATGGAGTCATACCCGGCACAAAGGAAGATGGTTGTGGTGGTTGGAGGTCAATCATCTCAGTCCCAGGACATCACTGCAGGAGTTCCTCAGGTTAATGTCCGAGGCCCAACCATCCTCAGCTGCTTCATCAATGACCTCCCTTCCATCATAAGGTCAGAGGTGGGGCTGTTTGTGGATGACTGCACAATGTTCAGCACCATTCGCAACTCCTCAGACACTGAAGCGTCCGTGTCCAAATGCAGCAAGACCTGGACAATATCCAGGCTCGGGCTGACAAGTGGCAAGTTACAGTCGTGCCACACAAGTGCCGACAATGACCATCTGCAATAAGACAGAATCAAACCATCACCCCTTGACACGTAATGACATTACCATCACTGAATCCCCACAATCAACATCCTGGGGGTTACCATTGATCAGAAACTGAACTGGACCCAGCCACATTAATACTGTGGCTACCAGAGCAGGTGAAAGGCTTGGAATCCTGTGGTGAGTAGCTCACCTCCTGGCCTCCCCAAAGCCTGTTCACCACACACAAGGCACAAGTCAGGAGTGCGATGGAATACTCCCCACTTGCCTGGATGAGCGCAGCTCCAACAACACTCAAGAAGCTCGTCACCATCCAGGACAAAGCAGCCGAATTGATTGCCACAAATAATCAAAGCCTCCACCAGCGATGAGCAGTAGCAGCCGTGTGCACCATACAAGATGCACTGCAAAAACTCACCAATGTTCCTTAGACTAGCTGTCTCACTCTGCATGGTAGCAGTGGTTAGCGCTGTTGCATCACAGTGCCAGGGTCCCAGATTTGATTCCCGGCTGAGGTCACTGTGCACGTTCTCCCCGTGTCTGTGTGTGTTTCCTCCGGGTGCTCCGGTTTCCTCCCACAAGCCCTGAAAGGTGTGCTTGTTAGGTAATTTGGACATTCTGAATTCTCCCTCTGCGTACCCGAACAGGCGGCTTTTCCCTAGCACTGTGAAGCAACAATGCTAACCATTGGGCTACCGTGCCACCCAACAAGATGCACTGCAGCAACTCACCAAGGCTCCTTTGACAGCACCTTCCAAATGTGTGATCTGCACCACCCAGAAGGACAGGGGCAGCAGACGCATGATGACACCAGTGCCTGCAAGCTCCCCTCCAAGTCACTCACCATCCCAACTTGGGAAATATATCGCCATTCCCTCACTGTCACTGGGTCAAACTCCTGGAACTCCCTCGCTAACAGCACAGTGGGTGAACCGACACCACATGGACTGCGGCGGTTGTAGAACGCCACCCCCTTTTCAAGAGTAATTCGGGATGGGCAATATATTCTGGCCTTGCCAATGAGCTTCACAGACTGTGAAAGAATCCAAACCAGTTATAGGCTGGACACCATTGGATGTCCCATTAGAAGCAGAGCTTTCCGGAAATATTTTCTATATTAACTGGGTGTGTGAGATGCTTCTAGTGAACAATAGTGATGATGATGTGTCCTCATGTTGGTATGTGGCTAGACCTGCTCCCACTTTTCAACATTCTGATCTTTTATTCTGCATTGTCATTTGAGAAAGCCGAAGGTTTACATTCTCCAGTGCCACCAAGAGACGCCCATGGAGGTTTGGGGAATAAATTTCCGAGCATTGGCTGCAGTTGTCACTGTCTGACCCGGAGTGCAGTGACTTTGAGCGGATTGTGAGAATGACTTCCTTGTCCTTACTGAACCGAACGCCCCGCAGGAGCAGCGGCTCCGTTATCCTCAGCTCCTCCAAGTCTAGCAGGCAGAGTGTGTCCTCCGGGGGCAACAAGGGCCGCCGAGCCCTGAGTGTGTACAGCACGCCGTCCCGCAGCACCCGCATCTCCAGCGCCAGCTCGGGCTATGGGGGCAGCTTCTACTCCGGGGGGCACAGCGCCGGCCCCTTCGAGGCCTTCAGCGTCAATGAGAAACAGACCATGCAAAACCTGAACGACCGCCTGGCCCTGTACCTGGAAAAAGTGCGCTCTCTGGAAAAGTCCAACAACCAGCTGGAGGTACAGATCCGCCAGTTCTATGAACAGAGAACAGTGTCAGGAAGCAAAGACCTGGGCACTTATTGGCAAACGATTACTGATCTCCGTCAGCAGGTATGGCAACTCTCAACTCAGGCAGGAAGTTAGTCTTTTAAAAAGGTTTTTGTCCAGGGGCTGTGGGTATCAGTGCCCGGGCCACGGTGTACTGCCCATCATCACCCTCACTGCCCTTGCCTTGGGTCTAGAGTCACATGTAGGCCAGACCAGGTCAGGAGGGCAGATTTCCTTCATTGAGGACATCAGTGAACCTGGTGGGTTTTTATAGCTCTTTCATGGCCAACATTAGACTTAAAATTCCAGATTTCTATTAGAATCCCTACAGTGCAGAAGGAGGCCATTCGGCCCTTCGAGCCTGCCCCCACCCTCTGAAGGGGCACTCTGTCTAGGCTCACCCCCCTGCCCTATCCCCATAACGCCACCTAACTGTTGGACACTCAGGGGCAATTTATCACGGACAATCCACCTAACCTGCACATCTTTGGACTGTGGGAGGAAACCGGAGCACCCGGAGGAAACCCACGCACACACGGGGAGAACGTGCAGACTCCGCACAGACAGCGACCCAAGCCGGAATCGAACCTGGGACCCTGGCGCTGTGAGTAATCAGTGCCACCGTGCCAGCCATTGAATTCAAGTTTGACTATCTGCCGTGGTGGAATTCCAACCCAACTTCCCAGAGCATTATTACTCTGGGTGCTGGGATTGCTGGTCCAGTGACTATTCCACTGTGCCATATAATCCATCTTGTGGAAATGTGTTTGAATGGAGCCGATTCCATTGACCCTTAGTTTTGGGTCTTCCACAAGCAAAGTCATGAATGATATTTAATGTTGTATTTTACAGATTAATGATGCCTCTCTTGCCAATGCCAGGATATTGCTGCAGATTGACAACGCAAAACTGGCAGCAGACGACTTTAAAACCAAGTGAGTCCTTTTTTTGGTTCCATCAACTCATTAAAATTAAGAAGAAAGAACCCCGCCAGAATAGCTGTAGCCTGTGTGTACAATCTTCCCAGCTGCAGCCTGTATCTGTACAATCTTCCCAGCAGCAGCCTGTATCTGTACAATCTTCCCAGCAGCAGCCTGTATCTGTACAATCTTCCCAGCTGCAGCCTGTGTGTACAATCTTCCCACCTGCAGCCTGTATCTGTACAATCTTCCCAGCAGCAGCCTGTATGTGTACAGTCTTCCCAGCAGCAGCCTGTGTGTACAATCTTCCCAGCAGCAGCCTGTATGTGTACAATCTTCCCAGCAGCAGCCTGTATCTGTACAATCTTCCCAGCAGCAGCCTGTATCTGTACAATCTTCCCAGCAGCAGCCTGTATGTGTACAATCTTCCCAGCTGCAGCCTGTATGTGTACAATCTTCCCAGCAGCAGCCTGTGTGTACAATCTTCCCAGCAGCAGCCTGTATGTGTACAATCTTCCCAGCTGCAGCCTGTATGTGTACAATCTTCCCAGCTGCAGCCTGTATCTGTACAATCTTCCCAGCAGCAGCCTGTGTGTACAATCTTCCCAGCAGCAGCCTGTGTGTACAATCTTCCCAGCAGCAGCCTGTATGTGTACAATCTTCCCAGCTGCAGCCTGTATGTGTACAATCTTCCCAGCAGCAGCCTGTGTGTACAATCTTCCCAGCAGCAGCCTGTGTGTACAATCTTCCCAGCAGCAGCCTGTATGTGTACAATCTTCCCAGCTGCAGCCTGTATGTGTACAATCTTCCCAGCTGCAGCCTGTATCTGTACAATCTTCCCAGCTGCAGCCTGTATCTGTACAATCTTCCCAGCAGCAGCCTGTATGTGTACAATCTTCCCAGCAGCAGCCTGTATGTGTACAATCTTCCCAGCTGCAGCCTGTATGTGTACAATCTTCCCAGCAGCAGCCTGTATGTGTACAATCTTCCCAGCAGCAGCCTGTATCTGTACAATCTTCCCAACAGCAGCCTGTGTGTACAATCTTCCCAGCAGCAGCCTGTATGTGTACAATCTTCCCAGCTGCAGCCTGTATCTGTACAATCTTCCCAGCTGCAGCCTGTATCTGTACAATCTTCCCAGCAGCAGCCTGTATGTGTACAATCTTCCCAGCAGCAGCCTGTATGTGTACAATCTTCCCAGCAGCAGCCTGTATGTGTACAATCTTCCCAGCTGCAGCCTGTATGTGTACAATCTTCCCAGCAGCAGCCTGTATGTGTACAATCTTCCCAGCAGCAGCCTGTATGTGTACAATCTACCCAGCAGCAGCCTGTATGTGTACAATCTTCCCAGCAGCAGCCTGTATGTGTACAGTCATTGGCAGTCCCTGAGACTGAGGATGATTTGTTTCTGAGATGGTTGCTAATCCAATGCACAATCTGCAGACTCAGCCACATTTGGGGCAGGTCTTGCTGGCAGGGTTGGGTATTTAGGTGATTTGGAGATCTGGGGCGAAATTCTCCTACCCGCCCCGCCACATTTCAGCCCCGACCGGCCGGCGGGAGTCTCCGTAACACCGGCCGGTCAATGGGGTTTCCCATTGTGGGGCAGCCCCACGCCGTCGGGAAACCCCCGGGCGCCGGCAAAACGGAGACTCCCGCCGGCGGAGAATGATGCCCAAGATGCCTCGACCTTGTCTCTGAGTAAACCTAACTAAGCCTCTCGACATGTTTGGTGCCGTACTGAATAAACCGTCTTCATTTTGGTTATTAACAAGCTATGGTCTCTCACGAGTTGGTGAGGGTGTGTGACCTCTTCAGAGGAGCTTTGAGGACATCCCGAAAGTATCTCCATGTCCTCCATGAATCTCCTGTGCCCCAACTCCGAGCGGGACAATTGCTTCACGAGTCTGGTGTCAGGCGCAGAGCAGCTGGATTTCAGTGATAAGCTCTTCGATGCTGAGCAGGTTGGTTTAGAAGAAAATGGTGCAGTTAGGCTACCTTTCCCGACACCATATTTGGAGGATCTGCCAATCTTGGAGATCCTCCAAGATTTGTTGAGGGTCGTCAAGATGTTACACAGAAAGCCAGATAGAGAATGGGAAATAGGCAGAAGTACAACATGTTAAAGGGGTTGCTTGAAAACAGGTCTGTAGAAATCATACAATTAAACAGCACACAGAGCATTCAGCCTAACGTGCCTGTGTGGACTATTTGAAAGAGCCGTCCAATTCATCCCACCCGGCCCTGCTGTGTCCCTATAGCCCTGCAGTTACTTTCAAACATTTGTCCAACTCTTGTTTGAAAGTTATTATTGAATCTGATTCCACTGCCCTTCAGATCAGAATAACTCATTGTATAAATAACGTTCTCCTCATCATACCAACAAACCCACCCCCTTCCCCTCAACAGACCCCCCCCCCCCGCCACCCCTCCCCCCCACCCCTCACCCACCCCTATCAACCCGCCACACACCCAGCCTTTTGATGGACTTCAATCTGTGATCTCTGGTTAGTGACCAATGGAAAATGTTCCTGTTCAGAAGGAAGGACCTCCGAGGAGGTGGGGTTTGTTCAAAGCTCCAACACAGAGGGAAAAATTCAACTTAACTTACAGATCTAGGAAACTCCTTAGCAAATAGGTATTTGTTAGGATTCCAAAACCTACTGCCCCCCCCCCCCCCCACCCACCCCCCCCCCCCCCCCTCCCATGGCTTTCATGGGAGAACAAACTTAACTGGGAAGAGATTCCAAGGGTTTGTAACTTCCTGTTCATATCTACAAAGCCCGTGGTGTCTCCGAGCTTAGTGGCATTGACAAACATGGATTTATGACTCGCCATCCCGTCAACAAAATCATTGATCTCTCTGGGGAAACGCCAATCCCAAAGTTAGGATTTCAACTTTCCATAGCCTCCCAATCAGAAGACATTCCCTTTATCCTTACTTCCCATCTCCTGCCTCCTGACCAATCACCAGCCCACGTCATTAGGTCATCTCCAATTCCGTGCACTTTCTCTTTCGCTGAACGTCAGACACCTTCGGGATGTCCATGTAGTCAGCATCCAGAGACATTTGCCTATTCAGAGTGTTAGTGGCCTCCCCAGAACTTCCAACTAGACCAGCCTGACATTTGAAATAAAGACAGAAATTACTGGAAAAACACAGCCGGCCTGGCAGCATCTGTGGAAAGAGAAAATAGAGATAGCGTTTCGAATCCAATGTAACTTCTTCAGACATTTATTGGGGCCCATTGTCACAGCTGGCTCTGATCATGTGCTGCCCTTTAGGCCTGTAAACATTTTTGAAACAGTTTTTTAAAAGGTATTATGGTTCATGTCTATCTTATAGATATGAATCAGAGTATGCCATAAGACGTGGAGTGGAGATGGACATTGGAGGTTTACGCAAAGTGCTGGATGAAATGACCATCACCAGGGCTGACCTGGAGTCGCAGATTGAACGAGTGAAGGAAGAGACAATTTACTCCAAGAAAAACCATGATGAAGTAAGCAGCTTCTGAGCAATCAACAACAAAATACGCTTTGTTCTAATTTTAGTAGAATGTCATATGATTGGCGGGTGGGGTAAAGAGCTTAAAGTGGGGTAAAGGGTAAAGTGTCTACATAGCATGGGACTGGAGCTTTAAGCAGGGGAGGCTGCATAGAGGGGGAGGGTTCCCTTTACTGAGGAGCATTTCTGACCCAGTTAAGTAAGTTTTTATGTTAATCTGATATGCTCCATCGTCAATATTCCGTCAGAATGATTAGATTCACTTTCACAATGAGCCCTGGGGGGAAATGGAAAAATAATAGAAGATCCAGCCTGGAGGAGCCCCATCTCTTGCACCATCCACAGTTTCCATGACCCAGAATTCCACGTGCTAGCTGCAACCTGTAGATTTATTTCTGTAAATCCATTAATTTTCCTATTCCACTGTTTGCCCAGTAACTTGTTCCTGAACTCATCACCCTTTGGATCAAGAAACAGACGACTAGGGGACTGGTGTCTCCAGCCCAACATCTGCTCGTACGTTAATCCACTGTAACTCCTCCAATAACGGAATATCCTGGAATATCATTAAAACAGGAGACAGATACTGCACGCAGTGCTCCCGGTGTGGTCTAGCCAAGGCCTTTCGGAGTTTATATTGCTTGCTTTTCATCCCAGAATTCCAATACATTTTTCCAACAGTCCAGGGATATTGTCAGGTTAGCTTTAGTGACATGTTCATTATACCCATGATTCCTGTCCTGCTTCAATAACTCAAATATATTCACATTTCAATACATAATTCACAGCAGCCACCTTGCTGGCAAATCTTATTATCTTACAGTAAAGTGCATCCGCTATTTGTCTGCTAATGATTGGGTTTGTCAGAATCCTTGAGAATTTGTTCACATTGATATCATTTTTTGCCACTGCTCCCAATTAGAGATTGTCACCTTCAGGTTACTGCTCCCCTACCATAACCACCAGGATGGACGATCCATGCGCTTGTAACCCAAACACCCTCATCGCTCTTTCTTTCTCTTTCTTTCTCCACAGGAGCTGAAGATTCTCCGCAATCAACTACGCGGCAGAGTCACAGTGGATGTGGATTCTCTCCCAGGCGAAGATTTGACCAAAGTTCTGGGCGAAATAAGAGAAAAATATGAACTAGTGGTCGCGAAAAATCAGAAGGAAGCAGAATCCTGGTACAGGGAACAGGTAATGAGATTGACCAATTAGGGCTGTGCCACAGGCTGCTATGTAAATATGGGCGGAATTCTCCAGTTTTTGGGATTAACTTTTCCCGCCGACAGCATTTCTGTAGCATTTTTAACTTTAAAATGTCTCAAGGTGCTTCACTATAATTTGACACTGAGACACCAGGAATATTCAGGCAGGCAAAAAAAACTCTGATCAAAGAGCCTGGTTTCAAACGAGACAGACAGGATTAAGGAAGGTGTTCCACAGGTTGCAGCCCAAATGGTTGAACACATGCGTCCATTAGGCTCAACCGAGGTATACAGCACTCCAAAACCCAGTGAGCCCATCTCCAATAGTCGTCTTAACTCAAACCTTACCATGGAACGCTGAGATAGCCTGTAGCTGGAAACCTTGTCTGCATTTTTGATGCATCTTTTTATTGCGATTCCATCCTCCATTCCGCTTTTTTTCTGTAGTTGTCACAACCAATTACCTCCAGAAACTAGTCAGCAGCTATGACTGGAGTCCAGAGCGAGAACACTGGCCATACTCTATCCAGTAGAAATATTGTAATGCGCTTACTGAAATTCCAAATCCATCCATTAACTTGGCACAGATCAGGAAGACCTTGGACCTTGTAGATCAGAAGCCACTGGATCATCAGAAAAGGAGACAGAGAAATGATTATATTTGAAATAATTATAAGTGAGACTGGATAAAAACTGAGTCGCTCTTTGCTTACACTTTCAAAACTTTGAACTTTTTTTTAATGACAGTGTGCGAATCTACAACAGACAGTGTCTACGACTACCCAGGTAGTCCAGTCAGAGAATTCACAGCTCACAGAACAGAGACGGAAACTGCAGACATTGGAGATTGATCTTCAGACATTACTGAGTGTGGTGAGTACAGTCCTGGGTTACATCCTCAGTAATCAGATTTGTACTTCCTCAACTTATAAGTTCATAAGATATAGGAGCAGAATGAGGCCATTCGGCCCATCGAGTCTGCTCCGCCATTCGATCATGGCTGACCCCATCCTGGCCTCAACTCCACCGTCCTGCCCGTTCTCCATAACCCTTCAACCCATTCCCAATTTAAAATCTGTCTAACTCCTCCTTAAATTGACTCACTGTCCCAGCATCCACCGCACTCCGGGGTAGCGAATTCCACAGATTCACAACCCTTTGGGAGAAGTAGTTTCTCCTCAAATCTGTTTTAAATTTACTCCCTCTTATCCTTCTTCTCCATTGGTTACTGATTGTTAATTTCTGATGTAGAAAATGTCTCTGGAAGACAGTCTCCTGGAAGTGGAAGATCGCAACGCTCTGGAGTTCAACAGACTGCAGGGCCTCCTGAATGACCGCCAAGAAGACTTGGCGCTTATTCACGCGGATATGCAGCGAAAATCCCAAGAATACACACAGCTTCTGAGTATCAAAATGAGGCTGGAGATGGAGATTGCTACATATCGCCGCCTCCTTGAGGGAGAAGAAAATAGGTGAGGAAATAACTAAAACTGCCTCCACGCAACACACATTCACTGGCTCGCTCTCAGCCTTTCCCTTTCCTGAAGCTTTAATAACCCCAGCTTGATGGAAACACTAAGGGGGCTGCTTTGCTGAAGGTGTGAACACAATTGCTGTGTTAATAACACATGCCTGTTTGTAAATCTGGGTTCAGCTTTCAATTTTGGAGCTCATCGATCATCATAAAGATAGAAACATGCCTGTTGTTGCTGAATCAGAACTCAGGCACAATGTTCCTGAAGGTGTGGAGTGGTCTGGCTGTCACAACAGCTGTCAGGGTAAAGAGAGAATGGACAGCTTCTCAGATGTAATACTGGAGGCCTTGGAGGAAAGGAGGGATGTCCCCTCGTACTCCTGTCCGCTTGTCACAGTTCCCTCCTCTGGTATCGTTCAGCCTGGTCCCATGTCCCATTCCTACTGCAGACTGATGGGGTTCCTTAGAACAATGCTGATGACCAAAGAGCTCCCTTTGTCCTGATGACTCTGAGAAGGTGGAGGAGCACTAATTCTGTTCAGGTGAAGCCCTCAGAGACTTTCTGGCATATATGTTGCGAGAATGTTGTTGAATTATCGACAAAGTGATCCAAGTAATCTCTTTATGCGCCTCCAGCAGCGAAACCTCAGCCTGAGTTTACTCCTTTTCAGCATTCGCCCCCACACTGCACAGGCAGTCTCATTAACAGGTGCTAGCAAAGCAATTTTGTCAATCGGATTCTTTTAGAGTACCCAATTCATTTTTTTCCAATTAAGGGGCAATGTAGCGTGGCCAATCCACCTACTCTGCACATTTTTGGGTTGTGGGGGCGAAACACACGCAGACACGGGGAGAATGTGTAATCTCCACTCGGACAGTGACCCAGAGCCGGGGTCAAACCTGGGGCCTCGGCGCCGTGAGGCCGCAGTGCTAACCACTGTGCCACCGTGCTGCCCATGTCAATCGGATTCTTAACAATCCTCATAGAGGCCGTTCGCAACATGCATTCTCCTTACCGAGTTTGTGTTGTGTGCTGGACCAATGCCACAGTTTCAGGATCCAGCCGGATTCTGGTCACCGAGAAGGCACATTGTCACCTTTGGAATTCAGGGGCAGTGACTGATTTATTGGAAGATGCCGAATGTCTCTAACTCCTTCGCTGCTTCTCCACTTTGATCTTTACAGCATCCTTTCCGACTCCACCCCAAATATCTCACTTTCACGCTCCAGCGCTGTCCCAGCTGAGAATCCTATTGGTCCAGTGCACAGTCCCGATCCTAGCCTTCCTCTCTCAGATAATTTTAATTGACTTTCTCTTGCTGCCTAATTATGAATTATTCTTTGTTTCTCTTACAGATATGTAACAGAAATCAAGTCAGAAGTTGTCGAAAGTAAGTAATTGGAGTCAGTGGGTGTCAGTCGGGATTTTGTCAGGGTCTACACTACACGGGGAAGCTGGGTAGTGAGAGAGATACTGAATCCCACACAATCTGTTCCATAACGTGCTGGGAAATATAGTGGGGGAGAGAAAGATGGCTTATTGGTTCATTCTTTTGACTTGAGCGGACGGCAGGCAGGACGGTGGGTGCATGTTCAATCTGCAGGGTCTCTCTCACAGTCAGCCGCTTCAACTGGAACAGATTTGTGTTGCCAAACAAGGCAGGAATTCTCAGTGTTGGTTAACCTGATATTACGGCTCAGCTCCATTTAGTATTGCCTCAAACTGCTTGAGTCTGACCACATGTACACTCAGTGATGATGGTGGGCAGCACACCCGGCTCTGATGCCAACATTTTCCAGAAGCTCACTGTGACCTAATGAAGGAGCATCAATTTGCTCAGTAACGCAAACCATCAGTAACGCAAACCATCAGTAACGCAAACCATCAGTAACGCAAACCATCAGTAACGCAAACCATCAGTAACGCAAACCATCAGTAATGCAAACCATCAGTAACGCAAACCATCAGTAACGCAAACCATCAGTAACGCAAACCATCAGTAACACAAACCATCAGTAACGCAAACAGAAGCAGAGATTGGGCCAGAGCCAGGTGAACTGGAGCAGATTTTGCCCCATTACTTAGACATTTTCACTGACTCTTCATCTCAAATAGATTCACCCTGTACCTTGCTGATTGGGAGACTTGATCACAGTGCGTTGATCATTCTGAGGGAGCGCTACACTCTGAGGGTCAGTACTGAGGGAGTGCTGCACTGTCAGAGGGTCAGTACTGAGGGAGTGCTGCACTGTCAGAGGGTCAGTACTGAGGGAGTGCTGCACTGTCAGAGGGTCAGTACTGAGGGAGTGCTGCACTGTCAGAGGGTCAGTACTGAGGGAGTGCTGCACTGTCAGAGGGTCAGTACTGAGGGAGGGCCACACTGTCAGAGGGTCAGTACTGAGGGAGTGCTGCACTGTCAGAGGGTCAGTACTGAGGGAGTGCTGCACTGTCAGAGGGTCAGTACTGAGGGAGGGCCGCACTGTCAGAGGGTCAGTACTGAGGGAGTGCTGCACTGTCAGAGGGTCAGTACTGAGGGAGTGCCGCACTGTCAGAGGGTCAGTACTGAGGGAGTGCCGCACTGTCAGAGGGTCAGTGCTGAGGGAGTGCTGCACTGTCAGAGGGTCAGTACTGAGGGAGTGCTACACTCTGAGGTTCAGTACTGAGGGAGTGCTGCACTGTCAGAGGGTCAGTACTGAGGGAGTGCTGCACTGTCAGAGGGTCAGTACTGAGGGAGTGCTACACTGTCAGAGGGTCAGTACTGAGGGACTGCTGCATTGTCAGAGGGTCAGTACTGAGGGAGTGACGCACTGTCAGAGGGTCAGTACTGAGGGAGTGCTGCGCTGTCAGAGGGTCAGTACCGAGGGAGTGCTGCACTGTCAGAGGGTCAGTACTGAGGGAGTGCTGCACTGTCAGAGGGTCAGTACTGAGGGAATGACGCACTGTCAGAGGGTCAGTACTGAGGGAGTGCTGCACTGTCAGAGGGTCAGTACTGAGGGAGTGCTGCACTGTCAGAGGGTCAGTACTGAGGGAATGATGCACTGTCAGAGGGTCAGTACTGAGGGACTGCTGCACTGTCAGAGGGTCAGTACTGAGGGAGTGCTGCACTGTCAGAGGGTCAGTACTGAGGTTGTGCTGCACTGTCAGAGGGTCAGTACTGAGGGAGAGCTGCACTGTCAGAGGGTCAGTACTGAGGGAGTGCTGCACTGTCAGAGGGTCAGTACTGAGGGAGAGCTGCACTGTCAGAGGGTCAGTACTGAGGGAGTGACGCACTGTCAGAGGGTCAGTACTGAGGGAGTGCTGCACTGTCAGAGGGTCAGTACTGAGGGAGTGCTGCACTATCAAAGGGTCAGTACTGAGGGAGTGCTGCACTCTCAGAGTCAGTACTGAGGGAGTGCTGCACTGTCAGATGGTCAGTACTGAGGGAGAGCTGCACTGTCAGAGGGTCAGTACTGAGGGAGTGCTGTACTGTCAGAGGGTCAGTACTGAGGGAGTGCCGCACTGTCAGAGGGTCAGTACTGAGGGAGTGCCGCTCTGTCAGAGGGTCAGTACTGAGGGAGTGCCGCACTGTCAGAGGGTCAGTACTGAGGGAGTGCCGCATTGTCAGAGGGTCAGTACTGAGGGAGTGCCGCACTGTCAGAGGGTCAGTATTGAGGGAGTGACGCACTGTCAGAGGGTCAGTACTGAGGGAGTGCCACACTGTCAGAGGGTCAGTACTGAGGGAGTGACGCACTGTCAGAGGGTCAGTACTGAGGGAGTGCTGCACTGTCAGAGGGTCAGTACTGAGGGAGTGCTGCACTGTCAGAGGGTCAGTACTGAGGGAGAGCTGCACTGTCAGAGGGTCAGTACTGAGGGAGTGCTGCACTGTCAGAGGGTCAGTACTGAGGGAGAGCTGCACTGTCAGAGGGTCAGTACTGAGGGAGTGACGCACTGTCAGAGGGTCAGTACTGAGGGAGAGCTGCACTGTCAGAGGGTCAGTACTGAGGGTGTGCTGCACTGTCAGAGGGTCAGTACTGAGGGAGTGCCGCACTGTCAGAGGGTCAGTACTGAGGGAGTGCTGCACTGTCAGAGGGTCAGTACTGAGGGAGTGCCGCACTGTCAGAGGGTCAGTACTGAGGGAGTGCCGCACAGTCAGAGGGTCAGTACTGAGGGAGTGCCGCACTGTCAGAGGGTCAGTACTGAGGGAGTGCCGCTCTGTCAGAGGGTCAGTACTGAGGGAGTGCCGCACTGTCAGAGGGTCAGTACTGAGGGAGTGCTGCACTGTCAGAGGGTCAGTACTGAGGGAGTGCTGCACTGTCAGAGGGTCAGTACTGAGGAAGTGCCGCACTGTCAGAGGGTCAGTACTGAGGGAGAGCTGCACTGTCAGAGGGTCAGTACTGAGGGAGTGACGCACTGTCAGAGGGTCAGTACTGAGAGAGAGCTGCACTGTCAGAGGGTCAGTACTGAGGGTGTGCTGCACTGTCAGAGGGTCAGTACTGAGGGAGTGCCGCACTGTCAGAGGGTCAGTACTGAGGGAGTGCTGCACTGTCAGAGGGTCAGTACTGAGGGAGTGCCGCACTGTCAGAGGGTCAGTACTGAGGGAGTGCCGCACTGTCAGAGGGTCAGTACTGAGGGAGTGCCGCACTGTCAGAGGGTCAGTACTGAGGGAGTGCCGCTCTGTCAGAGGGTCAGTACTGAGGGAGTGCCGCACTGTCAGAGGGTCAGTACTGAGGGAGTGCCGCACTGTCAGAGGGTCAGTACTGAGGGAGTGCTGCACTGTCAGAGGGTCAGTACTGAGGGAGTGCCGCACAGTCAGAGGGTCAGTACTGAGGGAGTGCCGCTCTGTCAGAGGGTCAGTACTGAGGGAGTGCTGCACTGTCAGAGGGTCAGTACTGAGGGAGTGCTGCACTGTCAGAGGGTCAGTACTGAGGGAGTGCTGCACTGTCAGTGGGTCAGTACTGAGGGAGTGCTGCACTGTCAGAGGGTCAGTACTGAGGGAGTGCCGCACTGTCAGAGGGTCAGTACTGAGGGAGTGCTGCACTGTCAGAGGGTCAGTACTGAGGGAGTGCTGCACTGTCAGAGGGTCAGTACTGAGGGAGTGCTGCACTGTCAGAGGGTCAGTACTGAGGGAGTGCTGCACTGTCAGAGGGTCAGTACTGAGGGAGTGCCGCACTGTCAGAGGGTCAGTACTGAGGGAGTGCTGCACTGTCAGAGGGTCAGTACTGAGGGAGTGCCGCACTGTCAGAGGGTCAGTACTGAGGGAGTGCCGCACTGTCAGAGGGTCAGTACTGAGGGAGTGCCGCACTGTCAGAGGGTCAGTACTGAGGGAGTGCTGCACTGTCAGAGGGTCAGTACTGAGGGAGTGCCGCACTGTCAGAGGGTCAGTACTGAGGGAGTGCCGCTATGTCAGAGGGTCAGTACTGAGGGAGTGCTGCACTGTCAGAGGGTCAGTACTGAGGGAGTGCCGCACTGTCAGAGGGTCAGTATCGAGGGAGTGCCGCTATGTCAGAGGGTCAGTACTGAGGGAGTGCCGCACTGTCAGAGGGTCAGTACTGAGGGAGTGCTGCACTGTCAGAGGGTCAGTACTGAGGGAGTGCTGCACTGTCAGAGGGTCAGTACTGAGGGAGTGCTGCACTGTCAGAGGGTCAGGTCTACCCAGAGAGTGATGGTCAAATTTATGCCTTAGTTAATATCAAAAACAGATTATTTATAATATTGCTGCTGATGGAATCTTTCGATGCTCAAATTATCTGCCACATTGCCCCGGCTGTGGGATTCCTGAGGGTATGAAAGGCACTCTATAAATGCCAGTTCTTTCTGCTTGTTTATTTTCATTGCTTTTTAATTTATTTCTTACAGAGCCAAAAGTGGTGAGAACCAAGCAGGTTGTTACCATCACTCAGACGCTTGTCGATGGGAAAGTTGTCAACACAGAGCAGGTGGTTAATGTGAAGTAACCAAACCCCCTCCTGCGCAGTTTTGGTCTTGATGATCGTCAGGAGATTCTAAAATCTAATAACCATTCTATAATGTTTTGTTCTTTGGGTTTTCCCTGTTCTTTAATAAAGTAGTTTGGAGTGTTGCATCACAACTTTCTCTGTTTTATTGGTGTTAAACTGGTTGACCAGTGATTGGGGTAATCTGTAATCATCATAGATTATCATCATAGAATTTACAGTGCAGAAGGAGGCCATTCGGCCCATCGAGTCTGCACCGGCTCTTGGAAAGAGCACCCTACCCAAGGTCAACACCTCCACCCTATACCCGCAACCCAGTAATCCCACCCAACACTAAGGGCAATTTTGGACACTAAGGGCAATTTATCACGGCCAATCCACCTAACCTGCACATCTTTGGACTGTGGGAGGAAACCGGAGCACCCGGAGGAAACCCACGCACACACGGGGAGGATGTGCAGACTCCGCACAGACAGTGACCCAAGCCGGAATCGAACCTGGGACCCTGGAGCTGTGAAGCAATTGTGCTATCCACAAGGCTACCGTGCTGCCCAGTTGCTGACGTTGGTGCAGAACCAGCCAAATTAGCCGGAGGGTTCCGGTTCTGATCTCCAGCCTGTGTGTGATTGGCTAATCTGAAGCAAAGCATCATTAGGGATGTGTGAACACAAGTGGAACAACCTCACACTGAGCGCTGTGTCGTAGTCCTGTCCCGAGAAAGCACAACTGTAGATGTTTGCACAGAACAAGAATGGATTTCTGTCTGACCATCCCAATAACAAGTTAGGATTGAAATCGGGTCTTTAATGTAGTAAAATGCCCGAAACTGCTTCACAGCAACATTGTCAAAGCAAAGTTAACAGTGAACAAAAAAAGGAGACAAGACAGCTTTGTGAAAGGTGAAAAAGATCAGTCAAACTCCCCCGTGAATAAATTGAATGACCCCGCCTCCATTGCTCTGTGTGTGAGGGAATTCCTCCGGCTGGCCACCCTGTTTGAGAAAATACATTTCCTCATCTCCATTTGAAATGAGAGACTCCTTCTGCGGGCTTCTCCGTCGCCGGGAGTCTCCGCCAGCAGCGCCCCCACGTCCCCGCGTCTCTCGACGGCGCGGGGTGCCCTTCGATTGGAAACCCCATTGGTTGGCTGCAGGAGGGGGGAGTGCTGGAAAACGGGGCTGGTGGACTGAGAATTCTGCTTCTTATTTTTTTTTAAATAAACATCTTATTGAGGTATTTTTGGTATTGTAACAACAAAATAAAGAGTGTACAAGAAACTATAAACATAGTGCAAAAGCCGTCTCCCCCCCCCTTACAGGTCCCAACTTTACTAACCCCCTACTCTAAGCTAAACTAACCCCCACCCTTCTGCTGACGATTAATTTTCCGCGAAGAAGTCGATGAACGGTTGCCACCTCCGGGCGAACCCTAACACTGACCCTCTCGAGGCGAACTTGATTTTCTCCAAACAGAGAAAGGTAGCCATGTCCGATAGCCAGGTCTCCAACTTAGGGGGCTTTGAGTCCCTCCAAGCTAATAGTCTCCGTCTCCGGGCTACCAGGGAAGCAAAGGCCAGAACGTCTGCCTCTTTCTCCTCCTGGATTCCCGGGTCTTCCGACCCCCGAAAATCGCCACCTCTGGACTCGGTGCCACCCTTGTTTTTAACACCGTGGACATGACATCTGCAAACCCCTGCCAAAATCCCCAAAGCTTCGGACATGCCCAGAACATGTGGACATGGTTCGCTGGTCCTCCCGCACATTTTGCGCACCTGTCTTCCACTCCAAAGAATCTGCTCATCCGGGCCACTGTCATGTGAGCCCAGTGAATGACCTTAAATTGTATCAGGCTGAGCCTGGCACATGTTGCGGACACGTTGAATCCACTCGCGTCCGCCCATAGACCATCCTCTATCTCTCCTCCCAGCTCCTCCCCCCACTTGCGCTTCAGCTCCTCGGTCTGCGTCTCCTCCGACCCCATAAGTTCCTTGTAAATGACTTCTGCTTGTAACCATGGAGTGATTGGTCACATAAAGGGCTGTTCCTGTTCAAAGTCGCAGAAAAGGGCTCTTTTTACCCAGATCCGGGTGGGATTTTGATGAAAAGGCCTAGGTGACTGTTAGAGGAGTAGTTTACCCCTGGAATGGGAAGTCTCCTGATCACCGGACTCGGCAGAAAACAGGGAGAGGTTTGGCTGGAAAGTTGAAGCAGTTTTGTGCTTCACAGACAGTCTCTTCCAGCATGCAGGCAGGGGAGGGGCAAGCTGTAAGGCCCCAGGTACAGGAACTGATGACTTTTAGCAAGGAGGAATTCCATAAACAGAGGAAAGAAATGCATGAGGATCTTGCAAAGGCCACTGCAGAAGCTGTGGCACCCCTGAAGAGTACTTTGGGGCGGATGGAGAGGTGTTTGGAGGTGCAGGGGTCACAGATTGGGGAGATTGAAGCAGTGATCTCGGACCACAGCGATCGTGTGGTGGCTCTGGAGGTGGAGGTGGGGCTCCTAGGAGACCTTTGTAAAACGCTGAGGGCAAAGGTGGAGGAGCAGGAGAACGCCTCGAGAAGGCAGAACCTGCGAATAGTGGGCCTGCCTGAAGGAGTGCAAGGCGTGAGTGCCACGAGGTCCGTCTCGAGGATGCTGACGGGACTGGTGGCAGAAGGGGTGCTAGATAAGGCACCTGAAGTGGACCGAGCCGAGAGGTCTCCGAGGCAAAAGCCTCGAGCTGGGGAGCCGCCGCGGGCGGTGATCGTGAAGCTTCACAAATTTGAAGAGAAAGAGAAGATTCTGCGGTGGGCCAGGGAGAAGCGTAGCTGCGACTGGGAGGGGAATAGGGTCCAAATTTATCAGGACATCGGAGCCGAGTTGGCAAAGCGACAGGCAAGCTTCGACAAGGCCAAGGCGGTGCTGTACCGGCGGCAGATCAGGTTTGGGGGGCTCTACCCGGCGGAATTATGGGTGACGTTCGGAGTATTATTTCGAGACACCAGAAACGGCCGAAGACTTCATTAAGGAGCATAAACTGGGGGAGAACTAGTGGACAATGCTTGGGAACCGGGGTGCTGGCACTGTAATGGGCGGGAGCATGTTTGAAGTGGATGTAGGATTGGGGGATTGGCACCTTTTTTTGTGGGGTGTTCAATGTTTAGATTGTAAGGAGTTGTAGGGGTGAAAAGTTTATGTGGGGGTGGATGTTCCCATCCCCCCTCCTGTTTTATGGGACTGTTTGTGTTTAACATCTGTTTGTTTGCTTTTGGAGAAGGCTACCTGGAGTTCAGGAGAAGTCCTTGTTTGGGTGGAGAGGGTAAGGCCAGCAGGAGGGGGGAGGGCAAGGCCAGCAGGAGGCCTTCTTCTTGGAGCTGAGGAGTGGGGGGGGGGGGGGGGTCATTAGGATGTGCCTTTGGGCAGGGGCAGCCGCGCTAGCAGGTTATGCTGGTGAACGGAAGTGAGGTGGTGGGGGAGAAGGCCAAGAGGGGTGGCTGAGGGGAGTGGGGAAGTGGGGGGGGAAGGGGGGTTTCGGCGACGCGGCAGGGGGTGAGAGATGACATGGTTAAGGGCGAAGAAAGGGGCCATCTGGGATGGGCTAGGTACAGAGTGGAATTAAAGGGGCAGGAGTTAAGTGAGGAAGATGATGGACGGTAGAGGGGATTGGAGGTGCAAGCCTCCGGTAAGATTGGTAACGTGGAACGTCCGGGGACTGAATGGGCGGGTTAAAAGGTCGCGGGTGTTCGTGCACCTCAGGAGCTTGAAAGCGGGGGTGGTCTTTCTGCAGGAGACACCCCCCCGTGTGAAGGACCAGGTTAGGTTAAGGAAGGGTGGGTTGGGCAGGTTTTTCACTCGGGGTTTGATTTGAAAGCGAGGTGTGTGGCGATTTTAATGAGCAAAAAATGGGATTAGTGAGTGCGAAGGAGGTGAGGGATCCAGGTGGGAGATATGTGATTGTGAGCGGGGTATTGGAAGGGGCACCGGTAGTGTTGGTAAATGTGTATGCCCCAAATTGGGATGATGTGGGTTTTACGAGGGGGTTGATGGCAGCAATCCCGGATTTGGCCACGTACCAGTTGATCATGGGAGGAGATTTTAACTGTGTCCTGGAGCCGAGGGTGGATAGATCGAGCCCCAGGTCGATGGGTACGAATGGCAAGGGAGCTGGGGGTGTTTATGGAGAGGATGGGTATGGTGCATCCATGGCGATTTCAGAACCCAGGGGGAAGGGAGTATTCCTTCTTTTCACACGTCAAAAAGGTGTATTCGAGGATTGATTACTTTGTAGTGAGTCGGGAGATTTTGGTTGGGGTGGAGGGGGCAGAGTATGCGGGGATAGTTATCTCGGACCATGCACCCCACTGGCTGGATATTCGGTTCAGTACGGGACGAGAGTAGAGGCCGGGGTGGAGGTTTGACTCGGGGTTGTTGGCAGATGGAGGTTTTTGTGATACGGTGCGGTTGCCGATTAGGGATTATGTGGAGTTCAATCCGAATGGGGAGGTGTCGATGGGCATTTTTCGGGAAGCTCTGAAAGCAGTGGTCCGGGGAGAAATTATCTCATTTACGGTTCGTGCGAATAAGGAAAGGAGGGTGGAACATGACCGTCTAGTGAGCGAGATAGTGAAGGTGGACAGGGAATATTCGAGGGTGCCCACCGTGGAGGGATTGGCGAGGAGGAAAAAGTTGCAGGGGCAATTTGACAGGCTGACAACAGGGAGGCGATAGGGCAACTGCGTAGGGCAAGAGGGGTGCAATACGAGTATGGGGAGAAGGCGAGCCGCATACTGGCGCACCAGCTGCGGAGGCAGGGTGCGTCCAGGGAAATATTGAAGATCCGGGCTGGGGGTGTGGTGTCAGAGCCAGGGAAGATAAATGAGGCATTTAGAGAGTATTACCAGAGACTTTATGAGGCAGACCCAGGAGGAGAGGAGGGGGACATGGGGCGGTTTCTGGATGAGCTGGAATTTCCCCAGGTGGAGGAAGCAAAGAGGCAGGTGTTGGAGGAGCCCCTGGGGCTGAGGGAGGTGCTGGATAGTATCAGGGGTATGAAGTCGGGGAAGGCCCCTGGGCCGGATGGGTACCCGGCAGAATTTTATAAGGAATTTGCGGCGGACCTGGCACCACATCTGTTGGGGGCGTTTAATGAAGCGCTGGAGAAGGGGGAGTTGTCAGAGACGATGAAGCCCGCAGTAATCACACTAATCCCCAAAAAAGGGAAGGATCCGGTGGAATGTGGGTCGTATAGACCCATATCATTATTAAACATTGATGTGAAAGTATTGGCTAAGTTGTTGGCGGGGAGGATGGAGGATTCTGTCCCGGGGGTGGTTGCAGAAGATCAAACAGGCTTCGTGAAGGGCAGGCAGCTCGCGAGTAATATAAGACGGCTGTTGAATGTGGTGATGAATCCGTCGAGAGCTCTGGTACCGGAAGCAGACTTGGGAATGGAGATCAATTGGGGAGTATGGAGTGAGGCACTGCGAAGGGTAAATGGGACCTCCTCCTGTGCCAGGATGAGCCTGATACAGTTTAAGGTGGTGCACAGGGTGCATATGACTCGGGCGAGAATGAGTGGGTTCTTTCAGGGGGGTACTTCAGGGGAAATGGGGGGGGGGGGCGTGAAAAAGGAGAAAAATCCGTACAAACTGTATTGTTGATTGTTGGGAAGAATGTTTCCCGGGGTGTTTATTTGCTGTAACCTACTTTGATACAAGTTTGAATAAAATGCATTTGAAAAAAATAAATAAAAATAAGTTCCTTGTAAATGTCCGAGACACTCCCTTCTCCTACCCGCCCTCTGAAAACTGTCCTGAATCCCCCTTAGCGGTAGGAGCGGGAAGGTTGACACTTGTTTACGAAGGAAGTCCCACACCTGCAGGTACCTGAATTTGTTTCCCCTCGCCAACCCAAACTTCTCCTCCAGCGCCCTCATACTCGGAAAGCTCCCCTCGATAAACATATCCGCCATCCTCTCAATCCCTGCTCTCCGCCATATCCGGAACCTCCCGTCCATACTCCCCGGGCAAACCGGTGATTATTACAAATTGGGGATCAGACCGATGCTCCCTCTGCTTCCACACGTCTCCTCCATTGCCCCCAGACTCTCAGGGCCGCCACCACCACGGGGCTGGTGGAGTACCGTGCTGGCGGGAATGGCAGAGGCGCAGTTACCAATGCCCCCAGACGGGTGCCCTTGCATGAAGCTGCCTCCATACGCTCCCATGCCGACCCTCCCCCACCACCCACTTCCTGATCATGGCTATATTAGTCGCCCAGTAATAGTTACTAAAATTTGGCATTGCCAGCCTGCCCTCTCCCCGACTCCGCTCAAGCATTACCTTCCTTACTCGTGGGGTCTTGCCCGCCCAGACGAAGCCAGTGATTACCTTATTGACCCGTTTAAAAAAAGACCGCGGAATAAAGATTGGGAGACACTGAAATACAAACAGGAATTTCGGGAGGACTGTCATCTTCACCGTCTGGACCCTCCCAGCCAGTGACAACGGAAGCGCGTCCCATTTCCGAAAATCGTCCTTCATTTGGTCTACTAGTCGGGCCAGATTTAATTTATGTAGCCGGTCCCATTCCCGCGCCACTTGAATGTCTAGATACCGAAAGCTTCCCCCTACTAATCTAAACGGCAGCTCCCCCAATCGCCTCTCCTGTCCCCTCGCCTGGGCTGCAAACATCTCACTTTTCCCCATATTTAGCTTGTACCCCGAAAACCGGCCAAATTCCCCTGGAATCCTCATGATTTCTTCCATCCCCTCTATTGGGTCCGATACATACAGAAGCAGGTCGTCTGCATAGAGCGAGACTCTGTGCTCCACCGCCCCCCCACCCCCCGGACCAGCCCCTTCCAACCCCTTGAGGCTCTCAGATCAATTGCCAACAGCTCTATAGCTAGCACGAACAACAGTGGGGAGAGGGGGCATCCCTGTCTCGTCCCCCGGTGCAGTCTAAAATAGCCCAATGTTGTCCTATTCATCCGTACGCTTGCCACAGGAGCCTGATACAGCAACCTGACCCAGTCGATAAAGCCCCGCCCGAATCCGAACCGTCCCAGTACCTCCCACAGATAGTCTCCCATTCTACCCGATCAAAAGCCTTTTCTGCATCCATTGCGATCACTACCTCCACCTCCCTACCTTCCGAGGGCATCATGATCACGTTTAACAACCTTCTTACATTGGCCACCAACTGCTTACCCTTAACAAACCCCGTCTGGTCCTCCCCAATAACGTCTGGTACACAGTCCTCAATCCTGGAGGACAAAACTTTGGCCAGCAATTTGGCATCCACATTCAACAGGGAGATCGGCCTGTAGGACTCACACAGCTCCGGGTTCTTGTCCCGCTTAAGAATCAGCGAACTCGTTGCCTGTGACATCGTTGGGGGCAGCACCCCTCTCTCCCTTGCCTCATTGAACATCCTCATCAACACTGGCCCCAATATCCCAGAGAACATTTTATGAAACTCCACTGAGTACCCGTCCGGACCCGGGGCTTTACCCGACTGCATGGCCTCCAGACCCTCCACTATCTCTTCCAACCCGATCGGGGCCCCCAGCCCTTCTACCAGCTCCACATCCACCTTTAGGAAATTCAGCCCCTCCAAGAAGTGCCTCATCCCCCCCGGCCCCGTAGGGGGTTCCGACCTGTACAGCCAACTGTAGAAATCCCTAAACGCCTTATTCACCCCTGCTGAATCTCTAACCAGGTTCCCATCTCCGTCATTTACTTTCCCTATCTCCCTGACTGCCTCCCTCTTTCTAAGCTGCTGTGCAAGCATTCTGCTGGCCTTCTCTCCATGCTCATAAATCGCCCCCCTCGCCTTTCTCAGCTGCTCCACCGCCCTCCCTGTGGCTAACAAGCCAAACTCCACCTGTAGCCTCCACCGTTCCATTAAAAGCCCTACCTCTGGGGTCTCCTCATACCTCCTATCGATCTGTAGTATCTCCTTAACCAGTCGGTCCATCTCTACCCTGTCCACCTTCTCCCTATGGGCCCGTATCGAGATCAGCTCCCCTCTGACCACCGCCTTCAGTGCTTCCCACACCACCGCTGCTGACATTTCCCCCGTGTCATTGACCTGCAGGTAGCTCTGAATATATTTTCTCAGCCGCTCACACACCCCTTCATCCGCCAAAAGTCCCACATCCAACCTCCAGTGCGGGTGCTGATTACTGTCTTTACTAACCTGCAGGTAAACTCTGTGCGGAGCATGGTCTGAGATTGTGATCGTCGAGTACCCCGTGTCCACCACCCCAGCCAGCAAGGCCCTGCTCAAAATGAAGAAATCAATCCGGGGGTACACTTTATGCACGTGTGAGTAGAAGGAGACACCCCCCCCCCCCCGCCATCTGCTCCATGAACCCTTTTAGTTCCTTTGCCATTGCTGGCACCCTGCCCATTTTCGAGCTTGACGGGTCCAAGTCAGGGTCAATAACTGTGTTGAAGTCCCCTCCCATGACCAACCTGTGCGAGTCCAGGTCCGGTATCTTCCCCAGCATCCTCTTTATAAACTCCACATCATCCCAATTTGGCGCATATACATTTACTAATACCACCTGCACCCCCTCCAGTTTCCCACTGACCATAATGTACCGACCTCCCACATCCGAAACTATTCTATACACCTCAAACTCCACCCGCTTATTGATCAGGATCGCGTCCCCTCTCGTCTTTGAGTCTAGAACTGAGTGAAAGACCTGACTGACCCAGCCTTTCCTCAATCTAATCTGGTCAGTTACTCTAAGGTGCGTCTCCTGCAACATTACCACGTCCGCCTCAGTCCCCTAAGATGCACGAACACACGTGCCCTCTTGACCGGCCCATTTTGCCCTTGAACATTCCAGGTGATCAGCCTAGTTGGGGGGCTCATTGCCCCCCCCCCCCCCACTTCGCCGATAGCCATCCCCTTTTTTGGGCCCGCCTCCAGCCCATGCTCTGCGCCTTCACCGGTCCGCCCCCAGGCAGCCTCTGCCCCCAACCTCCTCTCTGTCCCTTAGCCCAAGTCCCTCCCTCGTCAGCAGAACATTTCCCCCCCCCCAGTAACAACACTCTGTAACCCAACCCCTTTAATAAACCGAACATATGCACACCCCCCACTGCACCTCCGTGAGCTAGCCCGCCCAGCTAGCTTGGTGGCCCCCATCCCTGGCGCCGGATAGTCTCCCACCTATTGTTCCCTCCCCACCCTCCCCCCGCTCATACAAACATACTCCAACATCAAACAGTCCCCACACAATTGCCCAACAGAAAAACACCAAAATCTAAACAAGCACACCTCCATCCCCCAACAGTGCAAATGAAAACCTCAACTCACTCAGCTCTGCCACTGGTCCCAAATCAATGCAAAAGACATTACAAACAGCTTCCACAAAACGGAAAACGAGAAACTTTTTTTTATAAAAGAACAGAAAAACAAAAAATACCAAGAACGTTGCAGCAAAGTTCAAAAGTTCTCAGTCCACCACCAGTCCTTTCCTTTTCGCGAAGTCCAGCGCGTCCTCAGGCGACTCAAAATAAAAGTGCTGTTCCTCGTACGTGACCCAGAGACGGGCCGGATACAACAGTCCGAACTTCACCTTTTTCTTAAAAAGGATCAACCTAATCTGGTTGAAGCCTGCTCTTCTCCTGGCCACCTCAGCACTCAGGTCTTGGTAGACCCGCAGGATACTATTGTCCCACTTACAGCTCCGTGTCTGCTTGGCCCTCTGTAGAATGCGCTCCTTATCCAAGTACCTGTGGAATCTCACCACCATTGCTCTTGGGGAGGTCTCCCATTCGTGGCTTCCTCGCGAGCGCTCTGTGAGCCCTGTCCACCTCCAAGGGTCGGGAGAACATCCCATCCCCCAGCAACTTCTCGAACATGCCCGCTATGTATGCCCCAGCATCCGCTCCTTCGGACCTCTCCGGGAGACCAACGATTCTCAAGTTCTGCCGGCGGGACCTATTCTCTAGGTCCTCCACCTTCTCCAGGAGCTTCATCTGCTGGTCTCTCAGCGTCCCCACCTCCAACTCCACCGCAGTTTGATGTTCCTCCTGCTCAGCCAACGCCTTCTCCACCTTCTGGATCGCCCTGTCTTGACCGCTGGGTCAACAAACCAGAGGTCCGGTCCTCTGCCAAGCTGTCTCCCGCTGCAGCTTCAGCCCGAGCCTTCTCTGTCTTTCTGTTTCTGCCTTTACGAGCACTTCTAGTCCTTCTCTCCATGCACCGATGTGGGAATTCGGTACACAATTGCCTCTGTCATCAGGTTTACAAATCAAGTCCGGTAGAAAATCGGGGGGAAAAGGTCCAAAAGTCCGACCAGAGCGGGAGCCACCAAATGTGCGACTTACTCCTTCATAGCCGCCACCGGAAGTCCCCGCCTCTTACTTTTGAATTATGGGCCAGATTCACCATTTTCCGACGCCGATTTTGTAATTGGTGATTGGGCGGAGAATCCTTCTGCCCCCAAAATCGGGGGCGGTGCCTGTTTGACGCACGTTTGTATCCTCCGACCCCTGCGAAATGGCGTCATCACCTCGCGTGCCACATGCCATTGGGTCATCTTTAGCGCAACACTGGAAGACCCTCCCCTGATACTCCGCCCCCGATGGGCCGGGTCCCCGACCCCGCGGTTGACGTGTGGTCTGAGCGGTCGGGGACCCGACGTGGCGGCCGCGGACTGTGTCCAGGGCCGCCAACTGATGGGCAAGAGCCGTGCTGCTGGCCGGGGGGGGAGGTTCCGCGGGGGCTGGGGGGACTGGTGGGGGTGCTCAGGGGGTGGCCAGGGGCAGACTATCTGGCAGGTCGAGTCCGCGCACGGCCGGCGCCATGTTTTACGGTGTGGCCGCGGCAGGACGATGTTGTGAGCATGCGTGGCCACGGACCCAGCCATTCTCAGGGAGTTTATATCGTGTGAGCCGGGAGTTTTACTTGGCGCCAATTGTTTTGTTGTAAAATGCTACAGTTCCTCTGCACTTAGTCCCAAAAATGGTGAATCCCGGGCGGCACGGTGACGCAGTGGTTAGCACTGCTGCCTCACGGGGCAGCACGGTGATGCAGTGGTTAGCACTGCGGCCTCGCGGTGCCAAGGTCCCAGGTTCGATCCCGGCTCTGGGTCACTGTCCGTGTGGAGTTTGCACATTCTCCCCGTGTTTGCGTGGGTTTTGCCCCCACAACCCAAAGATGTGCAGGCTAGGTGGATTGACCACGCTAAATTGTCCCTTAATTGGAAAAAATGAATTGGGTACGCAAAATTCATTTTTTTAAAAATGAATCCCGCCCCATGTCTCCATCTAAAAGGGGGAGTCGGAGAATGGAGAGATGATCTCCTTGCACCAGCATAGAAAAGACAGACAGATCATTGCAACCAACTCAACAATGACTGGACACATTCCTGATGGGTCGGTCACATGACCCCCTAGCTCCTGCCATTTGTCATCCATCATGTCCCTCCTCACAGCTCATCGCCATCCTACACCATGGGAAAGTGCTGACGGATATCCCCAAAATATAATAGACAGCAACGTGGGTCTCCTCCGGGTGCTCCAGTTCCTTCCCACAGTCCAAAGATGTGCAGGTTAGGTGGATTGGCTGTGCTAAATTGCCCTTAGTGCCCAAAAAGGCTGGGTGGGGTTACTGAGTTACGGGGATAGGGTGCAGATTCGATGGGCCGAGCGGCCACTGAAAATTCTCTGATTTATTTAATGCCGAATGACATTTTTCTCAGCTTTTGCTACCATACCCTTGAGATTAATCTTTTAGTCCGAGAGATAGGCATATAAATTCAGAGCAGAAATAGGCCATTCAGCCCCCTCGGGCCTGTTCTGTCATTCGATAAAATCCTGGCTGATCTGATTGTAACAATCTTTATAATCATTTTTTTTAATTTAGAGTACCCAATTATTTTTTCACAATTAAGGGGCAATTTAGCGAGGCCAATCCACCTACCCTGCACATCTTTGGGTTGTGGGGGCGAAACCCACGCAAACACGGGGAGAAAGTGCAAACTCCACACGGACAGTGACCCAGAGCCAGGATCGAACCTGGGACCTCGGCGCCGTGAGGCAGTGTAACCACTGCGCCACCGTGCTGCCCCGCAATCGTTATAATAATAATCTTTATTGTCACAAGTAGGCTTACATTAACACTGCAATGAAGTTACTGTGAAAAGCCCCTAGTCGCCACACTCCGGCACCTGTTCGGGTACACAGGGGGAGAATTCAGAATGTCCAATTCACTTCACAAGCACCTCTTTAGACTGTGGGGGGAAACCGGAGCACCCGGAGGTAACCCACGCAGACACGGGGAGAACGTGTAGACTCCACACAGACAGTGACCCAAGCCGGGAATCGAACCTGGGGCCCTGGTGCTGCAAAGTAATCGTGCTAATCGCTGTTGTACCGTGCAGCCATGTGGCCTGAACTTCACTTTCCTGACTGCTCCCAATAACCCTCGACTCTCTTGTTTCCATGACATGCATGAATCCTTACACGTTGGAGGCCCAGATCCAGTCTCGCCGTCTCCAGTACCCTGGTCATGTTCCACCCCTGCGAGCTGGGCTGTCCTTTTCTGCAACTCTGTCACATTGCTCCGGTGTGGCCAACTTCCATCTTCTCGCTCTCTTCAGTGGCTTAACCCGTCCTACTCAAAGAAAACACAGAAAGTGGGCTTCAGGGGGATTGTGTTCCCCTCTCATTGTTACACAGAAATTTCATGTTTCTTTCTCATGATTCCAGTGTAGAGAGATCCCACTGGATCGTGTGGCATCTGGTTGAGCAGGGGCGGCACGGTGGCACAGTGGTTAGCACTGCTGCCTCCAAGCGCCAGGGACCCCAGTTCAATTCTGGCCTTGTCGATGTAAAGTCTGCACGTTCTCTCCATGCCTACCTGGGTGTCCTCCGGGTGCTCCGATTTCCTCCCGCAGTCCAAAGATGTGCAGGTTAGGTGGATTGGACATTCTAAATCTCTCTTAGTGTGCAGGTTTGGTGGTGTCCTGGCGAACGGGCGGGGGAATGGGCCTGGGTAGGGTGCTGTTTCAGAGGGTTGCTGCAGACACGATGGGCCGAATGGCCTCGGCACTGTGGGCATTCTATGGGGCCAGGTTGTCTGGAGATTTCTGGGCCAGCACCCTCCTGAGCGGTGAGCCCATCCACCAACAATAATAATAATTATTTGTGTCACAAGTAGGCTTACATTAGTCCCGAAAGACGTGCTGTTGGGTGAATTGGACATTCTGAATTCTCCCTCTGTGTACCCGAACAGGCGCCGGAATGTGGCGATGAGGGGATTTTCACATTAATGCAGTAGAATGTGCCGCCAATAGGTGCATCTGGCTTCAGAGCCCCCAGAGGATGCCCGCCAGGGGCATCAAAGGCACGGGATGAGGTAAGCAGCTGGCTGCCTCCACCTCAGATGTGCATCCTGGGGAAACACCAAATGCGGGCCGACCTCCGAACCCTTGGCCCATCTCTCCAGACATCTCCCCCTCCCCGTGACACCCACTCACCCTTCGGCCGTGGACATGTCCCTGGAGCTGAGTCCCATCCCCTGGGTGTTCGGATGTTGGCTGCTGCCTGTGTGGTGGTGCCTCCCGCAGTGTCCAAGCACAGTGTCCAGGCATCAGGGCGTGATTGGGTTGCTAGGCAATGACTCCCACATGGTACATGACCCGCCCACCCACGGGAATCCACTTGGGTTGTGTGAAGGGCTCACTTAACCACGATTGCCAATTTCCTGTGAGCAGTCGGCGGGGTTTATGGGTGGTCATTGAGGCAGGGTCAAGGGTTGCCCCCAGACACACGATCCAGTGGTTGGCATGGTGATGCCATAAGCGGTTGCCCCACCCTGGATCCCCCCAGCACCTCCCCCCCTCCCCACCCTCCCATGGGGTTCACCCCTGCAGGGGGTCCCCCAACCCCCACCGAGCTTTGGGGCGGCAAGCCCAGCGCCCCCGGGCTCTTTGCCTGTGACCCAAGATGGCCACTCCCCTCCTCGGCTCCCCACTGAAGCCCTTCCACCAGGTTCATGTTTTCCAAAAGGAGTGCTAATCGGCGCCAGCGTGAACACTTGCTGGGGAGGCGGCTGAATGACGGGAGGCTGGTGGTTATGGGGTGTCTCCCATTAACTGTATGGAAATGGGGCTTATGTGGCGATAATTGCTCACTCACCACGCTACGGCGAGATCCAGATTTCGCCGATGGGAGCGGGCTGGTTGCATCGCAAACTGTTTGACACCCAGCGCGGTTCTCGTTTCTGGCCTCTCCCGCTATTCACCGGCCTTGTTTCGCTTGAGCGAGAGCATAACGAGGCTGGAGAATCGTGCCCTACGTGCGGAGTCTGCACGTTCTCCCCGTGTGTGCGTGGGTTTCCTCCGGGTGGCTCCGGTTTCCTCCCACAGTCCAAAGATGTGCAGGTTAGGTGGGGTCACAGGGAGAAGGCAGGGAGTGGGCCTGGGTAATGTGTTCTTTCAGAGCGGCAAATGCAGTCTTCATTGGCTGAAAGGCCTCCTTCTGCACTGTAGGACGCTGTGGTTCCCATCTACACGTCTTAATTCCAGGGGGGGAAAGTCCTGCCCTATATTTGAAAAAGGAGTTTTTCATTGATTGGGAAGCACTTTGGGATATCCTGAGGTTGCAGAAGGCGGTATAAAAATTGATAGACATCAATTCAGACGAGACGCTGAGAAGCAGTGAACCGATACTTTAATAAGCTAAATATGTGCCGACCTGTAGCTTCTCCTGCACTGCAGGGCTGGCCCAGGTCAACAGGCTATATACCTCCCCCGCTGGGCGGAGCCACAGGCGGAGCCAACAGCAGCACCAATAACAACATTCCAACAGTACAACAGCAACAACCAATAACAGAACAGCAATAACAATAAATATATACAACAGTGGAGATAATGATAGTACTAAAACAGTGGAACATATATACAACAGCCTTACGTAGCCATACGTGGCTCACCACAAAAATACCAATTTCTCAAGTGTGTGCAAACAAATATCTGTCTATCTTCATGTCCGGCTGCGTGGTTAGTTTGAGTGTGAATTTGTGCTCGTGCATTTCCAAACCATTATTGGAAGGTGAGAGTGTGTTTGTGAGTGAGTCGAGAAATGGACTGACAGAGCAACACAACCCGAAACATTCAGGCTGCATAGCAGCAGATTCCATCCCAAGTGTCATGATAGGCTGTATGATTTTAAACTGCACAACATTAAATCATTTACATGCCTCACCCTGAACACGACTGGGCTTTAAGCATGTTGACCGTCACTGACGTGACACAGGTGAATGTTGGGTGTGTTAACTGAGCTGGAGTGTTGGTTTCTTTTTTAAATTCGGTTATTTTGGGGGTAGTGTTGCTTTATGTTAATGGTGCTGCCTCTGCCCTGCAGCAGGTCTATGCTCTGCAGACTCTACCAGCCTGTTTATACCCAGGCAGTGCCATGGGAGATGGAAACAGCAGAGGAATGGAATTGTCCCAGCTCCTCACAGACATCAGGAAGCATTATGAAAAGATTATACACAGGAGTCGGATGGAATTAGATGCCTGCATCAGCACTCAGGTATATTTCTTTGAACAAGGCCTCTGTCTCAGTGATAAAGGCTGCATTGCTTGATTACCTCATTGCAATATTGGACTGTGATTCCCAGTCTCCTTAAGGTGTCTGGAATGTGACAGCAGATACGCAGTATTCCAGGCACTCGAGAGGAATGCTAACACTTTGTTGGTCCTTTCTCTTGCTGTAGCTACTTGAAGTCAGAGATGCGGAGCTGAATAAGGGTGAAGATTCTCTGCAAGTTGCCCGTGCAGAGTTAAACGATGCCAGGCGCCAGTGGCAAAGCCTGCAGGTGGAAATTGAATCTCTCCTTGCATTGGTAAGAATCACGGCACGATATTGATTAGAACTATTTTTTTTAAATGTTCCACCTGGTAATCTGTCTCGACTCCAGATTTGACTGGTGTCCCACTCACATTCCAGTAGGCCATTCTTCGCGCATGAGTCTTGAAAGTGTCTGCAGCAATTCCACTGGAGTGGGCATCACACACAAACCAAGCTCCCCTTCGCCCAATGTCCTTATCTGCTGACTTTCCAGTTACAGTCTGTGGTCAGGAAGGACATGCCTTGTTCCTTCACCCCCCCCCCCCCCCCCCCCCCCCCCCCCACACAGCAACCTGGGGTCACTGAATCTGACCCAGGGCCAAGCCCAGATCGATTAACTTAACATTCCCCAACATTAAACCTATTCCTGATTGGCCATTCGCGACTCCTGGAGATGAGAGGACAGGGCTGTGCTCACCAGTCTGTGAGGTTCTGTATAGTTGGCAATAGCACCCACTGAGAATAAGCCCAAGGTGCTCCATGATTCAGCACCTTGAGTTACAGGAAGGAGGGTGGGGAAAGTCCCCGAGGCAGACAGGACATCTCTCTCTGTGATACCCGCAAAAAGATCCATGGGCAGCTGGCCTGTGAGACAATTGGTGCCAGCCTTGTGCCACTGTACAGGTATTGGTGACCAGATTGTTGCCTCTGGCCATATCCAGAGGTCCCAACAGATTAAATACAGAAAAGTAAACAGCCATCGATGACAAACATTTACAAACATGGCAAAACTACCATTCCTGTGTCGGGTAAAACTTCCTCAACTCTCAGCTCAGATCACCTCCCTCAAACTCTATCCAATGGTTGCATGTGTCTGTCAGCTGGGCCGTGAATATCTTCAAGCTGGTCCCAGTGTTTCCCCAGTGAGAGAGAATTAGAGCCCAGGGCAGTGCTGCTGTTTCTGCTCCATGCGGGCATCCTCATCTCAACCAATCAGCATTCACTCTCAGTCAGCATCATTCCCCACCAGGGAATGGTACGAGAATCTGTTCAGAATATTCAGAACCCCCGTCAGTCAGAGCTGAGTCCGGCTAATCAGGCAGTGGGTGGGACGGGAATATTGGAGGGGGTGAGTGGGGAGGGGGTGAGTGGGGAGGGGGTGAGGCGGAAGAGAGTGAGGGGGAGGAGAGGGAGGTGGAGGGGAGGAACGGGTAGGGGGAGTGGGAGGGGAGGAGGGCAGGGGGAGGCGAGGGGGAGGGGAGGAGGAGGGGGAGGGGGGAGGAGGAGGGGGAGGGGGGAGGGGAGGAAGGGGAAGAGGGAAGGGGGAGGGGAGGGGGAGGAGGGAGGGGTGGAGGGGGGAGGGAGGGGAGGGGGAGCGGAGGAGGGCAGGGGGAGGCGAGGGGGGAAGGGAGGAGGGGTGGAGGGGAGGGGGAGTGGGAGGAGGGAGGGGGAAGGGGAGGAGGGGAGGGGAGTAAGGGGAGGAGGGAAGGGGAGGGGGAGGGAGAAGGGAGGAGGGAGGGGGAAGGGGAGGGGGAGGAGGGAGGGGGAGGAGGGAGGAGGAAGGGGAGGAGGGAGGGGGAGGGGAGGAAGGGGAAGGGGGAGGGGAGGGGGGGAAGGGGAGGAGGGTGTGTTGCACCTTAAATTTGGAAGACATGAAATAAAATGAATTGAAATTAAAACATCCCGAGATGATTGGAGAAGTGAGGATGAGAATGTTATTGATGATCCGGAATGTTCTGTCTGAGACAGCAGTGGGAGCAGATTCAATAATAACTTTCAAAAGGGAATTGGAGAAATATTTTGAAATGGAAAAGATTGTGGGATATGGGGAATGAGTAGAGGAGTGGGATTGATTGGGTAGCTCCTTCCAAAGCACTGTGTCGGGAGGAAGGTCCAATGACCTCTTGCTGTGCTGTAAGGCGGGACTCCCCTGGGGGTAGAATTCCCGCCAATCAGAGGCCACTGGGAAGGCGGTGACGCGGCGGAAGATCAGACACTGGAGTCCCAGGATTGATGAGGGGCCCAGGCCGCAGGTAAGTTAAAAATCTATTGGTCTCAGAATTAAAGTTATTGACTGAGTTAGCATCTATTGTGCCTAGTTCCACCCTCTCAGTGAAGGAACATTGACCAAATTCTCCCCTGAATGGTCTCGCTCTGATCTGAAGGTCATGCTCACTTCTCCTAGAATGCTCCATTAGTGGAAAATATTTATCTTCTTATCAATTCCTCTCAATTTTCGAAAACCTTCAATAAAATCAACTCTTAACCTTCCATATTCCATGGAATACAAGCCTAGTTAATGTAATTTTTCCTCATAATCTCACATTTGGAGGATTAGGAACATTCCAGTGAATCTCTGCTACCGTCCTTCCAAGGCCAATGTATCCCAGAACTCCACAGTGCTCCAGATGTGGTCAACCCAGAGGTTCTGCAACAAAACCTCCTCCTCATTCTATTCTGGTCCTCTTGTCATAAGAGGTGACACTTGATGAACCTTTTTGATTTTGTTTTGGAGCTAGTCACTAAACCCCCACTGTCCTTAGATTTCCACCATTAATAAAATATTCTGATCTATTCCATTTTGGGCCCAAGTTTAACCTCACACTTGTGACGTTGAAATGTATCTGTCACAGTTTCACCCATTCATTTCTGGTGGCATTTCCCCCTCTGCCAGTGGCTGGCATCATCGCGGGCGGGAGGGGAACAATTGGCGAGCTGCTAAAAGTCGATTGATTTCTGGCTGCTCTCGAAATATTCTCATCGATAATGCCAGCCGCTGGCGCGGGACAGGGGAATCTCGCGCGTCTTTGATTAATGTCTCTGGAATTTTATACTTCCATCGACACTTCTTACTATTGTCACCAGTCTTTGCACCATTTGTAAACTTGAATATCCAGCTCTCTATTTGTTATCTAAGATAATTGAGCTCCCAGTATAGATCGTGGGACATCCGTACATGTTTCCATCAAATTCACCTACATACCCATCAGAGCTGTTCCTTGGCTTTTCTTAACCTAACCAATCCAATAATTTACCTTCCATTCCATTATTAGTTTATCTTTTTTATAAATTTAGAGTACCCAATTCATGTTTTTTTCCAATTAAGGAGCAATCTATCATGACCAATTCACCTACCCCGCACATCTTTGGGTTGTGGGGATGAAACCCACACAGACACGGGGAGAATGTGCAAACTCCACACGGACAGTGACCCGGGGCCGGGAGTTTTAATTTTAGTTAACAGTGTCTCATGTGGAACCTTATCAAATGCCTTCTGGGAATTTAAATAAACAAAATTCATTGGGATTCTCCTCTTCACTACTTTAGTCACTTTCTCAGGTTCATTAGTCCCTGACTTTGCCTCAACAAAACCATGTTAGCTCTCTCTAACCATCTAAAATTTCTCGATGACGTCAGTTGCCCTGTCCTCAATTGCATGCCGCGATTTTGCGGCTGCCTTCACCGCGAGCGCAAAAGGTGATGTGGGCGCAAAATATCCCGAGTCTCCGAAAGCAAGATGCTCGACGGCGAGATCTCATTTTCTGATTTTCCCTCCACTTTCGCTGGTGACGTTCCAAAGTTCCTGACCAGGAAGGTCAAGAACCTCATTTCAACAAATTAACAGTTCATTATTGAGCTTCCCCACCATATATGTCTTCAGTGGCAGTATTTTTTCTGATACTATTTTCTTACTCTTGTTAATTTTAATGAATTGTAATCTTTGATTCGTTAATATTCTCCTAATTTACTGTAAAAACTAAAAACCGAATAATTATTCAACAGCTCCGCCAGTTCACCTAAAATTATTTTTATTCATTCACAGCAGGTGGTCACCCTTGGCCAAGCCAATGCTCATTGCCCATCCCTAATTGTCCTTGCGAAGCTGAGGCTGAGATACTTTCTGGGACACAGCTGAATGGTTTCCTCAACTATTTCAGAGGGAATTCAAGAGTCAACAACATTGCTGTGGGTCTGAGTGATGGAGATCCGACGACAGATTTCCTTCCAAAGTTCCTTCATCAGCTGATGATGCAAGGACTAGGGGGACCAGTCTTAAGATTTGGGGCAAGCAATACAGGGGGGATGTGACGAAGAACTTTACTACACAGCGAGTAGTAATGAGGGTGGTGGAAGTGAAGACGATGAATGATTTCAGAAGGAATTTGGATGGGGACTTCAGGAAAATAAATTTGCAAAACTACAGGGACAAAGTGGGGTAATGAGAATGACTGGATTACTTTACAAGAAACAGCATGGACTCAATGGGTCGAATGCCCTTCTTCTCAGCCATAATGATTCTAGGGCTGGGTTTGCATCCTTAAGGTGGGTAGCGGGAGCTGAGAAAGTATCTGGCTTGGCCTGCTCACCTCAGCAGAAAGTGCGCATGAGGGCAAGAGTTTCATTGTGGAGACATGGGTCTCCATACTCCGTACTTCAATGGATTTGTGGGCTCTCAATGCGCAATGAGGCTTGCATGCGAAACAAGAAATCCATTAGTCTGTTGAAACACCTGAACCCAGGGAAAGCATTGCTTCATTGACTGCTCTGACTCCCTGACCTATGCTGCCAATTTCACAATGCCTATAGACACAGAATAAAGAATGTTCAGAAGCACACCTAGGAATTTGAAGCTGTCAACCATCTCCACCTCAGCCCCATTGATACTGACAGTACTTTGCTTCCTGAAGTCAATGACCAGCTCTTTAGTTTTGCTGGCATTGAGGGAGAGATTGTTGTCGCTGCACCACTCCACTGGGTTCTCGATTTCCCTCCTGTATTCTGTCTCATCGTTGTTCAAGATCCGACCCACTATGGTTGTGTCATCGGCAAACGTTTAAAAAAAACATTTTTCATTTTTTAAATTCTACATGTTCACATTGTCCTTCAAAGATTTACACCCCACCCACAAACAGTAAACGGTAACAAATACAAAATCAATCCCCTTAACAATACCAATGATCCCATCCTCCCACCACCCCAAACAACGGCCCACCAGTCAATATATGCATCCAATAAACCAAACCCTCCCACGGTGGAAACAAAAAACAAAGGAGAAAAAGAAGAAGGAGTCCGGGACCGTCCATGGTCACCATTGACCTAGAGAGTCCACTCCCCCCTCCCCCCCTACACTCAACGGCATCCAGCCTCTGAAAGAGTACCGTACATGATACCCAAGAGTTGTACACCCCCCCCCCCCCTCCCCAGTCTCCAACTCCTCCCGTCCACTGCCTCTCGTAAAACTCCTCCTCCCAACCTCGGTTCCTTCCCCCCAACTTTCCACCCCGGCTAGACCACTCGGACCCTGTTCTGCCAGGCTCCGATGGCCGCAGCCCCTCCCCCCACCTCACTCCCGTTCACTGGCCGGCTTAAACCGGCCAGCGTGGAGGCCCCCGCTCGGGTCCCTTTCCCACTTGCCCGGCCCTAGGAAAGCACAGAGATCCCCTTTTAGCACACACACCCCGCATATCCACCTACACCCCAAAGAACCCTCATTTCGAGTGAAAGTCCCATCCCTTCCCTTGTCCAAATATATACCACATTGGCTCCTTTAGTCTCTACACCCGCGTGCAGTGATACAAAAAAGAAGAAAATACAATCATGAGGTTACATCGGCACATGGCCATTCCTCAATTTGTCAGTTCTGCCACAGTCCTTCTGCTTTCGCAAACTCCTCCGCTGCTTCCGCCGTTCCAAAATAAAAGTCCCTGAGCTTGTAAGTCACCCTCAGCTTCGCTGGATATACAATGCCGCACCGCACCTTGCTAATGTACAGTGCCCTCTTCACCAGGTTGAAGGCAGCCCGCCTCCTTGCCAGCTCCACCGTAAAGTCCTGGTATACACGTATACCAGCTCCAGCCCACTGCACCACCCGCTTCTGCTTGGCCCAGCTCAGGACCTTCTCCTTCACCCTGTACCTACGGAAGCACAGAGTCACTGCCCTTGGCGGCTCACTCGCCTTTGGTACAGGCCTCCACGACCGATGAGCCCGATCCAGTTCATATCTGGAGGGATCCTTCCCCTCCCCCAATAGTTTTGCCAGCATCGCGGCAAAATACTCAGTCGGCTTCGGTCCTTCAACTCCTTCGGGCAGCCCCACAATCCTCAAATTCTGTCGCCTGGATCTGTTTTCCAGGTCTTCCATTTTTCCTCGCAGATCCTTGTTAGTATCCATCACCTTCCGCATCTCTTTCCCCATCGAGGCAAGTTGATCACCGTGCTGCAATAACGTCTCCTCCACTTCCTTCAGCGCCTCCCCTTGCTCTCGCACCTCCGCCACTGCGCTCGCCACCTCCGTCCTCACCGGGGAAACCGCCTCCTCCACCAGCGCACTCAAAACCTCCCTCATCTCCTTCCTCGCCGTCTCCATGCATTTCGCAAACTGCCTTTCGAATTCCGCAGCCATCACCTTTGTTATTCCTTCAGCCGTAAGCAATGCGGCCTCCCCTGGTGCTCCAGCCTCCATTTTCTTTACTGACCCCGCGGTGACCTTTCCACTCCCCGACGGACTTTCAGCTGCTTTGCTTTTTTGCTGGTCTTCGACATTCCCCTCCTCTGTGCTGTCTCCCGACTTTCACTGCCTTCGCTGGCCCGAGGACCGGGCGTTAACCCCCGACAATGCCGTTCCCGAACGGGAGCCCTCCAACGCGCGGCTGCCTCCCGCCCGCCGTCACCACAAGTCCATCTCATCGGCAAACTTGTAGATGGAGTTGGTGGCAAATTTTGCCACGCAGTCGTGTGTGTACAGGGGGCTAAGTACGCAGCCTTGCAGGGCGCCGGTATTGAGGACTATTGTGGCAGAGGTGATATGGTTTATTCTTATTGATTGTGGTCTATGGGTTAGAAAGTTGAGGATCCAGTTGCGGAGGGAGGAGCCAAGTCTTAGGGTTTGGAGTCCTAGGTCTCATGTAGGTCACAGGTAAATATCTCCACAATGAGTACAGAGAAAGGTCTGAGGGATATGGGGGTGGGGGGGTGGGGAGGGGGACGGGGGGGGGGGAACGGGGTGAGTGAGTGGGGAGAAACCTCATTCTGGGTTCCTTTGCCCTGCTCCTACAGCTTCCCTACCCTGAGGCAAAATGTTCAGCCACTGAACCCTGTACACTGCAACTGGCTCCAGAACCACTGCTCCCCACCTCTCCCTCCAAAGCCTCCGAAAATCAATCTCTTCAAGCTGTGGACGTTCCTGGTTTCTCTTTGTGGCTTCATAAAGCCCCCAATGTTTTGAATAGATGAATGTAAGCCTGCTGAAGTGAACTCCCATGGAAATGCATGGGAAGGCAAAGGGTTAACAGCTGAGCAGGAGGCTGGAAACAAATCTTTCACGAGAAACACCATCCTGATGATGCACACTTAACAAGGAGAGCTTTGTGTTTATTTTTAATGAAGCACTTAACAGGAGAGCGCAATTGACGAGGAGTTTTCACGGCACTCCACATTAGACGCACAGAATGAACTGTTACACTTCTGCTGACAGTCTGACAGGTCACACAGAACGGAGCAACATAGAAACATAGAAAATAGAAGCAGGAGGAGGCCATTCGGCCCCTCGAGCCCATTCCCCCATTCATTATGATCATTGCTGATCATCAAGTTCAATACCCTGACCCCACCTTTCCCCCCATACCCCTTGATCCTTTTAGCCCCAAGAGATATATCTAATTCCTTCTTAAAATTACACACCGTTTGGGCCTCAACTATTTTCTGTGGTAGTGAATTCCACAGATTCACCGCTCTCTGGGTGTAGCACCATCGATCACACACGAGGCGAGACGGAGAGAACTTCAATCGAGGCTTTATTGAGCAGACTTGTTCAGACTTGTTCCCCAGCAGCTCAGTCACAGAATGCAGCTGCGGGGAGTAAACCGGGTTCTTATACCCCGCCTATCTGGGTGGAGCCCAGTAGGCGGCAGATCAATCGGGACCCAGCATCTGTCCACCAATAGCTCCTTGGCATTCATGGTGTACCGTATTACCCCTAATACATACCACCACATTCTCCCCTTGTTAAACAGGAACCCGGCGGGGTGGTGGGTGTTGGGTGGTCGGGGTTTACAGGGTCGGTGCCTTAACCATTGAACTATATACAACCATGCCGCTTTTACTGGGCCACTGAATTATTCACATTTTACCCGATTAACAGCGTTAACTATTTACAACAATGCCGCTTTACTGGACCACTGAATTATATACATCTTAAGTCGATTCGATGAGTCGAGGTGGTGCTCTGGTCGCCCTTTCCGATCGTCTCAGCCCAGGTGGTGGCGGTGGTGCTGGCTCGGGTCCGGTCGACTCTGGGAGCATCGCGCTGTCCCCTTCTGTTTCCTTACTCCTGGACGGGCCTTGGAGGAGAACCGATCCCCCCGGGAAGGGGGTGGCTGTGGGGTGCACCGGCGGGAGTGAGGGGGAGGTGATTGGTGTTGGGGGGGGTGTGGGAAGCTCCGGCGGGCGCCAGGTCCCGCAGAGAGACCGTGTCCTATCGGCCGTCTGGGTACGCCACGTAGGCGTATTGCGGGTTTGCGTGGAGTAGATGTACCCTCTCCACCAGTGGGTCTGATTTGTGTGCCCGCACATGTTTCCGGAGCAGAATGGGTCCCGGGGCCGCCAGCCAGGTCGGAAGTGACGTTCCAGAAGCGGACTTCCTAGAGAAGACAAGGAGGCGCTCGTGCGGCGTTTGGTTAGTGGTGGTACACAGCAGGGACCGGATAGAATGAAGGGCATCCGGGAGTACTTCCTGCCAGCGGGAAATTGGGAGACTCCTAGACTGTAGGGCCAGTAGGACGGTCTTCCAGACAGTTCCATTCTCCCTCTCTACCTGCCCATTCCCCCGGGGGTTGTAGCTGGTCGTCCTGCTCGAGGCTATGCCCTTGCTGAGCAGGAACTGACGCAGCTCGTCGCTCATGAAGGAGGACCCCCTGTCGCTATGGATGTAGGCGGGGAAACCGAACAGTGTGAAGATGGTGCAGAGGGCTTTTATGACAGTGGCCGCTGTCATGTCGGGACAGGGGATGGTGAAGGGGAAGCGGGAGTATTCGTCAACGACGTTCAGAAAGTACGTGTTGCGATCGGTGGAGGGGAAGTCAAAACTGAGGCGTTCAAAGGGACGGGAAGCCTTTATCAGGTGCGCTCTATCTGGCCTGAAAAAATGCGGTTTGCATTCTGCACAGATTTGGCAGTTCCTGGTGACTGTTCGGACCTCCTCGACGGAGTACGGGAGGTTGCGGGCCTTTATGAAGTGGTAGAAACGAGTGACCCCCGGGTGGCAGAGGTCCCCGTGGAGGGCTTGGAGACGGTCCACTTGCGCGTTGGCACATGTGCCGCGGGATAGGGCATCGGACGGCTCGTTCAGCTTTCCGGGCCGGTACAAGATCTCATAGTTGAAGGTGGAGAGTTCGATCCTCCACCGCAGGATCTTGTCGTTTTTTATCTTGCCCCGCTGTGCATTATCGAACATGAAGGCTACCGACCGTTGGTCCGTGAGGAGAGTGAATCTCCTACCGGCCAGGTAATGCCTCCAATGTCGCACAGCTTCCACTATGGCTTGGGCCTCCTTTTCTACTGAGGAGTGGCGAATTTCTGAAGCGTGGAGGGTCCGGGAGAAAAAAGCCACGGGTCTGCCCACTTGGTTGAGCGTGGCCCCCAGAGCTACGTCGGACGCGTCGCTCTCGACTTGGAAGGGGAGGGACTCGTCGATGGCGCGCGTCGTGGCCTTTGCGATATCCGCTTTGATGCAGCTGAAGGCCTGGCGGGCCTCTGTCGACAGGGGAAAAGTAGTGGACTGGATTAGTGGGCGGGCCTTGTCTGCGTATTGAGGAACCCACTGGGCGTAATAAGAAAAGAAGCCCAGGCAGCGTTTCAGGGCTTTGGCACAGTGGGGGAGAGGGAACTCCATGAGGGGGCGCATGCGTTCGGGGTCGGGGCCTATCACTCCATTACGCACTACGTAGCCAAGGATGACTAGACGGTCGGTGCTAAACACGCATTTTTCCTCGTTGTAGGTGAGGTTGAGGGCGTTAGCGGTCTGGAGGAATTTGCGGAGGTTGGCGTTGTGGTCCTGCTGGTCGTGGCCGCAGATGGTGACGTTGTTGAGGTACGGGAACGTGGCCCGTAAACCGTGCTGGTCGACCATTCGGTCCATCTCCCGTTGGAAGACCGAGACTCCGTTCGTGAATGGAACCCTTAAGAAGTGGTATAGCCACCCGTCTGCCTCGAAGGCAGTGTACTTGCGGTCACCGGGGCGAATGGGGAGCTGGTGGTAGGCGGACTTAAGGTCCACGGTGGAGAAGACCTTGTACTGTGCAATCCGATTGACCATGTCGGATATGCGGGGAAGAGGGTACGCATCTAGCTGCGTGTACCTGTTGATGGTCTGACTGTAGTCTACGACCATCCTTTGCTTCTCCCCTGTCTTCACTACTACCACCTGGGCTCTCCAGGGACTATTGCTGGCCTGGATTATGCCTTCCTTCAGCAGCCGCTGGACTTCGGACCAGATGAATGCTCGGTCCTGGGTGCTGTACCGTCTGCTCCTAGCGGCGATGGGTTTGCAATCCGGGATGAGGTTCGCAAACAAGGAGGGCGGTTCGACCTTGAGTGTCGCGAGGCCGCAGATAGGCAGTGGGGGTATAGGGCCGCCAAATTTGAATGTTAAGCTATGGAGGTTGCATTGGAAGTCCAACCCCAGGAGGGTGGGAGCGCAGAGGTGGGGAAGGACATACAGCTGGTAATTTTTGAACTTTCTCCCCTGCACCGTTAGGTTTGCGATGCAGAACCCTTTGATTGCAATGGAGTGGGACCCCGCCGCCAGGAAAACTTTTTGGGTGTTTGGCCGAATTACAAGGGAACAGCGTCTTACCGTGTCCGGGTGAATAAAACTCTCCGTGCTCCCCGAGTCGATCAAACACGGCGTCTCGTGCCCGTTCACCAGCACCTTTGTCGTTGTCGTCAGGAGCGTCCGGGGCCGCGACTGGTCGAGGGTCACCGATGACAAACGTGGTTGGTGCATCAGATCGTTGTCTTCAGGCAGTGTGGAGCCGTCCACGCTGGGGTCCTTGCCTGTCAGCCAAGATGGCGGCGTCCATGGATCGCACGCGGTCGGGGGTGGACTAAATGGCCGCTCCCATGGTGTGGTGTTGGGTGTTCTGACACACAGATGAGCCAACACGGTTGCATATGGTACAACGCTACTTTATTTAAACTTACTATTTACAGTTTGGTCTTTGCACTCTGCACGTGGGGGTTCCCTGCTTGTGATGTTTTAACAGCTCTTTCTTGTTCCCTTCTCCCCAGACCTACTGACCACCAGGTGTCGTGCTCGTGCTTTTTATGTGGTTGGTGTTCTTGTCTGTGATTGGTTGTGGTGTTGTGTACTCTGATTTGCCTGTTAGTGTGTCCATCATGATGTGTGTGTTTGAATATCATGACATCCCCCCTTTTTACAAAGATATGTGCCTACGTGGTAATAAATATGATCGTGTCGTGAGTGCATCTAAGAGTGTGTGTGTGTCGTGTGCAGCATGTGCATATGACGGAACTATGTACATGGGGCGATGTCGGGTGCGTCACATGAACCAAGTTGTACCATAACATAACATAAATGCGAACGAGAGAAGAAGAAAAAAAAAAACTTGAACAGTTGTCCAGTCAGACGACATCTGGAACGATAAACAACAACAGGTTATCATGTAAAATTGTGCAACTTGTTAAACATATGAACGGTATTATAAGTCCAGTCTGATGGGCTTGCGACGAGTTCGGGTTGACCGCCTTAAGGGTGGATCAAGAACCACCGGCTGCTGTGCAGGCATGGCCATGGGTGGCGATGGAAAGGGCGTGATGTGCGGCAGCTCCACAAAATCATCCTCGGAAGCCTGTTGAGGATCTGGCGTGTGCGTGCTGTGTGGCTGTGAGCGTGGAAGTCGGCGAAGGGCGCGCCGATTGCGGCGACGCACGGAACCATCCGGCATGCGAACCAGGAACGAGCGGGGAGCCACTTGTCGGAGGACTTCGGCCGGTGCTGACCAGCCACCATACGGTTGATGGACGCGTACTTTGTCTCCGGAGGACAGGGGGGGCAGGTCCGTCGCTCGTGTGTCGTACCGACTTTTCTGGCGATCACGCTGCAGTTGCATGTTCCGAAGAACCGCCTCATGGTCTGTTGTTGGTGCCAGGATGGAAGGTACCGTCGCCCTGAGGGAGCGACCCATTAGTAGCTGCGCTGGCGAGAGACCCGTGGATAGCGGGGCCGATCGATAGGCCAGCAAGGCAAGGTTAAAGTCCGATCCGGCAGCAGCCGCCTTGCACAGGAGCCGCTTGGCGATGTGGACACCCTTTTCAGCCTTCCCGTTCGATTGTGGATGCAGAGGGCTGGATGTCACATGAGTGAAACCATATGCTGCGGCAAAGGACGACCATTCACGGCTGGCGAAACAAGGTCCATTGTCTGACATGACAGTCCTTGGAATGCCATAGCGAGCAAATGTTTCCTTGCAGGCCCCAATGACTGCGGACGACGTCAGATCATGGAGAGGCATGACTTCCGGGTAGTTTGAGAAGTAGTCTATAATAACAATGTAATCTCTGCCGAGCGCGTGAAATAGGTCAACACCCACCTTCGCCCAGGGGGACGTCACCATCTCGTGTGGTAGAAGTGTTTCCGGAGGTTGCGCCGGCTGAAACCTCTGACAGGTTGTGCAGTTGAGCACCATGTTGGCTATGTCTTCATTAATACCCGGCCAATATACCGCCTCCCGGGCCCTTCGTCTGCATTTTTCGACGCCCAAGTGGCCTTCGTGTAGTTGATGAAGAATCATCTGGCGCACGCTGTGCGGAATAACGATCCTGTGTGATTTCATAAGGACCCCGTCTATGTTGGTGAGATCATCTCGCACATTATAAAACTGGGGGCACTGCCCTTTTAGCCACCCTTCCGTCATGTGGCGCATCACTCGCTGCAGAAGGGGGTCAGTCGCCGTCTCTGCGCGTATGTGGGCCAGACTAGGATCATCAGCTGGCAGATTTGCTGCTGTCAGAGTTACGTGTGCCTCAATTTGACGCACGAACCCCTCCGCATCTGGTGGTGTGCTCACTGCTCGGGAAAGAGTGTCCGCCACGATGAGCTCCTTCCCCGGAGTGTAGATCAGTTCAAAATCGTACCTCCTGAGTTTAAGTAAGATGCGCTGGAGGCGAGGAGTCATGTCGTTCAGGTCTTTGTTAATGATGTTGACCAGGGGGCGGTGGTCAGTTTCGACCGTAAATCGTGGCAGGCCATACACATAGTCGTGGAACTTGTCCAGTCCAGTTAACAAGCCCAGGCATTCTTTTTCGATTTGCGCGTAGCGCTGTTCGGTAGGGGTCATGGCTCGTGAGGCATATGCAACCGGGGCCCATGACGACGTGCTGTCTTTTTGCAGGAGTACCGCTCCAATACCAGATTGGCTGGCGTCTGTTGAGATCTTTGTAGGGCGAGTCGTGTCAAAGAAGGCCAGCACTGGTGCCGTGACCAGTTTGTGCTTGAGCTCCTCCCATTCCCGCTGATGCGATTGGTGCCAGTTGAATTCTGTCGATTTTTTTACGAGATGGCGCATATTTGTTGTATGAGAAGCCAGGTTGGGAATGAACTTCCCAAGGAAGTTGACCATGCCCAGGAATCTTAAGACAGCCTTCTTGTCAGCCGGTCATGGCATGGCTGTGATGGCGCTAACCTTGTCTGCATCGGGACGGACCCCTGACCTTGAGATGTGGTCCCCGAGGAATTTCAGCTCCGTCTGGCCGAAGGCACACTTCGCACGGTTGAGACGCAGGCCATTTTGTCGTATGCGGGTAAAGACACGTCGTAGACGATGCATGTGTTCCTGCGGAGTGGTGGACCAAATGATGATATCGTCCACATATACACGTACCCCTTCGATGCCTTCCATCATCTGCTCCATAATGCGGTGGAAAACTTCAGATGCCGAAATGATGCCGAATGGCATCCGGTTGTAGCAGAATCTGCCAAAAGGGATGTTGAATGTGCATAGTCTTCGGCTGGCCGGGTCCAGTTGGATCTGCCAGAATCCTTTGGACGCATCCAATTTAGTGAATATTTTGGCTCGCGCCATCTCGCTGGTGAGGTCTTCTCGTTTCGGGATGGGATAGTGTTCCCGCATGATGTTGGTATTCAGATCTTTAGGATCTATACATATACGGAGCTCGCCAGAGGGCTTCTTTACACAGACCATAGAGCTGACCCATGGCGTGGGCTCCGTGACCCTGGATAGGACCCCTTGGTCCTGAAGAATCTGCAGTTGTGCCTTGAGGCGGTCTTTGAGTGGCGCAGGAACCCTGCGAGGTGCGTGAACGACAGGGATGGCGTCCGGTCTGAGTCGAATCTTGTACGTGTATGGCAATGTCCCCATGCCTTCAAAAACCTCCTGGTTGTGAGCAAGGAGGGAATGGAGATTTGCGTGGAACTCAGCATCCGGGAAGTCGGATATGTCATCTGGAGAGAGAGACATAATGCGCTGTACCAGGTGAAGGACCTTACACGCCTGTGCGCCCAGTAACGAGTCCTTTGATGAGCCGACAACTTCGAAGGGGAGTGTGGCCGTGTACATCTTGTGAGTCACCTGTAGCTGGCAAGATCCTATGGACGGGATGACGTTCCCGTTATAGTCAACCATCTTGAGCCGGGATGGCGTGATGGGTGGTTTGACCTTCATGGCCTGGACTGCAGAGTAAGCAATCAGGTTGGCGGATGCGCCGGTGTCCAGACGGAAGGCGACGCGCGATCGGTTGACCGTCAGGGTGGCACACCACTCATCGGCTGGATTGATGGCATTGACCTTGTTGACATCAATGACGGAAACGCGGAAGGCATCCTGGTCATCTGCATCACTTAACTGGAAGTCTTGATGCGTGGGCTGGACGGTCCTGACTTGTCTGCGAGATTGTCGAGGATGCGCCGGATCCATGGGTTGAGCCGAACGACAGTGGGCTGCGTAGTGGCCCATCTTGCCACATCTGTGGCACTGTCGGTTTTTTGCAGGACATTGCCCTTTTAAATGTAGAGCTCCACAACGGCCGCACGTCATGACGTCACGGCGTTCGTTGCGCCACTGCGCATGCGCAGTGCGATCTTGCGGTGGGCGCGCCTGCGCAGTGCGTCCCTCGTTGTGGCCGTTATTTTTGGCGCGCACCTGCGCGGGAGACCGCGAAAAGCGCGGGAAGCGGCCGCTGTCGTCCGGGCCGTGGGTCGGGAAGTAACCGACGGCCTGGATGCGTTCGACGTCGTGGGCGGTCTGGCTTGCCGATTCGACGGCTGGGGACCCCCTCCGTGCCAACTCGGACGCCTGAAATCGGGCAAAACGGCAGGTAGCATTTTCGTGGAGGACACAGGCTTCCACAGCAGACGCTAAGGTGAGGCTTTTCATTTTAAGAAGCTGCTGGCGTAGGCCACTAGAGGCAACGCCAAAAACAATCTGGTCCCTGATCATGGACTCTGTGATGGTGCCGTAACCGCAGGACTGCGCTAGAATCCGGAGGTGCGTCAAAAAGGGTTGAAAAAGCTCCTCCTTACCTTGCAGGCGTTGCTGAAAGAGGTATCTTTCAAAACTTTCATTTACTTCAACTTGAAAGTGCTGGTCCAGTTTGAGGATGACCGTGTCATATTTGGCTTGGTTTTCGCCTTCTTCGAACACCAGTGAGTTGAAGACGTCGGTGGCGTGCGGACCTGCGTAGAAGAGGAGCATTGCAATCTTCGTGTCATCCGAGACATTCTGTTTTTCGGTGGCACGGATGTACAGGTCAAATCGCTGCCTGTAGAGCTTCCAATTGGTGCCTAGGTTCCCCGCGACTTGCATCGGCTGCGGTCCGTCGGTGTGGTCCATGTCCAGAATGGCAGGTTAGTAGGCAGGTATCGATCCACTCCTGTACCATGTGGTGTTGGGTGTTCTGACACACAGATGAGCCAACACGGTTGCATATGGTACAACGCTACTTTATTTAAACTTACTATTTACAGTTTGGTCTTTGCACTCTGCACGTGGGGGTTCCCTGCTTGTGATGTTTTAACAGCTCTTTCTTGTTCCCTTCTCCCCAGACCTACTGACCACCAGGTGTCGTGCTCGTGCTTTTTATGTGGTTGGTGTTCTTGTCTGTGATTGGTTGTGGTGTTGTGTGCTCTGATTTGCCTGTTGGTGTGTCCATCATGATGTGTGTGTTTGAATATCATGACACATGGGTAGCCCGTGGCCGGGGGTGGACAAAATGGCCGCTCCCATGAATCGCACGCGGCCCGGCGCCCGTCCACCAAAATGGTGGCGCCCGTTGGCCGCCCGTGAGTCGCTGGGGGGGTTGAGTCCGTGGTCCTGTTTCTTCCCCGGAGATAGCGGCGACCCCACGGGACTGGCACACCGCTGCGTAGTGCCCCTTTTTACCGCAGCTTTTGCAGGTGGCCGAGCGGGCCGGGCAGCGATGGCGGGGGTGTTTTGGCTGCCCGCAAAAACAGCAGTGGGGCCCCCCCGGGTGGTCTGGGATTCTGGCTGCGCACGCTTGCGGAGGGGTGGGGGGTGCCGGGGGGTCGTTCGCGGCGGGGGTCCACGGCTGCAGCGCGGTCGGGGGCATAGGCGCGGGCGTGCGGAGGGGTTGGGGTTGCCGGGGGGTCGGTCGCGGCGGGGGTCCATGGAGCCCAAGGGGCTGCAGCACGGTCGGGGACATAGGCACGGGCGTTTTGGGAGGCCACGTCGAGGGAGGCTGCAAGGGCCCTTACCTCTGTGAGTCCGGGAGAGTCTTTCTCCAAAAGTCTCTGGCGAGTTTGCGACGATGCCAAACCTGCTACGTAAGCGTCTCTGATCAGGAGGTCCGTATGTTCGTTCGCCGTAACCGCTGGGCAGTTGCAGTTTCGTCCCAGGATCGTTAGAGCATGAAGAATTCGTCTAGCGATTCCCCGGGGATTTGTCGTCTCGTCGCGAGCTGGTAGCGTGCGTAGACCTGGTTGACGGGCTTAATGTAGATCTCCTTCAGCAAGTTGATCGCCGCTGGGAATTCGTCCGCGTCCTCGATGAGTGAGTAGATTTCGGGTCTCACCCTGGAATGCAGGACCTGCATCTTCTGGTCTTCTGTTGGTCTGCCGGGGGCCGTTCGGAGGTATCCCTCAAAGCACGCCAGCCAGTGCGTAAACGCGGATGTTGCGTTTGCTGCTTGGGGGCTGATTCGCAGGCACTCCGGGGTGATCCGGAGCTCCATATTCCTTTTTAAGTCTGCTCAGTAAATTGTAGCAGCGCCGGAGAAATCGGCAGCCGGCGTCGGGGCGGCGGAGCGGAATTCACGCCCCCGCGATTCTCCAGCCCGACGGGGGGGGGTCGGAGAATCCCGCCCCCCCGCTTTGAAGAGTCCTCAGAAGGTGAATGTGGTGCGTGATTGGATAGAGAACAGAGAGCCAGAACAATTCTCCCAGAGATTGTCACTGAGTGTGAAGGGTTAGGCATATACAACAAGTATAACGATGTATTTACAATAATCCAACACGTCTGGTCAATACTAATATCAATGCTCCACATAGTCCCCTCAAACCCTCTTTCATGTCAGCCCCTCACGATAATCTGCTGTTTTTTACTCTTCATGTCCGAGTCCAGCGGCACTCCCTCTGGCACTCGAGGAACTTGGCATTGCCAGGGTGCCAGGCTGGCAGTGCCAAGGTGCCCAGGTGCCATGTTGCCCATGCCAGGCACCAGGGCCAGGGTGCCTCTGCCCTTAAGAGATGGGGGGGGCCTTGAGCAATCCGGAAGAGGTACGTTGGGTGGACCGGTGTATGGGGGGTTACAGAGGCCCTTGAACGGGGTTAGAAGACGCCTTGCAATATTGCACCCGATCCGTGAATACGCTTCCTGCACTGGCGACTGAGCTGGTCAGTGCAGGAAATGAAGTAAGAGCGGCCTTGACGGAGAGTACCTCGCTGAGACCCACAAAACCCAGCAAAGTCCCATTCAGAAACGGAGTCAGTCTTAGTGCTGCAGTCGGCAAGAAACCCTCCGTTAAACATACCCAAAAGCAGACTCTGTTTTTTTCCCCATTGAATTGTACCTCCTTTCTTAGTAAGGAAATATAAACAAGAATGCTGCACTGTCAGAGGGTCAGTACTGAGGGAGTGCTGCACTGTCAGAGGGTCAGTACTGAGGGAGTGCCGCACTGTCAGAGGGTCAGTACTGAGGGAGTGCTGCACTGTCAGAGGGTCAGTACTGAGGGAGTGCTGCACTGTCAGAGGGTCAGTACTGAGGGAGTGCCGCACTGTCAGAGGGTCAGTACTGAGGGAGTGCTGCACTGTCAGAGGGTCAGTACTGAGGGAGTGCTGCACTGTCAGAGGGTCAGTACTGAGGGAGTGCCGCACTGTCAGAGGGTCAGTACTGAGGGAGTGCCGCACTGTCAGAGGATCAGTACTGAGGGAGTGCAGCACTGTCAGAGGGTCAGTACTGAGGGAGTGCCGCACTGTCAGAGGATCAGTACTGAGGGACTGCTGCACTGTCAGAGGGTCAGTACTGAGGGAGTGCCGCACTGTCAGAGGGTCAGTACTGAGGGACTGCTGCACTGTCAGAGGGTCAGTACAGAGGGAGTCCCGCACTGTCAGAGGGTCAGTACTGAGGGACTGCTGCACTGTCAGAGGGTCAGTACTGAGGGAGTGCCGTACTGTCAATGGGTCAGTACTGAGGGAGTGCTGCACTGTCAGAGGGTCAGTACTGAGGGAGTGCCGCACTGTCAGAGGGTCGGTACTGAGGGGGTGCCGCACAGTCAGAGGGTCAGTACTGAGGGAGTACTGCACTGTCAGAGGGTCAGTACTGAGGGAGTGCCGCACTGTCAGAGGGTCAGTACTGAGGGAGTGCTGCACTGTCAGAGGGTCAGTACTGAGGGAGTGCCGCACTGTCAGAGGGGCAGTACTGAGGGAGTGCTGCACTGTCAGAGGGTCAGTACTGAGGGAGTGCCGCACTGTCAATGGGTCAGTACTGAGGGAGTGCTGCACTGTCAGAGGGTCAGTACTGAGGGAGTGCCGCACTGTCAGAGGGTCGGTACTGAGGGGGTGCCGCACAGTCAGAGGGTCAGTACTGAGGGAGTACTGCACTGTCAGAGGGTCAGTACTGAGGGAGTGCCGCACTGTCAGAGGGTCAGTACTGAGGGAGTGCCGCACTGTCAGAGGGTCAGTACTGAGGGAGTGCTGCACTGTCAGAGGGTCAGTACTGAGGGAGTGCCGCACTGTCAGAGGGTCGGTACTGAGGGGGTGCCGCACAGTCAGAGGGTCAGTACTGAGGGAGTACTGCACTGTCAGAGGGTCAGTACTGAGGGAGTGCCGCACTGTCAGAGGGTCAGTACTGAGGGAGTGCCGCACTGTCAGAGGGTCAGTACTGAGGGAGCGCTGCACTGTTAGAGGGTCAGTACTGAGGGAGTGCTGCACTGTCAGAGGGTCAGTACTAAGGGAGTGCTGCACTGTCAGAGGGTCAGTACTGAGGGAGTGCTGCACTGTCAGAGGGTCAGTACTGAGGGAGTGCCGCACTGTCAGAGGGTCAGTACTGAGGGAGCGCTGCACTGTTAGAGGGTCAGTACTGAGGGAGTGCTGCACTGTCAGAGGGTCAGTACTAAGGGAGTGCCCAATTCTTTCTTTTTCCCCAATGAAGGGGCAATTTAGTGTGACCAATCCACCTACCCTGCACATCTTTGGGTTGTGGGGGCGAAACCCACGCAGACACGGGGAGAATGTGCAAACTCCACACGGACAGTGACCCAGAGCCGGGATTCGAACCTGGGACCTCGATGCCGTGAGGCAGCAGTGCTAACCATTGCGCCACCGTGCTGCCCCATGAATCTCTTGATTTTGACCTGACAATAACATGTACTCGCCTGCTCCAGTCAGAGACAGGGATAATGGGAGGAATCTTCCCAAACTTTGGCAAAGAGTCTTTTCCGGCACAAAGCTCGGTGCGAATCCCGCTGCTGTTGGGCGGTATGACCGGGACAATACTGAGAGACTCGGAAAATCATAATTTCCCCGTGAAATTCTCCTCGCCTCCGGCACAAACCAATAACCCCGGGGGTGACCCGAGCAGGTTAAACGCTGACCCCGGGGGAGACCCGAGCAGGTTAAACGCTGACCCCGGGGGTGACCTAAGCAGGTTAAACGCTGACCCCGGGGGTGATCCGAGCAGGTTAAACGCTGACCACGGGGGTGACACGACCAGGTTAAACGCAGACCCCGGGGGTGACACGAGCAGGTTAAACGCTGACCCCGGGGGTGACACGAGCAGGTTAAACGCTGACCCCGGGGGTGACCCGAGCAGGTTAAACGCTGACCCCGGGGGTGACACGAGCAGTTTAAACGCTGACCCCGGGGTGATCCGAGCAGGTTAAACGCTGACCCCGGGGGTGACCTGAGCAGGTTAAACGCTGACCCCGGGGGTGACCTGAGCAGGTTAAACGCTGACCCCGGGGTGATCCGAGCAGGTTAAACGCTGACCCCGGGATGTGACCTGAGCAGGTTAAACGCTGACCCCGGGGTGATCCGAGCAGGTTAAACGCTGACCCCGGGGGTGACACGGGGTGATCCGAGCAGGTTAAACGCTGACCCCGGGGGTGACACGAGCAGGTTAAACGCTGACCCCGGGGGTGACACGGGGTGATCCGAGCAGGTTAAACGCTGACCCCGGGGGTGACCCGAGCAGTTTAAACGGCTCCACAGAAGCTGCTCACGAACCCGGAGGATGGCAGAGAGGAAACCAGCTCCATGATTCGCTGAGGGGGACCCTGACAAGAATGTTAGATGCCGTGGAGGAGAGAAGGGTAACTATATACCCTCAGACTGGCAGGGCGCCCACCAGCAAGGTCACGAACCCCACCTGGGAGACAGTGACCCCCTCCCCTGGCGAGATCCAGACCCTCCACAAGGGGACAGGGGTGTAGTGCCGGAATTAAAATGCTCGACCTGCCAGGTCTTCCTGTCTCGTCACCCCTCCCCATGCCTCCTGGACCCCACATGCTGCCACCTAGCAGGACCCCACCACCCGACCTCCCACACGCTTCCTCATACCACCAGGTACCCCCTCCTCACAATTCATCCCTGCTCATGTGCTGTGCCCACACATTGCCAGGTATCGCCACCATCTCACCCGGCAGGGAGCCTGCTAACATCATCGTCTTTTGTCTCCCCGCAGGATAAGCTGACTCACAGCCACCGCGAGCGGGCAACGACGGGTAGGGCAATATCAGGGCTGAGAATACTGACTCCATTTGTGGGCCGATCCCTGGAGCTTGCAGGGATGGAGCAGGAGGAGGCCGGTGTGGAGGGCGAAGTGTGCCTGTGCGAGAAAGGCGAGGAGTGTTACAATCCCAATTGGTGTTATAACTGTTCAGGAAGATCCCAGAATGGATCCCTGGCTCAAAGACCGTGGGTGGGATTCTCCGTCCGCCTGTTTTCTGGTGTGACGCGTCCTCGCCAGCAGTGGGAGCCTCCATCATGCCAGCGGTGGCGGTCCTGGTGGGGGGCGGGGGGTATCTGACTCCGGAGGGGGGCCTCGGCGATGGTCAGGCCAGTAATCGGGGGCCACCGCTGAGGCGGGCCATCGCGGTCTGGGAGGAATCTAGCTTACTCGGCGCGGGCCCGCTGTGCGCTGCCGCCATGTCGCCGGTGCCTGCGCCGTACTTGGCCGCCGTGCGCATGCACGGCCCCACGGTCTGGCTAGCAGGGCCCTGCTGGCAGCCGGAGCTGCCGGACGCACGCCGGGGCTCTGCTCGCCCCCTGGAAAACGGGGAATCACCCCACACCTTCGAGGAAAACGTCCGGAGTGATTCTCACCCGTTTTCTGGCGGGCGCGGGGACTTAGTCCCCAGAAAGGAGAATCCCGACCCGGGTTTCCCAATGTGGACTCCACAAGCTGCCGGGGAATCTGTCGGCGGGTGTGCTGCCGGGGAAGCGGACAATCCCACCGACAGAGAATCCACTCCGTAAACTTTACTTTGTTTATAAAATGTGGAGGACAGAGTCACAGGATCACTAATTAGTATAAATTTGGAGTACCCAATTCCTTTCTTCCAATTAAGGGACAATTTAGCGTGCCCAATCCACCTACCCTGCACATCCTTTTGGATTGTGGGGGTGAGACCCACACGGACATGGGGAGAATGTGCAACCTCCACACGGACAGAGACCCGGGGCCGGGATTCAAACTCAGGTCCTTGGTGCTGTGAGGCAAATTAAACATGAAAGATTGGATTATTATACAATACTCTTTTACTCTCCCCTTAATTTAAATACACACAGATTTTAAGATTAACATGGATTACAAAGTAAATCTTAAGCTACAACGGTCTCATTAACACAAAGTCCCTTTTAATCACACAGATTGCCTGTGGTCAAATACTCTGCTCTGAATCCAAGCTAGTGTCGGTGGACTTTTCCTCAGAATCCACTGAGATGATTGTCACATGAACGTTTCCAAACTCCACTCCCAAAATACGCATTAAAATCTTCCCTCATAATAATGCTTTCCCTTACCAGTTTGCATTCAAAATCCAGTTCAGGTTTCACAAATTACCCTTTGAAACAAAGCTTCTGCTCCACTTTTAACAGTGAATCCAGTCCAGGATTTAGACCACCCCCTTTAGGATTTCTTTTGTCTTAAAGAAATCCCATTTCCATAATTATTTCAAATAATGCCTCCAAACTGTCTTTCTCACAAACTTTAGCACCACTGCAGACATCTTTTTGGCCTCTCATGATCCATTGTTTTTCAACTCTCTATGACCTTACTGAACAGTAACCTGTTCTAGTTCCCAATTTTCTCTGCCTCGTTAACTCCAGACTTGGAAATTTCTCTTCATTTCTCTTGTTTCCTTAACTATTACTCCATAGTATGGCTTTTCTTCTAGCAAAGCTGAGAGAGAGATGTTCCCCCGGTAACCCTCTAAAATCAACTGTTTCGACCAGAGCTGTAAGACCTTCCTTCTCTCTCAATATCTATCTCCAACTGCAATCTGGCTCTGCATTGGGGTGAAGACCCTCCAGATGATGACCTTCAGCAGCAGCCGTGTCCTTGGATGAGGAGGACGTGCAGGAGGGTGCCGAGGAAGAGCCTGTTGAGGAGGCCGAGTCGAGAGGCCACGTGAGGGTGAGAGGGTGCATGGGCAGGAAGGCTAGCGATGTCCTTATCACCTCCCAATTGATGGAGGACGAGAACTGCATGCTTGCTGAAAAATGGACACACACATCTCTGACCCGCACCTGGTGGTCGCACAGCAGCCAGACATTTAGGGTGTGGAAGCCCTTCCTGTTTGTGAAGGTGCCATGGGGCACAGAGAATGACATGGATCAGACCCTGCCCCTTTGGCAGACCAGCTATCTCCCCGAACCTCATTGACCTCTCGTTCTGTCTGGCCTGGTCCCTGTCAAAAAGAATCTATTCTCCAGTTCTGGCATCTAGTGAAACAGTCACTCACAGATCCACTTCTGGGCGGATACCTGAGAGGTTGCGCAGTGGTCCCTGGTGGACCCCTGGAAGGATCCATGCCAAAGACGATCAGGGCGGCTGCGACCTTGATGGCCAACAGGAGCAGGTGTCCTCTGGCATCAAGTTCGTCAGGACATATAATAATCTTTATAATTGCAAGAAGTAGGTTTACATTAACACTAACTACCTCATCTTACTAAGCTGAACACAATGGGCACAATGTGTCCCGTTTTGGGTGCGTTAAGCCTGCAGTGCCCAGAATGACCCCGCTATCATACGGGACTCTGTTTCTTTGCCTCGGCAAGGACCGCCCGCCGAGGCTGCACGTATCTCGCTTCCTGCGCTGCTGAGCTGAGCTGGGTTCATCAGTACAGCAAGAGACCGGGCCGCCATTTTTAAATGCTGCTCTGATCTCTTGTCCCCCCCTCAGACTCCCCACTGCAGCCTCTGGATTTCCCCAATGCCCTAACCTATCGGTCTTCAAGCAACCCTCATCCCACCTCATCAGGGCAGAAGCCTGGCTACCTGGGCACCTTGGCACTGCCAGCATGGCACAGTGCCCCTGCCAGCCTGTCACAGTGCCCCTGCCAACCTGTCACAATGTCCCTGCCAGCCTGTCACAGTGCCCCTGCCAGCCTGGCAGTGCTGCCTGGGCACCCTGGCAGTTCCCTAGTGGCAGTGCCAGGGTGCTGAGGTGGCAGTGCCAAGATACCCTGGTGGCAGCGGGAGTGCCAGGGTACCACCCTGCCCAGAGCCCATCACCCGGTGTCCTCTGATGGCCTGGGGGATCCTCCAAGGCGCCATTACTCCTGGTCCACGTCTGTGTGGGCAGCGCTAAATGCCGCCACCTGAGGTCTCCCAGCCACGGGCGTTCGTTTCCGGGCTTCGGGCGCATCGGGCACAGACGTGGTTAAGTGAGCCTAACTGCTCACTTAATCTATAAATCTTGACCTCCTCCAGCGAGGTGAGATCCACATTATGACATCTCGCGGATTCTCGTTAGATCTCAGGAGGAGTTCCAAGCGTCGCAAATCTCGCGAGAGGCCTCGTGCCACCGAGTCGGCATGACGAGTCCTTTCGATCAAGTCCCATGTCTCATTATCTACTCCCCGGGAGATCCTTCTCATCTAAGTCCATTAGCCGAAACTTCTATGATGCTTTAATTGCACCGCTGTCTCCAAACGTGTTGCTGTCTTTTATACCAGGGTTTTTAAGACTACTGCAGTTTTACACACACTAACCCAGGCCTTTAACCCTTACTGCATGTAAGACGTGTAATACAGTGGCTCTGAAATTCCTACTTCCACCCCATGCTGCCCCTTTGCACTTGTTCCTGGGCCATCAAACTGGCAGCTCTGACACTGAAAGCTGAATCCCAGCCTTTTCTCCGTAACGGAGAGGAGCTGATGGTGTGAAGGGTTAACCCCTGTGGGCCAATTTGTTCCATCTGCAAGAAGGTCAGGATCCTAACTGGGCACAATTGGTTACTCCCTCAGAGAGAAGCGGTAATAGGCACGCTGCCTAGTCAGGCTGGATAATTCAGAGACCTTATCGCTGTCATCCCTCTGTACTTAGGCCGACTGGATTGCTAATCTTCAGATGGACCAACCCAGCCCAAAGGGGACACCCGGTTACTTTGTGTTTTGAGGTCTCAGTCACCCGAGCCTGTATGGTCCAGCCGCAAGACATTCACCACATCCCATCCACCCTGTGTGCCACACGCTCACCCCGGCACCAGACACCCCCGCCCCAGCCTCCCGTGCCACAGAGAGCAGACTCCAAGACCACGATATTGTTGATCCCCCCCCCCCACCCTTGCAGGTAAAGCCACTGACGATCAACAGCTGACCTCCTCCTTCTCCCTAATTGCCCTTGCTCGGCCATCTCAGAGGGCGGCTGGGAGTCAACCACATTGCTGTGGGTCTGGAGTCACGTATAGGCCTGACCAAGTAAGGCCGGCAGATTTCCTTCATTGAAGGGCATTAATGAACCAGATGGGTTTTTACAACAATCAATGATAGTTTTGCCCTCACCATTACTGAGACTAGCTTTCAATTCCAGGTTTATTAAATGGTTTCAAGTTCCATTAGCATCATGGTGGGATTGGAACCCATGTCCCCATTAGCCTGGGTCTCTGGATTTCTTGTTCAGCAACATCACAGCTGCTGCACCTTCCCCTGTCTGCAACAGCTCGGTCCTGGTTCCATTACCGTGATCACCTTTCCCTCTAATTACAAGACCTTTTCCCTTCGAAGTACAGTCTCAGTGAGTACCGCCTGCTGGCAGGAGGCCCGGTAGACCCCTCACTGCCTCTTTTCGGGGTGGCTTGCCAGTCAGGCAGTGGTGAGGGCAGCTGCGGGCCTTCCCTGGGGGCAGAAGTCTTGCCCAGTGATAGCTGCCAGCCAATCAGAGGCCATGATTGCTGCTGGAAGGACACACACTGGAGTCCCAGGCCACAGGTAAGGAATGTGGGGTCAAAGGGTTTTGTGGGGTGAGGGGTCGCAGGAAGGTTGGCAGTGTCTACCTCAGCCTGTTGTCCCACCTTGATCAGGCATGGAGTGCCGTTGGTCAGTGGGAAGCCCTCCTCCACTGCAGAGGCAACAAGCAGCCCATGAGGTTTAGCTCTCGGGCATATCGCATGGCAAGAAGCCCACCCACAGATGGATGAAGCCCTCAACTGGTCATTAATTGGTTGGTGGAGTGGGCGGGTGTCACCATCCCTGCCTAAGTCAATTCTCTTCCCACCTCCAAGCTCATCAACATCATTCCAGCCAGTGACCTCAGCTGACTCTTCCCATCTTGACCTCCGAACCAGCTCACGTTCTCCATTCACTTCTCTAACAGGACTTCTAAACATCTGCGCGCAATGCTCCAAAATCCCAATTCCAACTCTGAGACAAAGCATAGTAATGAGTAGGGATTAATGGGTCCTTTTCAAATTGGCAGGCGGTAACCAGTGGGGTACCACAGGGATCGGTGCTGGGACCCCAGCTATTCACAACATATATTAATCATTTGGATAAGGGAACAAAATGTAACATCTCAAAGTTTGCAGACGATACCAGGTTGGGTGGGAGGGTGAACTGTGACGAGAATGCAGGGATCCTACAGCATGATCTGGACAGGTTGGGCGAGTGGGCAAACCAATGGCAGATGCAGTATAATTTGGATAAGTGTGAGGTCATTAATTTTGGAAGCAAAAACAGGAAGGCAGATTACTACCTGAATGGCTGTAAATTGGGAGAGGGGAGAGTGCAGCGGGACCGGGGTGTCCTTGTGCACCAGTCGCTGAAGGTAAGCATGCAGGTGCAGCAGGCGGTAAAGAAGGCTAATGGTATGTTGTCCTTCATTGCGAGAGGTTTCGAGTATAGAAGCAGGGACGTGTTGCTGCAATTATACAGGGCCTTGGTAAGGCCACACTGTTGCCAATTTAATGGAATACTACAATAATGTTGCTCTTTAAAATCGCCAATATGATACTGAGGCTCTTTTTATGATATGATGTTATGTCCCAACAGCGTCGCCAATACTGTGGGTGTTTATATTTCTCTTACTGAACCACGAGGCTTTCCCGTATATCAGTAAAATGACCACACAACCAGTTAGTCAGTTCAAGTTCAAAGATGGTTTATTTACACACAAGGGTTATTTCGACATGCAAGCACAATATACTACAAGTTAAACTACACCTATCAACTACAATAACCTATACTTAACTTCAGGCGACCGGCACTGTGCCAGTGGATAAGGCCTTTATCTGGATCTCACTTGGCTGGTTTGAAGAAGTGGCTCTGTCTCTGCTGGGCTCATCCGTCATGTAGCGATTGTTGGTCTTGAACTTGGCCGTCTGGTCATTATGCTGCAGTTGGGCGGGCACAGGCCGGATTCAAAGGAAGCTGGCACAGGCCGGGTCCAAAAGAGACCGAACACATGACTGTGTCCCCTTTTATCACTCTAGGGTGACGCGCTCTTTGGAGCGGTCCTTAATCTTGGACCCAATAATTCGACAGGGCTTCGATCACTGCCTTCGATTTAGGCCAATAAGGGGGCGGGTGGCTGGGCGGGTCCTTAGCGGTCATTGACCTTGGCAGTTGGGCTCTCTGAGTAAAGGGAGTGACGCCAATCAGTCTGTGGCTGTATCGGTTTCTTGAGTGCAGTCCTATTGTCCTGGGAAACGGGCCATTAGAATGCAAACGAGCGGGGGTTTCGATCAGGTCTAGCTATCTGCGTTTCAAATACAAAACGTTCTGTATCTGTCTGAGTCCTGGGTTGGCCATAATTCCCATGGTCCTTTGCAGGTGGCCATCTCAAATGGCGACAACACCTGGAGTATTGTGTGCAGTTTTGGTCTCCTTTTCGGAGGAAGGATGTTCTTGCTCTCGAGGGAATGCAGCAAATGTTTACTGATTCCAGGGATGGTGGGACTGTCATATGAGAAGAGATTGACGAGCTTAGGATTGTTCTCACTGGAGTTCAGAAGAATGAGGGGGGATCTCATGGAGACTTATAAAATTCTAACAGGACTGGACAGGGTAGATGCAGGGAAGATGTTCCTGATGGTGGGTGTGTCCAGGACCAGGGGTCACAGTCTGAGGATTCAGGGTAAACCATTTCGAACAAAGAGTGGTAAGCCTGTGGAATTCATTACCACAGGAAGTAGTTGATGCTAAAACTTTGACTATATTCAAGAGGCGGCTGGATATAGCACTTGGGGAGAATGGGATCAAAGGCTATGGGGAGAAAGCAGGATTAGGCTATTGAGTTGGATGAACAGCCATGATGGTGATGAGTGGCGGAGCAGGCTCGAAGGGCCAAAAGGCCTCCTCCTGCTCCTATCTTCTATGTATCTACCCTGGTCCCAAAGCCACAGAGCTTTTTGATTTTAAACAAGGCGCTCGCTCCCAGTACTGCCAGACCCCGGGTCTCTCTTCAGCTGCAATGGACGCGAGAAAAGTGGAGATGACAAATCTGGAAATTGGGTAAAAAAAATAAAATTAGATGAAGCATAGATCTGAGTAGCATAGCTGTCCCAGGCTTTTAGCATTACCCTTATCTCCGTTAGAAATATTTACATTGTGATTCCTGTTATAAAATAAATCAAAATACTGCAGGATGTGGAAATCTGAAATAAAAACAGAAATTGCTGGAAATACTGAGCCAATATCTACAGAGAGAGAAACAGAGTTAATATTGGGCCCAGTTTTAACTGACGCACAGATTTCAAATCAGGTGCAATGTTTCCACTCATGAATTTTCTTCGGAATGTTCTGGAATGAATCGTGGGATCGTAGCATGCTTACAGTAGAAAAGGAGGCCATCGGGCTCACTGTGTCTATGTTAGCCCTCTGCAAGAGCAACCCAGCTATTCCCACTAACGCACCCCCCCCCCCCCACAACCCCACAACTTATTTCCTCTTCAGATGTGATCGATGTGAAGATTAGAATCATCACTGAAAAATTGTGACGATTGGAAAGGTTTTTGCAGCATACACTAGACTTGGACGAATACAACAGAGCTAGGGTGATGTGTGTGATGAGCAACTCTTGTGAAAATAAAAGCAGCTACATTCCTTGTGAGTATAAATATTAGGTCAAAGGCCTGGGCCGAGAATTGTCACTGACCTGGTTTGGATTGATGTGTGTTCTCACAGCAGAGGGGATTGCAGAATTCGCTGCAGGTCACTGAGCAGAGGTACCAGCTCCACCTGAAGAGTCTGGGCTCTGTGATCCACCATCTGGAGGGCGACTTACAGGACGTCAGGAAAGACATCGGGAATCAGGTTTGGGAACACGAACTGCTGCTCAACACCAAGATGAGGCTGGAGAGGGAGATCGCAATGTATCGAAGTCTCCTGGACAGAGAGGACAGCAGGTGAGCAGTGAGGGTTGACATTGGCTAGTGAGGGGGGGGAGAGGTATGGCCACTGATGGAGTAGGGGGTAAGGTGTGGCTGGTGATGGGGGGGGAATGAGGGGGGAGGGGGTGGAGTGTGACCGGTGAGGAGATGGAGTGTCGGTCGGTGAGGGAGGGCGGATGAGGGGGGAGGGGTAAGGTATGGCTGGTGGGGGTGTGGTGGTCTGACATATTTTGTCTCTATCTGTGGGGAAGGAGTTAGTAACAAAACAACAACAACTAACATTGATGCAGCATGGTGGCCTAGTGGTTAGCACAGCTGCTTCACGGCGCTGAGGTCCCAGGTTCGATCCTGGCTCTGGGTCACTGTCCGTGTGGAGTTTGCATATTCTCCCCGTGGGTTTCGCCCCCACAACACAAAGATGTGCAGGGTAGGTGGATTGGCCACGCTAAATTGCCCCTTAATTGGAAAAAATAATTGGGTACTCTAAATTTATGAAAAAAAAGATATAGCACCTTTAACGTAGTAAAATGTACAAAGGCACTTCACAGGAGTGATCTTGAACAACATTCAACACCAACCCATATCGGAACTGAAGTCAAGGCCATTAGTGGTGGAATGATTCAAGTCAGGAAGGTCAAGATGCAGGAATTAGAGGAGTGTGGAGAGTGTGGTGGGGCTGGGATAGGTGATTCCTGAGAGAGGGAGGGTTCAGGCCAACCAGGGATCTGAACACAAGGATGAGAATTTTCAAATCGAGGTGTTGCCCAACCTGGAGTCAAGATACATTTACTTCAAGTATGATTCAATAAACCAGAACAGGCAAAGAATCAGCCTGGGATTTTCCTGCTCTTTGTTAGTCAGTTACTTAAAAATAAATTTAGAGTACCCATTTCATTGTTTCCAATTAAGGGGCAATTTAGCGAGGCCAATCCACCTACCTTGCACATCTTTGGGTTGTGGGGGCAAAACCCACGCAAACACGGGGAGAATGTGCAAACTCCACACGGATAGTGACCCGGGGCCGGGATCGAACCTGGGACCTCGGCGCCGTGAGGCAACAGTGCTAACCACTGCGCCAAAGTGCTGCCCCTGTTTGTTGGTCACAGTTGATTCTTGCACTCAGTTTTCAGTGAGTAAAGGATGCCCAATACGAGAGGTTTTAACTATCAGGAAAAGTTGAAAAGGCTGTGTACTATCAGGGCCTGGCACATGTATGGCCAGTGTGTGCAGTAGCGCCCAAACAGTGATGCAAGACAATACATGACCTGCACCAAGGGGTCAGTTGGACAGATGGGTGTGTATAAGCGAGCATGGACACAGCTTATACGCTTTTCTGTATATTTGCAAAATTTGCAAGCATCAATGCTGATTTAAAGTTAACCCATGTGTGACTACGATGACCTTTGGTCATCTGTCCTAGTCTTGTCCTCCATGTTTATTTTTTATTTGTTCCTGGGATGTGGGTGTCGCTGGGTCAGCATTTATTGCTCATCCCTGAGGACAGCTAAGAGTCAACCACATTGCTGTGGGTCTGGAATCACATGTAGGCCAGACCAAGGACGACAGATTTCCCTCCCTATTAGTGAGCCAGATGGGTTTTTACGACAATCAGCAATGGTTTCATTGTCATCATTAGACTTTTAATTCCAGATTTTTATTGAATTCAAATTTCACCGTCTGCCCTGATGGGATTGGACGCAGGACCCCAGAGCGTTACCCTGAGTCTCCGGGTTACTGAACCAGCGACAATAATAACAATCGCTTATTGTCACAAGTCGGCTTCAATGAAGTTACTGTGAAAAGCCCCTAGTCGCCACATTCCGGCGCCTGTTCGGGGAGGCCGGGACGGGAATTGAACCCGCGCTGCTGCCTTGTTCTGCATTGCAAGCCAGCTGTTTAGTCCACTGTGCTAAACCAGACTACAACTCAACTGCCTCAGCTTCAAATTGTGATTTATGGTGTCGCTGTGAAAGGTGCTGTATAAATGAAGGTTGTAGTTGTTGAAAAGCAGAATTAATATGAAGCAGCTTGAACAATGAGTGGAGGTAAAGAATTTAATTGGGAGCTTCGATATTGGGGAATGACCAGAGATTATTCACCTGCTGTGTAACAGATTGACTTTTAAACTGGAACTTCACTTGCCACTGGCTAGAAAACCTGTCACTCAGAATGGCTGATAAACTGCTTAGATTACCCTGCATTTGTCACCCCGTGTCTGGCTCAGCGATGTTTCAGAGAGTGCAGTTTTATGGAAGATGAGAATCTTCCCATAACTAAGACTGCTGGCGGGCTGACAACTCAAAGAGAGCCCACAATCAAAGTTTCCCTCTGACGCTAAACAAATAATTTTACAACATTTTCTACATTTCAGACTCTGCGGTGCCTCGTCTGATAGAAATCAAACATCCCGCAGGCCATTCAGTCAGAAAGGAATGACCCCGCCTTCGGGTAAGTGTGATCTGTGATTTGTTTCACATTTTTGGAAGGAGACTTGTCGAAACACAACATCCAGTCTGTGTTTCAGGCATTTTTAATCGAGTGCCCCACACAGTATTGGACAGCTGGATGTTCATGCCTCAGGAACAGGGTAGAGGGAACTTTACTCTGCAAAAAAAGAAAAATCCTCCTCGCAACTTAACTTCCTACCTATCTTTGTAACATCAGCAAATTTGGCTACGATCTCGTCATCCAATCGTCAATGGAGATGGTGGCTGTTTGGGTAGTTTTCTCCATTTTGTTTTTCTTCCTGTTCCCCACACCACCCTCTGCAGGGAGAAGGTGTGGACAATGTGCTTTCCTGAGGGATGGTCGTGTCGTAGTGGTCTCAATGTGAACAGGCTATTCCCATTGGCCAGGAGACTCCCCTCTGGAACAGAGGAGAAATCAGCCGCATGACTTTACAGAACTTCATTCCGCCAGCTTGGTTTAACATTGAATTGTGTTGTTTCTATTTATTCCCTGGATTGGGCGTCGCCAGCAATCTCATATTTACTGCACATCACTGGTTGCCCTGAGAAAGCTCTCACCGTGTAGGGGGGGGGGGGATTTTACAACCTACCTCAGCAAGTTGTGAAATGAATTAAATTAATGGTCACTTTTGGGCATGCACATGCAAATGGCCAAAAAATTGATGTCATTAACATAGAATGTAACCAAATTCACTGATAAACCTCAGACCAAGAAACCTGGCGGCTGAAACTGAAACTGTCCGAAACGCGATCGGCGATCGGCCGAAGAATCCAAGTTTCCGAACAAATGGGGGGGGCGGGGGGGGCGGTTTTGCAATGCTCCACCCCCTCCAAAGCGGCGTACTCGGAGAGTCGCCACGCCACATATCGATGGCCTCAGGACATTGGGGGGCGGTCCTCAGGCAATGTTCTGCCCCCGACCGGACGGGTTCCCCACGGCGTCGGTCTCACCCGCCTGGAACTTTGGCGTGGCGGCTGCGGACTCAGTCCAGTGCCGCCACCGTCGGGGGAGGGCCGGTCCGCGAGCAGGGGGGGCATTATTCGGGTCTAGGGGCACTGTCCAGGATGCGGGAGCCGGCCGAAGTGGGAACAGTTTACGGACCTGGTCCTTGAGCGTCCGCCGCCATGTAGCCACTGCAGGCGGGGGCTCTACGCTGCCGTCCTGCTAGACCCCGGCAAAACGGGGAATGGGTCGCCATTTTGCACCATTTCTCCACCGTTCCCGCTCCGGCGTGGGGACATAGCCCCAGAATCGCCGGTGTGGGGACATAGCCCCAGAATCACCGGTGTTCCCGCTCCGGCGCGGGGACATAGCCCCAGAATCGCCACCGTTCCCGCACCGGCGTGGGGACATAGCCCCAGAATCACCGGTGTTCCCGCTCCGGTGTGGGGACATAGCCCCAGAATCGCCACCGTTCCCGCTCCGGTGTGGGGACATAGCCCCAGAATCGCTGGCGCGGGGACATAGCCCCAGAATCGCTGGCGCGGGGACATAGCCCCAGAATCGCCACCGTTCCCGCGCCAGCGTGGGGACATAGCCCCAGAATCACCGGTGTTCCCGCTCCGGCGCGGGGACATAGCCCCAGAATCGCCACCGTTCCCGCACCGGCGTGGGGACATAGCCCCAGAATCACCGGTGTTCCCGCTCCGGTGTGGGGACATAGCCCCAGAATCGCCACCGTTCCCGCTCCGGTGTGGGGACATAGCCCCAGAATCGCTGGCGCGGGGACATAGCCCCAGAATCGCTGGCGTGGGGACATAGCCCCAGAATCGCCGGCACGGGGACATAGCCCCAGAATCGCCGGCGTGGGGACATAGCCCCAGAATCGCTGGTGTTCCCGCTCCGGCGCGGGGACATAGCCCCAGAATCGCCGGCGTTCCCGTGCCGGCGCGGGGACGTAGCCCCAGAATCGCCGGCGTGGGGACATAGCCCCAGAATCAGAGAATCCAGCCCCACATCTCAGACTGAACAGAATAAAATTGACTTTCTTAAAACGGTTGCTCAGAGCTGTTAGAAACTGTTGCTGATGTTCTCTCTTCTTGCGAGGAACCTTCTAACCAATGAGAGTGGTTTCGCCCCCATGGATGTCAGAAATTGCGCGTTTGTTTTTAAACAAAGTCCAATCAAAATTTCAGTGAGAGTTGCGGGACCAATCCCAGCTCACCCCTCACAAAGCATTCCATCATCGTTAGGGAGTAGGGTGCTCCTTGTCTACCTTGACCCTGAATGAAAACGCACGACATCATCACCTTACAGGAATGAATGGAGAGCTGCTGAGTTCTGACTGTTAAGTTCTAGCACAGAGACAATGATTGAGTTAATGCACCAAAGAACATCTAGCTCTAGACTAGTCAAATTTATTATTGTATCACAAACTGTGGGTTGGAAACTAATGTCAACAAACTGGAACAATCACAAACACCACTAACCACGACAAATTCTCCTACAGATTTCCCCTCGGTGACAGTGTCACATGGTATAACTTGCCTGCCACCTAGTGGTCGGAGATCTAACATATTTACATGTACAATTGCTTCTGCATATCACTACACTGACTGTTGATAGACTTGATCCACAGGGTTTCATCAAACAGCTTCTTCAGCAGTGGCCACCATCGCAAGCCGCCTAGAGCAGAGGATCGAGATGGTGACAACTCAGGAAATTTTAGGCCGCAACTCAGTAGCTGAGAGTTCAAAAGCTCGCGGCAAAATTAAGTAAGCGGAACCGTTTTTATTTAATTCTTAACGGTGCATTGAATATATACAGGAAAATTGCTGCCAAACTGTTTCATTCCTTCACTGGTTAGGGCGACACCCACTCCTCGTTATTGTGACGATGCGATGCTCGTTATTGTTTCGCCAAGTTCTCGGTTTGCGCTGAGCAAACCGGGTTGTGATTTTTCCCACCAGGATGTGTAGCTGGAGTCAGCTTAAAGGCCCCCATCATTGCTCAGTCTCCACCCCGGGAAGGCGGGGGCAGGGGCAGGATAGAGGTGGTCCCACCAACCTCGGAAGCAGATCACAGGCAGCCACAATGGTGGGTGGGCCTGTAGCCAGGATGAGCTGGTTAGAAAGCCACGTGGAAACTCCCGCCTGTACTCATTATCACTACCTGGCTGAGGCTCAGGACTCACAGATGCATTTGCTTAAAAGAGGCTCTGTTTTGACAACTGAGTGGAGTGTTTACTTTGTTTGACATCTTAATTTGGTTGGAATTAACTATTTTTTCTGTAATTTCTTTGTCCATGTCTGTATGTTTATTTGGACAAGATTAAGAAGTGTGAAGTGGTTTAAGATTCCTAGACTGATAATTGCCATGTCAAATTGATACTTTTGGAGGGTTGTAGGTGCAGCACTTTGTTACAGAGGATTTCTGAATGGGTGTTTTTTTCTCGCAGCATTTCAACATTTCCCATTGTAATCGTTTGGTTCATTGGTATACAGAGTGGATGGGTATAGAGGGGAAATAGAAGACATGTGGCATGGGAGGCATGGAGGGCACAGTGTAGTGGGATTTGAACCTGGTTGTAAACCCCTAACCTTCATAATGTGACAGCACTCCCCATTGAAGCACAGTTAGGACATGTACAGAGACATGGTCACTTGTCTAGGGATGAATATCACTACATTGCCTGAGCTGCTACAATAGTGAATATATTTTAAAAATAAATTTAGAAGACCCAATAATATATTTTTTCCTCATTGAGGGGCAATTTAGCGTGGCCAATCCACCTACCCTTCACATCTTTGGGTTCTGGGGGCGAGACCCACACAGACACGGGGAGAACGTGCAAACTCCACACGGACAGTGACCCAGGATCGAACCCGGGTCCTCGACGCCGTGAGGCAGCAGTGCTAACCATTGCGCCACCATGCCGCCCCTTACAATAGTGACTATTGACCAGTTGAGTTAACAATAGAAAATCTGAATTTGAGCAGGTGCCAACAGCAAACCTGATCTACGTGGTTCTCGGAGTTTGAGGTGAGGAACATAGGAACAGGAGGAGGCCATTCAGCCCCTCCAGTCTTTTAAACCATTGAATGAGCTCACAGCTGAACTATAACCTAGATACCTGCCTTTGACCCAAATCCCTTAATAAGTCTGGATAACAAAAATCTATGAATCTCAGATTTAAATTGAACAATTGATCCAGCGTCAATTGCAGAATTCGGAAATTCTACTACTCTCGTGTGCAGAAATATTTCCTAATATTACTACTGACTCTAACCCCGAGACCTGGACTCTCCAACCAGGTTTTCTCTATATATCCTTACTGTTCCCCAGTGTCTCAAAAACTTTGATCAAATAAAACCTTGTAAATTCCAGGGAATACAGCCCTAGTTAGTGTAATTTCCCCAGGTAATTTAACCCTTGGTGGCCTGGTATCATTCCAGTATATCTACACTGCACTCTCACCAAGATCAATGTAGGCTTCCTAAAATCAGGCAAGCATCTGGGACAGCTCAAACTAACTTCAGAAGTCGTCAATCCAGAGATTTGCATTTCAGTATACATGACGGGTTTTATGGAGTACACGGGGAGAAATGGTTTCCAGTGACACAAGGGTTAATAACAAACGGACAGAGATTTAAGGCGTGAATCTCCGGCCGTGTTGGGCTCTAGCTTGAGTGCAACGCGGCCGAAGAAGTCCTCCATCGAGCCTCCCGACAGCTCCGCGCCTCCCGGGATTCTCCAGAAGTCTAACAAGGTGTCGGAGTCAGAATCCAGTCCCAAATGGATGGGACTGAATGACGCTCACAGACATAGGTTGTAAACCTACTTGCGAACTACCTGCCCGGGATCCACCAGCCTCCCTCGATTCTCCAGCCTCCACAGCGAAGCTGCAGACTGGCCACACAAACGTGGACCAGGCGGAAAGGCACCCAGGAGGTCTTCTGGGCCATTGGTGGCCGCAGGGTGATCAGGGTAAGTGCAGAGTGGCTCCCTGACCCTCCCCCTGGAACGTGGGCACCTTGGCACTGCCACCCTGGCAATGCCAAGCCAGCAGGAGCACTGCCTGAGTGCCAAGATGGCAGTGCAAGGGTCACCGAGTGCCAGGATGGCACTGCCAAGAGTTGGGGGTGAGGGGGGCCTTGCCCATGAAATGAGAGTGGAGGGGAGGGTTTGAAGGGTGGGAGAGTGCAGGGTAGGGGCCTTCGGGAGGTTGGGTGGGTGATGGGTGGGGTTCCTAGAAGGGAAGGGGTGCTGTAAGGGGGCTTGGGGGGGGGGGCTGAAGAGGGGGACCGCCCGGGACCCCATAGCGGGGTGTCCTCACTTGGGAGGTGTGGAGTAGTGTCCATGTGTGTGTGTGGGGGTGACATTGTCCAATGGATGGGGGCGGTGGGGGACCCACAAGCTCATTTAGAGATCAGGGCACCCTTTCAAAATGGCGGCCAGATCTCTGAGTTCAGCTCCCCAGTGCTAAAAAATATTCTAAGTGTGCCCTAAACCGGTGAGACACTCCCCAGGGCCCAGAAAAGTCACGAAGTGTCATTGAATAGCGGCAGGGAACTCGCCGGCAGGCCCGGTGAGAAACTCCCTGAACAAAACGCCACAAATTAACTTAGAAATATTTGGGGAGAATCGGGCCCTTACGATATTAGGACAAGAACCAAAGAGAAATGTTTTACTCAGTGAGAATGCTGCGATCTGGAATGTTCTGAACAGGTTCAATAAGGGAATTGAATAAAGACTGAAATTTTCAGGATATGAGGAGAGATTAGGGGAGTGAAACTGATTGGCCAACTCTTTCAAACAACCAGCACAGGCTCAGTAGGCCGAAGGCTTCATTCTGTGCTGTAAGATTCCATCGAGTGAGTAATCGCTGTGCTAACGTGTTCAAAGTCAGTCTGCTCAATATACTTGTGATTGTTTCAGAACAGAGAAAGTGGACGAGGTTATCAAAGAGTGGGAATGTTCCTTTTTCAAGGATAATCCACACCTCCGGAAGAAATCCACATCACTCCGGTTCGACCTGCACCTGGCAGCGACAGATGAAGGCTGCCCACAGAACAAACAAGGCAACCTCCCTGACATCGAACTCAGGCTGGTGATGAGAAAATCAAACAGTATTCCTTCTCTCAAATCATAACTGTCACCAAAGCACAGCATAACGAGTGTGGTGTACAACACGCTCTGTCCTCAATCTCTACTTGAAGCTCTTGCAGTGTACTAATTGGTGTATAAGTGGGGGTTCAGTGGGGGAGGGGGGCTTTCCTTCAATATTTATTACATTTCTAAATGAACGAAGGCGCATGAAAAAAAGCAGCTGTAAGTTAATCAGAAAAGTGTTGCCGCAAATCAAAATACTGCAGATGCTGGAAATCTGAAATCAAAACAAAATTGTGGAAAATCACGACCGGTCTGGCAGCATCTGGAGGGAGAGAAACGGAGTTAACCTTTCAGGTCCGGTGAATTTTCTGGAGACCTGAATCATTAACTCTGATCCTCGCTCCACAGACGCTTACTGACCTGGCGGGTGTTTTCACAATTTTCAGCTTTATTTGTATTCCATAGCAAGTTGTTTTTCAATCAATTGTCTCTCACGAATATTTTTCCCGGTGGAAGTGTGGTCACTTGTTATTTTATTTCAAATTAAGAAATGTTAAGAAAATTACATTTCAGCTTTGTTGTATCTGACAAAGCAAGTAGAAAGTTTTACTCAGTAAAGGAGGTTAAACTATCGACCCCCCCTCATTGACATTAGCCAAGTCCGGCCACTTCCCGCGAGAGCCTCGTCCAGAATTCCCGACGATCGTTACGGCCCGTGAGGTCTAACAAGATCCCGCCTACTTAGCTATGCCTGCGTCAGTTCTAGGGATCCACTGGCCTCGCCTAAGCAACCCCAGCTGGACACAGTTTAGCCACAACCGGGGACCAGGTGTACCTGCACTTGGGGGGTGGGTCAACCATGTGTTCGGAGGCAACTAGGTGGTGGCACCCTGCCACTGCTGATGCCACTCAGGAGCATTGTGATACTGCCAGCCTGGCACCCTGGCAGTGCCACCTGGTCACCCTGGCAGTGCCCCCAGGTGGCACTGCTAGGCAGGGGCACTGCCAGGCTGCCAGTGCCAATGTGGCATTTTGCCCACGCCGGGGATTGGGTCCAGGGGTGCCCTGTCCATATGAGGTGGCGCCTCAGTCACTTCCTGCATTGACGAGCCGAGCTCCTGTGCAGGAAATGCGACTGAGTGCAGCCTTGGGGGGGCTGTTCCCCCCCACCCCCCACAGAGGCCCGAAGAATAACAGAGTGCCATTCGATATCGGGGTCATTCCTGCCTCTCAATGACACTGCTAACCCAGCCCAGAATGGGGCCCTTGTTTTTTCAGTAGATCTAGCCCTAATTTTATCAGCGGGTGACAGTCCCGCAGCTGGAATTTACCTCAGCACCTTAGTTGGGGGTGAGGGGTAATGAATAAATCAGCCCTGGCTCCTAAAATAGAAATGATGTGGAGATGCCGGCGTTGGACTGGGGTGAGCACAGTAAGAAGTTTTACAACACCAGGTTAAAGTCCAACAGGTTTGTTTCAAACACTAGCTTTCGGAGCACTGCTCCTTCCTTTCTGGAACATACCGCTTCATTCACCTGAGGAAGGAGCAGCGCTCCGAAAGCTAGTGATTCGAAACAAATCTGTTGGACTTTAACCTGGGGCGACATTCTCCGACCCCCCGCCGGGTCGGAGAATCGCCGGGGGCTGGCGTGAATCCCTCCCCCGCCGGTTGCTGAAGTCTCCGGCACCGGATATTCGGCGGGGGCGGGAATCGCGCCGCGCCGGTTGGCGGGCCCCCCCCCGCTCGATTCTTTGAGCACCTTTGGGGCGGCGCGATGCCCGTCTGATTGGCGCCGTTTTGGGCGCCAGTCGGCAGACATCGCGCCGTTTCCGGAGAATTTCGCCCCTGGTGTTGTAAAACTTCTTACTAAAATATAAATGCATAGAAATGGCAGACAGGCCAGGAGTGGGCTCGGGCCCTGCTGAGAATTACTGTCAGGGTAAGGGCTGGCAAACAATGGTCTCTGCACCTTCAGGGGAGAGAAAGAGAGATACGAAAAAATCTATAATAATCAAATGCAACATGAATATGTAAGGCCCGAAATAGCTTCATATTTTAAATGATAATTCGGTTCCTATAATACTCAGAGATCATTAGTGAATGTACTCAGGTAGGCTAATCTGTGGAATGTATCATTTATCGCTTACATACACACAGCAAGCAGAAGTTAAAAATGAGAAGCCGGGCAGCACGGTGGCTCAGTGGGTTAGCCCTGCATCCTCACAGCGCCGAGGTCCCAGGTTCGATCCCGGCCCCGGGTCACTGTCCGTGTGGAGTTTGCACATTCTCCCCCGTGTTTGCGTGGCTTTCACCCCCACGGCCCAAAGATGTGCAGGGTAGGTGGATTGGCCTCGCTGAATTGCCCCTTAATTGGAAAAAATGAATTGGGTACTCTTAAAAAAAAAATTTTTTAAAATGAGAAGCCATGTTTAAAATACAGGAAAGGATTGATTGTGCCGTACGGGAGAGGTTCTAAGATCACTGCCAGGTTTGCAGGGCGGGACGGTAAGTTTGGCAGAGTGTTTCTGGTGCACCTGAGTTAGCCGGGAGGTTGCTGTTTAAGTCCTGGGGGAGTTTGCTAGTCTGGTTTGTGTAGCTGTAGCCTCTTGGAGCAGCATTTTCACAACAACAGTGACAACACCCATTAACAGATAAAAAAAACTAACAAGGAAGGATTCAAAAAGTATGAAAAGTAGGCAGCATTATTTAAGGACAATGAAAGATAAATGAGGAAGGGCGAGATAAGCCGATTGTGATTAGGCAAATTAACCAGACAAGTCGCAAAGTACTTGAATGTGGCAAGGAACGATTGGACTGTCAGATCTGTTGTCTTCCCTGAATGGGTGAGGACTCAAAACTCAGAATTAAACATGGAGAATGCAGGAAGGTTGGAGAAAGGCGCACTCCAAGTCACACTCCCATGTATAATAATAATCTTTATTGTCACAAATGGGCTTACATTAACACTGCAATGAAGTTACTGTGAAAAGCCCCTAGTCGCCACATTCCGGCGCCTGTTCGGGTACACAGAGGGAGAATTCAGAATGTCCAATTCATCTAACAGCACGTTTTCCGGGACTTGCGGGAGGAAACCGGAGCACCCGGAGGAAACCCACGCAGACACGGGGAGAACGTGCAGACTCCGCACAGACAGTGACCCAAGCCGGGAATCGAACCCGGGTCCCTGGCGCTGTGAAGCAACAGTGTTAACCACTGTTCAGAAGCATTGGTTTTAATATTTTGTATCATTTGGTAAGGGCAATCCATGTTGAGAGTCAGCAGCATTTAGGCTGTGCTCAAAAAAAGAGCAGACTACAATGCGTGGTAGGACAGAGTTAACTCCATAACGATATACTGAAGGCGAAAAGCTGCCAGAATGCTGGAGCTTCATTAATTTGTGAGAGAATTTAGGGTGGAACTGTTCCTGCAACATTTTCTTACAAAAGACATTTTCTTTCAGATGCAGATGAGTTTGTTGTGCATTTACGGAATTTCCTGTTTTGAATTACACACCTGCCCATCTGCACCTGTCAACCTGCCTCACCCACCCCCACTGAGCTCACTGACATGCATCTGCCCCCAGGCAACACCTCAATTAGAACATTCTTTCCCTTGTCCTGGAATCTCTGCAGGGCCTCGCCCTCCCTCTATCTCTATAATCTCTTCAACTCTACAACTCTCTCATCTATGCCCCTCCAGTCCCTTCCTTTTGTCCAACTCCCAGTTTTACTCTCTCCACCATTAATGGTCATACCTTTAGCTGCCTGACTCTTAAGATCTGGAATTTCCTCCCTAAACCTCTCCACCTTGCCACATGTTCCTTCAAGATGCTGCTTAAATCCTATCTCTTTGATCACACAGGACAGGCTAAGCTTGTATCTGCTGAGTATAGACGAGTATCATAGATTATCATAGAATTTACAGTGCAGAAGGAGGCCATTCGGCCCATCGTGTCTGCATCGGCTCTTGGAAAGAGCACCCTACCCAAGGTCAACACCTCCACCCTATCCCCACAACCCAGCAACCCCACCCAACACTAAGGGCAATTTTGGACACTAAGGGCAAGTTATCACGGCCAATCCACCTAACCTGCACATCTTTGGACTGTGGGAGGAAACCGGAGCACCCGGAGGAAACCCACGCGCACACTGGGAGGATGTGCAGACTCCGCACAGACAGTGACCCAAGCCGGAATCGAACCTGGGACCCTGGAGCTGTGAAGCAATTGCACTATCCACAATGCTACCGTGCTGCCCCGAGGCGACTTGATTGAAACATGGAAGATCCTGAGGGGTATTGACATGGTTAGTGTGAAGAGGATGGTTCCTCTTGTGGGAGATGCAAGAACTAGGGGTCACTGTTTAAAAATACTGGTTGTCTATTTAAGACTGATTTGAGGAGAAATGTTTTCTCTCAGAGGATTGTGAGACTCTGGATTCTCTTCCTCAAAAGATAGTTGAGGCAGCCTTTCAATATTTTTAAGGCAGAGGTAGATAGACTCTTGATAAGCAAAGGCCATTAGACGGGAGAAATGTGGAGCTGAGGTTAAAATTGAATCTTATTGAGGTTCGAGGGGCCAAACAGCTTCCTCCTGCTCCCAATCCGTTTGTCTGTAACAGGAAGCAGGAACAGATTTGGGCAACAGGTGGGATTTATGTTGCTGATGAACATTTGGCCCAGCCTGTCTACGTTACTGTTTATCCCCATGCTCGTTTGGTATTCAAAATGCACCAAGCAAACACTGTGATAGGTGGGCTAGATGGGCAGAAGGAGCTTGCTATGTCAATGCCACCAACTGGTGTTGAAATATTCCTTCTGAGTTTCCATTAGAATTATTGGAGATTTGGATATAACATTGTCATCGAGAGTCACTCGACAAACACCATCATCCCAAGCCCAGACTCACAGTAACAGATCAAAGAGGAGAGCGAACTATCAGCACTAACCCTTGCAGTTGTGGAATGCAGTGATTATTGCAATGTCAGAGGAACAGCACTTTCAGGAAATGATTGTTACTCTAAGCAAATGGATGGGGTTTGAGTGGGCTAAAATCTGTATTTGTTCCTTAGGAAGTTGCATTTTCCAAAGCATTTCCCTGGGTCTCAGGAATCCTAAACCAGGAACATTGTCAGCCACCGAACTCTGATTATTGTAGCTTACAATATCATGACAGGAACAAACAGCCAGCCAGACTTGTGGATGGGATTGTTCAACAAGATGCAGTTACACAAGTGTGGTCGACTTAGTCTCAGAACTGAGTTCCCCTGTGAGGGGGGGAGCTGACTGGTGGTGATTTAACCTGAGGGTCAGGCGAGGGACAAGGTTGAGAAGGCGAGGCCTTCAGGGTACAGGGATTGAACCCACGCTGCTGGTCTCGCTCTGCATCACAAACCAGCTGTCCTGCCAACTGAGCTAAAGAGCCTTCCTCAAACAGGATTACATAATCCCTTATGGCCAAACTGTCTCCATCAGTTGCTCTTCTTCAACAACTCGAGACGGGGGCAAAAGCAGCAATTCCCCAGCTGCTCCGGGATTTGTATAATTTCCTCAGCCTCCCAATCCGACAATGTAGCCTCAGGTCAGGTGTCTGGTTAAGGGCAGCAGGTTTCCTTCCCTGAAGGACCTTGTGGGAGTTTTTATTTTTATTTTTTAAATCTTTTATAAATTTAGAGTACCCAATTCATTTTTTCCAATTAAGGGGCAATTTAGCGCAGCCAATCCACCGACCCTCCACATCTTTGGGTTGTGGGGGCGAAACCCACGCAGACACGGGGGAGAACGTGCAAACTCCACACGGACAGTGACCCAGAGCCGGGATCGAACCTGGGATCTCGGTGCCGTGAGGCCGCAGGGCTAGTGGGAGTTTTTAAGACAACTTTTGAGGTTGTGTTTCATGGCTCCAGCCTACTTATTACAGGATGTAATTAATTCAGTTTCACAACTTGCCAGGATTGAATTTGTACCCAGAACTATTAATCTAGCACCATAACTACTGCCCACAAATAACTAGAAATCCAGATACACCTATTTTCTGAAATATTTTGAAGGTGATCGGAGCCACTATAGTTTTGGAGTCACAGAGATCGATAGCACAGAACAGGCCCTTCGGACCATCGCCACTGCGCTGGTCAAAAACAACCACCGAACTATTCTAACCCCATCTCCCAGCACTTAGCTGTAGCCTTGTTTGCCTTGGCATCGCAAGTGCACATCTACATACTTCTTCAATGTTACGTTCAAAAGTTCATAAGATATAGGAGCAGAATCAGGCCATTCGGCCCATCGAGTCTGCTCCGCCATTCAATCATGGCTGATCCCATCCTGGCCTTAACTCCACCGTCCTGCCCGTTCGCCATAACCCTTCAACCCATTACCAATTTAAAATCTGTCCAACTCCTCCTTAAATTGACTCACTGTCCCAGCATCCACCGCACTCCGGGGTAGCGAATTCCACAGATTCACAACCCTTTAGGATTTCTCCTCAACTCGGTTTTAAATTTGCTATCCCTTATCCTGAGACTGTGACCTCTCGTTCTAGAGGAAGCATCCGCTCCACGTCTACTTTATCCAAACCTTTTAGCATCTTGTAAACCTCAATTTGATCTCCCCTCGTTCTTCTAAACTCCGGAGGGTATAGGCGTAAACTGTTCAATCTCTCCTCATACGACAAACCCCTCATCTCTGGAATCAACCTAGTGAACCTCCTCTGAACTGCCTCTAATGTAACTACATCTTTCCTCAAATAAGGGGACCAAAACTGAGGGTCCCTGCCTCCACCCGCCTTTCAGGCAGCGAGTTCCAGACTCCCACCCCCTCTGGGGGGAAAAGGTTTTCTTTCACATCCCCTCTAAACCTCCTGCCCCTCACCTTAAATCTCTGCCCCCTGGTCATTGATCCTTCCACCAAGGGGAAAAGTTTCTTCCTGTCTCCTCTCTCTGTGCCCCTCATAATTTTATACATCTCAATCCTGTCCCCCCTCAGTCTCCTCTGCTCCAAGGAAAACAACCCCAGTCTATCCAATCTCTCTTCATAACTAACACTCTCCAGCCCAGGCAACATCCTGGTAAATCTCCTCTGCACCCTTTCCAGTGCTGTAATACCCTCCTATAATGTGGATTCCAGAACTGCACACAATACACAAGCTGTTTTATACAGTTCCAGTATAACCGCCTGCTCTGTTACCGGGTGAACGTGCACACCAAGGTCCCTCTGATCCTCGGTGCTCCCAAGGTCCTGCCGTTTATCCTGTATTCATTTGCTTTGTTTGTCCTGCCCAAGATTTAAGACGACAAGCAACTAATGAATTCACCATCACATATTCTGGTCTGCCCTCTGGAAATGGGGAATACCCACAAAATAAAACATCCAAATTAAAACCGTTTGCACTTTTTATTTCCCAGCAATGACACGTAGTAATCTTATGGAATGAAGATTGAATAATGAGAGATGAAGGTAATATTTACCTGGAGATTCGATCGCTGATATTAATGAATGAGCCAGGTTCCTGTTTGTCCAACTTTCCTCTGTCCCATTTTAAAGGGCACAGTTTAAAATAATCAAGGTAATGTCTATGTTATAACTGCAGGCAGAGGAATATAAACCAACAAAGTATTGGCAGTGTTTGAGTTCCTCTCAATTCTCAAGCATTACAATAAATTCATTCATCTAGTTTTGCAAAACATGCCTTGAGAGAAATATCATTCTTTCAGTTCTGAAGTTTTGACTTTCCAACAGTTTAATTGATGATTGTCACACTGTCCAGATGTCTCGGGTTTGCAATAAATATATAAGAAAGAATTGCTCTTCTCCAACACCTTCCATAATCACAGGATGTCTCAAAACATTTTACAGCTCAGTAAAAAACTGGAAATGCAGTTACTGCGAGAAACGCAGCAGCTAATCCGCAGACAGCAAGATCCCATAAAATGATGTAGGAATTACTACATAACGCATTGTAGTGATATCGGCTATGGATAAATATTTTCCAGAACACAAGGAAAAGCTCTCCTGAAGTTATTGCAATAGGGGCCATGGAGTATTTTACATCCACCTGAGAGGGCAGAAGGGCCTGGATATGGCTCATCCAACAAGAAACAGCACCTCGTACAGTGCAGCACTCCCTCAGCACTGCACTCGGAGTATCCTGTGCAAATTGAGCCCACAAGCTATTGAACCAGCACCATAGGTACCAGTCACTGAGCCAAACTGGGGATAAAATCTGGCCAGACTATCAAACCACACACAGATCCAGACAGCATCATAGAGCCCTTCCTGGCAGCTTTTAATAGCAATCTAAGTGCACTCTTGCCTCGTGATATTTTCATGTCGGCACAAGGTCACATTGATCTGAGACCAGCATCTGTCAAAGTCATTCTAATTCGGGGCGTGTCCATTTCTAGACCGACAATCTGGAATTAGCATTGGGACTGGAGCTGCTCCTTTCACATTAGTGAGACTGTGAGCTGGATGAAAACTCCAAGCCCGCTCATCGGAGCATGAACCGCCTGTTCTCCAAATCACGTCAAGCTGGTAGACCAGCCTCAATCACCGTCACCAAAAGCAGGCAAACTGATTCTTTGCCTGATTGCTGAATGAGGAATCTTCCTTGTGACAAAGCAACTGTCGCGTGCAGAATAACTTTCACCCAACATAAAGTGTTTTCAACTTTCCCTGAGAAATTACACAGTGTTGGGTGAAAATGAACCTATCCTAGCCAATCAAACGTGAGCAAAATCAGAGCAGCTTCAAAAAGTATGAATGATAAGATATTTATGAGTCTAATGCTGTGCATCAGCTCCTTCTAAATCAGTTTAATTGTATCGCGCACACCCTGTAACTCACAATTTAAATTATGAGCTGGTTAAACTCAGGGACCTGTGGATTCTGTATGTTTCTGCTTTCAGGTGCAAGGTGGATTGTCAATGATTGTTTAATATAACAAACCGCTGACAGACTAATTTCTGCTGGGAGTTGCTCCCTAAGTGGCTTGCAGCTACTGACATTTACAGCAGGAGGCAGTAGTTCCTGCGAGAGCCAGGACATCGAGTGATGACCGGCTATATGGCAATGGTAGCAACCGCAGCCCCAGCCTGTTCCTCCACCGCAGCCCCCAGCGTGTTCCTCCACCGCAGCCCTAGCCTGTTCCTCCACCGCAGCCCCCAGCCTGTTCCTCCACCGCAGCCCCCAGCCTGTTCCTCCACCGCAGCCCCCAGTCTGTTCCTCCACCGCAGCCCCCAGCCTGTTCCTCCACCGCAGCCTGTTCCTCCACCGCAGCCCCCAGTCTGTTCCTCCACCGCAGCCCCCAGTCTGTTCCTCCACCGCAGCCCTCTACCTGTTCCTCCACCGCAGCCCTCAGCCTGTTCCTCCACCGCAGCCTGTTCCTCCACCGCAGCCCCCAGCGTGTTCCTCCACCGCAGTCTGTTCCTCCACCGCAGCCCTCTACCTGTTCCTCCACCGCAGCCCTCAGCGTGTTCCTCCACCGCAGCCCCCAGCCTGTTCCTCCACCGCAGCCCCCAGCCTGTTCCTCCACCGCAGCCTGTTCCTCCACCGCAGCCCCCAGCCTGTTCCTCCACTGCAGCCCTCAGCGTGTTCCTCCACCGCAGCCCTCAGCGTGTTCCTCCACCGCAGCCCTCAGCGTGTTCCTCCACCGCAGCCCCCAGCCTGTTCCTCCACCGCAGCCCCCAGCCTGTTCCTCCACCGCAGCCTGTTCCTCCACCGCAGCCCCCAGCCTGTTCCTCCACCGCAGCCCTCAGCGTGTTCCTCCACCGCAGCCCTCAGCCTGTTCCTCCACCGCAGCCTGTTCCTCCACCGCAGCCCCCAGCCTGTTCCTCCACTGCAGCCCTCAGCGTGTTCCTCCACCGCAGCCCTCAGCGTGTTCCTCCACCGCAGCCCTCAGCGTGTTCCTCCACCGCAGCCCTCAGCCTGTTCCTCCACCGCAGCCCCCAGCCTGTTCCTCCACCGCAGCCCCCAGCCTGTTCCTCCACCGCAGCCCCCAGTCTGTTCCTCCACCGCAGCCCCCAGTCTGTTCCTCCACCGCAGCCCCCAGCCTGTTCCTCCACCGCAGCCTGTTCCTCCACCGCAGCCCTCAGCCTGTTCCTCCACCGCAGCCTGTTCCTCCACCGCAGCCCCCAGCCTGTTCCTCCACCGCAGCCCTCAGCCTGTTCCTCCACCGCAGCCTGTTCCTCCACCGCAGCCCTCAGCCTGTTCCTCCACCGCAGCCCTCAGCGTGTTCCTCCACCGCAGCCCTCAGCCTGTTCCTCCACCGCAGCCCCCAGCCTGTTCCTCCACCGCAGCCCCCAGCCTGTTCCTCCACCGCAGCCCCCAGTCTGTTCCTCCACCGCAGCCCCCAGTCTGTTCCTCCACCGCAGCCCCCAGCCTGTTCCTCCACCGCAGCCTGTTCCTCCACCGCAGCCCTCAGCCTGTTCCTCCACCGCAGCCTCTTCCTCCACCGCAGCCCTCAGCCTGTTCCTCCACCGCAGCCACCAGCTGTTCCTCCACCGCAGCCCCCAGCCTGTTCCTCCACCGCAGCCCTCAGCCTGTTCCTCCACCGCAGCCCTCAGCCTGTTCCTCCACCGCAGCCCTCAGCCTGTTCCTCCACCGCAGCCACCAGCTGTTCCTCCACCGCAGCCCCCAGCGTGTTCCTCCACCGCAGCCCTCAGCGTGTTCCTCCACCGCAGCCCTCAGCCTGTTCCTCCACCGCAGCCCTCAGCCTGTTCCTCCACCGCAGCCCCGAGCCTGTTCCTCCACCGCAGCCTGTTCCTCCACCGCAGCCCCCAGCCTGTTCCTCCACCGCAGCCCCCAGTCTGTTCCTCCACCGCAGCCCCCAGTCTGTTCCTCCACCGCAGCCCCCAGCCTGTTCCTCCACCGCAGCCCCCAGTCTGTTCCTCCACCGCAGCCCCCAGTCTGTTCCTCCACCGCAGCCCTCAGCCTGTTCCTCCACCGCAGCCCCCAGCCTGTTCCTCCACCGCAGCCCCCGGCCTGTTCCTCCACCGCAGCCTGTTCCTCCACCGCAGCCCTCAGCCTGTTCCTCCACCGCAGCCTCTTCCTCCACCGCAGCCCTCAGCCTGTTCCTCCACCGCAGCCCCGAGCCTGTTCCTCCACCGCAGCCCCGAGCCTGTTCCTCCACCGCAGCCCCCAGTCTGTTCCTCCACCGCAGCCCCCAGCCTGTTCCTCCACCGCAGCCCTCAGCCTGTTCCTCCACCGCGGCCTGTTCCTCCACCGCAGCCCCCAGCCTGTTCCTCCACCGCAGCCCCCAGCCTGTTCCTCCACCGCAGCCCCCAGCCTGTTCCTCCACCGCAGCCTGTTCCTCCACCGCAGCCCCCAGCCTGTTCCTCCACCGCAGCCCCCAGCCTGTTCCTCCACCGCAGCCCCCAGCCTGTTCCTCCACCCCAGCCTGTTCCTCCACCCCAGCCTGTTCCTCCACCGCAGCCCCCAGCCTGTTCCTCCACCGCAGCCCTCAGCCTCTTCCTCCACCGCAGCCCCCAGTCTGTTCCTCCACTGCAGCCTGTTCCTCCACCGCAGCAGTTGGCACCAATCAGAACTGAGAGCCTGGGTTTGGAGGCAGCCATACCCAGTGAGCTTTTTCTAGCAACAGGGAAGGCCATACAGCCCCTTCATTATTCAATCAGACCACAGCCAATGTGTATCTTTAAATTATTCCTTACCACCAAAGAATCTACCAATTGCAGTTTTGAAGTGTTCAATTGCCCTTCAGCCTCAAGAGCTTTCTGGGAAGAGTTCCATTCCCCTCTGTGGGAAATGTTTCCTCACACGTCCCTGAGTGGCCTGGCTGGAATTTTAAGGTTCTCCCCTCCTGTTCTGGACTCCCACCACCATCAGAGAAAATAATTTATCTTTAACTGTCCTTTCAATTCCCTTAATCACCTTAAACACGTCAATTAGCCCATCCTCAAACCTTACAGAGATCTGGATGACTTTTAAACATTAAAGATGTTTGCTTTGTTACAGTGTATGGGCTCTGTGCAGAGAGCAAAAGTATGATTTTAACTCGAAGTGAATGTCTACACAAATAGGGTAACATGTCTAATGTGGGTCACTGTCTGAGTGCAGTTTACACGTCCTCCCCGTGTCTGCGTGGGTTTCCTCCGGACGCTCCGGTTTCCTCCCACAGTCCAAAGATGTACAGGGCAGCTGGATTGGCCGTGATAAATTGCCCTTAATTGGTTAAAAAAAAAAGTTTTTAAATAACGAGTTTTATATGTTGACATATTTTCATGTAAAGAATTTCAAAACAAGTTCTGATTGGGTTAAATACATTTTGCGGTTTCCTTTTACTTTTATGCTTTGACTCTCACCCCAGGGTGATAATCACCATCAATGTCAGGGACACACAACAAGCTGAGGTTATAGGGATAATAGAAATGTCACAGTGGAGATCGGGACAGTGTAGAGGGAGCTTTACTCTGTATCTAACCCCGTGCTGTACCTGTCCTGGGAGTGTTTGATGGGGACAGTGTAGAGGGAGCTTTACTCTGTATCTAACCCCGTGCTGTACCTGCCCTGGGAGTGTTTGATGGGGACAGTGTAGAGGGAGCTTTACTCTGTATCTAACCCCGTGCTGTACCTGTCCTGGGAGTGTTTGATGGGGACAGTGTAGAGGGAGCTTTACTCTGTATCTAACCCCGTGCTGTACCTGTCCTGGGAGTGTTTGATGGGACAGTGTACAGGGAGCTTTACTCTGTATCTAACTCCGTGCTGTACCTGCCCTGGGAGTGTTTGATGGGGACAGTGTAGAGGGAGTTTTACTCTGTATCTAACCCCGTGCTGTACCTGTCCTGGGAGTGATTGATGGGGACAGTGTGGAGGGAGCTTTACTCTGTATCTAACCCCGTGCTGTACCTGTCCTGGGAGTGATTGATGGGGACAGTGTAGAGGGAGCTTTACTCTGTATCTAACCCCGTGCTGTACCTGTCCTGGGAGTGATTGATGGGGACAGTGTAGAGGGAGCTTTACTCTCTATCTAACCCTGTGCTGTACCTGTCCTGCGAGTGTTTGATGGGGACAGTGTAGAGGGAGCTTTACTCTGTATCTAAACCCGTGCTGTACCTGTCCTGGGAGTGTTTGATGGGACAGTGTAGAGGGAGCTTTACTCTGTATCTAACCCCGTGCTGTACCTGCCCTGGGTGTGTTTGATGGAGACTGTGTAGAGGGAGATTTACTCTGTATCTAACCCTGTGCTGTACCTGTCCTGGGAGTGTTTGATGGGGACAGTGTAGAGGGAGCTTTACTCTGTATCTAACCCCGTGCTGTACCTGTCCTGTGAGTGTTTGATGGGGACAGTGTAGAGGGAGCTTTACTCTGTATCTAACCCTGTGCTGTACCTGTCCTGGGAGTGATTGATGGGGACAGTGTAGAGGGAACTTTACTCTGTATCTAACCCCGTGCTGTACCTGTCCTGGGTGTGTTTGATGGGGACAGTGTGGACATTTATTCTTAATTTGACCCATTCTGTGTATTTGATGTGGTCACTGTGTGACATTTGTTGCTTCATTTTGCTGTAACAAACAGCAGACTGAATCAGCTTTAAAAAATGATTCATTTCAAACTGTTGGATCCTGACCCTCAGCCCCAGTCATTGCAGCAAATGTGCATCTCCTGGACAACTCAGAGGTGAATAATATGTCAGTGAGTAAGTTCAATAGACCCTTCATAGGACCTGAGCCCCTGAATGGTCTGCGGTTCCAGCCAGTATTTACAGAATGAACCTTCAGGCCAACCCTCAGACTGTTTTCAGATGATGCGAACATCTTCTGAAAGGTTTTCACAACAATTGCAGGATCTTTGAGGTGATGTTGGCTGAATGATTGGGCTAACATCCAAACTCATGCCTTGCTTTTCTTCGACATCTGCTTGTAACCAGTATGTAAACCTGAAATCTATCGTATTGTTAGACTTATTATTGCAATGGAAATGAAACACAACTGTTGAGATGTGAAAACTATATTTATTAATATCATGTTGAATTACTAAATAAAAGTTATATTGTTTCTATGGTTTCTTGTGACTATTAGATAATATTGGCCGTTTTTGAAAACTCACCACTATTCTTAGAAGCCCCCCGATACCAAAAAGGGCCGACATTCTAAATGGTGATCAGGGATTCTCACTCCCCGACTCCGATGCAAGCTTCAGTGGGTGCTATTCAGGTCAAACTATATTTTCAAGTTATCCCCCAGTATAACCCATACCTTCACCGAAGATTTTATCTACTTACCACTTAGTAGCATCGATCCTGGGTCCCGCATTGCTAAGTAAGTAAAGTAGACTAATAACCACTGTTTCAGGTTAAAACTTTTAAGTTACTTTATTCTACTATTTTTTTTCTCTATTTAAAAGATGCAACCACTGTCTTTACAAAAAAGTAAAAAGATCTTGCTTCTGGATCCTTCTGGTTGGTTGAAGGGACCTTCAAACCCAACTTGACAATCAATCTTCTTTAAAGTCTGGTCTGCTTTAGATATATCAGCTATTTTAGCTCGGCTGCTCTGCCCTGTCCATTTCCCATGGCCGAGCTGATTGTAATCTGAGTCTAGCTGCTTGTTCCTTCTCTGCTTCTCTCTCTCTCCCTCTGAGCTCTGGTTGTCGTTCTGGATCTGATAGTTCCTGCCCTGGTCTCGAGGTTTATATTTGCTTTCTAACAATTAAGTTTTTTGATGTTATTGTAAAGTAACTCTTATTTTCTGATTGTAAAAAGGAACTTTGATCTAAAACAGTCGAATCCAACGAAGTATTCATTTTGACATGACTTCATCTCATAGATCTGATTACATTGTGTCCTTTGTGATGTTCAAAATGCTTTGGTTTCAAGAGGTGTTACTTTTAATTCCTGTCATTTCTATAGTTTTATTTTCCAATTGTGTCCTCAGCTCAATTTTGACTTTGATTTTGGCTTTGAATTAAGTTTCTCTTAGACTGATAGTCTCCAGTTTTCTTTAATTTACCTGGTATTAGCAAATTTTCACACCTAGAACCTCATCCATTCTTTTCCAGATCCTTACTAAGTTAGTTACTTTTAATGGAGGTGTGAGCCATTGTCTTTGGCTTCATTCAAAATCCTGTTTGTCTAGTTTGCTCAGCCTGATGACCAAAGTTATCTGCATTTTACAATCCTTCCCTGGCAGCTGCTGTTAACCCTTTGTGGGATCTTTCCCTGTATCCTATCATGTTTCTCTCAGACCAGATATTGCCAGACTTCCATGTTTCAAATGACACATCTTTCCATATTATCAATTACACCGTGAAAAATTCCTTTTGCTTAATTATTCCCGATGAAATGAAAATGAAATGAAAATCGCTTATTGTCACAAGTAGGCTTCAAATGAAGTTACTGTGAAAAGCCCCTAGTCGCCACATTCCGGTGCCTGTTCGGGGAGGCTGGTACGGGAATCCCTATCCCAGTGGAAATTAAGAAAATAAACACTGTGTTGGAGTTAGATATTAGCTCTGTACTGGTATCCCCTCTCCTGACTCAAGGGATGAATTTGGAGACATCTTGAAGACACCATTAGAGACAGATTAGTGTGTGGGTTAAGAAGTGAAAGGATTGAAAAAAATGCTGTCAACAGAAAGAAACTTAAATCTAAAGAAGGTTTAGAAGTCGTGATCTCAATGGAATTAGAACATCGAACATTACAGCGCAGTACAGGCCCTTCGGCCCTCGATGTTGCGCGACCTGTGAAACCACTCTAAAGCCCTTCTACACTATTCCCTTATCGTCCATATGTCTATCCAATGACCATTTGAATGGTCATTGAAGGAAGCCCAACAATTAGGTTTGAGCACTAAGATCCACAGAATGTTAGTGCAGACCCCAACACAGCCACAGGGTTGAAATGATCACCGATGTGCAGAAACTGGGTGGGCAGCAGCAGGCTGCTGGTGCAAAGATGCAAAATGCAGTGTGGTAAAAAAGGGGGTCACCGAACTTGTGCGTTGGGGAAAGAAACAATAAATTCCAAACAAGAACTAGGACAAGGAAGAAACAAGTGTATCAAATGGAAAACGGAACAGAGGGAAAAGGACCCACGTGAAACAAAAAGGCACAAAAAAGGATCAGAGTCGTAGTCAAATGACAAACTATCGTTGAATGTACTGGCTATTGCGGGTACAAGAAACCGTTAATGGGTCACTCCTTTACTGGATGGACAACCAGTGAAAATGGAGGTGGACACTGGAGCAGCAGTTTCATTGGTGCCACAAACTGCTTACCAAGAAAAACGACGGCATATCACCTTAAAACCCTGAACGATAACATTTTTATAGAACCCCTACAGTACAGAAGGAGGCAATTAGGCCCATCGAATCTGCACTGACCCTCCGAAAGAGCACTCTACCTAGGCCCCACTCCTCCGCCCTATCCCCGGGATCCCATATCCTAATCGGCACACCTTTGGACACTAAGGGGCAATTTAGCACGGCCAATCCACCTAACCTGCACATCCCTGGATTTGAGACCTTTACCAGAAAGTAGTTTTGTTGTGGGGCCGTATTGATATAATTGTGCAGATAAATGGACAGACTGCAGACTTGTCCCACACATCGTTAAAGATAACTGTCCAGCCCTTATGGGGAGAACTTACCTGGAGGGAATCAAGCTAAACTGAACCGAGGTGAATTTCATGTCAGAGTCGGAAGCAGGTCGACTGAAATTTGGAAGAAACATGCCATGGTCTTTAACGGAGAGATGGGAAGCATGAATGAGACCTCAGTCAAGCTTAAGATTAAGGACGAAAGCCGAGCAAGATACTGAAAGGCTAGTTCAGTCCATATGCCATCAGGCCGAAGGTCGAGACAGAATCAGAGAAGTTGGTCAAGTGAGGGTCCTCAAACCCATTAATGCGAGTGATTGGGCCACGCTGATAGAACCGTGATGATGAAAGATGGTTCAGTGCACATATGTGGTGATTTTAAGGTCACTATCAATCTGGCACTGTGTACAATGCAGCACCCTTTATTTAGTTGCTGGGTTGGCTGGAAGCCAGCATTTCAGTAAGGTTGACCTTTGTTAAGCTCATCTTCCGATCCAGATTCACAATAATATCACAACACACAAAGAGCAAAACAAAGACATCTATTTGGCATCATATCCGCACCTACATTGTTCCAACATGCCATTGATCAAAACCTAAACGGACTAGGAGCCCAGTGCTACTGAAACAATGGGCACGATTTAACGGAAACATTTCAGAGTAATTTTGGGCATGATTGGTGGGGTGTTTCTCTATAGCCGCGTTGGCAGATTGCAGTCGGTATTTAACGGCACTTGGTGCTAGAAATGAGCCCCACCAGCTTCTCGTCATTACTGGCTGTCTGATTTGTCAGACCCGTGCCTCAGCGTCTCGTCGCTAACAAGGGGGATCTGCTTTTAAACGCTCTCTCACCACTCACTGTCAGTCAACACTGAGATACGAGACCACACCCCCTGGAAATCGCAGGGTTGACCGAGGAGAGAGCAGTCACCGACAGCGAGGTTGGCCTGCGCCGTGGAGGTGAGGATCCACTGTCCCTTCAGCCAGGTGACCTGTCTCTCAAGTGAGTTGTTCAAGTCAGACAAAATGATCCGTCCCTCTCACTGACCAGGGCTGGGATTCTCCCCTACCCGGCGGGGCGGGGGGTCCCGGCGGGATGGAGTGGCGGGAACCACTCCGGCGTCGGGCCGCCCTTTAGGGGCCAAGCCCTCACCGTGAGGGGCTAGGCCCGCGCCGGAGTGGTTTGCGCTCCGCCGGCTGGCGGGAAAGGCCTTTGGCGCCACGCCAGCCGGCGCCGAAAGGTCTACGCCGGGCGACGCATGCGCGGGAGTGTCAGCGGCTGCTGACGTCATCCCCGCGCATGCGCAGGGGAGGGGGTCTCTTCCGCCTCCGCCATAGTGAAGAGCATGGTGAAGGCAGAAGAAAAAGAGTGGCCCACGGCACAAGCCCGCCCGCGGGCCAGGCCACCGTGCCCCCCCCCCCCCCCCCCCCCCGGGGCCAGATCGCCTCGCGCCCCCCCCCAGGATCCTGGAGCCTGCCCGCGCCGCCTTGTCCCGCCGTTCAAAAGATGGTTTAATCCACGCCGGCGGGAGAGGGTTAACAGCGGCGGGACGTCGGCCCATTGCGGGCCGGAGAATCGCCGGGGGTGGGCCCGCCGACCGACGCGGGGCGATTCCCGCCTCTGCCGAATCTCTGGTGGCGGAGAATTCGGGACACAGCGGGGGCGGGATTCACGCCAGCCCCCGGCGATTCTCCGACCCGGTGGGGGGTCGGAGAATCACGCCCCACATGTCCATTCTCTCGCAGGATCTCCCTCTGATTGGGCCAGGCCTTCCAGAATTGGTCCACCCACCCCCACCCCCCGCCACTCAATCCATTAAAGTTAGCCGCTAACGTGCAGCCTGGGGACACCAAGATGTGGCACTAGACCACGTAAGATCGACAAGATTGAGCACTGAGTTTGCGGCGGGGGGGTCACTATCTGTAGCTCGGGAAAATGGAAATGTCAAATATTCACACTTAAAACATGTAACACCTGATATATGTGAAGCCTCTGTCACGTTAATCTTCACAGCGAGCCTGCCTGTACCCCACCCGCATTAACCTCCTGTCCCGTCTCCCCCCCTGCCCCTGCCCCCAGGCACACTGGAACAAGATCAAACACCCCCGATGCTGACCCCGGGTGGGTGTGAGCCGGATGAAAGACAGGAGTCGGACATTGGCATAAACTGAGGAGCATCAGCAGGTGATAATCACTCTCCCACTGACGGACAATGCCACATGCCCACCTTCCTCCTCCTCGGACGTGTCAGTCCACTGCAGCGCCAGGTTATGGAGGACACAGCAGACCACCACAAAGCGGGAGACCCTCTAGGAGGTATACTGCACGGCAGCACCAGAGCGGTCCAGGCATCGGAACTGCATTTTAAGCAGCCTGATGCACCGCTGAATGACAGTCCGGGTGGCCACATGGGCCTTGTTATATCAGGTCTCGGTCTCAGTCTCCGGCCTCCGCACTGGCGTCAGCAGCCAGGACCTCAGCGGATACCCCTCATACCCCAAGAGCCAACCTGGGGTGGTCCTCATAGACACCTGGGATCTCCGAGTGTGCCAGGATGTAGCTGTCATGCACGCTCCCTGGGAAGAGTGAACGCACATGTGCATAATCTGGAGGTGATGGTCACACACTAGTTGAACATTCAGGGAGTGGAACCCCTTCCCGTTAGTGGAGCGTATTCCCTGATGCCCCGGTGAGCACAGAGCGACAAGCGTGCCATCAATTACCCCCTGGACCTGGGGCATCCCAGCGATGGCGGAGAGTCCTGCTGCCCGGGCATCCTGTTGGGCTTGGTTCAGGTCAAAGTTGATATAGTCAGCTGCCCGGGTATACTGAGCATCGGTGAATTCACGGATGCATTTGTGGGTTGTAGCTCGGGAAATGCCTCACAAGCGTTCGGCAGGACTGACAGGCAGCAGCTGTAGTGGCCCCAGGAATGAACCCGTTGCATAAAGGTACAGGTCTGCGCTGACCTTCACGGCCATCAGGAGTGGGTGTCCTCCTCCTCCACGGGTGAAAATCCGCGAGGACATGGCTCAGGCGCCACACTGCCTCCTTGTTGAGAAGGAGTCTCCTGCGGCACACCTTGTCCGTCATCTCCTTGAATGATGAACGACGCCCGTGAACCTCGGGCAGTCACCGGGTCCCCCTCTGGGTCCCTCCCCAGCCTGATGGGTGGCTGAATCTGCAGTGTGTATGATGGCACATGGGGTTCCGCCTCGAGCCTGCGCCGATGCCGCCGCCACCTTACCCGGCGTCCGGCCGCCTGGGTTGCCACCGTGAAGGCTGCCGCTGCGGAGTCACCATCTTGATGGCTGTAAGGAATTGGAGGTCGCGAGAGACCAACAATCAGTTAGGGCTTGAACCCCAGAACCCTCAAGTCCCCCGAGCCTCTCCCACCCTCACATGTCCCGCCTTCTCTCAGAGTGCCGTTCACCGAGACAGTTGTGCTGGAGGACCCCGCCCTGCACACTCACCCCCGGCCACATCAGGAGACCCTAGACCCCAGAACCTGTGCCCAGGAACCCGCCCTGATCCACACACACACCCTCTGCAGGGATATCCCCAGAGCTGAAGCCCAGCTGTGGGTTGTTTGATTGTTGGCTGCTGCCAGAACTGGACAATATCCAGGTTCGGGCTGACAAGTGGCAAGTTACATTCGCGCCACACAAGTGCCAGGCAACGACCATCTCCTACAGGAGAGAATCAAACCATCGCCCCGTGACATTCAACGGCATCACCATCGCTGAATCCCCCACAATCAACATCCTGGGGGTTACCATTCACCAGAAACTGAACTGGACCCAACCATATAAATACAGTGGCTAAAACAGCAGGTCAGAGGTGAGAAATCCTGAGGTGGGAAAGTCACTTCCTGACCCTCCAAAGCCTGTGCACCATCTACAAGGCATCAATCAGGAGTGTGATGGAATACTCCCCACTTGCCTGGATGAGCGCAGCTCCAACAACACTCAAGAAGCTCGTCACCATCCAGGACAAAGCAGCCCCACTTGATTGCTCCCCCTTCCACACACATTCACTCCCTCCACCACCAATGCACACTGACAGCCGTGTGTACCATCTACAAGATGCACTGCAAAAACTCACCAAGGTTCCTTAGGCAGCACCTTCCAAACCCACGACCACTACGATCTAGAAGGGCAAGAGCAGCAGATACCTGGGAACCCCACCCCCTGGAGGTTCCCCTCCAACTCACTCACCACCCTGACTTGGAAATATATCCGTTCATTCATTGGGTCATATTCCTGAAGCTCCCTCCCTAACAGCACTGTGGGTGTACGTACACCACATAGATTCCAGCGGTTCAAGAAGGCAGCTCACCACCACCTTCTCAAGGGCAAATAGGAATGGGTAATAAATGCTGGGTTAACCAGCAACACCCACATCCCATAAATGGATTTAAAAAAAAATGTTTTTCCTTTGTGATGTTGCCTGAGGGATAAAGTGCTGATGATACTGGAGACAATCCCCTTTTCTTCTTCAAAATAATGATGGGGGATCTTTTACTTCGCGAAAGGTCTCAGTTTGACATTCCATTTGAGAAAGAGCACCTCTGACAGTAGAACACTCCCGGGTCCAGACTGCAAGACAAAACTTGGATTGCGTGCTCAAGTCTCACCCAATGGGACATGAACCCACACCCTTGTCACTCACAGATGAGAATGATGTCCACAGATCAATAGCTAACATCAAAGGACATGTCAGAGAACTCTCTGTCAACTTAAATAGATCACTGAAACTATTATTTTTAAAAATAAATTCAGAGTACCCAATTATTTTTTTCCAATTAAAGGGTAATTTAGCGTGGCCAGGGCGGCACGTGGCGCAGTGGTTAGCACTGGGACTGCGGCGCTGAGGACCCGGGTTCGAATCCCGGCCCTGGGTCACTGTCCGTGTGGAGTCTGCACATTCTCCCCGTGTCTGCGTGGGTTTCACCCCCACAACCCAAAGATGTGCAGGTTAGGTGGATTGGCCGCGCTAAATTGCCACTTAATTGGAAAAAATATCTAAAATATCGAATTGGGTACTCTAAATTTAAAAAAAAACATTTAGTGTGGCCAATCCACCTACCCTGCACATCCTTGGGTTGTGGGGGCGAAACCCACGCAGACGCGGGGAGAATGTGCAAACTCCACACGGACAGTGACCCGGGGCCGGGATAGAACCTGAGACCTCAGTACCGTGAGACAGCAGGGCTGCCCTCTGAAACTATTGTTGAATTTTTAATTCTAACCATTCAGATGAAATTTGTGACAACCTTCCTGATGAAATACTCTTTCAAGCAGCTTGAACAACCAGTCAACAATACACTCTGAATTGTTAAAGCTCATCATATTTTAATGATAATTACGGTGAGTCTTTGCCAGAACTTGTTTTGTGGGCGCAGTTGTTTAAATGGCAGGGATAATTGAATATAATGAAGGATGTGTCTTTGTTGTCCTGCAGGGAGTGAGAGAGAGAAGTGAGTGAGGGAGTAGAGTTACCACATTGCTACAATTCAAAAAGTGAGTTGTACTTGACATTGCATTGGTCAGTTTACAGTTAAGTTTCAGGTAACATTAATTTGCACAGCCAAAATGTAAAATCTCCAAGGGACCAGTGAAATAGGACAATGTCATAGAATGTAATTGTTTACCTCTTTGTGTGCAAGAATATTGTTTGATGTTTTTCAGGTTGGTATCCCAGTGCAATTTTATTAATATAGGTGAAAATAGGCTTTGAACTGTTGCCCAGTTAATAATAATAATAATCTTTATTAGTGTCACACGTAGGCTTACATTAACACTGCAATGAAGTTACTGTGAAAAAACCCTAGTTGCCACATTCCGGCGCCTGTTCGGGTATACAGAGGGAGAATTCAGAATGTCCAATTCACCTAACAGCACGTCTTTTGGGACTTGTGGGAGGAAACCGGAGCACCCGGAGGAAACCCACGCAGGCACGGGGAGAACGTGCAGACTCCGCACAGACAGTGACCCAAGCTGGGAATCGAACCTGGGACCCTGGCGCTGTGAAGCAACAGTGCTAACCACTGTGCCACCTCCATGCCGGTAACAAGGCTGGTTCCCTGCTCCTGAGGTGATCCAGGTGTTTCTTTACGACCTTACCCTGGACCTTCTCTTTGTTTGACACTGACCCCATTTTCTCCATAATGATCCCAGGGACCCGGCAAGGAATATCGCCAAAATGGATTTTCTGCTTCTCTTGTTGGGACTGCAGCCCCTCCGCCAGTTTTAGCCTCGTGTACGAAGCCAGCGTCCCATCAGCAGTTCCACCGGGGAGATTCCTGGTGTTGTGTGAGGAATGGTTCTATAGTCAAATAAAAATCGTGCCAATTTGGTCTCTATGGTACTGCAGGTTGTGCCAGTTTTTAAAGTCTGCACCACCCGTTCCACCAGCCCATTTGATGATGGGTGAAACGGTGCTGTTCTCATATGTCTGATGTCATTGGATTGCATTAGGTTTTGCACTCACCAGTGGTAAGGCAGTGCCATTGTCAGAACCCAGCTGCGGGCTCCTCTCCCCAAGCCTGCAGCGTGCCCACGCTCGCGCCTTTCCCAGCGGCCTGGGGTAGCCACAGTGGGAAAACCCATTGGCCGGCTGCGGGAATGGAGAATCCCGCTGCCGGCGATGACGCGCCTTGCCGGGAAACGGGGCTGGCGAGACAGAATCCCGCCCCAGGACTTCCAGTATTCCGTGCGTACAGAAACTCTGTCGTAATTTCTTGATTATAGTGTGGCAGGTTGGAGAGCCCATGCGATGTATCTCCAAACATTTGGAGAGTGTGTCTACCAGGATCAAAAACATGGAGCCCATACAAGGTCCGGCACAGTCCATGTGCACTCACACTCAGGACCTGCCAGGCCATTCCCCTGGATGGAGGGTTGCTGAGGGAGGGGTGTTTGATTCTGGTGGCAAAGACTGCATTGTCTCACCATATCATAGAATTTACAGTGCAGAAGGAGGCCATTCGGCCCATCGAGTCTGCACCGGCTCTTGGAAAGAGCACCTTACCCAAGCCCACACCTCCACCCTCCACCCTATCCCCATAACCCAGTAACCCCACCCAACACTAAGGGCAATTTTGGACACTAAGGGCAATTTATCATGGCCAATCCACCTAACCTGCACATCTTTGAACTGTGGGAGGAAACCGGAGCACCCGGAGGAAACCCACGCGCACACGGGGAGGATGTGCAGACTCCGCACAGACAGTGACCCAAGCCGGGAATCGAACCTGGGACCCTGGAGCTGTGAAGCAATTGTGCTAACCACTGTGCTACCGTGCTGCCCTAAATCTCTGATGTCTGAATCAACGCTGGGCCACCAGTCGAGCATTTTCATTTTCGATACTCCAGGATGGCCATCATGTAGTCCCATAAGTACCAGATACCACCCTGGGTGAGGGACAACTACTCGGGGCCCCCAGAGAATAATACCGTCCTCAACACAGCACTGATCTTTCTCAGTCAGATTGGGTTTCAGTTTTTCTGAGGGTTGTCTTCAGGATCATGTGCTGTAGTTTACACAGAGTTGCATCTTTTTGTGTCCAGGCCCTAATTTGCCTTACAGACACTGGCAAAGCCTCCAAAGAATTTAGGGTCATCACAACTTCTTTCGGTGCTGGTAAGGAGCCGGGCTTGTGGGCAGCGGGAGGCGACTCGAGGCACCGGCATCAGCTATCCGAGTCCCAGGACGGTGCCTTGGAAGGCATTCAGAAGCTGCAACAGGGCACGGTTGGAGGCAAATCCGCTTTAAAAAGTCCCACCACTGCCTTGTGGTCAGTTGCTATTCTGAAAAGCCTGCCATGGATGTATCGGTGGAACTTTTTACACCAAACGCGGCTGTCAAGCCTTCTTTATCAATTTGAGAATACCTCTGCTCGGTTTCCGAAAGGGTCCCGGACGAGCATGTGATAGACCTTTCTGCTCCGTCTTTCCAAAGGTGTGAATGTACCACCCCCAACCCCGGAAAGGGAGGCATCATCGGTCAAAACAAGTTCCTTCTTTGGGTCAAAATGGGCCAATACGTTAGAAGACAGCAGTTGTTGTTTAACTTCATGGAAAGCCTCCACCTGTGGTGCCTCCCAATCCACCTTTGGTACTGCAGAAGTAGGGGATGCAAGGGGGCGGAGGTCAGTCAGGAGGACAAATTTGGGATAAATGTCCCATAATAATTTACTAATCCCAGGAAGGAGTTTAACTCTGTGGTGTTTCTTGCAGCTGATGCTTCCTTGATGGCCCTCGCCTTGTCCTCTGCGATGCAGACCATTTTTATCCACTCGATAGACCAAATAGATCACTTCATTTGCTGGAAAAAGACATTTTTCCCCCTTGGACATTTTGAGGATCTCCGAAAAACATCTTCTAGGTTCGCCAAATGCTCCCGTTCTAAAGTCCCCATGACCAGAATGTTATCCAATACACCGCCACTTTGGGTAACCCTTGGAGTATGTTCTGCATGATCCAGTGGAATATAGCGCATGTGGGTGAGACCCCGAAATGTATGCGACTACACTCATGCGTGCATGTTGATTGTGATGAATTTGCGGGAAGGCGTGCCTAATTCAAGTTGAAGATAGGCGTGGCTCATATCCAACTTGGTGAATATCTGACCAGTTAACCTGGTGCTTAGGTCTTTGATTCCAGGCATGGGGTATCTGTGTAGCTTGGAAACCCGCTTGGCTGTTAACGTATAATCTGCCCAGAGGGGACCGATTTGTCCAGTTTAAGGACAGGATGACAGGCGGGTCCCACTCTGTGAGCCTCGTTATGCTGAGATTTTCCAGCCGCCCAAATTCAGTCTCCACCTTTTCCAATAGAGAGTATGGAACTGGTCTCGCTCTGAAATATTTAGGCACAGCATCAGGTCAACATAAATCCTGGCTTTGGCTCCTCGTCTTTTCTCAAGTTCCTTCCTGGAAAATCTCAGGGTATTTGCTGATGACATTACACAGTTGTCCCAGGCCCAACCTGACGATCTCGAGTCAGTTCAGCCTGATCCACAGGAGCCAATCTCTCTCCATTGGGCTTGGGCCTTATCACCACACAACGATGAGCGAGAGTGGGGCTGATTGCTGCCTGTCAGTCACCGGGCTGATTGTGGTGCCTTTACCTGTAATCGTTCCCCCATGTAGGCGGCTAGTTTGGCCTTTGTGGCTTCGAAGCTCAGGAGTTGAACAGCAGTTTGGAGGTGATCATATGTCTGGTCCTGATAAACGGAGACCACAGCTCCTGTGCCCACCTCCATTTTCATTGGCTGGCTGTTTACCGGCAGTTCCAGCGTTATCAGCCCACTTTGGTAATGATTTTTTTTTTTTACATTTAGAGTACCCAATTCATTTTTCCCAATTAAGGGGCAATTTAGCGTGGCCAATCCACCAACCCTGCACATCTTTGGGTTGTGGGGGCGAAACCCATGCAAACACAGGGAGAATGTGCAAATTCCACATGGACAGTGACCCAGAGCCGGGATCGAACCTGGGACCTCAGCGCCGTGAGGCAGCAGGGCTAACCACTGTGTCACCGTGCTGCCCTTGACTTTGGTAATGATGATGTTTAGTTGTATTGTCCCTGGTTCTGGGAGTGGGTGTCCCTGTATGGTGTGGACCAGTATTGACCTTGCCTTCTTCCCTGAACAATATGTGTTTTGCCTATTCCTAGAGCTTTGTCTTGGCTGTGCCCTTGGGCAGTGCTTGCAATAGTCCATTGTCTGGCAACGGCAACCTTCCGGAACATGCTCCCCAGCATCCTTGGGGCCATCACTGCATTTTCTGGACTGCTGGGAGATGCGAGTTTAGTTCTGATATTGTAATTGACATGTTACCTACACAAGTGCCCTCAGTTGAGGAATGGACACTGTTACATTAGGCCCTCATTCTAACCAGAGGACATTGCTATCTGATGCTCCTTGTAGCTCCTCAGCCCCTTTTTCAGCATTTTCGAGTGAGAGAGCTTTTTCGATGGATTTTTAAAATGCAGATTGGTTTCTACCAATAATATTTTTTGAGTTGTCAAGGTGTTAGTCCGCACACCAACCTGTCTCGCAACGTTTCGTTCAGGAAGGTCTGAATTCACAATCTTTTGCTAATTTTTGTAATCTGGTCAAAGCTTTGCTGAACCTGGGGTTCTCCTTGCTGTGTTAAATCGGCATCTCTAGAGTATAACAGAAGCCTTCAGAGCAGAGTGTTTTTTAACCAACTCTACAAACTCGTTAATAGCCTTTGAGTCAAGGGCATCGGGATAGATCAGACCTTTCGTTACGCTGAATGTCAGGGCCACGCATGCTGTAGGTGAGATCACTGCTTCTTTCTCCGTTCCCTCAATGTTATTAGCCCGGATGAAGAATCGGCAGCACATCATTGCGATCCAGTTTACTGAAGAGAAGTATCTTTTTCTTCCGGAGAAGCTGCTTGACCTCGACATTGAAGGTCGCTCAGTAATAAAAACTTGTTTTTTCTCCTCATCGCCAATGTAGTAATGTCGTCAAGACCAGTCTTCCAACCCATACCTTTTATTTACATAACGGAAAAGCCCATTGCCGCGATTTACAGAGCACAAGTCCAAACCCGGGGACCTACAGAATACCAGCCCAGGTTGAAGCAGCGGGTTTTAAGCTTCCGCTGCTCATATCCCATTGGGAGAGTTCCCACCTGCTCAATCAGGAAGTTCATATTCCACGAAGACCACAGGGGTACCTATTGGTGTCCTTCGTGGCCATCATTTTTTTTTTTTAATTTTAGAGTGCCCAATTCATTTTTTCCAATTAAGGGTCATTTTAGCCAATCCACCTCGCCTGCACATCTTTGGGTTGTGGGGACGAAACCCACGCAAACACGGGGAGAATGTGCAAACTCCACACGGGCAGTGACCCAGAGCCGGGATCGAACCTGGGACCTCGGCGCCGTGAGGTAGCAGTGCTAACCACTGCGCCGCCGTGCTGCCCTCATCGTGGCCATCATAACGTCATCCAAACCTCGAGACTCGAATACAACTGTGCACTCATGGCTGGTGTCCCACATTTCATTGTCCATGAATCTGAGCTCATCCAATACTCAATCTCATCACAGTGCCAGGCAATGGCCCTCTCTAACAAGACAGAATCCAACCACCTTCCTTTCACATTCAATGACATTACCTCTGCAGAATCGCACACTATCAACATCCTGGGTGTCACCATTGACAGAAAACTGACATGGACCCGGCATATAAATACTGTGGCTACAAGAGCAGGTCAGAGGCTGGAATCCTGCGGTGAGTAACTCACCCCCTGACTCCTCAAAGCCTTTTTACTATCTGTAAGGCGCAGGTCAGGAGTGTGATGGAATACTCTCCACTTTCCTGGATTGGCACCCCATCCACAAACATTCATACCCTCCACCACCAGCGCACAGCGGCAGCTGTGTGCACCATTTACATAACCTTCTGAACCCAAAGAGCAAGGGCAGCAGATGCATTGGAACACCATCACCTTCAAGTTCTCTTCCAATCACACGTAACCTTGACTAGGAATTATATCACATTCCTTCAATGTTGTTATGTTAAAATAATAGGCTGGAGTTTTCCAGTCATTCATGCAGATGGGATCTGCGATCCCACTGACAGCGTACCCCTGCTTCCTGGCAGCGGAGGTGTGCCGTCGGGAGACACGTGGCAGGTTGTGCAGATAATCCTGCCCTAGAACCTGCCCGTGTGCGCCTGGGTTTCCTCTGGGCGCTCCGGTTTCCTCCCACAGTCCGAAGATATGCAGGTTAGGCCAATTGGCCATGCTAAATTCCCTCTTAATGTTCAAAAGGTTAGGTTGGGTTACGGGGATAAGGTCAGGGCATTGGTCTGGGTAGGATACCCTTTCCATGGGTCACTGTCCTTGTGGAGTTTGCACATTCTCCCTGTGTTAGAACGTAGAACATAAAACATTACAGCGCAGTACAGGCCCTTCGGCCCTCGATGTTGCGCCGACCTGTGAAGCCACTCTAAAGCCCATCTACACTATTCCCTTATCGTCCATATGTCTTTCCAATGACCATTTGAATGCCCTTAGTGTTGGCGAGTCCACTACTGTTGCAGGCAGGGCATTCCACGCCCTTACTACTCTCTGAGTAAAGAACCTACCTCTGACATCTGTCTTATATCTATCTCCCCTCAATTTAAAGCTATGTCCCCTCGTGCTAGACATCACCATCCGAGGAAAAAGGCTCCCACTGTCCACCCTATCCAATCCTCTGATCATCTTGTATGCCTCAATTAAGTCACCTCTTAACCTTATTCTCTCTATTGAAAACAGCCTCAAGTCCCTCAGCCTTTCCTCATAAGATCTTCCCTCCATACCAGGCAACATTCTGGTAAATCTCCTCTGCACCCTTTCCAATGCTTCCACATCCTTCCTATAATGCGGCGACCAGAATTGCACGCAATACTCCAAATGCGGCCGCACCAGAGTTTTGTACAGCTGCAACATGACCTCATGGCTCCGAAACTCAATCCCTCTCCCAATAAAAGCTAACACACAGTACGCCTTCTTAACAACCCTCTCAACCTGAGTGGCAACTTTCAGGGATCTATGTACATGGACACCGAGATCTCTCTGCTCATCCACACTGCCAAGAATCTTACCATTAGCCCTGTACTCTGTCTTCCTGTTACTCCTTCCAAAATGAATCCCCTCACACTTTTCTGCATTAAACTCCATTTGCCACCTCTCAGCCCAGCGCGGCAGCTTATCTATGTCCCTCTGTAACTTGTAACATCCTTCCGCACTGTCCACAACTCCACCGACTTTAGTGTCATCTGCAAATTTACTCACCCATCCTTCTACGCCCTCCTCCAGGTCATTTATAAAATTGACAAACAGCAGTGGCCCCAAAACAGATCCTTGTGGTACACCACTAGTAACTGGACTCCAGTCTGAACATTTCCCATCAACCACCACCCTTTGTCTTCTTCCAGCTAGCCAATTTCTGATCCAAACTGCTAAATCACCCTGAATCCCAAGCCTCCGTATTTTCTGCAGTAGCCTACCGTGGGGAACCTTATCAAACGCTTTACTGAAATCCATATACACCACATCAACTGCTCTACCCTCATTTTTTTGCATGGGTTTCGCCCCCACAAGTCAAAGATGTGCAGGGCAGGTGGACTGAACAGTCTAAATTGCCCCTTAATTGGAAAAAATGAATTGGGTACTCTAAAAAAATTTTTTTAAAGGATTCTCTTTCCAAGGATCAGTGCAGATTTGATGGGTCGAATGGCCTCCTTCTGCACTGTAGAGATTCTAAGAACTCCCTTCCTAACAGCACTGTGGGTGTACCTACACCACATGGGCCGCAGCGGTTCAAGGAGAAGGCTCACCCCCAGCTTCTCGAGGGGCAATTAGGGATGGGCAATAAATGCTGGCCTAGCCAGCGACTCCCACATCCTGTGAACCAACAAATAGAAAAATCCTCTGCTTTCTATCTCCGAACTCATACCAAATCCCATTCACTCAAAAATCTTGTTCTCCCAGACTTACATTGGCTCCTGTTCCAGTTCAGCCTCATATTTAACATTCTAATCTTTGTTTACAAATTCCTCCATGATCTCGCCGATTCTTCTTGATGTAATCTCCTTTCACCCACATCCCTCCGCACCAGCAGTAAAACTTGGAAAGAAACTTGAACAGGTAGAAGTGGTCCTGTACACCTGAATGAACATGGGACTCCAGTCGTACCACTGCCAATGGTACTGGCTTTTGAACATTTTGAACAATATTTTCCTTCCAAGATCTTTGCGCTCCTCCATTTCACAACAAATCTACATAGAACATAGATCATACAGTGCAGGAGGCCATTCGGCCCATCGAGTCTGCACCGACCCACTTACGCGCTCACTTCCACCCTATCCCAATAACCCCATCTAACATTTTTGGTCACAAAGGGCAATTTATCACGGCCAATCCACCTAACCTGCACGTCTTTGGACCGTGGGAGGAAACCGGAGCACCCGGAGGAAACCCACGCAGACACGGGGACAACGTGCAAACCGGAGCACAGACAGTGACCCAGTGGGGAATCGAACCTGGGACCCTGGCGCTGTGAAGCCACAGTGCTAGCCACTTGTGCTACAGTGCTGCCCCTAATCACACCTGTCACACCTCCAATTTTAATTGTTCCACTGTAAGTGGCTATGCCTTCAGTTTTCTGGGCTCTAAACTCTGGAATTTTCTCTAAACTTCTCCACCTCTACTCCTCTTCCCTTTTTTCAAGACGTATCTTAAAACCTACTTCTTGGATCAAGCTTTTAGTCAACCGTCCTAATATCTCCTAATGTGGCCCAGGGCCAAATTTGTCTGCGAAAGACCTTGGGATTAAAGGTACTATATAAATATAAGACATTATTAATGATGGGGCTGCATAGTCAGCTGAACAACAAATACGGTTGTTCAGCTGACAATAAGTCTCAGCAGGTCCAAACAATGGTGGGAAAAATGCAAGGTTGGCTGTTCGTCTGTACAGATTAAACTCAGGAATGTGGTGACAATTTACTTTTAAAGGTCATTCAAGGAAAGACAAGTGAACAAAGTGATAAGCAATGTCTGGGCATGTTGGTAGCACAGATCAAACAAGTACTGCACCCTGTCACTACCTGCCAAATCTCACCCCCACAAAACAACCTGGCTTTGCTTCTTTGCTTAGCGGTACGTTTGAATGAGGGAACACATTTTTCCCCAGTGTTTCCTCTCCTGAAGGGACATCTCCTTGTCACTGAGAGGCCCAGGCAAGGGCAGGCCTCACCCCAGTGACTGGTCTTCATGGGGTAACCTTGGCACTGAGTGTAGTAAGCCAGTCCATTGTGGGAATCATTACATGATGAGCCCCCATCGTGGCCTCTCCAACTTGCACACACATACATAGATGTTTTACAGCACAGGATCACTGGATATCAACCAGGAGCAGAGAGGGGAATGGGCCGTGTGGGGGGGGGGGGGGGGATTTTACACTGTCCCAGTTTAAGGTACAGCACAGTTACTTTTTTCCCCACAGGATGTGGGCGTCACTAGGCTTTGAGGGGCCGAGACCTATCGCAGTTTGGTTAATCTGGAGTCCTTTTGTTGATGAAAATGAAAAAATGAAAATTGCTTATTGTCACAAGTAGGCTTCATATGAAGTTACTGTGAAAAGCCCCTAGTCGCCACATTCCGGCGCCTGTTCGGGAAGGCTGGTACGGGAATTGAACCGTGCTGCTGGCTTAGCTTGGTCTGCTTTAAAAGCCTGCGATTTAGCCCTGTGCTAAACCAGCCCCTACCAGATCATGCAGGTAAATCAGCAGCTGATCTATCAACTGAATATAGAGATTTCAAAATGCCTCTCGAGTCATGTGACCTTCTTCCTCCAAAATTACTTCATAAAGGGGTGTCTGGAACTGGCTTTTATTTTATGGTTTATAATTTCCCAGTTATTATCCTCTGAAAACATCGTAATCCATATTGAAGATCCTGTTCTGGGTAGCTATTATCTTGGTGTACCCTCAGACTCTGCTGGAGGGATCAACACATAAAGATTCAAATAATTCATTCCCTTCAATAGTTCATTTTTTTAAATGAACCTTGACAGTCCCAGATGTGAGATGGTGGCTGTTACCTTGCCTGCAGGTATGACAAGTTCCACTGTCTGTTATAGCCCTCTGGTTTAATCAATTATAATGTGTTTTTGAAATTAATTGTGAGATTCCTAAGGATGTGTGAAACTCTTTTGTCATTGTAACTGATGTTTGAAATTTCCAGAAACTACAGCCAATCTCATCAATCATCTGACCTGTAGCAGCCATCTTTTGGTTCAGCAAAGTCCATTTTTAAATAAGCAAAAATAATAAAGTTTGATTTACACAGTTAATGATTTATTTCACGGCTTACTGACATGTCAGTGTGAATGTTTATTGTGGTGAGTGGAGTGCCAATCAAGCAGGCTGCTTTGTCCTGGATGGTGTTGAGCTTCTTGAGTGTTGTTGGAGCTGCGCTCATCCAGGCAAGTGGAGAGTATTACATCACACTCCTGACTTTTATCTTTTAGATGGTGGACAGGGTTTGTGGAGTCAAGAGGAGGGCTCCTCACCACAGGACCCCTAGCCTCTAATCTGCTCTTGTAGCCACAGTATTTATATGGCTCATCCAGTTCAATGGTTACCTCCAGGATGTTGCTAATGGGGGATTCAGTGATGGTAATGCCAGTGAATGTCAAGGGTTGATTGTTTGATTCTCTCTTGTGCGAGATGGTCATTGCCTGGCACTTGTGTGGCATGAATGTTACTTGCCACTTGTCAGCCCAAGCCTGGATATTGTCCAGGTCTTGCTGCATTTGGACACGGACTGCTTCATTATCTGAGGAGTCGCGAATGGTGCTGAATATTGTGCAGTCATCCGCAAACATCCCCACGTCTGACCTTATGATGGAATTAGGAAGATCAGCCCGCTTGACTGGCACCCCATCCACAGACATTCACTCTCTCCAACATCAACGCACATCGCAGCCGTGTGTACCATCTACAAGATGCACTGCAGTAATTCACCAAGGCGCCTTAGGCAGCACCTTCCAAACCCACAACCACTCCCATCTAGAAGGACAAGAGCAGCAGATACCTGGGAACCCCACCTGGAGGCTCCCCTCCAACTCACTCACTACCCTGACTTGCAAATATATCACTCTTCCTTCACTGTTGGGAAATAGTTCAAGATGGTTGGGCCTAGCACATTACCCTGAGGAACTCCAGCAGTGATTACTTGGGACTGAGAGGATAACTTCAACAACCACAACCATCTCCCTTTGTGCTAATATAACTCCAATCGGTGGAGAGTTCTCTCCTGACTCCTATTGACTTTAGTTTTACTCGGGCCCTGTGATACCAGACTTGATTAAATGCTGCCTTAACGTCCAGGGAAGTCACTGCCATCTCATTCGGTGTTTCAATTGCTTCAACTAATCACTATCGGTGTAACAGAGTTAAGCAACAGGGTTACCGGTCAGAGAGCTGCGTTACAATTAGGAGTAACTTTGCTGTGACCTGGCAGAAGTGCATAAGATAATCACTGGTTAATGTCTTCAGACTAGCCAGCTATTGGAGTATTAGTTTATTAAAGTATGAATAAATAACACATTTAAAACTGATATCAGGATGTTTTTGTGAAGCCTTGAACACAAGATAATTATTTCGCAATAGATTTAACATGTGAAAAACAAAACAATCTTCCCAAAGATTTACCTAATTATAAGGTATAATTGCCAGTTATATATCAGTGTGACTGCCAACCCCAATCAGCCTGTTCTCTCAGCCTTGTCTATTAATCTTGTTTAAACAGCCTGGGAGGAAAATGTGATGCCCCCAAAGCTCCTGTGCCACTCAGGGCAGCTTGGCCCTGGCTGGAAGCAATAGGATTTATAGGGGAGCCCCGTGGTCACCAGTGAGAGCCTGATAGCTCTGCATTTGCTGTGTGCTGTTAGGTAATTTGGACATTCTGAATTCTCTCTCTGTGTACCCGAACACGAGCCGGAGTGTGGCGACGAGGGGATTTTCACAGTAACTTCATCGCAGTGTTAATGTAAGCCTACTTGTGACAATAATAAAAATTATTATTATTATTCAAACCCCTCACCCTGAAACCTCGTTATCCTGGGAATGTTTATTCCCAAAAGAAGTAGTCAGACAAGTGCCCAGTGAGGAGCCCTCATGACTCCACCCGGAGGAAACCCACGCAGACACGGGGAGGACGTGCAGACTCCGCACAGACAGTGACCCAAGCCGGAATCAAACCTGGGACCCTGGCACTGTGAAGCAACAGTGCTAACCACTGTGCTACCGTGCTGCCCACAATAATGGGAATGTGAACAAATAAATAAAGGGAATAAGTGAGATGTGTGAAACCAGAGGCTGGGCACTGGATCCAGAGGCTGGGGACTGGGCTGCATGAATCCAGAGGCTGGGCACTGGATCCAGAGGCTGGGCACTGGCTGTGTGGATCGGGAGAGCAGGTTTCTTGTTCACAGACACAGATTCCTCGGGATAAAGCGCCGCGCCTGAGGGGAGGGGGCTCCGCTCAGTAACTCCCGGTGCGGGGAGGCCGGTGATTATTATCCGAGTAAAATCCCCCCAAACCGCCCATATTCCGGGGGGGGGGGGGGGCGGCGGCGGAATCTGCGGATCGGAATCGCAGCGCGGCCCCGGGAGCGGCGGCGGCCTCAGTGCCGCACATCAGCCAGGTCTCCGGGGGAGGGGGGGGGGGCGGCGGCGGGGGGACCGGGGCCGGGGGGGGGCGGCGGCGGGGGGACCGGGGCCGGGGAGGGGGGCCGGGGGAGGGAGGCCGGGACCGGGGCGGCGGGGGGACCGGGGCCGCCCTCCCCCCGGGACAATAGCGGCCCCGAGACCCACTCGGTCTCCGCGCCGGGGGCTTTCTGTTGGCGCCGCCGGAGGCCCAGAGTCACCCGGGGGGAGGGGAGCGTTTGGGGGTTCGGAGGGTTGGAGGGTTTCGGAGGGTTGAGGGGTTTCGGAGGGTTGAGGGGTTTCAGGGTTGAGGGGTTTCGGAGGGTTGAGGGGTTTCAGGGTTGAGGGGTTTCGGAGGGTTGAGGGGTTTCGGAGAGTTGAGGGGTTTCGGAGGGTTGAGGGGGTTTCGGAGGGTTGAGGGGGTTACGGAGGGTTGAGGGGTTTCGGAGGGTTGAGGGGTTTCGGAGGGTCGAGGGGTTACGGAGGGTTGGGGGGTTTCGGAGGGTTGAGGGGGTTTCGGAGGGTTGAGGGGTTTCGGAGGGTTGGGGGGTTTCGGAGGGTTGGGGGGTTTCGGAGGGTTGGGGGGTTTCGGAGGGTTGGGGGGTTTCGGAGGGTTGAGGGGTTTCGGAGGGTTGAGGGGTTTCGGAGGGTTGGGGGGGTTTCGGAGAGTTGAGGGGTTTCGGAGGGTTGGGGGGTTTCGGAGGGTTGGGGGGGTTTCGGAGGGTTGAGGGGGGTTTCGGAGGGTTGAGGGGTTTCGGGGTTTTGGAGAGTTTCGGGGGTTTCGGAGGGTTTGGGGGTTTCGGAGGGTTGGGGGTTTTGGGTGGTGGGGTTTCAGGGGTTTCGGGGGGTTGGGGGTTTCGGGTGGTGGGGTTTCGGAGGGTTGGGGGTTTCGGAGGGTTTTGGGTGGTGGGGTTTGGGGGGTTTCGCAGGGTTGGGGGGGGGGTTTCGCAGGGTTGGGGGGGCTTCGCAGGGTTGGGGGTTTCCGGAGGGTTTGGGGGTTTTCTGAGGGTTTTGGGTGGTGGGATTTGGGGGGTTTCGCAGGGTTGGGGGGGCTTCGCAGGGTTGGGGGTTTCCGGAGGGTTTCGGGGTTTTTCGGAGGGTTTGGGGGTTTCGGAGGGTTTGGGTGGTGGGGTTTGGGGGGTTCTCGCAATGTATGGGGAGGGTTGTGTTGGGGAAGGGGTAAATGTTGATTTACTGGAGAAGCTGCAACAAATATTGACAAAGATCATACTCCAGACCGACGGGATATAATGATGACTCGGTGGCCCAGACACACACACAATGTTTCCACATGGGACCCAGAGGCTGGGGGTCGTCAATATTGGCCAAGGCACCCAGGACAACTTTCCCCAGCCCCTTCAAAGTCGTGGCAATGAGATCTTTTTACATTCACCTCATTGCAGATGTGGCCTTGGTTATAATGCCTCATCCAAAAGACAGCACATCTGACCCTGCAGCATTCCTTCAGTGCACATCGCATGGCCTGGAAATTTGTGCTGATGTTTCTGAATGGGATTTGAACCCAGATCCTCCTTGCTCAGTGATCCACTGGTACACGTGGGGCTTTCTCTGTTCAGTTGGCCAGTGTGAGGCACTGGTTTTCATTTCAGATAATCAGAGAATTTACAGTGCAGAAGGAGGCCATTCGGCCCATCGACTCTGCACTGGCCTTTGGAAAGAGTACCCTGCGCCTCCATCCTATCCCCATAACCCAGTAACTCCACCTAACCTTTTGGACACTAAGGGGAAATTTAGCATGGCCAATCCACCTAACCCACACATCTTTGGACTGTGGGAGGAAACCGGAGCACCCGGAGGAAACTCACGCAGGCATGGGGACAATGTGCAGACTCCGCACAGATAGACCGGAATTGAACCCTGGTCCTTGGCGCTGTGAGGCAGCAGTGCTAACCACTGTGCTACCAAACCGCCCAAATCCAATCTATAAGGCACTATAAGTAAAAGTCTTTATCTAAGATGCAAGTGGACGGTAGAGTGAACGTGCTGTTTCTGAAAGATTTTGCTTTCCTGATTTTTTTTCCCCTCTCTGTTTCAGGTTGTTTGTAAGAGGCTGTTGACATCATGTCAAGTAAGCAAAAAAATTATGATTTTGGGAATTTGTTATTGAGTGAAAATGCAAATGTTGTCAATTATTTTCAGATAATGCAGGATTTGTAACAGTGACTTGAAACTTCATTACTTTGTTCGGGTACAAGCTTAAGAACAGCCGCTTAATTATAATAATTCAGATCCGTTCTTCCATCCATCGGTACCCTTTCCCTCCTTTATCCAGCTTGTGTTGATGATGACTCTGCCCATACCCAAGAATCAGGTACTCTAAATTTATATTAAGGAAAATAAATAAAGGAGTCTTCTTAATTTGGAGAACCCAATTCTTTTTTTCCCCAATTAAGGGACAATTTAGCGTGGCCAATCCACCTATCCTGCATATAACGTAAGAGCTAGGAACAGGAGTAGGCGATCTGGTCCTTCGAGCCAGCTCCGCCATTCAATGAGATCGTGGCTGATCTTTTGTGGACTCAGCTCCACTTTCCGGCCTGAACAACATAACCCTTAATTCCTTTATTCTTCAAAAAACTATCTATCTTTATCTTGAAAACGTTTAATGAAGGAGCCTCAACTGCTTCACTGGGCAAGGAATTCCATAGATTCACAACCCTTTGGGTGAAGAAGTTCCTCCTAAGCTCAGTCCTAAGGGGCGGGATTCTGCCGTAATCAGCGGGGCGGGTAACTCCGGCGGTGGGACGGAGTGGCGTGAACCCTTCCGCCGTCGGGACGCCCCAAAGGTGCAGAATCCTCCGCACCTTCAGGGGCCTGCCTCAGAGTGGTTTGCTCCGGCCGGCGGGATAGGGGCTTGACGCCACGCCAACCGGCGCCGAAGGGCCTCCGCTGGCCGGTGGGAGTTGGCGCATGCGCGGCAGCGCTAGCGTCTGCTGGCAGCATCCCCACGCATGCGCAGGAGGGTTCTTCTCCGCATCGGCCATCGCAGAGGACCACAGCCTTCGATGCGGAGGAATAGAGTGCCCCCACGGCACAGACCCGCCCGCAGATCGGTGGGCCCCGATCGCGGGCCAGGCCACCGTGGGGGCACCTCCCGGGGCCAGATCCCCCCCTCCGAGTACGCCGGAGGCCACCCGCGCCACCAGGTCCCGCCGATAAGGGACCTACTCCAATTTATGCCGGCGGGACTGGCAAAAACCAGCTGGGACTTGGGCCCATTGCGGGCCGGAGAATTCGTGCGGCCCCGGGCCCATTGAGTCGCGCCGGTTCCCGCCATTCTCCGAGGCGGGCGGCGCGATTCACGCCGGGGTGATTTTTTTGGGGGGGCCGGAGAATTCGGAGGACGGCGGTGGTGGGATTCACGCCGACCCCCGGCGATTCTCCAACCCGGCGGGGGGGTTGGAGAATCCCGCTCAAGATCTTTGGGTTGTGGGAGTGAGACCCACACAGACACGGGGAGAATGTGCAAACTGCACATGGACAGTGACCCAGTGCCGGGATTGAACCCGGGTCTTCGACACCGTGCTGCCCCACTTTGGACACAATTTTAAAATTTTATTTTTCCTCTGTTTTGTCTCTGGTGTGAGAAGTGGAGGGCACCATGCCAGCTGCCCTGCTGGATTTTGCCACCGTATTTTTAAATACTTAGAAAATTCTTTTAACGTTAAAAAAATTATTTTCATTGAACATTTTTTGATAAATACAAAACGGTAAAACAGGAAAACAGACAAAAAAACAATAGTAACCCCCCCCAGAAAACCCTGTCCCCTCTCTCCCTAATAGCTAACAGTGACCAGCTCTAAGAACAAAATAAATGCTGTCATCTTTTGTAGAACCCCTCGATTGCACCCTTTATGATGTACTTAATTTCCTCAAGGTATCAAAACTCAATAAAATCCCCCAGCCATACTGAGGCATTGAGTGGAAAAGCTGACCTCCACTCCAACAGAACTTGCTTGTGGGCAATCAGTGAGGCGAGGACTAAGACACCCGCCCCTGCTCCCGTCTGCAGCTCCGGCTGGTCTGACACCCCAAATACGGCCCCTAAGGGACTGGGCTCCAGTTCAATTTGTAGAATTACCAACAAGTTGCTGAAGAAGGAGACCCAAAATCAGACACGCTTAGGACATGCCCGAATATATGTACATGGTTGGCCGGCCACCTCCCACAGTGCTCACAGTTGTCCTTCACTATCAAACAGCCAACTCATCATAGACCTTGTTAAATGGGCCCGATGTACCACCTTCAACTGTATAAGTCCAGGTCTCACACATTCTCACGGAAGATGTGGCATTCACCCTTCACAAGACTTCACACCACATCCATTCCTTCAATTCCACCCCAACTCCTCCTCCCACTTGGCCTTAACCCCCTGCAGAGATGCTGTATCTTCCGCCTGGATCCTCCCGTAAATTCCCAAAATAGTTCCCTCCTCTATCCCCGCGAGCGAAGTTCTTTCACTTCTGATTTACTCGATGTGGAACGCAGCCCTCACTTGGATAGCATTGCCTACGTTGAGTGATGACCAGAGCCAGAGGAAGTATCCAGCGAGGGCTGGTTTAGCACACTGGGCTAAATCGCTGGCTTTGAAAGCAGACCAAGGCAGGCCAACAGCCCAGTTCAATTCCCGTACCAGCCTCCCCGAACAGGCGCCGGAATATGGCGACTAGGGGCTTTTCACAGTAACTTCATTTGAAACCTACTTGTGACAAGCGATTTTCATTTCATTCATTCCAAGTGTGATTGTTATGATGGCCCACTAAAAGCGTTGCAGTTTATGCATGTTCTGCTTTGCACCCACATGCACCATATTCTATCTGCAGTGTGTATGGTGCAGTTAATGCCAGCAAAAGATCAGTCACTTGTTACTGGATATCCTGTCTAATGGTTCTGAGTTTGGAGATCTGCCATTTGTTGTATAAATCAACTTCTTGGCAAACTTAATTCTGTATGTCTTGCATTTTTAAATCAAATGGTACATCATAACTCATAATACTGACTTTAACATGTAGTCTGTGTCATTGTGAAAAATGTTATGAATTTTGCTTCTAGTAACTAACAGTCCTTTTCAACAACCTTCAGTGACCTCACTTTCCATAATTTTGAATATGAAGGGGTGGGGGTGGGGGTTAGTGTAGTGCTGAAGTCAAATCAGGAACGGGATCTGTGATTAGTTTTAGTTCTCCAGCCCATGATGACATTGAATATGAAATCTTACTGCCATGCTTGAGACCAGTTAACTCCTGTCCCACTGTGCCTCAAACTTTGGATCATCCTGGTGTAAATGGCTTTGTGCAATGTATTCAACCGCTGCTTTTACTGTAACCTTAAACACCCACTTTCTGCCCTTTTGCAAATTAAAAAAAATAATTGTGTCATCTTTGAATTCAAGTAGTTTGCCACTCCTCCTAAATGACATTGTGATTGTACCATTGTTTACTATTTTTCGATACTTCCGATATTTCTCTGCGCATTCGTTCATCCATTTTGGTGGGTTATTGTTGTTGCCAATTTGTTTGTCCTGGTGTTGAAGGGGGAAGCCTGAAGAACACTAGAAGTAACAATAATTGCAGCATGTCTGTGACTGCTGTCTCCAGGGCAGACTTATTCCAAGACTATTGTATTGGTAATCTGAAATATTCCAAAATTAATGAAGGCTTTGAGTGTTGCTGCATTTACGGATGTACACAAGACCAACCCCCCAAAAATATCAGACCCCTGTCACGCACTAATGTGAACATAAAGGATCCCCATGACACCCCTGACCTGGTCAATAAGGGCCACAAGGTCTCTTGACCTCCCCTGTTTCTCCTGATGTGATGGCTCAGACTGGGAATTCTCCACATGCAGAGAATGAAGTTACGTTGGAGCCGCTACAGAACTTCTACGTCCTATGTCCTTGCATAGGAAGAATGGTCACTTGGATGGGATACTCGAGGTGCTTGGCACCCATGGAATTGTACTTTGTAGGAGGCATTGCCTTCAGGATAGGGAGGTGAGAGATTAAAGACATCTAATGAGCCAGGATAGCTACAGTTAGGATTTTCCTGTGAGTTCTGAATCCCAATATTGTTGCATTTGCTCAAAAATTAAAGTTAATTTTGTTCTATTACAGAAAGACCATCTTACGCACCGCCTCCTGCCCCTGCTCCTACCACTGTAAGTCTATATTTTCATGAATTATTTAAAAAAAAACAATTGTAAAATTATTGCAAAGTTTTGACTGGTTAGCATTAATGATTTTCAGATGGTTGAAAATGCAGTACTAACTTGTACTGGCAGGTAAAAGGTTCAGCCAGACCTTGGCTGGAGCCTGACACAAGCTGTCTGAGACATTCTGAGGTGGTGCATGATATATGATCATGTACATTACAGGATGGCCTCCGGCACCTCTTACTATGGAACATGAGTGGGTGTAACAATTGGGCGGTTGAAGCCTTGCCAAATTTCTTATCTGTTCAGCAGATAAAATATTAATTGTGTAAATTAAAAGTAAATCGGTGCACTCATAAGGAAGATCTGAAGTACATCAAAACAGAAAGATGCAATAGCACTGTTTGTATCACTTTGAGATCTTAATGAGACAAAACTAGTGTGAATGATTTTTGTTCCAGCCTTTGTACATGCCTTGATAGAATGTTTTTTTTGCTGATTTTAAGTGCAGTTAGAACTTACTAATTGCAGAGAGATGTTTAGACATAAATCTTTCTTAGCTGGGGGAGTAGGGGTGTGTAAATTGGCAGCAGGATGGGTGTGGATTATGCACACATGGTAGTGTAGTCTATGTGACTGAAAAATTAAAGAAGGTTTCTGCTGTGAACTATTGGAATACCATCCTGTGTCAGAGGTTTGATTTGACCAAGAAAATAAAATTTTCCAAGTCCAAAGATTTGCACGTTAGGTGGATTGGCCATGCTAAATTGCCCCGAAATGTCCAAAGGTTAGGTGGGGTTACGGGGATGGGGCCGGGAAGTGGGCCTGGGTAGGGTGCTCTTTCAGAGGGCTGGTGCAGACTCGATGGGCCGAATGGCCTTCTTCCGCACTGTAGGAATTCCATGGTTCTGTTCTATGGAAATTGAAGTATAGTTTTCTGTTAAATGGTGTGTGACTTGTTACATTAGCCATAACTGGGGAAGATAATTTTGGAAATTCAGCTGACACTATGTGCTCATTCTGAATGTCTCTGAGATTTCCTAAAAGCACTCAATTATACATATAATCATTGGGGAACAGCAGAAGACCCATCGTCCCTCAAGAAAAGCGAGGAAGGCTGCGCTAGAGTTTCCCACATGTCATGAATGAATAAAGATGGTTAAGTTTGGCTGCTGGTTCTTCTGGCCTTCGAGTTTGTGGTTGCTGAATATCTCAGCATTGTTGTGAAGCTTCACATTTAAGCTGCTGAACTGCTTTTTGATGTTTGACCAAGTTTCAAGTGTGAGCAAAATTGGGAGGAGGGAGAAGTTTGAGTTTAAATTTATTTCAAGCTAGGCTTTTGTATATTTGCCATTTGTAGTGAATGAGGTTCCCATTCTTTTTTTAAATACATTTAGAGTACCCAATTAATTGTTTTCCAAATAAGGCGTAATTTAGTGTGGCCAAACCACTTACCCTGCACATCTTTGGGTTGTGGGGGCGAAACCCACGCAAACACGGGGAGAATGTGCAAACTCCACACTGACCCAGAGCCGGGATCGAACCTGGGACCTCGGCGCCGTGAGGCACAGTGGAGGTTCCCATTCTTGAGTTAGTTTTACCTGTGCAGTGAATCAAATTCTCAAAGCAATTTTACTCACGAAGAGTTTGTGATTTGAATCTTTAATTTTAGTAGAGAGAGTTACAGTTTTATATTTTTGGTTTAAAATCCTAGGACTTAAAAGTTTATGGGGTAGCAATTCATCTTGTGCAGTGACACAGAACTGGTGATACCAGATCGCTCACCATTGTACACAGTGACTGATATTCAGTTCCACTGCAGTTAGTGGAATTAAATATCCGGTGTTGCCTATAGCAGGAGGCCAGCCAGGTATCACCTTTGTGTCACCCCTCCCTTCCCTAACCCCCAGGATGAATTTCCCCCCAATATTCATTGATGTCTCAAATGATAGCAAAATTGAGATGGCTTTCTCTTCCATTTACTGACCAAGGGCTATCTGTTTCCAGACTAATACCATATAGGCACATTTGGAGGAAAATTGACAAGTTAGTGACAGGCATGGTTTTGTACGGGGAAGGTCATGTCTCACCAACTTGATTGAGTTTTTTGAAGAGGTGACAAAGAAAATTGATGAGGGAAGGGTTGTGGATGTAGTTTATATGGACTTCAGTAAGGCATTTGTCAAGGTCCCACAAGGCAGACTGGTACAAAACCTAAAATAATTTGGGATTCGGGGTGGGCTGGCTAGATGGATACAGAACTGACTTGGTTGTAGAAGACAGGAAGTAGCGGTGGAAGGGTGTTTTTCTGAATGGAGATCTGTAGCTAGTGGTGTTTGCAGGAATCAGTGCAGGGACCTCTGTTGTTTGTGGTCTATATAAATGATCTGGAGGAAAATGTGGGTGGTCTGATTGGTAAGTTTGTGGATGACGCGAAGATTGGTGGAGTTGCTGATAGTGCCGAGGATTGTCAGAGGATACAACAGGATATAGATAAATTGGAGTCTTGGGCACAGAAATGGCAGATGGAGTTTAATCCAGACAAATGCGAGGTGGTGGATTTTGGAGGATCAAATCTAGGTATGAATTATATTGTAAATGGCAGAACTCTTGGGAACATTAACATACAGAGGGATCTGGGCGTGCAGGTCCACAGTTCCATAAAAGTGGCAACCCAGGTGGCTAAGATGATTAAGAAGGCATGTGGCACGCTTGCCTTCATCAGCCGGGCATTGAGTACAGGAGTTGGGAACTCATGTTGCAGCTATATAAAATGCTATATAAAACCTTGGTTAGGCCGCATTTGGAGTATCGCGTGCAGTTCTGGTCACCACATTATCAGAAGGATGTGGAAGCTGGAGAGAGTGCAAAGAAGGTTCACCAGGATGTTGCCTGGTCTCGAGGGTGTCGGCTATGAGGCGAGGTTGAATAAACCAGGATTGTTTTCACTGGAAAGACGGAGGCTGAGGGGAGACCTGATAGAGGTCTATAAAATTATGAGAGGCATAGACAGGGTGGATAGTCAGAGGCTTTTTCCAAGGGTGGAAGTGTCAATTACAGGTTTAAGGTGAGAGGGGGAAAGTTTAAGGGAGATGTGAGGGGTAAGTTTTTCACACAGAGTGGTGGGTGCCTGGAACGCGCTGCCAGAGGATTGGTGGAAGCAGCATATTCGCAACATTTAAGAGGCATCTGGATGGGTCCATGAATAGGGAGGAAATAGAGGGATACGGACCGAGTCAGGGCAGAAGGTTTTTTCTTAGTTAGGGCATCATGATTAGCACAGGCTTGGAGGGCCGAAGGGCCTGTTCCTGTGCTGTACTTTTCTTTGTTCTTTGTTCTAATACCATTGTGCCACTTGAGCGAGTCTGCCGTAGGGATTAATCCTGACTTGGTACAATCTCCTGCTTGCTTTGCTTTCAGGAGCTAGTAAAGTACACATACAAGACGGCACGGTAGCACAGTGGTTATCACTGTTGCTTCACAGCGTCAGGAACCGGGGTTCGATTCTCGGCTTGTGTCACTGTCTGTGTGGAGACTGCACGTTCTCCCCGTGGGTTTCCTCCGGGTTCTCCAGTTTCCTCCCACAAGCCCCGAAAGAATTGCTGTTAGGTAATTTGGACATTCTGAATTCTCCCTCAATGTATCTGAACAGGCGCCGGAATGTGGCGACGAGGGAATTTTCACAGTAACTTCATTGCAGTGTTAATGTAAACCTACTTGTGACAATAAAGATTATTATACTTTGAATATATTTATTAGCACATTTAAAAATCGTGTGCTCCAGTTGTACCAGGCATGTGTTTTGTGGAAGGCATTTCAGGATGGATACCTGAATATTGCTCTTAATCTTAAAGCATTGAAGTGTTTCCTTGTGTACTAAACAGAAAATGATTTGGGAAACAAGGTGTGTCTTGGGAATATGAGGTGCAATGCTGCAACATATTATGAAGCTTCATTAATCTATAATGTTTAAAATACTGGGTGTCTGTAGAGATTTTTAAAACATGATTGCTGGACATGCTGAATTCAAAATGGAAAATGCTGGAATCCATAACTGGGCCATCAGGCTTTAAAGAAGCTACAGTAAGTTTACATTTTAAATGGGAACATCATCAAAAATATTCTAATATGAACATGCAACCAATCTTTCTCTTTCAGATGCTGATGAATCTGTGTATTTCTAACATTGACTGTTTTTGTTATTTCTTTCCATAACAAACTCTGGCTCTCTTCTACTGAGCCATAATCTTGAGCCTTGTTTCCCATCCAGTGCCTTTTGACTTGCGCTTCCTCTTTTGGTTGTCATGCACCGGTAGTTATGGATGGGCAGTTGACATGCTGGCAAGAATCTTCCTTTTTGGAAGTGGTGTGTGCGAGCCCGCACAGAGGGATACCTGACCACTGCCCAGTAGTAAAGTTGTTCTCCGTCAGTGCCAGTCTCCATCCTACTGCTATGTGTCATGATACAGTGATCACCTAACAGCAGGTGGGTGCGTGTTGTGAAGAGATGGGTGTTCTTCTACCGGAGGCTGTGTAAAACCTGTTGTCAGAATTCATCACATTAACAATTTGAGGGAGGAAGAGTGGTGGCTGAATGTATATGTGCTATACCCCTGCTGGTGTTGTTAAGTGTGCTCCCTGTTTTACAGTAACTGCGGTGAATATCAAAACAAAGAACATAATACAAGTTTGGATAGAAAAGAGAAATTGTACTCTGTCACGTCTATTTCAATTGGCCCTACATTTAGGAGGATTAAAATTTCCAGCAGATGTTGCAGAGAATGAACTAGAGCTGGAAATATGATTAATAACCTGTATCCAGCTTTTAATTGTGCTATACTTTGGCTACTTAAATAACATAGGGAGTGGAATGAAAAAGGATTTAAGGCGTTATTGTTCTGCTTGTGAATACACATAATAATAATGCCTATGGCATTATTGTATCACTCGTGGTAATCCATTGAAAATGAGATGTTTACTATCTTGAGTTAAAATCCAATGTGCTTCAATTTACGTCCCAGTTTACTTGGGTGTGGCTGCCGGGGGGAGGGAGGAGAGGAGAGGAGGAGGACGAAGACGAAGTGGGGGTTCTGGCATTTGGCTAGCTCTGTTTTTCTGGCGTTACTAGGGAAAATATTCTGGGAAGCACTTAAGCTAAATGGTGAGATTTTAAAAGAATTTTATCACCTCTCACTTTTCTGAAATCCTGGTCCTTGAAACTTGACCCGACAGATTGCAAGATCCATGAAGAGTTAGAGGAAGTAAAATAGCCACCAGCCCATTGAGCTGAGCTGACCTTTCAAGAATCCCATCTCCTTTTAGCATTCAGCTGTATCTCGAATAGTCCAGATGATTTGATCTCAACCGTGTTGCCTTTTTGAGTATAGTTCTTGATATTGAGTTTAAATGGACTTTTTCACTTTTTGTCCTCTGATTCTACATCTCTGCATTACTTTTGAAAACATATTCTGGTTAATTGCCTGTTAATTGCATGCTTAATTGTATTCAGATAGTGAATATTAATTGGGACTCTTGAGTTTGTCTATCTTTAGGAGCAGGCTGAAAAGGTGAACTGTATGGCTCTGCAAATAAAAATATGTTCCTTCAACTGTGGGAATGTGCAGCATAGGGACAAACAGATCATGCAGAAGCAGTGTATCTCATACGAACATATCTTAAAGAAACTGCTCAGTGCAAAAGTTGAAGTTAGAGGTGACATTGCGTGTAAGTGAATATAAACTAGGCTCCAGTATTCAAACCTTCACTTCTCGATATCAGAAGTTTAACAGTCACTTGTGTTCCTGAATCAGGCTTCTTTCCTGGCATGTAATATGACTTTAAATTTTTTTCCTTTTACCTTCTGTCATTCACAGCCTGGCATCCGTATTGTTGTTGTTTGCATTTTATCCAGTAGCTGCTTCATAACAAGCAAACGTTCCAGAGTAAATCCCTAAATCCTTCTCATATAGGATGATGAGAGTTTGTCTCTGGTACCAATCAATGCCGAATGTCTTGTTGGGCTTACACTGGTTTTGAGACTGGGTTGGAAGGCAGATGGCATCTGCAGAGTCAGCACTTTAAGGAGGGTAAATATAGGTATATATGGGGTACGTATATGGCGGCACGGTGGCGCAGTGGTTAGCACTGAGGACCCAGGTTCGATCCCGGCCCCGGGTCACTGTCCATGTGGAGTTTGCACATTCTCCCCGTGTTTGCGTGGGTCTCACCCCCACAACCCAAAGATGTGCAGGGTAGGTGGATTGGCCACGCTAAATTGCCCCTTAATTGGAAAAAATAATTGGGTATTCTAAATTTAAAAAGAAATATTGGGTATATATAGAGCCAACTTTTAATATGTCTCAATATTGTGCCTTTATAGTTTTAATGTTTTGAAACATTGGCTTAGATTTTTTTTCTAATGGCCCAATCACTTTCTGAGTGGGTTTGAAGCTGAACGGGGGCCTGGTGACTTTTATACTCAGCACAGATTCTTACTTTCTGTGTGACTAAGCTGTGTTTATTTTGTGACTATTTGCAAACCTTGTCTCATTATTATGCAGGAAATTGGAGTAGTTGTTGACAGGCATTAGAGATTTATCATGCAGCTTTTTCTACAGTAACATTTTCATGGCACTTGTTACATACAGGGACATTTCTGCGCACCTTTGGAAAGGAGTGCGGAAAATCGCAATCAGAGGCATGGGAGGTGCTTGTGTAAAGTTGCTGAAGACATGGATCGGGTGATGGAGTGGGGAATAAGAGAATTGGGGTGGTGCTGTGGTTAGCACTGCTGCCTCACAGTGCCAGGGATCCGGGTTCAATTCCGGCTTTGGGTGACTGTCTGTGTGAAGTTTTCACTTTCTCCCCATGACTGCGTGGGACGCTCCGGTTTTCTCCCACAGTCCAAAGATCTTCAGGTTAAGTGGGGTTACGGGGGATAGGGCGGGGGGGGGGGGGCGGGGGTGGGTCTCGGTGCTCTTTCAGAGGGCTGGTGCAGACCTGATGGGCGTATTCTGCACTGTAGGGATTCTATGCAAATGCAGGGAAGGCATGTATAAAGTCAATTCTATGAGCCTTTGGAAGCTTGTTAAGAATGGTGATTTGTGCATCCATGTAGATGAGAAGACAGTGTGCTTTATGAATTGTAGAAATGGGGAAATTGGCAAGGAGAAGACTCCAATATGAGAACCACATGAATCAGTGTTTACAGTGGTGAGGGGCATGGGGGGCAAAATTGTGGTGAAGTTTTGGGAAGTAGAAATTAGGCAGAACTAAAGATCTTGGATAGAAGAAATGACTCTTCGCCTGGGTTTTAAAATGCAAAATTGATGTCATTAAACATTTTAACCTAAGTAGGTTACTGTTGCTGTTAGAATGATGAGAGTCACAAAATGGGGGCTGAAAAGTGGCAGAAATTACAGTGCACAAGTATCTTTGCTGGAACTGGCTCTACAACTGGACAAATAAGGTGTAATTTTCCTACCTCCACCTGCCCCTATTTTATAAACATTTTAAAAATAGTTACCTGGGGTGAAATTCTCCCCAAACGGCGCGATGTCCGCCGACTGGCGCCCAAAACGGCGCCAATCAGACGGGCATCGCGCCGCCCCAAAGGTGCGGAATGCTCCGCATCTTTGGGGGCCGAGCCCCAACATTGAGGGGCTAGGCCGACGCCGGAGGAATTTCCGCCCCGCCAGCTGGCGGGAAAGGCCTTTGGTGCCCCGCCAGCTGGCGCGGAAATGACATCTCCGAGCGGCACATGCGCGGGAGCATCAGCGGCCGCTGACAGTTTCCCACGCATGCGCAGTGGAGGGAGTCTCTTCCACCTCCGCCATGGTGGAGACCGTGGCGGAGGCAGAAGGGAAAGAGTGCCCCCACGGCACAGGCCCGCCCGCGGATCGGTGGGCCCCGATCGCGGGCCAGGCCACCGTGGGGGCACCCCCCGGTGTCAGATCGCCCCGCGCCCCCCCCCAGGACCCCGGTGCCCGCCCACGCCGCCTTGTCCCGCCGGTAAGGTGGGTGATTTAATTTACGCCGGCGGGACAGGCAATTTATCGGCGGGACTTCGGCCCATCCGGGCCGGAGAATCGAGCGGGGGGGGCCCCGCCAACCGGCGCGGCGCGATTCCCACCCCCGCCCAATATCCGGTGCCGGTGACTTCGGCAACCGGCGGGGGCGGGATTCACGCCGGCGGGGGGTCGGAGAATGTTGCTCCTGGTCTTATTTTTGAGGGAAATAATGATTTCTGCAGTATGAAGATCTGAGAAAGAATTTGACTGCAATAACTCGAATTGAACATCGTGAAGACTAGGGATTAGGAAGAAAATGTCGGGCAGTCTATCCAGAATACTGGCCAAAATGGGCCATCGAACCTCTGAACTGTGTTTACCAGAATACAGAAGCAACGTGTGTGCTATTCAGACCTAGAGATGTTATTGTATTAAAATATAATCCCACGATCCCTGGGTGCATAAGAAAGTTTAAAAGTAATTTGCTTTTGGGGCAAGAATGGTCCTTCAGAAACTGCACGTGTATTGGTGTATACAGACATCAAGCTGCACAGACGCTGCATGTGTATCGGTGTATACAAACGTCAAACTGCACAGAAACTGCACGCGTATCGGTGTATACAGATGTCAAGCTGCACAGAAACTGCACGCGTATCGGTGTATACAGACGTCAAGCTGCACAGAAACTGCACGCGTATCGGTGTATACAGATGTCAAGCTGCACAGAAACTGCACATGTATCGGTGTATACAAACGTCAAGCTGCACAGACACTGCACGCGTAACGGTGTATACAGACGTCAAGCTGCACAGACACTGCACGCGTATCGGTGTATAAAGGTGTCAAGCTGCACAGAAACTGCACGCGTATCGGTGGATACAGACGTCAAGCTGCAGAGAAACTGCGTGAGTATTGGTGTATACAGACTTCAAGCTGCAGAGAAACTGCACATGTATCGGTGTATACAGTTGTGAAACTGCACACGTATCGGTGTATACAGATGTCAAGCTGTAGAGAAACTGCACATGTATCGGTGTATACAAACGTCAAGCTGCACAGACACTGCACGCGTATCGGTGTATACAGACGTCAAGCTGCACAGACACTGCACGCGTATCGGTGTATACAAACGTCAAGCTGCACAGACACTGCACGCGTAACGGTGTATACAAACGTCAAGCTGCACAGACACTGCACGCGTATCGGTGTATACAGACGTCAAGCTGCACAGACACTGCACGCGTATCGGTGTATACAGACGTCAAGCTGCACAGACACTGCACGCGTATCGGTGTATAAAGATGTCAAGCTGCACAGAAACTGCACGCGTATCGGTGGATACAGACTTCAAGCTGCAGAGAAACTGCACATGTATCGGTGTATACAGTTGTGAAACTGCACACGTATCGGTGTATACAGATGTCAAGCTGTAGAGAAACTGCACATGTATCGGTGTATACAAACGTCAAGCTGTACAGACACTGCACGCGTAACGGTGTATACAGACGTCAAGCTGCACAGACACTGCACGCGTAACGGTGTATACAAACGTCAAGCTGCACAGACACTGCACGCGTCTCGGTGTATACAAACGTCAAGCTGCACAGACACCACGCGTATCGGTGTATACAGACGTCAAGCTGCACAGACACTGCACGCGTATCGGTGTATACAGACGTCAAGCAGCACAGACACCACGCGTATCGGTGTATACAGACGTCAAGCTGCACAGACACTGCACGCGTATCGGTGTATACAAATGTCAAGCTGCACAGACACTGCACGCGTATCGGTGGATACAGACGTCAAGCTGTGACTACACCTGTTCATATTGTGTGTTTCAGTCAAATGTGTGATTTTTAGGCCTGACTATAAAACTCGGTGTTAAATTTGAAACTGAATATGATTAATAAGCAATGTGTGGCAGGTACTACACTGGTTAGTAATAGAGAATATATTTTGTGTAATATAGTAAACATTTAGGGTGTACAAATGATGCTTATTCCAAGCCAATACTGTGTGTGTCAGCTGCATATTAACCAGAAACAAAGTAACATGACATTGCTATTGGCAGCTGTTTGTGGGACAGGGATTGAACTGCATGTTTATTTATGTGAGGGATGATAGACTGAGGAACACTTTAAACTTGCAGTGCCTCATGTCTGGTTGCTTCATGTGAAATAACTCAACCATATGTGTGAAATGATAAAAGTGAACAATACGTTGAGAGATTGTGTATAATGATTATTGTTTAGATATTCAGAAAGAATAATGCATAAGTTATTGAAAGTTTTTTCAAATTCCTGTGCCTTTGGCTGCAAGTTAAATAACAGCATTTAAGAGTTAATAATCTTTTAACATTTGGGCTGAGAATTGGTATTGGCAACCTCAGCCTGCTGACACTCATAAAACCAGACATATGTACAATCAGGAATTGGAGCTTACACAATAGCCTAAAGCAATCAACAATGTTGGGACCTGTATTATTATTAAATACAGAATGATTAAGGGGGAGTTCCGATCAATGTATTGAGTGTTCCAATCCACGTGGCTTTAGTTGAGATCTTTTTGCTGCTTTTGAAACCTGGCGCCAGTGAAGTGCTGCTGCTGAAAATTCATTGTGGTCTTTCGTTCAGAGTGTTGTTATAATAGTTAGCCTAACCTTAAAAGGTTATCTATCTGAGTGATTCAAAAGTTCTGAAACAAATATCACTGTGTGAGAAATGGGAGGGTAAGAGAAACCCTCATTGTTTAACTCTTCAAAAGTCACTGTGGGGATAATTCTGAACGAGGAGTGTACAGTCAGGGTGTGTTCGTGGACACGCAACATGAGCTTAATAAATGCCCCTTGCATGTCTTCAGATCAGTCACTCGAGCCCGGCTTTGCATCTTTCCATGTGGGCAGTTACAGAGCAATGTCCAATTAGTAGAGGCCTTGCATCTGAATCCTGTCTGTCAGTGAAAATGTTGGGTTATTTTACAATTGATGTAATTTTATTGCTGAGTATTAATAAAAGAATTGCGAAATGTGTTCCAATTTCTGTTCACCCTACATAACCTGCATGATTGAAAGCATTTTTAGATTGTCCCTCCCTTATCAGAGAATGTTTCAATCAATGCTTTTCTGGTGTATGTAAGTCACAGCTATATCACACAGGTGTTTTTTATAAGAGGAACCGTATTGGTTGAATGATGGCATTAACTCTTTGTGATATTTTATGTTGGGTTTGTCCACCTCCAGATATCTTGGAGCTCCTACGGTCCTGTTCCGTTGTGCAAGACCTATAATGAATTCATGTACTCAAATGCTGAAGCAGTGCACTCTCCCATCATGTTCACTGTTTGTCTGAGTGGAGGATACATCACACCCAAATGGGGCAGTGCCATACAGCCGCCACCATTTTAGGCATTCGTTAAGCATTATCATTTGTATTAAGATCAGTTTCAAAGTTGCCAGTCATAGTGTCTTAAATGATGTAACTGATATTTAGCTGAACAGGATGAGGTTTAGCTGCTTGAATCATGCTGTTTCATGCCTGACATTTGAGGCTTGTCTTCTCCCATACCATTTTAGATACTGATTTTCATTCCTGATTAGGTAATTGTGCACAATGCTGTGTGGAAATGGAAAAGGGAACATTATTGCCAGGGTTACAAAGGTGACGTTGATTTTTGAAAAACCCTCTCTTGGGCAGGAGATGTTGCTGCCAGAGAGGCAGTAGATATGCTTTGTGGTACCCTGTGTGTTCAGAGTAGAGTGGGGGGGTGTTCGCTGTTTAGTGCAGTTAGTAGAAATATAATTTTCCATGCGCAACCATAGCTTGTTTGAATTTTTGCCACTTTTTTGTATGCTGACCATTTCATTTCTGTGTTTCTTGTTTGAACTCATTCTCATTCGTGTTTTGTCTCATTTGTTTCCATCAGCAAATGCCCAGCACCCCAGGGTTTGTGGGATACAATCCATACAGTCATCTGGCCTACAACAACTACAGGCTGGGAGGGAACCCAGGCACCAACAGCCGGGTCACGGTAGGAGTATTAACTATTGCACTGCAACAAAAAAAAACCTAAAGGCCAGGCCAGGATTGCGTTTGTGCTAAGTCTGCAGATCTGGCGATTTGGAGTACAGAAAGGAGGTGGTTGGCATTGGACCCAGTTTTCACAATGCATTGCTTTCTGGGAACACTGCCTCAAGAGGTTCATTTTGGTAGCTTCAATAATTATAGTAGGGTTGACAAACGTCAAGATTTTAACAATTATAATTCAAAGTCTGAATGTTGGAAATCTAAAATATAAATTGAAAATCCCGGAAATCCCGAGCATGTCAGTCAGCATCTGCAAAGGCTACACGTCAACTGGGGTCCCTTCGAAGAAGTGATAAAAGATTTCTTGTTGAAATGATAACCAATCTCTCCCATTTTCAGATGTTGATAGATCTGCTCTGCATTTCCAGATTGTCTGATTTTGCTTTGGGTCTTTTAAAGTGGAACGTGCGAGAGTTGGGTGTGTTTCAAAATACATATTGGAAATATGCAGTAAAATCAGTGTCTGGTCACTTCAATGAAACAATCTCCTATCTTAACTGTGTGTGCTCAGAATGTCCTTTGTGACGTTTAAAGCCTGCTTGTTTCAACCACAACTTTGGGAGTCTTGATTGCTGAATATTATGAACTGCTAGGCTTTTAAAAAAAATGATGACAATGGCATTGTTAATCTCCATATCTTGTTTTTACTTTTCCTCATGCTAGTCTATATTCATTGCATTGGGAGATGAGGGAAATGTCAGTATTGGGAGTGGAAGTTTCCATTTTTTTCACCTGGTGCTAGCATTAATTGGGCACAGCAGGGTGGCACAGTGGTTAGCATTGCTGCCTCACGGCGCCATGGTCTCAGGTTCGATCCTGACTCTGGGTCACTGTCCGTGTGGAGTTTGCACACTCTCACCGTGTTTTTTTTCCATAGTACCTACCAATGTTACCTCTCGGTATATTCTTTCCATTTCCTTTGTTCCCCCATTATTATCTGTATGTGTAGTTTGCACTCTAATTTGGAGAGTGTTATTTCTTTACCGAGGGACTTTTGTAGGTTGTTGTTTATCTGTGCATAGGGAAAATCTGTTTCATTCCTGTTCCCAATAGTTTTTTGGTCTTTTTTAGGCATATTTCCTAAATGTGACAGCTAGTAGTGCCCTTACATAAGCGGCTGTCTTGGTCCTGATCCTAATTTAGTTATCTACTCTTGCTGGAATTGAGGACAAAATGTGTTTGCTTATTGCTTCCATTCAGCTCAATGTTCTGTTGAGGCTGCTGCTCTGATCTTTCAATTCTATTTTCGTATTATACCTGATCCATTAATTTAAAAGAGTGCAAAGTAACAAACCAACAATACTACATTTTAGAAGCAAAAAGGTAAAACTTTAAAAAGCATTTTGATTAATCTTGGCCAATTGGGGAACAAGTCACTGATCGCGAACAGTTTAAGAGTTGCTTAAAAACCAGTGTAAAAAAAATACTCCTCTAACGCAGCAACTTGTTCAGTAACTGAACAACCATAAATACCATCAGCAGCTTCTAATTACTGAACTCCTGCAAGTAAAAGCTGGGCTGGAGAAAGAGTAGAAAGTCTAATCTTACATTTGGTTGTTTCTGAAGTTAATTTCAGGAAGTTGTGTTGGAATTGAGTGTGGAGTCCTTCTGATTTCCTTAAGTAATCCAATTATTTTGGATCTTTCCTGGATTAAAGCTTCCTAAATCTTAAATATAATGATGTGGAGGTGCCAGCGTTGGACTGGGGTGAGCACAGTAAAAAGTCTTCCAACACCAGGTTAAAGTCCAACAGGTTTGTTTCAAATCACTAGCTTCCGGAGCACTGCTCCTTCCTTAACCTGGCGTTGTAAGACTTCTTACTTAAATATATTGGCATGTCGGCCACATTAATAGACCATATTATTGATCCTGGTTGTATCTGTGGGTCTTATGTTGGGTTACAATTTGATCTCCATACAGAACCAGAGAACTTCAAACAGCAAATCAGCTCAGTTGCTACACTAGGACTGTTTATCTTTCTTCCCCTCTGTATTTTCTTATTTTGTATTCTGGAGCTGGTGCCCTATAGTGCTGAGGTGCAGCAATTTGTTAAATCTTACCCAAAGGGCAGCTCTTCATAAGCAAGACGTTGTGGAGGACATTGCAGCTGACACCATCATACGTGACATGGCTTCGTACAAATGTACCTTCCAACAGGAGTCATTCATCAACCCATGGACATTAGGACAACTAGAGCACCTGTTACACCTGGCTGAGTTTAGGTAGTTGAGGAAATACCCTCTCTCAATTTATAGATGATGCCCATTACACCGAGTTCAAATACAGAGTCTCAGGTTCCATTTAGAATGATTCTCATTGTAGTCTAATGTCATCTGACCATCCCTCCCCCCCCCCCCCCCCCACCCATATTTGGCTTTATCTAATATAATTTTGCTTTTACTAAATTTTACAATGTGGGGCGGCACGGTGGCACAGTGGTTAGCACTGCTGCCTCACGGCTCCTAGGTCCCAGGTTAGATCCCGGCCCCAGATCACTGTCCATGGGGAGTTTGCACATTCGCCCCCACAACCCAAAGATGTGCAGGGTAGGTGGATTGGCCATGCTAAATTGCCCCTTAATTGGCAAATAAAAAGGAATTGAGTACTCTAAATTTAAAAAGAAAAGTTTTTATTAAAAAAAAATAATAAAATAAATAAATACATTTTACAATGAAATATAGATCATTTGCAGAGATTAAAGTTTACCAGGGGGCGGTGAGAATATGGCGTTGAAGTTCCAAACAGTTCCATGATCTTACTGAATGACGGAGCAGGCTCGAGGATCTAGCAGCCTCCTCCTGCTCCTAATTTGTGTGTTTGTAACCTTTCACCCCCTTTTCATATTAATGATCTATCTGGCTGTGCCTCAAAATATTCAGAGATTCTGTTTCCACCACCTTTTGAGGAAGAGAGTTCCAAAAACTCTTCTCCTCTGTCTTACATGGGTGACCACTTATTTTTAAACAGTGACCCAGTTCTAAATTCTACCGCACTAGGAAGTATCCTTTCCACATCCTGTAGAGACTCCCCAGGATCTAATGTTTCAATCAAGTCGCCTTCTAAACTCCCAACAGATACAAGCCGAGTCTGCCCCACCTTTTCTCATAAGGCAACCTGCTCATTCCAAATATTAGTCGAGTAAAACTACTCTGAACTACTTTCAATGCATTTGCATCCTTCCTTAAATTTTTTAAAACATTTAAAAAATAAATTTAGAGTGCCCAATTCATTTTTTCCGATTATGGGGCAATTTAGCGAGGCCAATCCAGCTAGCCTGCACATCTTTTGGGTTGTGGGGGCGAAACCCACGCAAACACGGGGGAGAATGTGCAAACTCCACACGGACAGTGACCCAGAGCCGGGATCGAACCTGGGACCTCGGCGCCGTGAGGCAGCAGTGCTAACCCACTGCGCCTCTGTGCTGCCCCATCCTTCCTTAAATAAGGAGACCAGTACTGTACACAGTATTCCAGATATGGTCTCACCAATGGTCTATAACTGAAGCATAACTTTACTTTTGGATTCAATAAATTATAACATTCTATTAGCTTTCCCAATTATATGCTGTATCTATATACTAACCATTTACGATTCCTGCATTAGGGCACCCAGATCCCTCTGCATCTCAGCTCTGCAATCTGTCACCATTTAGATAAGCTTGATTTATTCTCCCTGTCAAAATGGGCAACTTGACATTTGCCCTCATTATACTCCATTTGCTAGATCTTTGCCCACTCACTTAACCTATCTATATCCCATTGTAGCCTCCTTATGTCGTCTTCACAACTCACTTTCCTACCTGTCTTTGTTTCATCGACAAATTTAGCAACCATACCTTCAGTCCCTTCATGTAAATCATTTGTACAAATTTTGAAAAGTTGAGGCCCTGTGGCACACGTTTCTTGCCAACCAGATAATGCCTACTTTATAAAAGCAAATTACTGCTGATGCTGGAACCGGAAGCCAAAGAGAAAATGCAGGAAAATCTCAGCAGGTCTGGCAGCATCGGTAGGGAGAGAAAAGAACTCACATTTCGAGTCCAGATGACCCTTTGTCAAAGCTAAAAGACAGGGAGAGTGGGAAATATTTATACTGTGGAGTGAGAGAATGAAAGATGAGTCATAGCCACAGAAACCAAGGGAACAGGGTGCTGATAACCATAGAAACCCAGGGAAAGTGTACTAATGGTAGTCCCCAGGTGTGTAAAGCCAAACAGCAGAGAAGCTAACATCAGAGGGTAAACTGTGACAGATGTAGATGTGGGGGGAGTGGAAGGGGGAAGCAAAGGGGAGAAAAGTTAAGGAAAGGAGGATAAGTTGGGGGGGTTAAATGTATATAAAGAAAGATGAGGAAGAAAGACGTGGTAAAAGACAGTTAAAATAAAATGGGATGAAAACAAGGGGTCGAGGTGGGGTAGAGCGAATCATCTGAAGTTGTTGAATTCACTCTTGAGACCGGAAGGCTGTAGCGTGCCTAACCGGAAGATGAGATGTTGTTCCCCCAGTTTGCGTTGAGCTTCACAGGAACATTGCAGCAGGCCAAGGACAGACATGTGGGCATGGGAGCAGGGTCTTGTGTTAAAATGGCAAGCAACGGGAAGGTCAGGGTCCTGAATGCGCACAGACCGAAGGTGCTCAGCAAAGCAATCACCCAGTTTGCGTTTGGACTCTCTGATATAGAGGAGATCACATTGGGAGCGAATGCAACAGATCAAATTGAAAGAGGTGCAAGTGAAATGCTGCTAAACCTGGAATGAGTATTTTGAGCCTGGGATGTTAAGTATGGAAGAGGTAAAGGGGCAGGTGTTACACCTTCTGCGATTGCATGGGAAGGTGCCTTGGGTAATGGAAGGGTATGGTGGAGGAATGGACTAGATTATCTCGGAGGGAACGGTCTCTGCGGAATGCTGACAGAGGGAGTGAAGGGAAGATGTGTTTGGTGGTGGCATCACGCTGGAGTTGGCGAAAATGGTGGAGGATTATGCTTTGCATACGGAGGCTGGTGGGGTGAAATGTGAGAACGAGGGGTACTCTATCCTTGTTCTGGGAGGGAGGGGAGGAGGCGAGGGTAGTGGCGCGGGAGATGGACCGCACACTGCTGAGGGCCCTGCCCACAACTGTAGGTGGTAAATCACGGTTGAGGAAGAAGGAGCACATTTTTGAAGCCCCATTTTGGAAAGTGGCATCATCGGAACAAATGCGACGGAGGCGAAGGAGTTGAGAGAAAGGGATGGAGTCCTTACAGGGTGTAGGGTGCGAAGAGCTGTAGTCAAGATAGCTGTGTGAGTCAGTGGGCTTATAGTGGATATTGGTAGATAGCCTATTGCTGGAAATGGAGTCAGAAAGGTCAGGGAAGGGAAGGGAAGTGTCTGAGATGGACCAGGTGTAAGTGATGGAGGGGTGGAAACTGGAAGCGAAGTTGATGAATTTTCCCAGGTCTGTCGAGAGCATGACGCGGTCCCAAAATAGTCATCAATGCCTACTTTATGCCTATTCTGTTTCCTGTCAATTAGCCAATCTTCTATCCATACATGTTAGCTCTGACACATGAGCTTTTCTTTTCAGCAGTACATTTGATGTGGCACCTTCTCAAATGCCTACTGGATGTCTGTATATCCACCAGACCCCCTTTTATCCATAGCACATATTACTTCCTGAAAGAGCTCCAATAAATAGGTTAAACATGATTTTCCCCCTCAGAAAATCATTACCTTGAATTTATCTAAGTGCCCAGTTTTATATTTAATAATGGCTTCTATGTTAAGCTAACTTGCCGGTAGAACATACAGTGCAGAAGGAGACCATTCGACCCATCGAGTCTGCACCGACCCACTTAAGCCCTCACTCCCACCCTATCCCCGTAATCCAATAACCCCACCTAATCTTTTTGGACACTAAGGGCAATTTAGCGTGGCCAATCCACCTAACCTGCACATCTTTGGACTGTGGGAGGAAACCGGAGCACCCGGAGGAAACCCACGCAGACATGGGGAGAACGTGCTGACTCTGCACAGACAGTGACCCAGCGGGGAATCGAACCTGGGATCCTGGCGCTGTGAAGCCACTGTGCTAACGCTGCCCGTGCTGTAGTTTCCTGCTTTCTGTCTCCCTCCCTTTTTGAACATTAGAGCTACATTTGTTGTATTCCTATATAATGGAAACTTCCCTGAATCTAAGGAATTTTGATAAATTGAAACCAACACATCAACTATCTCATTAGTCACTTCTTTTGAGACCCTCGGATGAAGTCTATCAGGACTCAGGGACCTGTCAGCCCACAGCTCCTACAATTTGCTCAGTATCACTTCCCTGGTGATTGTAATTTTCCTGAGTTCTTCCCTCACTTCCATTTCCTGATTTGCAGCTATTTCTGGGATGTCACTTGCTCCTCTGTAGTGAAGTCAGATGAAAAATACCTGCTCCATTCACCTGCCACCGTCTTATTTTCCATTGTTCGATCCCCAGGCTCATTTTCTGTAGTACCAGTACTCGCTTTGTTAACTCTTTTCTTTTCAAAATATCTATAAAAGTTATTAATATCTATTTATATTTCTAGCTAGCTTACTCTCGTACTCTAACTTTTCCCTCCTTTGTTAATCTTTTATGTATGGAATGAAATCGGGTCAGCCGGTGAGCGTGTACAGATGCAATCTTGTATTCAGGCTTACAAAAAGTGCCATATTTAGTGACAAAATGTAAGATCAAAACTAAAATAAGTTTACAAAAACTTAAATGTTATGAAGTTAAACTTAAGGCATGAGGGTAGGGTGTGGTAGCTGTTGTAGTCTGCCTTGTTGGCATTGATTTAACTGCACTTAAAACTTCATGCTAACATTTACCTGGCTCTGCTTTGTTGCAAATCTGTGTTGCTATCTGAATGCTTTCAAGAGTTAGTTCTCTTCAACAAAGGCAAAAATATAATTATGGTCTATGGGCTCAGTGCAAGAGATACCATGGGGTGTGGGCTTTGTGTCAACCAGGTTTCTGTGGCCATTTTCAAAAATTCAAATGAGTAGTTGTAAGGCGCTGTAGAATGCTGTTTGTGCAATTAATTAGTCGAATTTTGGCAGTGTTGGCTTTATGTGTAATGTTAGATAAACTTGGTCTGTTTTCACTGGAATGATGGAGGTTGAAAGGCAACCTGATAGAGGTCTGGAAGATTATGAGTGGCATGGACAGAGTTGATAGGCAGATACTCTTTCGTAGGGTAGGAGAGTCAAGTACAAGCGGACATAGGTTTAAAGTGCGAGGGGAAAAGTTTAGAACAGATGTGTGAGGCAAGTTTTTTACCCAGAGGGGGGTAAATATATGGAACGTGCTGCCTGGGGAGAGGGTGGGAGCAGGTACGATAGCGGCATTTCAGGGACATATAGACAAATGTATGAACAGAGTGGGCATGGAAGGATACGGACACCGTAAGTGCAGATGGTTTTAGTTTAGGCAGGTACCATGGTCGGCGCAGGATTGGAGGGCCGAAGGACCTGTTCCTGTACTGTATTGTTCATTGTTCTTCGTAATCCATCCTGTTTCAACAGCATTTGGATTACTCCCCGTTTGTTTTTTTAAGTAATGCCAGGTTCTGCTACTCCAAAGATCTTGGCCTACTCATTAGCTATCTCTATCTCTCAAATTGAAGCTGGAACCTTGAATCTGAAGGTGTCAGCTTTTACCAATGCTTATAATTTCACAATTAAAACTGGAGGGAATTCTAGAGCTTGGGGCCATAGCTGTTGAAAGCACGGCTAACTCTGGTGGAATAATTAAGACTGGCGACTAGCAAGAGGACAGAATTAGAGGAGCACCAGGATCTCCGGGTTGTACGGCTAGAGGAGGTTGCAAAGATAAGAAGGTGCGAGACCAAGGAGGGATTTGAAAACCAGAATAAGAGCCAGTGTAGGTCAGTAATCACTGGGGTGAACAGGACTTGGTGCCAGTTACATTTGGATGGGCTGACCTTTATCCAAAGATGGGAGGCTGCCCATGCAAGCATTGGAATAGTCAAGTCTAGAGGGAACAAAGCATGGATGAGAAGGCACGCAGAGCCGGGTGGATTTGAGCTTTTGAGATGAGAGAGTAGAAATGGCAGTCTTGCTGATGGTACAGATAGGTTGTAAGAAACCCCACTGTGCCAAGTCAAATATAATACAAGGTTGCAAGCAGTTAAAGTCTTGGACAGATATCTTGGAGAGGGACAATCTGTGGACAGGCAATGAGGTTTGTAGTGAGGACCATAAACCCATGTTTTTGGTCTTCCTAATGTTTAATTGAAGGAAATTCCATTCCAATTATTATTGCTAATTCTCCTAAAGAGAACCTTTCTTGGTTTGGTTTATTTTCTCCAACTCTGATCTTAATGCTCTTACCAAAAGATCCCCCCCCCCCCACACACACCTTTTTGAATATTCACCCCAACATCAAATTTCATGCTAGCTTAATCTGTCAGAATATTTCTGTACTCCATGGCTTCTCTATCCTTACAATCCTAAAAATGTGTAACTTTAAAAATGAATCCATATCTTGTACAGCATTCTGGCATCCATCAGCCCCCATTGCTTTTACTGCCAGTGTGCCTTGCTTGAGGATAACCTTGCATTCTTTTTTGTGAGTGATCCTCTTGCCCTTCTATTCATCATGCTATTGCAAATTGATACTTTCTGAATTTTAATTATCCATCGCTTTGAAAGTTCCCATTTAATCCGGGAGGATTTTATGTTTCTGGAAATGGGTGGTGAGTTTGTCATCTGCCAACATACTCTTTCCTTGTGAGTATTTCAGTCATTGATATTTCCAAAACCGGCTCTGGGGTCGCGCATTTCTAAACGAGGTGCTATTATTTTGCCTTGCCTGTTTCCCTCTTAAAATTACTTTCTCGGGCTGGAGGTTCCTTGCACCTCAGCAATGTAGCTCTCTTGCAACTCTTCTAATCTGGGTTTGCATCTTCGTCGCTAGTTTGTGATGTTTCAATTTCCTTATCCCAGGAGATTTGGAAAGGATGATATTTCCTCATTAGTGAAAGGAACTAATTGAAATAATTAATAAGAACATCAAAATCTGTTTGTATTAGTAAGCCTCAAGTTGGACTTAAAGTTTGTATTATTTGCCCCAAGGCTCGGTGATATACAATGTATTTACAGTATAGTGTTTGCTGCACAGGAATGCCATCCCTCCCCTCTTTATCTCATTTTGTCAAAATAACCTGTTCTTTTCGCCTTCATATGCTTATCTAGTTTCCCTTTGAATGAATTCATCTAACTATTTGCCTCATCCACTCCCTGTGAGTTCACATTTTAATCTTATCTGCAGATTGCATCAAGATTAAAAAGCTTGGAAGCTCCCTGCTGGAGTTAATGGTGTGATCAGGCACTCAAATGGGGAGCAGAGATGAGAGTCACATTCCTCACTCAGTGAATATGCTTTGCTCTCTCTTGTTTCTGAATTTACATTTTATAGTGTATATATTTAATGCTTACATAAAACCAATGGAGTGGGTCGGAATCCCCATTCTCTCTCTTTGGTCCAATAAGCCAGATAAATGGATACTTTTGTTAATATTTATTTTATTATTAGTTCTTCTCTCGAAGGTTGTGCGGTGCAAAATTAAAATGTAAAACCATTATGGTGACAACCTGGTGGCATATTAAAATGTGTGACGAGCAACGTTTAATTCAGTATGATTTCCCCACGTCGCAACAAACCAATCCCATTGTGACTGCAGTGAGCACCTGTCAACATAGATGACAATCCGACAGATAAAACCCAGGATTTCAAATGGGAATCTAGCAGAAATGTGCCAAGAGAAATGAAAATGCGTGATTTCCAAAAAATGGATGTATTTCTTAAATAGTTTCGGTTTGCAAAATGTCCCTTAAATTATCCAGTCATTTTTAATTCAACTGTGGGTAAATAAGTTTAAAAGTGACTAGCTTTTGGACCATCTTAGTGGGCTTGATTTTTGAATTTTGAAATTGGATTATAAGAAATCAGCATAACCTGCACTGCACATTCTTCACTGGCTGACGGGAGTGTTCGAGAGAACTGAGAAAGGGCCATCCTTTCACTCACTGAAATGTTAAACTTTAAATCGACATCCTTTTCTTTCAATGGAAGAAGACAGTGCTGTGAAAATTCTCCCACAGAAAAATAATACAACATTGTGTTTGAGCTTCATTATTGTAATAACCATGCGCTGCAGTGAAAGGTCAATTTAATTTACATTCAAGAAAGGTGCTCTTAAATACACCAAATGATTCATGGAGCTCGTTGGGGTTTAAATTCCAATGACTAATTAATCAGGCTCAGTTGTTTTATGGGTTTGGTGAGGGCGACCAAAACAAAAAGAGAAAGCACTCAAAGTTTGAACAAGCTTATTATGTTGTTCTAAACCGCCCATGACTACCATCTGGTGGCAACTCTTGTCATCTATATGTTTGAAAAATAATTTGAAATCAAACTTAGCAAGCCAAGTTGGGAACAAAGTTGAATTATAAAGTGTTTCAACTAGATTTATTTGGTAATGTTAACCAATGCCTTTTTCTCAAAGTGATTTATTATCCATTTCCAACCTGTGTAACAAAATACATGACTTGTGTTTATAAATAGGATTCCTGTGGTCCTACGGCCCCATTCCACAATGGAACTCCACGTGCTTCGAGTATAATCGGCAGGGAGAAGGTAACTATCAAACTTTTAAAATTTTAATTAAAATAGCCAGAATTGAAGAGCAACTTTGACAGGCCCTCAATTCGGAGAATCTCAAAAATAAATTCTGAGCACCCATCCTCTGACGTGGAGGTGGGTGGGCTTCACTTCAACGAGAAATGAAAAGGAGATTTGTTCTTTCAAATCAATTCCAAGTGATTAGTGCCTATTGAAAAGTGGGCACTAGGCTGGCTGTCAGAAGGTGGGAAGGAGCATTCTACAAGATCGCTGCTGCTCTGACTGTTCTCAAAACGCACTAACGACTTGGAGTCCGAATTGGAAGTGCAATTTCAAAACTTGCAGTCCTACAAAGGAAGAAAAAATGCAATAAGACATTAAAAAATCTTGCCGTGGCAAAAACGTAAGGCAGTGTGAGGAGGTGACGCCTGTTAAGAAGAATAAGGCGGCCACATACTGCTTGGGTAATAAGTGTAAATGGGGTAAAGAAGCAAAGACATTGTTCACTGCAGATACTATGAAAGGAAAGCAGAGAGGTTCTCTAAGTGAGAAACTTGACATGGTGGTAGAGAGGACAGTTGAGCCCAAGGATTTTTATGGAGACACAGAAGGATGAACAGATACCAGAGGAGGAGGGAGATAGACAATGGTGTGATTTGATGATGAGGAACACACTGCTACTGTAATGATGTGCCCAAGGCAAGTGGTGAATTATTTCTGGAGAGACTTCATTTAGGGGAAGTTATCGTCACCCATCAACAAAGTTTCCATCCAGGTCATGGTATCAGGGTATTCATCCACACCTCAAGGGAAGTTGGGGATGGGCAGTTAGTGCTGGCCTAGCCAACAATGCCCTTTTGTTTTTGCAAAACTATACTTTATTCATAAAATATTTGAAACAGACATTATCAGGCATTTCACATTGTCATAACAGGAAATGATATTCACATTTTCTCCACAAGTCAAGAAGGGCTTCAATTCAGTAATGAAAACATGACTAAAATTTCAATATTTTCGTTACAGGGGGTACATTCAGGGAGTGCAACTATATTCATCAATCACGTTGCACTCTGAGGTGCTTCAATACAGTTAGGATTAAGCACACAGTCTGAAGGGTTTTACACGGTTACCGTCTCTATGTTGCTGAAAGGCCTTTCACAGTGGCCTTTCCCCATTGCACCTTGGCAGCAGCTGCCCCAAGCTTGACTGCGTCCCTCAGCACGTAGTCCTGCACCTTGGAATGTGTCAGTCTGCAACACTCGGTCGAGGACAATTCTTTGCACTGGAAGATCAGCAAGTTTAGGGCAGACCAAAGAGCGTCTTTCACCGAGTTGATCCTGCAGCCAACGACACCCACGTTCCCATGAATGAATTTGCAAAGCCCCTCTAGTCTGATCTGCCATTCAGTGACATGTGTCCTATTTTCATCAACTGTCCATACTCCATATCATTAATATCTTTTCACTGGCAAAAACCTGTCCGATTTAGCGTTGTGAGTTTAACTCCAGTCACTACACAAACCTCTATTTCCAGTTATCTTAATTTTGAAGTGTTTGATAAATGCCTTGTTTGCATGTGATTGTATCAGAAGTGACAGGAGGGATCTGCAGCTTTTATGTCTTTGTTCAAGCTCAAACCAGTTCTAGGAAGTGTTTATTTGATCAGCATAGTTCCCTCCAGCAATCTTTTATGTTGATTCAACATCCCCAATTCAACCTTGCAAAAAAGAACTTCAGTATTCATTTTTATTTCTTATAACTTTTTTTTTCTTTTATAAATTTGGAGTACCCAATTATTTTTTTCCAGTTAAGGGGCAATTTAGCGTGGCCAATCCACCTACCCTGCACATCTTTTTGGGTTGTGGGGCTGAGACCCACGCAGACACGGGGAGAATGTGCAAACTCCACACCGGGACCCGGCTGGGATCAAACCCGGGTCCTCGGCGCCGTAGGCAGCAGTGCTAACCACTGCGCCACCGTGCCGCCCTGAACTTCAGTATTCAATCCTTCCTTTGTCTCATTCACTGTGTTCAAAGATTTGCTTTTAAAATATGTATTTCAAATCCGAACCAGGACAGTCGCACCTGGATCCAGATAGCATTCCTGTTCTCATTGATCTTTAGACTTTATTTTATGTTAACTAATGGCAATTTGATATTAAGAGCGATTGCTTTCCTCCTTGAAGTGCAAGATAATGTGACATGTTTCGTTTCCCCACAGGCATCCTCAGGCATCACTATTCCCAAACCCCCAAAGCCCCCAGACAAGCCCTTGATGCCCTACATGCGTTACAGCAGAAAGGTACAGTATCTGCAGCATTGTATCACAGTATTTACTGCAGCATCCATTCACCTGACTAAACCCAGCCCGATTACTCAAGACATGTGGAGGAAAGATGCTCGCTGTTGTATTGATAGCCTTTCACTGACTAATGTTTGTAGCGTGGAATGGGATTACTTTACTGTTTATACCTCCTGTTGGGTGGTCATTATTATTTATGTAAACACCTGATGTTCTGTACTAGGTGGAGGCTGTAATACATTCCTAACTGGAAATCTTTCTAGAAAACATTGCAACTTCAATAAATCCTGGTCTGTAACTTGTTGCCGCCTAGTTTAAAAGCAACTGTCCCATAGGTGCAATTTTATATTAAACAATTTACATCTTTAAAGGTTGAGATCTGATTTTTTTCCCCCCTTTTCCTCTTTCTGTCCTTATTTAAGACTGTGCTAGTTGTTAACTTGGATGAGTTACTGAGTCCGGCTGTGTGATCGGCTGAATATGCATTACTGGGATTTAACCTGCTGCCATTCAATAATCATTTGTCATTCCTTTTGCATCCGTGTGGGACATCAGCTCCTTCGCATTCTCAGACCTACTAACTCCTCCCAGCCAGCTTCCACCGATGATGTCACCAAGAGCTGCAGCTTAAATTTAAATTTTAAAAATACTTTTTTTAATAAAAAGTGATTTGTAGGAGTACTAATCACAGAACTCCCTTATTAATGCCTAACTGTAGTAAGTACATTCGGGTGTTGGTTGTACTATACCCAGAAACTGTCTGGTCGACAGTGTGATAATTCTATTACTGTATCAGTTCTGTAAATAAGTCTCCTTATTACGTTTTAGGTATGGGACCAGGTTAAGGCCTCCAATCCAGATCTGAAGCTGTGGGAAATAGGGAAAATCATCGGTGGAATGTGGCGGGATCTCACAGATGAGGAAAAGCAGGAGTATCTGAATGACTATGAAGCAGAAAAGGTAAAACAGAGGAAAGGATTCCTTTCAGTGACCATAAAGTGCATCTGGTTGATAGTGTTAATCATATAGGTTTGTTGTCCTTTTCTATTTTCTTTGGGTGGGGGTGATATTCTTGACTTGAGGATTGACAGCATTGCGAGTTGGAATGTTTATTCACCCCGTCACCACAGCTGAGATACAACATGGTTCAACACAATGTAAAGCTTCCTCCATATATCATCAAAACTCCCAAGCCAGATACAACACTGGTAGGATAGAGAGTAAATCTGTCCCAGACATTCAGCTTTAATTCTCTCTTTTTCCTCCTATCCACACCTGGACTTCTGCTATGCCTTTTGGCATTTCAGTTTCTCATCCATCGCTTTGAGGAAGATTGCCAGTCTTCATTCAATCCTGGGCAGCTTTTAGAGAGAGTTCTGGTCTTCACTCAGTCCTGGACAGCTTTGAGAGAGAGTTCTGGTCTTCACTCAGTCCTGGGCAGCTTTGAGGGAGATATAGTCTTCACTCAGTCCTGTGCAGCTTTGAGGGAGATATAGTCTTCACTCGCTGGGCAGCTTTGAGGGAGATATAGTCTTCACTCAGTCCTGGGCAGCTTTGAGGGAGATATAGTCTTCACTCGCTGGGCAGCTTTGAGGAAGATTGCCAGTCTTCACTCAGTCCAGGGCAGCTTTGAGGGAGATATAGTCTTCACTCTCTGGGCAGCTTTGAGGAAGATTGCCAGTCTTCACTCAGTCCTGGGCAGCTTTGAGGAAGATTACCAGTCTTCACTCAATAAAGGACAAAGAAAAGTACAGCACAGGAACAGGCCCTCCAAGCCCGTGCCGACCATGCTGCCCGTCTAAACTAAAATCTTCTACACTTTCTGGGTCCGTATCCCTCTATTCCCATCCTATTCATGTATTTGTCCAGATGCCCCTTAAACGTCATTGTCGTCCTTGCTTCCACTACCTCCTCCGGTAGCGAGTTCCAGGCACCCACTACCCTCTGTGTAAAAAGATTTGCCTCGTACATCTCTAAACCTTGTCCCTCGCACCTTAAACCTATGCCCCCTAGTAATTGACCCCTCTACCCTGGGGAAAAGCTTCTGAGTATCCACTCTGTCTATGCCCCTCATAATTTTGTAGACCTCTATCAGGTCTCCCCTCCACCTCCGTCGTTCCAGTGAGAACAAACCGAGTTTATTCAACCGCTCCTCATAGCTAATGCCCTCCACACCAGGCAACATCCTGGTAAATCTCTTCTGCACCCTCTCTAAAGCCTCCACATCCTTCTGGTAGTGTGGCGACCAGAATTAAACACTATACTCCAAGTGTGGCCTAACTAAGGTTCTATACAGCTGTAACATGACTTGCCAATTCTTATACTCAATGCCCGGGTCAATGAAGGCAAGCATGCCGTATGCCTTCTTGACTACCTTCTCCACCTGTGTTGCCCCTTTCAGTGACCTGTGGACCTGTACACCTAGATCTCTCTGACTTTCAATACTCTTGAGGGTTCTACCATTCACTGTATAAATCCTGGGCAGCTTTGAGAGAGATATAGTCTTCACTCAATCCTGGGCAGCTTTGAGGGAGATTATCAGTCTTCATTCAGAGTTCAGACTTTTAGTCCATCAGTCTGGATTTGAACACTCTCTTTCACGATGAGGAACCCATGAGCTTTTTTTTGTAAGGGACCATTCCAGCTAATGCTTGTGTTCCCCATGCCCTGCTCTTCTGTCAGAAGATATTCCGGGGATTAATATCTGCGAACACGAGTGCTTCCCACTTTTAAGACAGTTTTGAGCGATGTCAGGGTCTTGGGATAGAATGGAAAGAAACTTTTGCAAAACAATTGATTAATTTGTAGAATAAACTGTGTGAAAACATGAAAATATTGTTTCTCTTCAAACAAACTTGCTTAACAGAAATTTCATTTGATCCTTCTTCCTCTTGGCCCAGGAGATTTTGTTGCTAGGCATATGGTAAAAGTTCAGTTTCCGTTATCTATGGTTTATGCTGATCTCTCAAAACATTGTACTTTTCTTTTATACATGTTTTATTAAAAAAAAAAATTTAGAGTACCCAATTCATTTTTTCCAATTAAGGGGCAATTTAGCATGGCCAATCCACCTACCCTGCACATCTTTGGGTTGTGGAACGAAACCGACGCAAACACGGGGGAGAATGTGCAAACTCCACACAGAGTGACCCAGAGCCGGGATTGAACCCGGGTCCTCGGTGCCATGAGGTAGCAGTGCTAACCACTGTGCCACCGTGCTGCTCATAAAAATGAGCTCTTTTTGTTAAATTGTGTTCCCTAGTTCTAATCTCTCACACAGGAAGAAACATCCACCCTATTAAATCCCCTCGGGATCTTGTATGTTTCAATAGGATCATCTCTCATTCTTCTCATTTCCAATGGATGTATAGGCTCAACCAGTTCAACCTTTTACCATCAGATAAGTCCCTCGTTCCATGAATGAGTCGAATCAATCTTCTCTGCTTCGAACGCATCTGCAAAACCTTGAGCCTGGCACCCTGCAGTACAAGATGCTACCATGCACATTTTGCTGCCTGTGATTCCCCACACAGCCAATTACTGATTTTGTCAATTGAAGGCCAACCAGAAATCTTGTAGAAAGAGGGAGAATGTTGGGAGAGTCACCGTCCGAGATGGCCTGAGAGCTGATAAGCTGTCACCTCTCCTGTACTTGGCGATTCACATAAGACCTTAGAGTTGAATGATAGCCTTTAGGAGTAATGGTGTGCTGCATTTGATTGTTCCCACTTTATGGGATTTGCTTCTATTTTCAGGTCGAGTACAATGAAGCCATGAAAGCGTATCATAACTCTCCCGCCTATCTTGCCTACATTAATGCAAAGAGCCGGGCTGAGGCAGCACTTGAGGAAGAGAGTCGTCAACGGCAGTCACGGATGGAGAAAGGAGAGCCTTACATGAGCATCCAGCCAGCTGAGGACCCTGATGGTAAGCACTGCGTATACACACCGTCATAGCCTTTTGTGTGCAGATGACATTTCATTCTGCCTTGTAGACTTCATCCAGGTCATCTGTCCTGATACGGCTGCGACTACACGACAACCTTAATGGTGAATATCAATACATAATCATTGGCAGTATGCCACCATTATGTTTGGTACCCACATAAAGGGAAAATAAATATACAGCATGATATCTTTATTATAAACAAGACCAAAAAGTATGAATTCCTGAAATTTTCCGCACTTGTGTGATTTTCTCAGTCAGCAGTCTCCTGCTGTTGCTCCTGCTTTTTGCAGCCTGTTTCTTCTCCTGTCTCATTTCACTAACAATGTTTCCCTACATTGATTTTTCCGCTGCCTGCTACAAAGAGAGGCTCACCTGACCCCCTCAACTTGTCCACTACCGAATGGCTGAAGTCAGGAGTGTGATGGAATGGACTTCCGGTTGCGGCTATGCTGAGCTAAGTCGCACGTTCGGCAGCTCCCGCCAGAAACAGACTTTTGGGCTCTTGTGAGGGGCCCCAGCGACATTTGTTCGACGGTTGCCAGTGTGGGAAGGTGACAGTACGATTTCCCCGGCACTGTATGGATTGGACCAGGAGTGGAGCGGTGATAAAAGTAATTCTGGTGCAGCGAACAATGCGAGGGAGGGAAGCCAAGATGGCGGCGGGTGGAGACCAGGCAGCGTGGGCGCAGCGTGCGCAAGAGCAGCAGGAGTTTCTCAAGCGCTGCTTCACGGAACTGAAAGCAGAGCTGCTGGAGCCGATGAAGGCTTCGATCGACAAGCTGGTCGAGACCCAGAAGGCCCAAGGGGCGGCGATCCGGGAGGTGCGGCAGAAGGCCTCGGAGAATGAGGACAAGATATTGGGCCTGGCAGTGAAGGTGGAGGCGCACGAGGCGCTGCATAAGAAATGGCAGGAGAAGTTTGAGGACATGGAGAATCGGTCGAGGAGGAGGAATCTGCCGATTCTGTGTCTCCCGGACGGAGTGGAGGGGTCGGATGCTGGAACATATGTGGTCACGATGCTGAACACGTTGATGGTCGCGGGTGCCTTCCCGAGGCCCCTGGAGCTGGATGGGGCCCACCGAGTCCTGGCGAGGAGGCCCAAGTCTAATGAGCCGCCGCGGGCGGTATTGGTGCGGTTCCACCGCTTGGTGGACAGGGAGTGTGTCCTAAGATGGGCAAAAAAGGAGTGGAGCAGCAGGTGGGAGAATGCAGAGGTCCGTATATACCAGGACTGGAGCGCGGAGGTGGCCAAGAAGAGGGCCGGGTACAATCGGGCTAAGGCGGTTCTGCATCGGAAGGGGGTGAAATTCGGGATGCTGCAGCCGGCGCGACTGTGGGTCACGTTTAAGGACCGGCACCATTACTTTGAGACGCCGGAGGAGGCGTGGACCTTTATTCAGGCCGAAAAGTTGGACACGGACTGAGGGTCGGTTGTGAGGGGAGGTCGCGGGGGGCTACTGTGCTTTGGGGGATGTTCTATTCTGTTCTGTATTGTTTCCTTGGGTGCTGGGTGGGGTAGGGTGAATTGGTTCGAAGTGGGGGTTTTGTGAGAGTGTGGGCGTCGGTGGTTGGAAGGACGGAGCCCCGTTGGGGGGAGGGGAGATGGGAGGCCCGAGGTGGGGGAGCTGAGATTAGGCCGCAAAAGGGAGATGCGCCAGAGAGGGCGGGGCCGGTCTGATGGAAAGCGCGGGCTTTTTCCCACGCTAGGGAAGGAAGGGGGCAAGGTCGGGGGGGGGGGGAAGGGCGGTGTTGGAGAGGAGCGCCCGCTGATGGACAGGAGGGTGGGGGTGGGGGGGGGGGGTGCAAGACTACCACACTGGGGGGTCGATAGAGTGGCCGGGGTCAGCAGGAGTCAGCTGACTAACGGAAGTGCTATGGGGGAGCAACGCAGCTAGGGGGAGACCTAGCTTGGGGGGTGGGGACGACGACTGGGTTGCTGCTGCATTGGCCAAAGGTGAGCTGGAGCTCGGAGAGAGTCGGGCGGGGGTCTGCCACTGGGGGGAAAGGAGAGTGCGGGAGGCGCAGGCACATGGTTGGCCTAGAAAAGGGGATGGCTCATCGGCGGGGGGGGGGGTGGCGGGAAGCCCCCTGATCCGGCTGATAACTTGGAATGTGAGAGGTCTGAACGGGCCGGTCAAGAGGGCCCGGGTGTTCGCGCACCTGAAGGGACTGAAGGCAGATGTGGTCATGCTCCAGGAGACGCATTTGAGGGTGGCAGATCAGGTCAGGCTGAGAAAGGGGTGGGTAGGGCAGGTTTTCCATTCGGGGTTGGACGCAAAGGATCGAGGGGTGGCGATTTTGGTGGGGAAGCGGGTGTCGTTTGAGGCGTTGAACATCGTGGCAGACAATGGAGGTAGGTATGTGATGGTGAGTGGTAAGCTGCAGGGGGTACGGGTGGTATTAGTGAATGTATATGCCCCGAATTGGGACGATGCCGGATTTATGCTGCGCATTTTGGGCCGGACCACCAAGAAGGCAGAGGTGCAGTGGAGGAAAGCGCAAGGGGGGGTGTATGAGTACGAGGAGCAGGCTAGCCGGATGTTGGCACACCGGTTTCGGAAGCGGGCGGCAGCGAGGGAGATTGGGGGAGTTAGGGATAAAAGGGGGGAACACGGTGCGGAATGCGGTGGGAATAAATGGGGTATTTAGCGACTTTTATGAGGGGCTGTATAGGTCTGAGCCCCTGACGGAGGAGGGGGGAGGGAGTGTCGATTTTTGGATCGACTGAGGTTCCTGAGGGTGGAGGAGGAGCAGGTGGCTGGGCTTGGGGCACCGGTAGGGCTGGAGGAGCTGACTAAGGGGCTGGGGAGTATGCAGGCGGGGAAGGCACCGGGGCCAGATGGGTTCCCGGTGGAATTTGACCGGAAGTACATGGACCTGCTGGGCCCTCTATTGAAAGTACTTTTCAATGAGGCGAGGGTGGGGAGCCCTACCCCCCGACAATGTCCAGGGCGCTGATCTCGCTGATCTTGAAGCGGGACAAGGACCCATTACAGTGTGGGTCGTATAGGCCAATCTCTCTCCTCAACATGGACGCGAAGCTGTTAGCGAAGGTGTGGGCTACCAGAATTGAGGACTGTGTCCCGGGGGTGATTCACGAGGACCAGACCGTTTTTGTTAAGGGAAGGCATCTGAATACCAATGTGCGGAGGCTCCTTAACGTAATCATGATGCCCACAGTGGAGGGGGAGGCAGAGATAGTGGCGGCGATGGACGCAGAGAAGGCCTCCGATAGGGTGGCGTGGGGGTACCTCTGGGAAGTGTTGAGGAGGTTTGGGTTCGGGGAGGGGTCCATTAGTTGGGTTAGGCTACTTTACGAAGCCCCGGTGGCGAGTGTTGCCACGAATCGGAGGAGGTCGGAATACTTTCGCTGTACCGGGCGACGAGGCAGGGGTGCCCCCTATCCACCTTGCTATTTGAATTGGCAATTGAGCCTTTGGCTATGGCTCTAAGGGAGTCTAGGAACTGGAGGGGGCTGGTCGGGCGGGGGGGGGGGGTGCGCCGATGACCTGTTACTGTATGTGGCGGACCCAGTGGGGGGGATGCCGGAGATGATGCGGATCCTCAGGGAGTTTGGGGACTTTTCCGGGTATAAACTCAACGTGGGGAAGAGTGAGCTTTTCGTGGTACACCGAGGGGACACCTCCACCCTCTCCCCACACCCCCCACACCTCCACCCTCTCCCCACACCCCCCACACCTCTCCCCACACCCCCACCCTCTCCCCACACCCCCCACACCTCTCCCCACACCTCCACCCTCTCCCCACACCTCCACCCTCTCCCCACACCTCCACCCTCTCCCCGCACCCCCCACACCTCTCCCCACACCTCCACCCTCTCCCCACACCTCCACCCTCTCCCCACACCTCCACCCTCTCCCCACACCCCCACCCTCTCCCCACACCCCCCACACCTCTCCCCACACCTCCACCCTCTCCCCACACCTCCACCCTCTCCCCACACCTCCACCCTCTCCCCGCACCCCCCACACCTCTCCCCACACCTCCACCCTCTCCCCACACCTCCACCCTCTCCCCACACCTCCACCCTCTCCCCACACCTCCACCCTCTCCCCGCACCTCCACCCTCTCCCCACACCCCCCACACCTCCACCCTCTCCCCACACCTCCACCCTCTCCCCACACTTCCACCCTCTCCCCACACCCCCCACACCTCCACCCTCTCCCCACACCTCCACCCTCTCCCCACACTTCCACCCTCTCCCCACACCTCCGCCCTCTCCCCACACTTCCACCCTCTCCCCACACTTCCACCCTCTCCCCACACCTCCACCCTCTCCCCACACCTCCACCCTCTCCCCACACCCCCCACACTTCCACCCTCTCCCCACACCTCCACCCTCTCCCCACACCTCCACCCTCTCCCCACACCTCCACCCTCCACCCACACCTCCACCCACACCTCCACCCTCCACCCTCTCCCCACACCTCCACCCTCTCCCCACACCCCCCACACCTCCACCCTCTCCCCACACCCCCCACACCTCCACCCTCTCCCCACACCCCCACACCTCCACCCTCTCCCCACACCTCCACCCTCTCCCCACACCCCCCACACCTCCACCCTCTCCCCGCACCCCCCACACCTCCACCCTCTCCCCGCACTTCCACCCTCTCCCCACACCCCCCACACCCCCCATACCTCCACCCTCTCCCCACACCCCCCACACCTCCACCCTCTCCCCACACCTCCACCCTCTCCCCACACTTCCACCCTCTCCCCACACCCCCCACACCTCCACCCTCTCCCCACACCTCCACCCTCTCCCCACACCTCCACCCTCTCCCCGCACCTCCACCCTCTCCCCACACCTCCACCCTCTCCCCACACCCCCCACACCTCCACCCTCTCCCCACACCTCCACCCTCTCCCCACACCTCCACCCTCTCCCCACACCTCCACCCTCTCCCCACACCTCCACCCTCTCCCCACACCTCCACCCTCTCCCCACACCTCCACCCTCTCCCCACACCTCCACCCTCTCCCCGCACCTCCACCCTCTCCCCACACCCCCCACACCTCCACCCTCTCCCCACACTTCCACCCTCTCCCCACACCCCCCACAACTCCACCCTCTCCCCGCACTTCCACCCTCTCCCCACACCCCCCACACCCCCCATACCTCCACCCTCTCCCCACACCCCCCACACCTCCACCCTCTCCCCACACCTCCACCCTCTCCCCACACTTCCACCCTCTCCCCACACCCCCCACACCTCCACCCTCTCCCCACACCTCCACCCTCTCCCCGCACCTCCACCCTCTCCCCACACCTCCACCCTCTCCCCACACCCCCCACACCTCCACCCTCTCCCCACACCTCCACCCTCTCCCCACACCTCCACCCTCTCCCCACACCTCCACCCTCTCCCCACACCTCCACCCTCTCCCCACACCTCCACCCTCTCCCCACACCTCCACCCTCTCCCCACACCTCCACCCTCTCCCCACATCTCCACCCTCTCCCCGCACCTCCACCCTCTCCCCACACCCCCCACACCTCCACCCTCTCCCCACACCTCCACCCTCTCCCCACACCCCCCACACCTCCACCCTCTCCCCACACTTCCACCCTCTCCCCACACCCCCCACACCTCCACCCTCTCCCCACACCTCCACCCTCTCCCCACACCTCCACCCTCTCCCCACACTTCCACCCTCTCCCCACACCCCCCACACCTCCACCCTCTCCCCACACCCCCCACACCTCCACCCTCTCCCCACACCCCCCACACCTCCACCCTCTCCCCACACCCCCCACACCTCCACCCTCTCCCCACACCTCCACCCTCTCCCCACACCCCCCACACCTCCACCCTCTCCCCACACCTCCACCCTCTCCCCACACCTCCACCCTCTCCCCGCACTTCCACCCTCTCCCCACACCTCCACCCTCTCCCCACACCTCCACCCTCTCCCCACACCCCCCACACCTCCACCCTCTCCCCACACCTCCACCCTCTCCCCACACTTCCACCCTATCCCCACCTAACCTTTTTTGGACACTAAGGGCAATTTTTTCATGGCCAATCCACTTAACCTGCACATCTTTGGACTGTTGGAGGAAACCGGAGCACCCGGAGGAAACCCACACACACACTGGGAGAACATGCACACTCCGCACAGACATTGACCCAAACCGGGAATCGAACCTGGGACCCTGGAGCTGTGAAGCAACAGTGCTAACCACCATGCTACCGTGCTGTCCATCGAGTCTGCACTTGCCCTTAAACCCACACCTCCACCCTATCCCAGTAACCCCACCACACCTTTTGGATGCTAAGGGACAATTTAGCATGGCCAATCCACCTAACCTTCACTTCTTTGGAACGTGGGAGGAAACCGGAGCACCCGGAGGAAACCCACGCAATGTGAGAATGTGCAGACTCCACACAGACAGTCACCCGAGGCCAGAATTCAACCCAGGTCCCTGGAGCTGTGAGGCAGCAGTGCTAACCACTGTGCCACCATGATGAGTCGAAGCAGATTGGAATACAATCTGCTTGGGCAAATAGCCATTTGAGCAAAGTGGCACAGCCCTGGTAGCTGTTGCAGCCTGTTGGTGCTTGCAGGTTAGTAACTGGTAAGTTCAGAAACTATCACAAGTGACTGAAACAAAAAGATATTGATAAAATACTCCCGTTTTCAGGAAGCTTTTCTCCCTTCATTTCTCAGACCAAGTGTAAATATTAAGTTAAGAGGTTTTCTGGAGCTAAAGGTGGTTTTGGCAAATGTCACGCGTAGTCTGATTTGCATTTTATTAGAACAATGTTGTAATTTTTTTTCCTTAAGTTTTCAAACTGAGATTTCTATTCTTTGGGATCCATGCTACCTTGTAGCCTTGAGATTTCTCTCCTGCTGTACACTGCCTGTTGTGTAAACACTGCCTCTGTAATTAGTGCTTTTTCTATATTCAGCGACTAACATTATTTCTGTTGCTTGGTATAAATCCTATCCGGTAAAAATAACTAATCCAAACAAAGTAGTGCTAAAAATTCCTTTGACGTTATCAGCTGATGGTTGTAAGCGCAGGATATGGTTTGAAACCGGAGGAAGTAGGCCACTCGGCCCATCGAGTCTGCTCCACCATTCAATGAGATCATATCTGATCTGATAATCCTGAACTCCACTTCTCTTCTCCTTCCCCCACCCTCCCCCAATCCCCATAACTCTTGATTCCCTTACTGATTAAAAAATCTGTCTATCTCAGCTTTGAATGTGCTTAACCCAGTCTCTCTAGACCTCTGGTAAAGAATTCCACAGATTCACTGCCCTCTGAGAGAAGGAATTTCTCCTCATCTCTGTCTGAAATGGGCGACCCCTCACTGAGATCCTGCCCGCTGGTCCTAGACTCTCCCACACGGAGAACAACCTCTCAGCATCGACCCTTTCAAGCCGCCGAGAATCCGATATGCCTCAATAAGGTCGCCTCTCATTCTTCTAAACTCCAACGAATAAAGGCCCAATTTACTGAACCTCTCCTCATAAGAAAATCCATCGATACCCGTAATCAGCCAAGTGAATCTTCTCTGGACTGGGGTTTATGGACTAGAAAAATCCCAGACTTGGTCCCTGCTAGAGTAGTTTACCATGCCTTCTGGCAGTTTGGACAAGGGTCCTCACTGGCGTGACTGAAACAATTGTGATTTAAGGATCTTGGGACTGTGATACCATGTTGTAGGTGCTATATAAAAGCTGTTGTTGTAAGGAATATCAATGGTGCGTGGTGAAGCAACAGAGAGGTTTAGGGAGGAAATGCCAGAATAATAATCTTTATTGTCACAAGTAGGCTTACATTAACACTGCAATGAAGTTACTGTGAAAATCCCCTAGTCGCAACATTCCCGTAACAGCCTCCCCGAACAGGCGCCGGGATGTGGCGACTAGGGGCTTTTCACAGTAACTTCATTTGAAGCCTACTTGTGACAATAAGCGATTTTCATTGATTCATTTTCATTCCGGGGCCTGGAATATAGGGCCGAAGCAACTGAAGAAGTGGCCTTGAGCAGTGTGATGTAGCTGATGGGATGCACAGTGCATCGAAACAAACATGGGAAGAGCTTACAGAGATGAGGAGGGGCTGGGATTTTGAAGGGTCTCACCTCCTTACCTCTCTGTATATGTCACTTTGAATGCTATAGTGCAGTGTGGTCTCGCCTATGCGTGTTAAGTTTTTAAGTTCCTACATTTTTTTTCTCTCTTCCCCAGCCTGGGTGTGGGGGCAGAGGGAGAAGGAGGGGACAGGAAGCCCCTATTTGTTTAGTCCCTGTGCCGTGCATCAGCTCCTGTTTAAGCATGAAAGCATAATTCTGCTCTTAAACAATCCTGAACTTACTACTGAAAGGTGTGTAGGGCTGACTGCAGTTTATATCCAATCATAATTTTTTGCTAAATCCATTCAATGCTTCTGCAGCATAGCGCTGCATGTTTGGACTCGCAAAAAAATCCTTTGCCAATTATCTGATGGTGGTAGTTTCAGCACATAAAATTTGACATATGCCTTGGGGTTATTTGTCCCAATCATGTTCATCAGGAGCAACAGATGTGGAAAGGCTAAGATAGTATGACATAACTCTGCACTGCCCTTCCTTGAAGAGCTTTTATGTAACAAGCATGTATTTAATTTCTTTCCCAAAGGCGAAGGTTTGGAACCAGAGGATGTTTGAGGTTTATGCCATGACCTGTCTGCACTGGATGTCCTGGTGATTCTCAGAGCCGCTCGTGTCCTTGGCTCAGGAGAATCAGATGCAGAACCTTGGCACTTGTTTATTTGCTTTTGAATTTTCAGTCTTTTTGCTGCCACGGTATACTGGCAGCTGCTAATGTTTTTCACAAAGAAGCATTTGACTGCTTTCACTGTCCCTCCCTGTCTCCGGGCTTTTTTATGTATCACGCATGATCCTGGACTCTGGTTTGGCAGTGTTCTCTTACCATTGCCATTTCTATTTTTAACTCTATTTGAGAGCTCATTAAAAAGGAAAAACAGGAACTGGTGTTGTTATTGAGATTGTAGGGAAGGGGACTGAGGTGGTCGGTCAATTTAATTTTGATTACAGATTCCTGTGGGACAGGAGCAGCAGGAATGCTGCTCTGGACTCGACAAGGAAAGCATCTGTGGGCCATTCCTTTGGGTTCCTCTTGTCCCTAGTTAAATCAAGACTAATACACATTCTGAGAGATGTGCGCTTTGTATTTTCAATGGCTCTTTAGAATGATTGCGGATTGTATGTTAGAATCAAGAAGGAAAACAAGATCTTTAGTACAGTGTCTGTATATATTTTTATAAATTTAGAGTACCCAATTATGTTTTTCCAGTTAAGAGGCAATTTAGCGTGGCCAATCCACCTAGCCTGCACATATTTGGGGTGAGACCCACGTAGACACGGGGAGAATGTGCAAACTCCGCACGGACAGTGACCCAGAGCCGGGATTGAACCTGGGAACTCAGCGCCGTGAGGTAGCAGTGCTAACAACTGCACCACCGTGCCGCCCAGTGTGTCTGTATATTTTAAGGAAATCATTTTATGTTTTCATTGTTTAGCCTCACTTCAGCAGCACTTAGCCTCACTTCAGCAGCACTTAGCCTCACTTCAGCAGCACTTAGCCTCACTTCAGCAGCACTCGCCCTGTGCAGGGTGGACCTTGTCGGGGAGAAACTGATGATACAGATTTAGGGTAATTGGCAAAAGAGACGGAGAGATTGGAATTGTTTTTAAATTAGTTGTGATCTGGAATGAGCTGTCTAATAAATAGGATGGTAGGAGCAGATTCCGAGGTAGATTTCAAAAGGCAATTGGATAAATGCTTGAAAAGGAATAATTTGCAGAGCTACGGGGAAAGAGTAGGGGGTTGGTACTAATTGGGACCGCTCAATCAATGAACTGGCACAGGGATGATGGGCTGAATGGCGTCTTGTGTACTAAGATCTGGGCTGGATTTAATCGAGGTGAGAGGTATCTTGCCTGCCATTTGGAGAGCCTGTGCTGCCTCATTCAGGAAAGCGGCTCACTGTATTAAGTATTTAACTGGGCCGTGGTGTGCCTTCCCCAGGATCAAAGACCCAGTTAGGCAGTGGCCGCTGCTGCTTTGGCACCTACCCAAGTCTTAGGATCACCATGGATCCAGGCACAGGCGAGCGACAGAGGGAGGGCCTCACAGGGTGAGGGTGTAGGGAGCGGTTGTCAGCAGCAAGGCCAGATCAGGAAGAGGGGCCTTTCAGCAGACCCATCCCCCTTTCCAAGACCCGATTCCTTGATCAGGCACTGTCTACCTTTAAACAAGAGATCCTAGCGGAATCCAGAAAACAACCGTGACAGGATTGAGCAGGCTCGAGGGCTGAATTGCCTATTCCTGCTCCCTAGTTTTCTTCTTATGAATACACAGGACACTCGGGGCTGGTGAGCAACAAACTCATTTCTCTTTATGACATTGATGTGAAAATAACAGAGACCTTCTAAAAAAGGCTGATTTAAACGCGTGATATTTACAAAAAAAAGCCTCCAGTGCAAACCCATTGTTGTGATCGCTGTGTTAAGCTTGCATTTGCAGCTGCTACATATTGGTGCCCCACCCCTGCTGGCAGCGGCATTAAAGGCAGGTTGCTGACTGTGGTGTCCTGTTGGCGTGGATGACCTTGGCTGTCGTCCTCTGGCCGGCAGGGCTTGTGCAGCCTCCACCTCAGAGTGTAGGTATCCATAAGGACTCCCAAGTCTCTGTGTTTCAGATTTCTGAAGCCTTTCCCCATTTAGAAAATAGTCTATCCTTCTAATTTTCCTACCAAGTACATGACCTCATATTTTTCCACGTTGTATTCTATCTGCCACATCTTTGCCCACTCTCCTAGCCTGTCCAGGTCCTTCGCTTCCTCAGCACTACCTCTTTCTCGCTATCATCTGCAAACTTAGCAACACTGCCCTCAGTTTCTTCTTCCAGATTGTTAATGTACATTGTGAAAAGTTGTGGCCCCAACACCGACCCCTACAGAACACCACGAGTCAGCAGCTGCCATCCTGAAAAAACCGAGGGGAATCACTTGAGAAAAAGCTGAAAATACTCGGTGTTTTGCTTTGTTGGGGAATTCCTTCATTGCACCTAACCATTTGCTGTAACTGGAGAAAAATGAAATCATGTTCAACATTATATTTTGAACTGATGTATGAAACGGATGGCCTGGGGCAATTTGCCCACTTGATAACAAGAGTAGAATGGTTGGAAGTTTTCAATATACACGACCGATTCCAAATGCACGATTGTTGTTAACTATGTTAAACTGAACTACGTTAATCTGAATTTCGGTTGTGTCAGGAAATGAGAAGCTTCCCACAATTAGTCTAGTTTCTATTACACCTACATTGTGCTGATTTACTTCTTTCCCAATCCTCGCAGATTATGATGACGGCTTTTCAATGAAGCATATCTCTGCAGCACGTTTCCAGAGAAACCACCGTTTGATCAGTGAGATTCTGAGCGAGAGTGTAGTTCCAGATGTCCGATCGGTGGTGACAACGGCACGAATGCAGGTTTTAAAACGGCAGGTGCAGTCACTGATGGTTCACCAGGTAATGTCGTGAATGCTGCATCATGGGGTTCATTTTGTCCTTTGCACTTGGAGTTTTTGTTCTTGCTCTCTACAATAAATCTCTTTCTTTTCATCTTGTACGTAGGCCCCTTGATCTTCACTGCAACTAATGGGAATTTGGCCTGGGGGAAATTAAAGTGATAAAACCCTGATACAAACCCCACTCTGACCCATCCATTCCTGGATTTAGTGGGGATGGGACAGTAGGTGGGTAGCCAGTCTGCTTCAAGGAGGCAGCAGTTGACACTTTAAATATGAAAGTGATGCTGCAGGCATCATTGTTAGTCTCCAGTTTAAAGGTGAGGACCATATGATCCAGGAGGTTAAGTGCTTTCACACTTACCTGCAGTATCCAGCATGCCTGCAACCCCCAGTGATGGGCTGCAGTCTCCAGTGATCGTCTTCTCCCCCCCCAACATACGCAACATACGATAGGCGGCAGACTCCAGTGATGGATACCCCCACCCCACCCTCCCAACTCGCCTTACCACCAGCACCAACATATTTCTGATCCCTTCACTCTTCCCCACAAGCCTTCAGACTTCTCTCCTCCCTTTCCCTGGGTTGAAATTTCACTATGTGTGGGGGAACCCCAACTTGCAGATTCTCTGTGCCTTACCGACCCTCTTATCCTGCAACAAACTTCAGAGAGTCGTGAACACCACCTGCCCAGTCCATTACACAAACCCACCTCCCATCCATTGATTCTATCTACACTTCACCCGCTGCCTGGGGAAAGCGAGCAGCATAATCAAAGACCCCTCCCACCCGACTTACTCACTCTTCCAACTTCCACTGTACCTCGGAACAGATGCACCATAGAAAGCATCCTATCTGGCTGCATCACAGCCTGGTATGGCAACTGCTCGGCCCAGGACCGCAAAAAACTACAGAGAGTCGTGAACACCGCCCAGTCCATCACACAAACCTGCCTCCCATCCATTGACTCCATCTACACCTTCCGCTGCCTGGGGAAAGCAGGCAGCATAATCAAAGATCCCTCCCACCCGGCTTACACACTCTTCCAACTTCTCCTGTTGGACAGGAGATACAGAAGTCTGAGAACACGCACGAACAGACTCAAAAACAGCTTCTTCCCCACTGTCACCAGACTCCTAAATGACCCTCTTATGGACTGACCTCATTAACACTACACCCTGTATGCTTCACCCGATGCCGGTGCTTATGTAGTTACATTGCATACCTTGTGTTGCCCTGTTATGTATTTTCTTTTATTCCCTTTTCTTCCCATGTACTTAATGATCTGTTGAGCTGCTCGCAGAAAAATACTTTTCACTGTACCTCGGTACACGTGACAATAAACAAATCCAATCCAATCCGATCCAAGTGGGCCAGGTAAGTTGAAATTCAGTTCAGTGCAGTTTTTTTTTCCATCTACCGGACAGAAACTTTGACCCAGAAGGCTGCTGTTACAGACGGAAGCTATACAACAACATGAATTACTTCAGTCTTTTAAAAAAAAATCTTTAAGCCAAGTCAGGATGGTGTGTGACTTGGAATGAGAACTGAACTTTTTTCCAGAGCAGTCAAATGCAGACTGCTGAAACCTAATGCTGCATTTATAGCCACTGAAGTATGTGACCTCTTTTTCATGTTTCTCTATTACAACTGCGTAACTGAATTTGGTGATATAGTATATGTGTACTTGTGGGTAATAGCCAACATTCTAGGTCAGTTCATTCTTAACCCTTCCCTTTTGAATAAACAGAGAGTCTCTACAGCGCATAACAATTTCTTTAAAGTCCTAACCTCTAATGAATGACGTGCAGTTCAGTAGGAGCTTTCATGGTCTTAGGGCATCCCAAAATGCTTTACAGCCAAGTACTTTTGGATGTGCAGCCACTGTTATAATGTAGGAAATGCAGCAGCTAATTTGTACATTGCAAACTCTCTCAAACAGTAGAGTGATTTTTCTGGTTTTAAGTGATGTTGACTATGAGGGATATATGTTGACCAGAGCACTGCTGTTCTTTGGATCTTCTACATCCATCTCCAAGTTGGCGGCTCGATTTAACATCTTGTCAGAAAGACAAGTGCGACTCTCCCTCAGTACTGCGTTGGAGTGTCAGACTCTGTTTTTGTGTGTCCAAGTCCCTGGAGTGAGACCTGCACCGCCAACTTTGTAACTCAAGAGGTGTGAGTGCTCCCTTCTGAGCAACAGTTGATAAATCATTAATGACAAACGGCATTAGTTAACTGAAGTAAAAACAAAATACTGCAGATGCTGGAGATGTGAAATAAAGACCTGAAATGCTGGATAAACTCAGCAGGTCTGGCAGCATCTAGAGAGCGAAACAGAGTTAACAGTTAGAGTCTGTAGGACCCAACTACAGAAAGTTCAGCTGTGCCAGACTTGCTGAGTTTATCCAGCATTTTCTGTTTTTACATTAGTTAACTAAAGTATTTGCTATTTTTTTGAGAGAGTGTTTTTAACCATGGAAAGCAAATCTGGAAAAAATACACCCTTTTGAAGAAGTTGGGTGGTGACTCTTCATATCCCTAAATACTATCTTAACTTGCAGTCACATTTCGCTGATCTACAGATATAATTTTAAAATATGTTTTTCTTAGCGGAAATTGGAAGCAGAGCTCCTTCAGATCGAGGAACGCCATCAAGACAAGAAAAGAAAATTTCTTGAAACTACAGAGTTGTTTAATAATGAACTAAAGCGGGTAAGAATAAATTTGTTTTTTGGTTCTATTTCATAGAATTTACAGTGCAGAAGGAGGCCATTCGGCCCATCGAGTCTGCATCGGCTCTTGGAAAGAGCACCCTACCCAAGGTCAACACCTCCACCCTGTCCCCATAACCCAGTAACCCCACCCAACACTAAGGGCAATTTATCATGGCCAATCCACCTAACCTGCACATCTTTGGACTGTGGGAGGAAACCGGAGCACCCGGAGGAAACCCACGCAGACACGGGGAGGATGTGCAGACTCCGCACAGACAGTGACCCAAGCCGGGAATCGAACCTGGGACCCTGGAGCTGTGAAGCAATTGTGCTAACCACTATGCTACCGTGCTGCCCTTGGGCGATGATGAGTTGCAACTATCCAGTGGCTAAAATATTCTCTGCATAAACATTAGATTTTCTGATGGTGTTAACTTCACTGCTCGCCTGTCAGTTTTGACTGGTGTACATAATGGCAATTGGAAAAAACAAGTTGTAAATATTCAAGGAAACCCTTTCGTATTTTGTGTATGTTTGTTTACCTTACACAAAATCCATATGGCCTGAGGCTGCATGTTCTACACTGTTGCATTTACAGAAGCAGACTTTGTATCTGAGCAAGTTGTTGTATGGGCAGACTGTCTACATATCGACAGAGCACCTGGTCACAGCTTGGTGTCCTGTGTTGGGTGTCCTTGGCTGGGTCTCGAGTTGGGACACTGAATTTCCTTCAGTCTAGGAAAGGGAAAATTGATTGGTATTCAGTCACCTTGTTCAAATTACACTTGACAGATATAGTCAGGCTGTGCTGTGATGTCTAGTGTAGTGGACTGTTAACCGATCAGCTTTCATAGAACATAGATCATAGAATTTACAGTGCACAAGGAGGCCATTCGGCCCATCGAGTCTGCACCGGCCCTTACACAGAGCACCCTACTCAAGCCCACGTATCTACCCTATCCCAGTAACCCCCACTTAATTTTTTGGACACTTAAGGACAATTTAGCATGGCCAATCCACCTAACCCACACATCTTTGGACTGTGGGAGGTAACCGGAGCACCCGGAGGAAACCCACGCACACACGGGGAGAAAGTGCAGACTCCGCACAGACAGTGACCCAAGCCGGGAATCGAACCTGGGACCCTGGAGCTGTGAAGCAAATGTGCTAACCATTATGCCACCGTGCTGTCCTTTCATTGACACATGACTAGTAACCAATAGGGAAAGATATCAGAGGGCACGTCCACCCAACAGGGATCAGTGTTTTCAGGAGAGAAGAGAAAATGGTGGATTAAAGATCCTGGGAGAAAAATGACACGAACACTGATAGTGTGCCTGCTGTCTTGGCAATCCACAAGCTAATGGATTTCTATCATTCTTCTTTGTGGATTGGCCATACTAAATTGCCCTTAGTGTCCAAAAAAGGTTTGGTGGGGTTACTGGGTTACGGGGATAAGGTGGAGGTGTGGGCTTTCTAAGGGCCGGTGCAAACACGATGGGCCGAATGGCCTTCTGCACTGTATATTCTATGATCTATGATTCAGTCGCTTTTGTTCTTGGCTGGTGATGTTTCTGCTTTCAGAGCCAGTGAATTAGGAGCAGGAGTAGGCCACTTGGCCTCTTGAGCTTGATGATACTTTCTCATCCTCCCTGAGTACTGAGGTGTTCTTGCCGTAGACCCTGACGTGTTTTTGAGGCAGGTTGTGTCAGTCAGGTTCTTGGGAAACTAAAAACCCTCAATCTGCAAAATCAAGCATCTACTCCACATAAAAACACTTGTGCAGTTACATGGAGCCCATAGAAGTTGGGTGTCCATAGAATCCACACAGTGCAGGAGGAGGCCATTCGGCCCATCAAGTCTGCACCGACCCTCTGAAAGAGCACCCTACCTAGGCCCACTCACCTGCTCTATCCCATAACCTCACCTAATCTGCACATCTTTGGACACTAAGGGGCAATTTATCATGGCCAATCCACTTAACCTGCAGATTATTGGACTGTGGGAGGAAACTGGAGGAAACCCACTCAGGCACGGGGCAAAAGTGCGAACTCCACACAGTCACCCAAGGCCGGAGTCGAAACCCTGCCACTGTGAGGCAGCAGTGCCAACCATTGTGCCACTGTGCAGTGTCCTCCAATTCTTGTCTCCTGTGCATCCCCGATTGCCTTTGCCCTTCTCTTGGTGGCTGTGCCTTGTGCCATCTCAGCCTTGAACTCTGGAATTTCCTCTCTAACCCACTTTAGCTCTCTTTTAAAGTTGCTCCTTAAAACCAATCTACTGGTCATCTGTTGTAATATCTATGACTCCATGTTGAACTTTATCTGATAACGCTTCCATGAAGCTCCTCCAGATGTTTTACTACATTTAAATGCAAGTTATTGTTGACAATATTTGCTTATTTGGTGTTTGCTTAAATGCTGGATGATATTGATGTCTTTGGGTTCTTGCGGCATTTAGTTTTAACCTCCCCTTGTTTTATTTAGTTGTGCAATTTGAAAGTGGAGGTTGACATGGAGAAAATTGCAGCTGAAATTGCTCAGGCTGAAGAGCAGGCCCGTAAGCGTCAGGAAGAGCGGGAAAAGGAGGCTGACCATGTGGAGCAGCCCCAGAGTAATATCCCTGAGGAGCCCCCCAGCAGCAGTGAGGCAGACGAGTCCAAAGTGGAGGAGGCCCCAATGGACACAGGTAACAAAATGAACGGACTGCATTAATATCTCTTTTTAAAAATTCATTAAGATGTGGTGTGACTGGCGACGCTGGTGTTTATTGCCCCTCCGTAGAATCATAGAATCATAGAAGTTTACAGCATGGAAACAGGCCCTTCGGCCCAACCAGTCCATGCCGCCCAGTTTTTACCATTAAGCTAGTCCCAGTTGCCCGCACTTGGCCCATAACCCTCTATACCCATCTTACCCATGTAACTATCTAAATGCTTTTTAAAAGACACAATTGTACCCGCCTCTACTACTACCTCTGGCAGCCCATTCCAGACACTCACTACCCTCTGAGTGAAGAAATTGCCCCTCTGGGCTCTTCTGAATCTCTCCCCTCTCACCTTAAACCTATGCCCTCTAGTTTTAGACTCCCCTACCTTTGGGAAAAGATGTTGACTATCTACCTTATCTATGCCCCTCATTATTTTATAGACCTCTATAAGATCACCCCTAAGCCTCCTACGCTCCAAGGAAAAAAGTCCCAGTCTATCCAGCCTCTCCTTATAACTCAAACCATCAAGTCCCGGCAACATCCTAGTAAATCTTTTCTGCACTCTTTCCAGTTTAATAATATCCTTTCTATAATAGGGTGACCAGAACTGCACACAGTATTCCAAGTGTGGCCGTACCAATGTCTTGTACAACTTCAACAAGACGTCCCAACTCCTGTATTCAATGTTCTGACCAATGAAACGAAGCATGCCGAATGCCTTCTTCACCACCCTGTCCACCTGCGACTCTACCTTCAAGGAGCTATGAACCTGTACTCCTAGATCTCTTTGTTCTATAACTCTCCCCAACGCCATACCATTAACTGAGTAGGTCCTGGCCTGATTCGATCTGCCAAAATGCATCACCTCACATTTATCTAAATTAAACTCCATCTGCCATTCGTCGGCCCTCTGGCCTAATTGATCAAGATCCCGTTGCAATCCTAGATAACCTTCTTCACTATCCACTGTGCCACCAATCTTGGTGTCATCTGCAAACTTACTAACCATGCCTCCTAAATTCTCATCCAAATCATTAATATAAATCACAAATAACAGTGGACCCAGCACCGATCCCTGAGGCACACCACTGGTCACAGGCCTCCAGTTTGAAAAACAACCCTCTACAACCACCCTCTGCCTTCTGTCGTCCAGCCAATTTTGAATCCAATTGGCAACCTCACCCTGGATCCCGTGAGCTTTAACCTTCTGCAACAACCTACCATGCGGTACCTTGTCAAAGGCTTTGCTAAAGTCCATGTAGACAACATCTACTGCACTGCCCTCATCTACCTTCTTGGTCACCCCCTCAAAAAACTCAATCAAATTTGTGAGACATGATTTTCCACGCACAAAGCCATGCTGACTGCCCCGAATCAGTCCTTGCCTCTCTAAATGCTTGTAGATCCTGTCTCTCAGAATACCTTCTAGCAACTTACCTACTACAGACGTTAGGCTCACCGGTCTGTAGTTCCCAGGCTTTTCCCTGCTGCCCTTCTTAAACAAGGGCACAACATTCGCCACTCTCCAATCTTCAGGCACCTCACCTGTGGCTGCCGATGATTCAAATATCTCTGTTAGGGGACCCGCAATTTCCTCCCTAGCCTCCCACAACACCCTGGGATACATTTCATCAGGTCCCGGGGATTTATCTACCTTGATGCGCTTTAAGACTTCCAGCACCTCCTCCTCTGTAATATGCACACTTCTCAAGACATCACTATTTATTTCCCTTAGTTTCCTAACATCCATGCCTTTCTCCACCGTGAATACCGATGAGAAATATTCATTCAGGATCTCACCCAACTCTTGTGGCTCTGCACATAGATGCCCTTGTTGATCCTTAAGAGGCCCTACTCTGTCCCTAGTTACTCTTTTCCCCTTTATGTATTTGTAGAATCTCTTTGGATTCTCCCTTGCATTATTTGCCAAAGCAATTTCATGTCCCCTTTTTGCCCTCCTGATTTCCCTCTTAACTCTATTTCGACAATCTCTATACTCTTCAAGGGATCCACTTGATCCCAGTTGCTTATGTACGTCATATGCCTCCTTCTTCTTTTTGACCAGAGTCTCAATATCTCGAGTCATCCAGGGTTCCCTACTTCTACCAGCCTTACCCTTCACTCTAAAGGGAATGTGCTTACCCTGCACCCTGGTTAACACATTTTTAAAAGCCTCCCATTTACCAGCCGTCCCTTTGCCTGCCAACAGTCTCCCCCAATCTACCTCTGCAAGTTCCTGTCTGATACCATCACAATTCGCCTTGCCCCAATTAAGAATTTTGACTCTTGGGCCAGACCTATCATTCTCCATAGCTATCTTAAAACTAATGGAGTTATGGTCACTTGTCCCAAAGTGATCTCTCACTAGCACTTCTGTCACTTGCCCTTCCTTATTTCCCAAGACGAGGTCAAGTTTTGCCCCCTCTCTAGTCGGTCCATCCACATACTGAATGAGAAATTCCTCCTGAATACACTCAACAAATTTCCCTCCATCCAAGCCCCTAATGCTACGGCTGTCCCAGTCAATGTTGGGAAAGTTAAAGTCCCCTTGTTGTCTTCGCGAAGACCATTTGAACCACTGCAGACTGGTGAAGATTCTCCCATTGTGCTTTTAGATAGGGACTTCCAGGAATTTCAACAGGTGAGGTTGAAGGATCAGGCATACATGTCCAATTGGGTTGGTGTGTGTGGGACTCAGAAATGGTGGTGTTCTCTGTGAACCTGCTGCCCGTTTCCTTCTGGCTGTTGGAGGTTGCTGATTTGGGTGGTGTCGTCAAAGGGCAGCACGGTAGCATTGTGGATAGCACAATTGCTTCACAGCTCCAGGGTCCCAGGTTCGATTCCGGCTTGGGTCACTGCCTGTGCGGAGTCTGCGCGTCCTCCCCGTGTCTGCGTGGGTTTCCTCCAGGTGCTCCGGTTTCCTCCCACAGTCCAAAGATGTGCAGGTTAGGTGGATTGGCCATGATAAATTGCCCTTAGTGTCCAAAATTGCCCTTAGTGTTGGGTGGGGTTACTGGGTTATGGGGATAGGGTGGAGGTGTTCACCTTGGGTAGGGTGCTCTTTCCAAGAGCCGGTGCAGACTCGATGAGCCGAATGGCCTCCTTCTGCACTGTAAATTCTATGATAATCTATGATACACACTAGAGGTTGTTAAATTTATGTTGCACTAATCGTGCTACATAGTGAACTCACACTGGACGGTGGAGCTACCATTTTTTTGTTAAATAATCTTTATTGTTACAAGTAGGCTTACATTAAGTTCTTATATTCTGACTCAGACTACCTATAGATCAGCAGTGTACTGTCTCCGTAACCTGGCTATTCATACCATCCAAATTTAGGGTCAGAAATCTAATATCGGGGTCAAAAACTAAGCCAATAATTACACGTATTGTTTCAGCTTGTCTGTGCTTTGTAAATTGCTTCAGTGCATTCTATTACTGTGTATGTTTTCTGCATTTTCTCCCAAACATATGGCCTTTTATTTCAACATGTTACACATTTGTATTTCTGTGCAGTACAGGTAAAGGGGCCAAAAATGTTTTCAGATGTGCAACATACAGATCATTTGAATCCAGTTCTTTTTTGGAGAGGGGGTTGGGTTGGGGTGGGTGCTGATCACCTCATTCCCAGTATGTGCTATGTAGGTTGGCTGACTCCAATTATTGGGTGTGGTACAGGTTGAAGTTGCTTGACTACATTCTGCAGGTAACTGTAGATGGACCATTTTCAGGCGCAGCAATCTGCTTCTGGCAATCTTGTTCTTTTCGAAAAGAAGAGGTGATTTTTCTTGTCTGTCTGGAATACCTCGTAAATGTATCTGAATACCTTTGTGATTACCTTGAATGTTGTTTTCCACAGATGTTATCACCCATCTCTTAAGACGGAAAGAAAATTCCATTTTAACCATGACCTAGATTTCAAATCTGAGCCTGAGCTATTCAGTGGTTAGGGTGACCCGATTTTCACAAGTCAAATCCAGGACACAAGGAACAGGAGTGTCCATTTGGCCCCCTCCAGCCAGCTTTGCCGTTTAATAAGACTTTGCTCCCACCGATCATCTTCTCAGGAAGAAGTTCCAAAAGGCTATTGACCCTCTTGAGAGAAGGATTTTGCCTTGTCTCTGTTTTAAATGATCGACCCCTCAATTATCTATTTTTGTTTTATCAATTTAGAGTACCCAATTCATCTTTTCCAATTAAGGGGTAATTTAGCGAGGCCAATCCACCTACCCTGCACATCTTTGGGTTGTGGGGGCGAAACCTACTCAAACTTGGGGAGAATGTGCGAACTCCACACGGACAGTGACCCAGAGCCCGGATTGAACCTGGGACCTCGGCGCCGTGAGGCAGCAGTGCTAACCCACTGTGCCACCATGCTGCCCCCACTCCTTACTTTTAATGATGTGGCGATGCCGCCGTTGGACTGGGGTGGTCACAGTACGAAGTCTCACAACACCAGGTTAAAGTCCAACAGGTTTGTTTCAAACACCAGCTTTCGGAGCACTGCTCCTTCCTCAGGTGAATGAAGAGGTATGTTCCAGAAACATATATATAGACAAATTCAAAGATGCAAGATAATGCTTAGAATTCGAGCATTTGCAGGTAATTAAAGAGGGGTAACCCCGGGTGGTTTGGGCCAAGGTTGGTATCATGACTGGTACAGGTTTGGACGGTCGAAGGGCCTGTTCCTGTGCTGTATTGTTCTTTGTTCTGTGTGCCTGATGGTATGTAAATTGTTTCAGCTTGTCTGTGCTTTGTAAATTGCTTCAGTGCATTCTATTACTGTGTATATTTTCTGCATTTTCTCCCAAACATATGGGCTTTTATTTCAACATATTAGACATTTTTTTTCTGTGTAGTACAGGTAAAGGGGCCAAAAATGATTTCAGATGTGCTACATACCGATCATTTGATGCCAGTTCTTTTTTGGAGAAGGTTGGGTTGGGGTGGGTGCTGATCACCTCACTCCCAGTATGTGCTATGTAGGTCAGCTGACTCCAATTATTGGGTGTGGTACAGGTTGTGTGAATTGTCTCAAGCCAGGACACTTGGTAGGATTTTGCAAACCCCAGCCAGATGGTGGGGGATGAATGTAATGCGACATGAATCCCAGGTCCCGGTTGAGGCCGCACTCGTGTGCGGAATTTGGCTATACGTTTCTGCTCGGCGATTCTGCGTTGTCGCACGTCCTGAAGGCCGCCTTGGAGAACGCTTACCCAGAGACCAGAGGCTGAATGCCCTTGACTGCTGAAGTATTCCCCAACTGGAAGGGAACATTCCTGCCTGGTGATTGTCGCGCGATGTCCGTTCATTCATTGTCGCAGCGTCTGCATGGTCTCGCCAATGTACCACGCTTCGGGACATCCTTTCCTGCAGCGTATGAGGTAGACAACGCTGGCCGAGTCGCACGAGTATGTACCGCAACCTGGTGGGTGGTGTTCTCACGTGTGGATGTTGTAACAGATCTGGTGTCCCAAGAGAGTGATTCAGAATTGAATAGGAAAGCAGTTAAAAATTACTTTGTCCTCTTCATGTTTGGCCACCTCATAGCCAGCTGCATGATGACTGGGGGATTGTTGCTGTATTTGATTCTTGTAAAGGATTTATAGAACTGCACAATTCCCATGTTACTCCACAGCCATCCTGTCTACTGTCAAGCTGGAGTTATGGTGCTGCGAACAGTAACGGTGCTTACCCATTCTTCAGTGCTTCTAAGTTTATGAAATGCAGGAACAATAAACTTGAGGGGATTTTCTTGTCAACTTTGGTCAAAGAATGACATAAACCCAGGGGTGAAGGCAGCTTACGCTGTTCTACCTCCCCTCTGCTGAAGTGATGGACAATTAGGAAGGGCCCACAAAAACCCTTGATCCGCTGGAAAGTTTAGAATTGTGGATGGCAGCTTTATTGAAGACTAGAGCTCTTGCCTTTGAATGTTGTGTGTTGAACAAATGGTTTAACGTGCCACTTTGATGCAGTACTGAGGCCCTTTCCACTTGGTGGCATTAATAACCTATTAAACAGCGAGGGCAATCACAGCCAATCAGACCCAGTCCTGTTTTCTTTTTTAAGATTTGCAATTCTTTCAGGTCCTCAGGAAAAGCAGAGGACTTTACAACGTGAGGATAGTGAGTAGTGGAGAAATGCAGCAGCCAATTTATACTGAGCAAGGTCTCACCCAGAGCCTCAAGGTAGCCAGTTGACCAAAATGCCATGAAAATTCCCTTGCTTTGTTTTGAAGTTTTTTTTGCATCCACTTGATCAGATTTTATGGTGGGGCTGAATACGGTGCTTTAGCTTCCCTCTGTGTAACTGGTGGCAGTCTGGCTAAAACCTGCATCCTTATTTACAGATGAGCCACGCAATGATGAGACACCAGAAACCCAACAGAGTAGTGAAGAGAGCACAGCAACTCCAGAAGACAAAGAGGGGTGTCAGGACACGACAGACAGCAGCGTGGAGCAAGGAGCAAGTGAGAGCACCTCTGGCACAGAAAGTAACAGCGCACTGGCTGAGGAGCCCATGCCAGAGCCGACACCAGAGAGCGAAGACAAGAAAGAATGATTTCAACAAACACACAAACTTTTCATTCCAGTTAGCTGTACGACTTGATAAATATTGTACTCGTTTTTTATTCTACCTGTTTATAAGTTAGAAGCATTTTGTTTTTACACATTTGTAGAGATGCCAGCATATAATGGATTCCTTAAACACAACCAACAGCCCCGTGGCCAGTTTGAGATTCAGTGCGACAAAGTGGAGGCAAATGAATTTCAGGGGTGGAAGAAAATATACGGAAATTTAAAGATACCGTATGCTGTACGTAAACCAGCTTGTTTATCTCAGATCCTTGTTACGGGATATTTATTTTCCTCAATTAAAATAAACACGGCTTAATGCCTGAATCACAAGGTCAAAGTGCAACGGTTACAGTTGCCAGTTTTGAGATTTATTTACCTCGCTGATCTCCTATGTACTTAATTTCTATCGATTTTAACTGATACGTTGAGGAACTGTGAAAACAGAAAAGCAGAAAATGTTTGATTAATGCCCATTTTCCCTGACAGTTTCCGATGTAAAAATATCATCATACAATGCCCTATAATGAACCACTGTGACCACAGTTGATATTTTACTGATAAAGCTTCAAGCTCCTGCCTCCCCAGCTGCTGATGGACAGAAAGGTTTAACAAGGCCACAAAGAGTTAGTCATAGCCACCAAGCTATTGAATACTGTAATTCTGTGCGAGGTGAAATTATTTTGTGAAAGGAACATTTCCTTTCAAAGACCATTTGTCTTCTGCTGCAGTGAGTTACCTAGTTAAAAAAGAAAGCTTGCCTACCACAATAAAAGGGGCTGGTTTCGCACAGTAGGCTAAACAGCTGGCTTGTAATGCAGAAGAAAGCCAGCAGCACGGGTTCAATTCCCTTACCAGCCTCCCCAAACAGGCGCCAGAATGTGGCGACTAGGGGCTTTTCACAGTAACTTCGTTGAAGCCTACTTGTGACAATAAGCGATTATTATTATTATTAAAAGAGAAGTGAAATGTAAAGGCTGTTTTGCGCACTTTGTGATCCTCGGTTGTGCAGTGTGCAAACTGCTATTTGACTCTCCGCCTCCTGGGGAAAGGAACAGCAAACTTACATTTATATAGCACCTTTCGCATCCTCAGGACATCGAAAGAGTTATCGCAGCTTTGTAGGCAAATGCAACAGCTTTTCTTTTTGTATGCACGACCCCATGCAAGCTATGAGAGAATTGATCAGTAAATCTGATTTGATGTTGTTGGCTAAGCTCTCAATGTTGGGCGGGACAGTAGGAAATAGTGCCTTAGGGGTTTTGCATTTGTCTGAGGAAGCAGGCAGGGTGTGGGGCCTGGCTTAACATTGCATCTGGAAAATGGCAGCCCCAACAGCCCAGCACTCCCTCAGCAATATACTCCTGTTTCGACCCAGAGTATGTGGAACATGAGCCCGTGGCCCGCTGACTCTGCTATCCATCGAGCCAATCTCCCTCCCACAGTTAATGAACTGTCTTGAAGGCATAAAGTGACCTAATACCTTAGTTTTCACATATACACTGATGACAGCCTGTTCCACTTCACCACCATCTCTCTCAACTCCTGCACTGCTGTGAATTATCAGACTGCTTATCTGACATCCAGAACTGGCTGAGCAGAAATTTCCTACGCTTAAATATTGGGAAGACTGAAGCCAATGTTTCCAGTTCCTGTTCAAAACTCTTCCCTCGGGTTCAATTCTATCCCTCCCCTGGCAGAGGTTTGACATTAAGCCAGTCTGTTCGCAGCCTTGGTGTCACATTTTGTTTTGATGGGCTTCTGACCTCCTATTTGTGCCATTGTTCAGTGAGCCTATTTCTGTCTCTGTTACGTCGTCCGACTCTGCCCCCGTCTCAGCTCATCTGTTACGTCCTCTTACTCTGCCCCCGTCTCAGCTCATCTACCGCTGAAACCCTCACTCAGGTCTGTGTTGTTTTTTTAAAAATTGAGTGCCCAATTCATTTTTTCCAATTAAGGGGCAATTTAGCGTGGCCAATCCGCCCACCCTGCACCTCTGCAAACCTGGGACCTCGGCGCCATGAGGCAGCAATGCCACCCACTGTGCTACCGTGCCGTCCATTAAGTTTGTAAGAGTTGGTAGATTGTTGGAGGAAAGGGTGACTTGAGAAAGGTGCCTGAACTTTCCCATTGAGATTTGAATTATAGTGAGGTGCTCGAGTTGGTTAGATTATCTGCCGTTTGCTGAGTTTGTGGAGGTTGAACGTACTTGATTAGAAGGGGGGAACTGCTAACTTCTCCCCAGAAATCAGCCAGTGAGTAGGTGAGCCATATTGCTGGAGTTCGCAATTTGATCTCAAGTCGGTGCTGAGACAGCTAATAATCAGCAGGAATTGGCCCAGTGCATCATGGATGAGGGGGGGGGGGGGGGCACCGTGGATTGGGGCAGTGCAGATAAAACCAGCCCGAGTTTCTACTCCCAGTAAGTAGCTGGCAATTCCTCAAGTATATGACAAGAGGGAGGAGAGATCATTCAGCTTGATGCCCAACCCTATAAAACTGCTAGTTTGACAGTCTTAAATAAAGAACTTGCATTCGTAGTACATGATCGCGAGATGCCGCAAAGTACTTCTCAGACAATTAAATATTTTTGAGCTGTAGTCACTGTGCATTGTGAGCTCTCAGGCAGCCATGCGATCAAGACCAGATAATGTATGTTTCATCAGTTGAGGGATACATATTGGCCCGGTTGTTCTTCAAAATAGCGCTGTGGCACCGAGGTCCCAGGTTTGCAGAGGTGCAGGGTGGGCGGATTGGCCACGCTAAATTGCCCCTTAATTGGAAAAAATGAATTGGGTACTCAATTTTTTAAAAAAAAGCAACACAGACCATGGTTTAACATTACCCCTGACAATGCAGCGCTTCCTCAGTATTGTATTAGCATATCAGGCTGCATTTTGCTCTTGGGCTTCTAAGTGGGACTTGCAGCCACAACCTTGTGACTCAGAGTTGAGGAGCTACCCACAGCACCATCGCCGCTCCATGTGGCGCCTCATCTGAACAGGGTACGGTTGCCAATCATTGACTATGGAACCATAGTTAAGAAATAATTGGGTTTGGAAAGTAATTGAAATAAACAGCAATTTCCAACTGACAATTAGTTGCTGATCATCGAATCACAGAATCATAGGATTTACAGTGCAGAAGGAGGCCATTCGGCCCATCAAGTCTGCACCAGCCCTCGGAAAGAGCACCCCACCTAAGTCCACACCTCCACCCCAGCCCCCTAACCTTTTTTGGACACTAAAGGGCAATTTATCACAGCCAATCCACCTAACCTGCACATCTTTGGACTGGGAGGAAACCGGAGCACCCGGAGGAAACCCACGCAGACACCGGGGAGAACGTGCAGACTCCGCACAGACAGTGACCCAGGAGGGAATCGATCCCGGGACCCTGGTGCTGTGAAGCAACAGTGCTAACCACTGTGTTACCGTGCTGTGTATTGTAATATATATTGGCATAAATGTCACCTCTGCACCCTTTTTTTAAAACAATGTTGCATGCTAGGCTGCAGCAATGCTTCACAAGTGAAAGAGTGTCCCATAGTTCAGAATTCATGTGCAATACGAGACAAGAGCTATTTGTTAGGAATGTTGTCATTCAGCCAAAGACAAGCATTTCCTTTTTATTTCATTCTCGGGGCTGATAGAGCGTGAATGCATCGTGGGTGTGGCGATATTATTAAAGAATAAGGTTGACTTGCAACACCTGCACACAGCTGTTCAAACAGGTATAGTTTGTACAATTATGGAATCTTGCAGCAAGGAGGCCATTCGGCCCACTGCTAGCCCAGAAAAGAGATACCCAATTTGTTCCAATGCTCTATCTTTTCCCTTCTTAATTCTTTTAAAATCTTTATTATTAGTGTCACAAGTAGGCTTACATTAACACTGCAATGACGTTACTGTGAAAATCCCCTAGTCACCACATTCCGGCGCCTGTTCGGGTACACTGAGGGAGAATTCAGAATGTCCAAATTACCTAACAGCGTGTCTTTCGGGACTTGTGGGAGGAAACCCATGCAGACAAGGGGAGAATGTGCAGACTCCGCACAGACAGTGACCCAAGCCGGAAATCGAACCCAGGTCCATAGCTCTGTGAAGCAACTGTGCTAACCACTGTGCTACTGTTATTGTATCTGTTTCCAGCATCATTTCAGGCAGCACATTCTAGATCAAAAAACTCCCTCATGTCAAATCTAGTTCTTTAGGCAATTATCTTAAATCTTTGTTCTACACTTACTGACCGTCTTGCCGCTGGAAACAGTTTCTCCTTATTAACACATGGCATCCTATCAAATATACCATTAATATTCTTTGCTTTAAGGAAAACAAATATGGGTTCACTCCATAATTGAAGGTCCACCTCCGTGCTATTATTCTGGTAAATGTCCTCTGCACAGTGCCCGACTTTGTGAAGTGTGGTGTCCAGAATGGGACACAGTGCTCCAAATGAGGCCTAACCAGTCTTTTCTACAGATTTTGCATAACTTTCTTACTTTTGTACTCTTGCTCTATTTGTAATGCCATGGATCCCGTGGCCTTTTAGAGCAAAGAAAATGACAGCACAGGAACAGGCCCTTCGACCCTCCCTGCCTGCGCCGATCCAGATCCTTTATCTAAACCTGTCTTCTATTTTCCAAGGATCTACGACCCTCTGTTCCCCGCCCGTTCATATATCTGTCTAGATGCATCTTAAATGATGCTATTGTGCCCGCCTCTACCACCTCCGCTGGCAAAGCGTTCCAGGCACCCACCACCCTCTGCGTAAAAAAACTTTACAAGCACATCTCCCTTAAACGTTCCCCCTCTCACCTTGAAATCGTGGCCCCTTGTAATTGACACACCCACTCTTGGAAAAGGCTTGTTGCTATCCACCCTGTCCATACCTCTCATAATTTTGTAGACCTCAATCCGGTCCCCCCCTCAACCTCCGTCTTTCCAACGAAAACAATCCTAATCTACTCAACCTTTCTTCATAGTTAGCACCCTCCATACCAGGCAACATCCTGGTGAACCTCCTCTGCACCCTCTCTAAAGCATCCACATCCTTCTGGTAATGTGGCGACCAGAACTGCATGCAGTATTCCAAATGTGGCCTAACCAAAGTCCTATACAACTCTAACATGACCTGTCAACTCTTGTACTCAATACCCCGTCCGATGAAGGCAAGCATGCTTTCTTGACCACTCTATCGACCTGCGTTGCCACCTTCAGGGTACAATGGACCTGAACTCCCAGATCTCTCTGTACATCAATTTTCCCCAGGACTCTTCCATTGACCGTATAGTCCGCTCTTGAATTAGATCTTCCAAAATGCATCACCTCACATTTGCCTGGATTGAACTCCTGCCATTTCTCTGCCCAACTCTCCAATCTATCTATATTTTGCTGTATTCTCTGACAGTCCTCCTTGCTATCTGCAACTCCACCAATCTTAGTATCATCTGCAAGCTTGCTAATCAGACCACCTATACCTTCGTCCAGATCATTTATGTATATCACAAACAACAGTGGTCCGAGCACGGATCCCTGTGGAACACCACTAGTCACCTTTCTCCATTTTGAGACACTCCCTTCCACCACTACTCTCTGTCTCCTGTTGCCCAGCCAGTTCTTTATCCATCTAGCTAGTACACCCTGAACCCCATACAACTTCACTTTTTCCATCAACTTGCTATGGGAAACTTTATCAAACGCCTTACTGAAGTCCATGTATATGACATCTACAGCCCTTCCCTCATCAATTAACTTTGTCACTTTTAACAGCTTTATCTCAAATGTGTGAGGAATTAGGGGCGGGATTCTCCGACCCCCCGCCGGGTCGGAGAATCGCCGGGGGCTGGCGTGAATCCCGCCCCCGCCGGTTGCCGAATTCTCCTGCACCGGTGATTCGGCGGGGGCGGGAATCGCACCGCGCTGGTTGGCGGGCCCCTCCCCGGCGATTCTCTGGCCCGGATGGGCCGAAGTCCCGCTGCTGGAATGCCTGTCCCACCGGTGTGGATTAAACCACCTCTCTCACTGGCGGGACAAGGAGGCGCGGGCGGGCTCCGAGGTCCTGGGGGGGCACGGGGCAATCTGGCCCTGGGGGGTGCCCCCACGGTGGCCTGGCCCGCGATCGGGGCCCACCGATCCGCGGGCGGGCCTGTGCCGTGGGGGCACTCTTTTCCTTCTACCTTCGCCATGGTCTCCACGCATGCGCGGGAATGCCGTGAGTGGCCGCTGACGCTCCCGCGCATGCGCCGCCCGGAGATGTCATTTCCGCGCCAACTGGCAGGGCACCAAAGGCCTTTTCCGGCAGCTGGCGGGGCGGAAATCAGTCCGGCGCGGGCCTAGCCCCTCAAGGTTAGGGCTCGGCCGCTCAAGATGCGGAGGATTCTGCACCTTTGGGGCGGCGCGATGCCAGACTGATTTGCGCCGTTTTTGGCGCCGGTCGGCGGACATCGCGCCGATTAGGGAGAATTTCACCCTAGATCTTTGATGTGGCATCTCGGAACTCGATGAAACTATCATGTCCGACTTGGATCTGATTTGTAAACCAGATTGGAAGATAATTAAACTCCACTTAATGCAGCTATTTCCCCTGTGACTATAGGGGCTTTGTCCTTTGTACTGAAGGATGTCAATGGTAAATAAAGGCTATTCAGCCAATATAGTTCCTTCCAGCATCCTTTTCCTTTGTAGCAGTTGGGTACATTTCAGTGATGTTATGGACCTTAACGTAAATGTTGGTTCCCCTTGCTCCAACATGGTATCCAACATTGGGGTACGTTGGGGTAATTTTACTGATATAGTAATTTTAAAGTATTTACTGCACTGGAACAGGCCATTTATCGCAACTGCCCCATGCTCGACACACGTCTCCACCACTCTCATCTAACCCCATCAATATATCCACATGTTTATTCTCTCATTTGTTTATCTTACTTCTCCCTGAGGCTTTTTGCCTCAATCATTTCTTTCGATAGCAAATTCCAAATTCTAACCACTCTCTGTTCCTATTTTCCTTATTGAATTTATTATTGTCTGTCTTGTATTTATGCTCCATAGCTCCGGCCATGGCTGCAGGTGAAAAACATTGACTCTTACCAACTTTTACAGATGCACCATAGAAAGCATCCTATCGGGCTGCATCACAGCCTGGTATGGCAACTGCTCGGCCCAGGACCGCAAGAAACTTCAGAGAGTTGTGAACACCATCACACGAACCTGCCTCCCATCCATTGACTCCATCTACACCTCCCGCTGCCTGGGGAAGCATAATCAAAGACCCCTCCCACCCGGCTTACTCACTCTTCCAACTTCTTCCATCGGGCAGGAGATACAGAAGCCTGAGAACACGCACGAACAGACTCAAAAACAGCTTCTTCCCCACTGTCACCAGACTCCTAAATGACCCTCTTATGGACTGACCTCATTAACACTACACCCTGTATGCTTCATCCGATGCCAGTGCTTATGTAGTTACATTGTATATGTTGTGTTGCCCTATTATGTATTTTCTTTTATTCCCTTTTCTTCTCATGTACTTAATGATCTGTTGAGCTGCTCGCAGAAAAATACTTTTCACTGTACCTCGGTACACCTGACAATAAACAAATCCAATCCAATCCGATCCAAGTTAGGCTGCATCTGGAGACTTCGTCCGGTTCTGGGTGCCTTACTTAAGGAAGGTGTGAAGGCATTGGAGAGAATACAGAGGGGATTCACACGAATGATTCCAGGGATGAAGAACTGTAGCTATGAGGATAGATTGGAGAGGTTGGGTCTGTTTCCCTTGGAGAAAAGAAGGCAGAGAGGAGACTTGATCGAGGTATTCAAGATCCTGAGGGGCGTGGACAGGGTAAATAGTGAGAAACTTCCCACTCGAGATCAACTAGAACCCGAGAGCACAGATTAAAAATAATTGGCAAAGGGGTAAAAGTGATGTGAGGGAAAATAATTTTCCCTCAGAGAGCTGTTGGAGTCTGGAACAGACTTCCTGAGGAAGTGTTGGAGGCCGGTTCGATCGAAGAATTCAAAGGAGAATTGGATTGTGATCGGAAAAGATAAAATGAGAAAGGTTACAGGGGCAAGGAAGGGGAGTGGGATGAGGTCGAATGCTCTGAGAAAGCCAGTACAGACTCGATGGACCGAATGACCTGCTGCACTTTAAAGATTCTGATTAAAATTAGACATTAAACTATCAGATTGATGCAAAGATTCCAACTAATGTCCTTTAGGGAACGAAACCTGCTAACCTTGCCCAGGACTGGCCCTATCTGTGATTCTAGTCCCACACCAACATGGTTGGCTCTTTGCTGCCCTCTGAAGTGTCCCAGCAACTCACTCCACATCAAACATCAAGAAAGTGATGCGTCACCAATCCATCCGATAGCTTCGAAGGCACCTAGGGCTGGGCAATAAATGCCAGCCTTGCCAGTGCCACCCACATCCATCGAGTTAATATTTAAAGGTCCCTGTTGATTGTAGACTAGAGGTGGAGTCCAAATTCAAAGAATAATAGCACAAAGCACAGGAACAGGCCCATCCGCCCTCCCAGTCTGTACCGGTCATGATACCAACCTTTGCCAAAACCCTCAGCACTTCCTTGTGCCGTATCCCTCTATACCCGTCCTATCCTTGTGTTTGTCAAGATGCCTTTTGAACGCCGTTAATGTATCTTCTTCCACAACCTCCCCTGGCTTGGATTGGATTGGATTTGTTTATTGTCACGTGTACCGAGGTACAGTGAAAAGTATTTTTCTGCGAGCAGCTCAACAGATCATTAAGTACATGGGAAGAAAAGGGAATAAAAGAAAATACATAATAGGGCAACGCAAGGTACACAATGTAACTACATAAGGTACACATGGGCGCATGGTAGCACAAGTGGATAGCACTGTGGCCTCACAGTGCCAGGGTCCCAGGTTCAATTCCCCGCTGGGTCACTGTCTGTGCGGAGTCTGCACGTTCTCCCCGTTTCCTCCGGGTGCTCCGGTTTCCTCCCACAGTCCAAAGATGTGCAGGTTAGGATTGGCCATGATAAATTGCCCTTAGTGGCCAAAAAGGTTAGGAGGGGTTATTGGGTTACGGGGATAGGGAGGAAGTGAGGGCTTAAGTGGGTCGGTGCTCGATGGGCCGAATGGCCTTCTGCACTGTATGTTCTATGTTCATGTTCTATAACACTGGCATCGGATGAAGCATACAGGGTGTAGTGTTAATGAGGTCAGTCCATAAGAGGGTCATTTAGGAGTCTGGTAACAGTGGGGAAGAAGCTGTTTTTGAGTCTGTTCGTGCGTGTTCTCAGACTTCTGTATCTCCTGCCTGATGGAAGAAGTTGGAAGAGTGAGTAAGCCGGGTGGGAGGGATCTTTGATTATGCTGCCCTCTTTCCCCAGGCAGCGGGAGGTGTCAATGGAGGAGGAGGCAGGCTTGTGTGATGGACTCACTCACCATCCTCTGCGTAAAAAACCTGCCTCGTACATCTCCTCTAAACCTTGCCCCATGGACCTTAAACCTATGCCCCCTGGTGACTGACCCCTCCACCCTGGGAAAGAGTGCCTGCCCATCCACTCTATCCATGCCCCTCACAATCTTGTAGAATTCAGGAATTCTTATGCAGCGATAGAACTTTCTCAACTGATGACACTTCAGTGATTTATGAAAGTAATTACTTGTCTGTGTGTAAGTATGCCAGCCATCTGCACCAATGTTGACCACAAACCAGAATGACCTGTTAAGGTGGTTTAATTTGCTGATGAGACTCTTGTTGAATATTACCACAGGGTTTTTACATTGCATTTGAAGAGTCAGGCTGCACCTTGCTTTAACATCTCATCTGAGGGACCGCATCACGAACAATGTACAACTGCAATGTGTCGCAACCAATCCCTGGACAAGGTGCTCTAGTTTGTAAACTCCCTGAACGGGATACTGATTCTGTCACGCTCCTGGGAGAGGAGGAATTTACAAGCTCTTCTTTATTCAGCCTCTCCCTCGGTTGGTCACAACAAGATCATTTAAAAGGAATCTGTTCGTCTGTGGATACCTTTTCCCAGTCCTGGGTCAATTTAACCAGGTTTCCTTGAATCGAAGAAAGAGTAAACTTATTAGTTACTTAAAAAGTGAGGGAAAAAAAGCAACACACACATTCACACGCTGGTCAGAGAAGGGAAGTTAAAAATCCAGGTAAAAGTTTAAACAAAGAATAAGTCTTTGGCTTATCCATGGGCATCGATGGTGGTATGCTGCATACAACCTTAGTTAGGCCACACTTAGAATACAGTGTTCAAATACATAAATAGGATGGGAATAGAGGGATACGGACCCTGAAAGTGTAGAAGGTTTTAGGTTAGATGGTCAGCGCAGGCTTGGAGTGCCGAAGGGCCTGTTCCTGTGGTGTACTTTTCTTCGTTCTTTGTTATCGCCGTTAAGTTGGGTTGGGTGAGTCCCGTGGAGCTGACTCTGGCAGGTTAGCAGTTAGTTTGGAGACACTAGATTATGGAGGGTTGGTTGAAAATCTGTCCTATTTCCTTTCATAGGTGGCTTCCACTTCCAGCAATAAAGGAGCCCTTCGCCTGCTTGACTTTTTGCAGGGGTGACTGTCTCCTCTTGTTCCTGTGTCACGCGCACACTGACAGCCCAGTACATTGCATCTGCAGTTAGCTTTTTATTCTATCTTCCTGAGTATTCCTGAAAGGGAACCAACGACATGCCTTTGCCCCAGAGTCACCTTTCTTTGAACTCAGACCATTTCCACATTCTGGGATATAAATCAGCAGGCGATGAGTTTTGGGTGTTTGCTGTGGTGTAATAATCAGCCTCCATCGTCTCTGCAGCCACAGTGACAAAGGCAGGAAAGAGGGATGTGTTCCTGCAGCAAGAATTTAGGGAGAGAGGTCACAGAAAGAAATGCAGGACCTCAAAGGCTGTAATCTCTGGATTACTCCCTGTGCCACGTTCCAGTGAGTATAGGAACAGGAGGATGGAGCAGATCAATGGGTGACTGAAGGAATGGTGCAGGAGGGAGGGCTTTAGATTCCTGAATCACTGGATTCATTTCTGGGGAAGGTGGGACCTGTACAAGTTGGACCGGTTGCACCTGAACTCCGGAACGGGACCAACATCACCCGGGAGGTTTGCTGGTGCGAGAGGGAGGGTGGGAGGTGTAAACTAATTTGGCAGTGGGGCAGGTGAGGGAGTGGAGATGGATTAGGGGGTGATGCACAGCCAAGTCCAAGAAAAAACAAGTCAGTCTGGAAGGCAGAGAGATTATAGACAAGGCACAAGGGAGCAGGATGGCAAGGGTGGATGGCATTTATTTTAATGCAAAGAGTCTTGTAAATGAGGCAGATGAGTTGAGGGTGTGGTTTAACACATTGGAATCTGATATTATTGTACAACAGAGACATGGATAAGGGAGGGGCGGGCCTGGCAGCTCAATATTCCTTGGTATAGAATCTTCAGGCAAGTTGAGGGGGTGTAAAAGAGGAGGTGGTGTTGGAATATTGATCAAAGATTCAATTACTGCAGTAAGGAGGGATGATATCTTAGAAGGGGCTGCACAGTGGTTAGCACTGCTGCATCACAGCGGCAGGGACCTGGGTTCCATTCCACCCCAAGTTATAGTGTAGCGTTTGCCCGCTTTCCCCATGGCTGCATGGGTTTCCTCCCATAGTCCAAAGATGTGCAGGTTAGGTGTATTTGAACATGCTAAATTGCCCCTAAGTGTCCAAAGGTTAGGTGGGGTTATGGGGATAGTGCAAAGGAGGGCCTGGGTAGGGTGATCTTTTGGAGGATCGGTGCAGACTCAATGGGCCGAATGGCCTCCTTCTACACTGGAGATTCTAATAATTCTATGAACACATTCTGCAAATGAGGCCATATGAGAACTTAAAAACAAAAAGGGGGCAATCACAGCTGGAATTGTACTATCAGCCCTCAAACAGCCATGGAGCGATAGAAGAGCAGATATGTAGCCAAATCTCAGAGAGGTGTACAAATAAATGTTTTATGCCAATACGTAGAAAGACCTACAAGACCCAGCTTTAGAGCAAGTGGTAGAAGTTTCAGTGGGGGAGCATCTTGGTGACAGTGACCATAACTCAGTAGAATTTAAGGTAGTTATGGAAAGAGACAAGTATGGATCTGAAATAAAGGTTCTGAATTGGGATGGACGGGGATGGGGGAGGGAGGGGCGGAGGGAGGCCAGTTTTAATAGGATAAGACAGCATCTGACCAAAGTTGACTGGGAGCAGCGACTTGTATTAAAATATACATTAGGGCAGTGTGATTTATTCAAAAAGGAAATAGAGAGAGCACAGGGTCAACATGTTCCCATAAAGTGGACGGTGGGAGCCACAAGTCCAGAGAACACTGGATATCAAGGGATATACAGGATGGAATAAGGAAAAAAGGGAGGCTTATGGCAGGTACCGAGGTCCAAAAACAATCTAAATTCTAGAGGAGTACAGAAAGTGCAGGGGGTTATTTAAAAACTAAATTAGGAGAATGAAGAGGGCATGAACAAACATTGGTGGGTAAACTAAAGCAATGTGGGTCTGACCCCCCAAACCCAGTGTCCAGCAATGTGGGTCTGACCCCCCAAACCCAGTGTCCAGCAATGTGGGTCTGACCCCCCCCCCCCCAAACCCAGTGTCCAGCAATGTGGGTCTGACCCCCCCCCCCCCAAACCCAGTGTCCAGCAATGTGGGTCTGACCCCCCAAACCCAGTGTCCAGCAATGTGGGTCTCACCCCCCAAACCCAGTGTCCAGCAATGTGGGTCTGACCCCCCAAACCCAGTGTCCAGCAATGTGGGTCTCACCCCCCAAACCCAGTGTCCAGCAATGTGGGTCTGACCCCCCCCCCAAACAGTGTCCAGCAATGTGGGTCTGACCCCCCAAACCCAGTGTCCAGCAATGTGGGTCTGACCCCCCCCCCAAACCCAGTGTCCAGCAATGTGGGTCTGACCCCCCCCCCCAAACCCAGTGTCCAGCAATGTGGGTCTGACCCCACAAACCCAGTGTCCAGCAATGTGGGTCTGACCCCCCAAACCCAGTGTCCAGCAATGTGGGTCTGACCCCCCCCCAAACCCAGTGTCCAGCAATGTGGGTCTGACCCCCCCCCCCCCCAAACCCAGTGTCCAGCAATGTGGGTCTGACCCCCCCCCCAAACCCAGTGTCCAGCAATGTGGGTCTGACCCCCCCCAAACCCAGTGTTCAGCAATGTGGGTCTGACCCCCCCCAAACCCAGTGTCCAGCAATGTGGGTCTGACCCCCCCCCCCAAACCCAGTGTCCAGCAATGTGGGTCTGACCCCCCCCCAAACCCAGTGTCCAGCAATGTGGGTCTGACCCCCCCCAAACCCAGTGTCCAGCAATGTGGGTCTCCCCCCCCCGCCCCCCACCCCACCACCCAAAGTACTTGAATGGAAAAAAATAACTTGAAGTTAAAAGTTTTAAAGCAGGTTCCAGTTGAAGAATTAGAAAACTATTCAATCCAGTCCTCTGTATTTATTGAGAGTTGGTATTGAGAATGTGACGGGGCATGTTTTCGGAACAGTGAAGGTGGGAAGTCTGCTGCTGACAGGAATTCTTGCTTTGAAAGATTGAACTGAAGCAGAACTAAAACCAGGCGTACGCCCTTCACATCACCGTCACCCATTGGTGCAGCAATTTAACCCTGTCACATCACTCAGGTCCTGGGAATAGCTTTGAATCGACAGGAGCAGACACGTTGCCTTAATCGTTGTAGGAGGGGCTTTTTATAATGATTCTGAAAATGACTTCATATTAATATAGCATCTTGATGCTCTGTTGAATATGGAACTGAGCCAACATCAATTCATAGTGTCGAATTTTATTTTTTATTTTAATTTATTTTATTTATTTCGATTCCCGGCTTGGGTCACTGTCTGTGCGGAGTCTGCACGTTCTCCCCGTGTGTGCGTGGGTTTCCTCCGGGTGCTCCGGTTTCCTCCCACAGTCCAAAGATGTGCGGGTTAGGTGGATTGGCCATGATAAATTGCCCTTAGTGTACAAAAAAGGTTAGGTTGGATTACGGGGATAAAGGGGATTAGAGTGGAGGCGTGGGGCTTTCCAAGGGCCGGTGCAGACTCGATGGGCTGAATGGCCTCCTTCTGCACTGTAAATTCTATGAAAAAACCATTCAGTCCATTGTCTCTATTCTGGCTCCATGAAAGAGGATTCCACATAGCCCCATTTACCTGCCATATCCTTGTAATATTTTATTTTTAAACTATTTATACACTTCACTCTCAACATTTAACTTCCTTACTGTTCTGTGTCCTAACCACCCTCAGAGTAAAAATATTCTCCTAACCTCTGTTTTCAATCTGCTTGTGACCTGTTCCCTGTTTGAATGTCAGTGGAAGTAGATTTATTTCCCTGTTCACCTTAGCCTAATTTTAAATATCGCGATCTTAATCCGACTGACTCTAATGAAAGCTGGCCAGATTCTCTGGCATCCCATCACAACTGGGATTGCCTGAGTGAATCCCTCAAGCAAGTCTTGTAAAACTAATCACAATATTTTTAATGCAGCTAAATAATTACTTGTGCTGTTACTCTGGGCTTTCGTACTCAAACGTGTCTATTTATCAAAACTCAACATTCCAGATGTTTTATTTTGCAGTTGTATCAATTTGTCCTCGCGCTTTTGCAGATTTGTGGATTTCAAACCTCACTGACTCTCTGATCCTCGAGTGCTTTTCAACTTTTGCGATTTAGGGTGGGACTTTCTGACCCGCCCACTGCCGGATTCGTTCTGTCCCTTCAACAGTCAATGGACTTTTGGCTGAGCTGCCAAATCTCCCAGGCAGCTGACAGGCCAACGCTGAAACAACTCACTGGAGGAGGAGGCTCCACAAATATCCCCATCTGAAAATGGAATGAAAATGAAAATCGCTTATTGTCACAAGTAGGCTTCAAATGAAGTTCTGTGAAAAGCCCCTAGTCACCACATTCTGGCGCCTGTTCGGGGAGGCTGGTACGGGAATTGAACCGTGCTGCTGGCCTGGTCTGTTTTTCAATGATAGTGACACAGGGTAGTGTACTCGGCCCAACCATCTTCATTCAGTTGCCTCATCAATGACCTTCCTTCCATCATAAGATCAGAAGTGGAGATATTTACTGATGACTGCACAATGTTCAGCACCTCAGAGACTGAAGCAGTCCGTGTCCAAATGCAGCAAGACCTGGACAATATCCAGGTTTGGGCTGACAAGTGGCAAGTTACATTCGAGTCACACAAGTGCCAGACAATGACCATTTTAGCACACTGGGCTAAATTTGCTGGCTTTGAAAGCAGACCAAGGCAGGCTGGCAGCACGGTTCAATATCCGTACCAGCCTCCCCGAACAGGCGCCGGAATATGGCGACTAGGGGCTTTTCACAGTAACTTCATTTGAAGCCTACTTGTGACAATCGATTTTCATTTCATTTCATTTCATCTCCTACAAGAGAGAATTTACCTATTGCTGAATAGGGGCAGCACGGTGGCGCAGTGGGTTAGCACTGCTGCCTCACGGCGCTGAGGTCCCAGGTTCAATCCCGGCCCCGGGTCACTGTCCGTGTGGAGTTTGCACATTTTCTCCGTGTTTGCGTGGGTTTCGCCCCCACAACCCAAAGATGTGCAGGCTAGGTGGATTGGCCATGCTAAATTGCCCCTTAAGTGGAACAAATGAATTGGGTACTCTAAATTTATCAAAAAAGAAACGATTGCTCAATGGCATTACCATCGCTGAATCCCCACTATCAATGCCCTGGGGAATCCCCCACTATCAATGCCCTGGGAGTTACCATTGATCAGGACCTAAACTGGACTAGCCATATTAATACTGTGGCTACCAGGGCAGGACAAAGGCTAGGGGTCCTACGACAAGTAACTCACTTCCTGACCCCCCCCAAAGCCTGTCCACCATCTACAAGGCACAAGTCAGGAGTGTGATGGAATACTCCCCGCTTGCCTGGATGAGAGCAGCTCCAACAACACTCAAGAAGCTCAACACCATCCAGGACAAAGCAGCCCCGCTTGATTGCTCCCCTTCCACAAACATTCAAACCCTCCACCACTGATAAACAGTGATCTGGAAGGACAAGACCAGCAGATGCTTGGGAACCCCACCACCTGGAGCTTCCCCTCCAAGTCACTCACCATCCTGACTTGGAAATATATCAGCCGTTCCTTCACTGTCACTGGGGCAACATCCTGGAACTCCCTCACTAACAGCAGAGTGGGTGCACCTACACCACATGGACTGCAGCGGTTCAAGAAGGCAGCCCACCCCCACCTTCTCAAGGGCAAATCAGGGTGGACAGTAGATGCTGGACTGAGCTCTAGTCATGTTCTATACAAGTTCAACATCGAAGGATAGAATGGTAGAATTTACAGTGCAGAAGGTGGCCATTCAGTCCATCGAGTTGGCACCATCTCTGTTTTCCAATCTTATCCCTCAAGAAATGTTTCTAATTACCTTGCTTAATGGATTTTCATAACTTTTTGAAAGCCTTTATGCACAAAATCCATTAATTTCCTTGATCAACAGTCAAATAACAACATTACATTTGACATATAGAATGTGCTGCTTTAGAAATCCATATTCATGTCTCTCTGATTGAATATCAATCCTACATTATTGACTCGAAAAGAAGCAGTGTTGTACTGGCTGCTCTATCGTTACCTGCTTTGAATGTTGCCCTAGTCCCAGATGACCATAGGCTGCTTTCCCCTTTGAGGGGGGGAGCTGACTGGCGGCGATTTAACCCGAGGATCACCACACCTCAGGCGAGGGGCAAGGTTGAGAAGTTCATGAATAACCTCAGCTGGTGCGGGGATTGAACCCACGCTGCTGGCCTTGCGTCACAGAATCAGAGAATACTACAGTGCAGAAGAGGCCTTTGGCCCATCGAGTCTGCACCAATGCATGAAAGGCCCTGACCTGCCACCTAATCCCAGCACTTGGCCTTGAATGTTCTGACGTGCCAAGTGCCCATCCAGCTACTTTTTAAAGGATGTGAGGCAACCCGCCTCTACCCCCCTCCCAGGCCGTGCGTTCCAGACCCTCACCACCCTCTGTGTAAAAATGTTTTCCCTCAAATCCCCCCTAAACCTCCTGCCCCTCACTTTGAATTTGTGCCCCCCTCGTAACTGACCCTTCAACTAATGGAACAGCTGCTCACAAACTAGCTGTCCATGCCAACGGAGCAAAACCAGCCCCCACCCGCTTTGTCAAACCACAGTCCCGCAGTTCTGTGGCACTCGTTATAGATTGTGTTTATCTGGAACCTTGATGCGTTTCTGCAATGTCCCAATAGCCCAGGGTTGCCCCAGAGACCCAAGACTGGAAGAGTGCAGATATCTGAGGAGACTGAAGCTGGAAGAGGTTCCAGGCATGTGGACAGATGAGGTCGCTGACGGCTTTCAAGACAATGAGAATTTTCCAATCAAGACTTTGCTTAGAACGGGAGTCAAAGTAGGTCTGTGAGCAGAGGGGATGATAGCAGGGGCGTGTCCGTTACACCTGAGCAGCGGAGATTTTGGAAGGTGGAAGGCCATCGTGAGTATGTTGGAATTGTCAAGTCTAGAGGTCACAAAGACTTGGAGAAGGGTTTCAGCAGCACCAAGCCCAGGACGGAGCTGAGAGAGTTTTTGGAGGTGTAACCAGGCAGTCTTGGGGATGCTGTGGCTTTGTGGTAGGAAGCTCATTTTGATCAAATATAATATCAAGTTGCGGTTTCAGGTCCGCCCTAACTTGCAACAAAGAACAAAGAAAAGTACAGCACAGGAACAGGCCCTTCGGCCCTCCAAGCCCGTGCCGACCATGCTGCCCGACTAAACTACAATCTTCTACACTTCCTGGGTCCGTATCCCTCTATTCCCGTCCTATTCATGTATTTGTCAAGATGCCCCTTAAATGTCCCTATCGTCCCTGCTTCCACCAGCTCCTCCGGTAGCGAGTTCCAGGCACCCACTACCCTCTGCGTAAAAAACTTGCCTCGTACATCTCCTCTAAACCTTGCCCCTCGCACCTTAAACCTATGCCCCCTAGTAATTGACCCCTCTACCCCGGGGAAAAGCCTCTGACTATCCACTCTGGCAATGCCCCTCATAATTTTGTAGACCTCTATCAGGTCGCCCCTCAACCTCCTTCGTTCCAGTGAGAACAAACCGAGTTTATTCAACCGCTCCTCATAGCTAATGCCCTCCCTACCAGGCAACATTCTGGAAAATCTCTTCTGCACCCTCTCTAAAGCCTCCACATCCTTCTGGTAGTGTGGCGACCAGAATTGAACACTATACTCCAAGTGTGGCCTAACTAAGGTTCTATACAGCTGCAACATGACTTGCCAATTCTGATACTGAATGCCCCGGCCAATGAAGGCAAGCATGCCGTATGCCTTCTTGACTACCTTCTCCACCTGTGTTGCCCCTTTCAGTGACCTGTGGACCTGTACTCCTAGATCTCTTTGACTTTCAATACTCTTGAGGGTTCTACCATTCACTGTATATTCCCTACCTGCATTAGACCTTCCAAAATGCATTACCTCACATTTGTCCGGATTAAACTCCATCTGCCATCTCTCCGCCCAAGTCTCCAAACAATCTAAATCCTGCTGTATCCTCTGACAGTCCTCATCGCTATCCGCAATTCCACCAACCTTTGTGTCGTCTGCAAACTTACTAATCAGACCAGTTATATTTTCCTCCAAATCATTTATATATACTACAAACAGCAAAGGTCCCAGCACTGATCCCTGTGGAACACCACTGGTCACAGCCCTCCAATTAAAAAAGCATCCTTCCATTGCTACGCTCTGCCTTCTATGACCTAGCCAGTTCTGTATCCACCTTGCCAGCTCACCCCTGATCCCGTGTGACTTCACCTTTTGTACTAGTCTTCCATGAGGGACCTTGTCAAAGGCCTTACTGAAGTCCATATAGACAACATCCACTGCCCTACCTGCATCAATCATCTTAGTGACCTCCTCGAAAAACTCTATCAAGTTAGTGAGACACGACCTCCCCTTCACAAAACCATGCTGCCTCTCACTAATACGTCCATTTGCTTCCAAATGGGAGTAGATCCTGTCTCGAAGAATTCTCTCCAGTAATTTCCTTACCATTGAAGTAAGGCTCACCGGCCTGTAGTTCCCTGGATTATCCTTGCTACCCTTCTTAAACAGAGGAACAACATTGGCTATTCTCCAGTCCTCCGGGACATCACCTGAAGACAGTGAGGATCCAAAGATTTCTGTCAAGGCCTCAGCAATTTCCTCTCCAGCCTCATTCAGTATTCTGGGGTAGATCCCACCAGGCCCTGGGGACTTATCTACCTTAATATTTTTTAAGACAACCAACACCTCGTCTTTTTGGATCTCAATGTGACCCAGGCTATCTACACCCCCTTCTCCAGACTCAACATCTACCAATTTCTTCTCTTTGGTGAATACTGATGCAAAGTATTCATTTAGTACCTCGCCCATTTCCTCTGGCTCCACACATAGATTCCCTTGCCTATCCTTCAGTGGGCCAACCCTTTCCCTGGCTACCCTCTTGCTTTTTATCCATGCAGACATGGATAAGAGGAAGTACGTGAAATGGTGACTGGTGTAAGGGATTGGAGGATTCAGCACTGGACAACACATAGTGTCAGGACTTAATATTCTGGAACGTTGTAGTTGCTGAAAAGTTTAACAAAACAGCCAGCCCCACATCTTCAGATGGCAGCTGTGTAAAAAGTAGGCTTTGTAATTAAAGTCTGACATTGAAGGAGCAGCCTCGCTAGTTGGATATGGTGAATGGAGAAGACCCATTGCGCCTCCTTCAGGGCAACTAGAGAACAGGCAATGAATGTTGGGCTCAAAAATAACACTGATTCACTGCCCACAAATATAGGTGCAGCAAGGTCTAGTTTCTGTACCCCTGTCTCTGACTTCAATTCCAGACCGACAGGAGCAAAGATTACTACTCCCTCCTCAGCAGAAATCATCGGTGTGACCAGAAGTGGTGTGTGGGTGATGTATGGAACTCTGTCAAGCACAGCGTTTTGACTCTGAGTTGCTGTGCTGCGCTCGAACAGTACACCCTGAAACAACAGGCAGCAATTTAAACCCACACCAAATAAACCTTAACAAAGTGCCGGGGACGCGGTTTTGCAGAAATCTGACATAATACGACTGTCATCAATCAACAGCTCAGCCCAGACCAGCAGGTCAGTGGGGGGAGAGCAGTGGGTCAGTGGGTCAGTGGTCAGTGGGGGGAGAGCAGTGGGTCAGTGGGGGGTCAGTGGGTCAGTGGGGGGAGAGCAGTGGGTCAGTGGGTCAGTGGGTCTGTGCGTCTGTGGGTCAGTGGGTCAGTGGGTCTGTGGGTCTGTGGGTCAGTGGGTCAGTGGGTCTGTGGGTCAGTGGGTCTGTGGGTCAGTGGGTCAGTGGGTCAGTGGGTCTGTGGGTCAGTGGGTCTGTGGGTCAGTGGGTCAGTGGGGGGTCAGTGGGTCAGTGGGGGGTCAGTGGGTCAGTGGGTCTGTGGGGAGAGCAGTGGGTCAGTGGGTCAGTGGGGGGTCAGTGGGTCAGTGGGGGGTCAGTGGGTCAGTGGGGAGAGTGGGGGGTCAGTGGGGGGGTCAGTGGGTCAGTGGGGGGTCAGTGGGTCAGTGGGGGGTCAGTGGGACAGTGGGGGGAGAGCAGTGGGTCAGTGGGGGGTCAGTGGGCCAGTGGGTCAGTGGGGAGAGCAGTGGGTCAGTGGGGGGTCAGTGGGTCAGTGGGTTAATAGCATTGGCAGTGGGATAAAGCACCGATGTTCAGTAACTGGCAGCGGGGTGGGGAGGCCATCGTGGACAAGGTGGAGGCAGTAGGGTGTCCGGGTTACGACTCTGCATGCCCCCAATTGATAAAATAGCCCTCGCTCCCAAACTGACCATGACGAGATTCTGAGCCAGCTTTGAGCAAGGGCTCCCTCTCCTGGTCCGGGCTTGTCCTGCCAGCTTGGCCTGGCAATAGCCAACGGATGGCAGGTGAGGGGTTGGAGCAGAGGTTGGGAGAGATGTGGGCCCCCCCGTGTGTGGTGATCCCGCCCCAGAAGGGCCAGCGGGTGGAATGTGACCAAGGCGATAGATGGATGTTGGTGATGTGAAAGTGTCTGTGAGAGAGAGAGTTGATGTGTCCCCCGCTAATGGGTGTGTGGGATCGGCGAAGGGAGGTGGTTTGGAGGACGTGATACCACGATGAGAGTTTGAGATTGGAGAAGCTGAGAGGACTCGACCTGGAGGAGGAGATAAGGTCATTCACCAGCTTCTTGCACTGGACGGCACTGCAGGCTCGGTTGCCAGCCATGCTGACCTCCTGGGTGGCGGCCCCCCTGGCTGGAGAGATGAGGTTGTTGTGGAGCCTTCCCTTGGGTAGAGAACATGCCTCTGCTCCCACCCTCCTCGGACCAAAGCCTCGAGGACCTGCTGGTTGAACCGAGGAACAGACTTCCTCTTGAGGCCCATGCCTTTGGTGTTTCAATGTAACACTGGACCTTCGAACCCACCATCGAATCAGCCCCCCGTCTCAAAGGCGATTCGGAGGGAGACTTGCTCACGCTCCACACATGGGATCGGACCCAACTTCACATCATTCCGGCCAGTGGGAACGCCGCCACTGGAACTGCCCACCGCCGCACTTTGACAGGAAAGTGGAGAATTCTGCCCATAGAGAGTTTACACACAGAACGAGGCCATTTGGCCCATCCTCTCTGCACCAGCCCAGAATGAGCCAGGCAGCCGAACCCCACCTGGCAGCATTTGGTCCACAGCCTGCAGGTTACGGAATGTCAGCAAACCCACACACCTTGTCAATGAGCAGAGGGTCTCTGCCTCCTCCCACTGAGGGTCTCTGCCCACTGAGGGTCTCTGCCTCCTCCCACTGAGGGTCTCTGCCCACTGAGGGTCTCTGCCTCCTCCCACTGAGGGTCTCTGCCCACTGAGGGTCTCTGCCTCCTCCCACTGAGGGTCTCTGCCCACTGAGGGTCTCTGCCCACTGTCCGCTGAGGGTCTCTGCCCACTGCCCACTGAGGGTCTGTGCCCACTGCCCACTGAGGGTCGCTGCCCACTGCCCGCTGAGGGTCTCTGCCCACTGCCCGCTGAGGGTCTCTGCCCACTGCCCGCTGAGGGTCTCTGCCCACTGCTCGCTGAGGGTCTCTGCCTCCTCCCACTGAGGGTCTCTGCCCTCCACCCGCTGAGGGTCTCTGCCTCCTCCCGCTGAGGGTCTCTGCCTCCTCCCACTGAGGGTCTCTGCCTCCTCCCACTGAGGGTCTCTGCCCACTGAGGGTCTCTGCCTCCTCCCACTGAGGGTCTCTGCCCACTGAGGGTCTCTGCCCACTGAGGGTCTCTGCCTCCTCCCACTGAGGGTCTCTGCCTCCTCCCACTGAGGGTCTCTGCCCACTGAGGGTCTCTGCCTCCTCCCACTGAGGGTCTCGGCCTCCTCCCGCTGAGGGTCTCTGCCCACTGCCCGCTGAGGGTCTCTGCCCACCACCCGCTGAGGGTCTCTGCCTCCTCCCACTGAGGGTCTCTGCCTCCTCCCGCTGAGGGTCTCTGCCCACTGCCCGCTGAGGGTCTCTGCCCTCCACCCGCTGAGGGTCTCTGCCTCCTCCCACTGAGGGTCTCTGCCTCCTCCCGCTGAGGGTCTCTGCCTCCTCCCACTGAGGGTCTCTGCCTCCTCCCACTGAGGGTCTCTGCCCACTGCCCGCTGAGGGTCTCTGCCTCCTCCCACTGAGGGTCTCTGCCTCCTCCCACTGAAGGTCTCTGCCCACTGCCCGCTGAGGGTCTCGGCCTCCTCCCGCTGAGGGTCTCTGCCCACTGCCCGCTGAGGGTCTCTGCCTCCTCCCACTGAGGGTCTCTGCCTCCTCCCACTGAGGGTCTCTGCCCACTGCCCGCTGAGGGTCTCGGCCTCCTCCCGCTGAGGGTCTCTGCCCACTGCCCACTGAGGGTCTCTGCCCACCACCCGCTGAGGGTCTCGGCCTCCTCCCGCTGAGGGTCTCTGCCCACTGCCCGCTGAGGGTCGCTGCCCACTGCCCGCTGAGGGTCTCTGCCTCCTCCCACTGAGGGTCTCTGCCCACTGCCCGCTGAGGGTCTCTGCCCACTGCCCGCTGAGGGTCTCTGCCTCCTCCCACTGAGGGTCTCTGCCCACTGCCCGCTGAGGGTCTCTGCCCACTGCCCGCTGAGGGTCTCTGCCTCCTCCCACTGAGGGTCTCTGCCCACTGCCCGCTGAGGGTCTCGGCCTCCTCCCGCTGAGGGTCTCTGCCCACTGCCCACTGAGGGTCTCTGCCCACCACCCAGAGGGTCTCTGCCTCCTCCCACTGAGGGTCTCTGCCCACCACCCAGAGGGTCACTGCCCACTGCCCGCTGAGGGTCTCGGCCTCCTCCCGCTGAGGGTCTCTGCCCACTGCCCGCTGAGGGTCGCTGCCCACCACCCAGAGGGTCTCTGCCCACCACCCAGAGGGTCTCTGCCTCCAGCACACTGCCAGGCTGTGAATCCCAGACCCCCCACAACCCTGTGGGTGGAGAATGTGTTTCTTCATCTTCCCTCCAATCTTTCCCCCAATCACTTTAAATCGATGCCTCCGGGTCACTGCAATGTAACCAGACTCTTCCCCCCACTCTATCCAGGTCTGTCACAATTCAGTACATTAAAATCAAACCTCCCCCCCCCCCCCCCCCCCCCCCGCCTCCCCGCTTCCAACGAGTACACCCCCAGCCTGTCCCATTTCTCCTGGCAACATCCTCACCAATCTCCTCGGCACCCTCTCGAACACACAACTACGCCCTCACTGGCGTGACCTGTCCACACAGTTCTGCCCGAACGAATATTTTATATAATTGCAGCGTAACCTCCCTGCTCTCATAGTCGATGCCTCCGCTAATAAATTAAAGGCTCCCACCTTCCTCCTTAGCCGCCTTCTTGACCTCTCTGTCCTGTCAGGGATCTGTGGACATTTACTCCAAGGTCCCTCGCTTCCTCTACCCCTCTCCGTATCCTCCCATTTACTGTGGAATCCTTTACCCTGTTTGATCTCCCTAACTGCTTCACCTCACACGTCTCTTGGTTCAATTATTTTTGCCACTTTTCTGCTCATTGACCAGTCAATATCTTGCTGCAGCCCACAGAGCCCCTCCTCACTATCTATCATACAGTCAATTTTTGGACTGGGTGGGGGGGCAGTGGTGAAGGTATTTGTTGAATACCTCCGTTTACCACACTGCACAGTTGAAGATATAGAGGGAGATTGATGCCAGAATTCACATCCTCAATGCTCCATTGAAAACTCCCAGTTGTTCATTTAACATCTAACATGGAACAGTACAGCACAGAACAGGCCCTTCGGCCCTCGATGTTGTGCCGAGCATTGTCCGAAACCAAGATCAAGCTATCCCACTCCCTGTCATTCTGGTGTGCTCCATGTGCCTATCCAATAACCGCTTGAAAGTTCCTAAAGTGTCCGACCCCACTATCACAGCAGGCAGTCCATTCCACACCCTAACCACTCTCTGAGTAAGAACCTACCTCGGACATCCCTCCTACATCTCCCACCCTGAACCTTATAGTTATGCCCCCTTGTAACAGCTACAGCCACCCGAGGAAACAGTCTCTGATCATCCACTCTATCTATCCCCCTCATTATCTTATGAACCTCTATTAAGTCGCCTCTCATCCTCCTCCGCTCCAAAGAGAAAAACCCTAGCTCCCTCAACCTTTCCTCATAAGACCTATCCTGCAAACCAGGCAGCATCCTGGTAAATCTCCTTTGCACCCTTTCCAATGCTTCCACATCCTTCCTATAATGAGGTGACCTCTCACGCCGTTAAGATCTTCTCAACTGATTCAAAAAATGGTCAGAGATTGCCATCTGCTGTTGGAGAGGAGTAAGACAGTTTGAACCAACCTCAATCACCCGGCTTCTCTGTTGCAATGTGGGTGAGGCAGCTGATTATGAATTGGGGCCCGAGCTCTAACTGACCTCCACCCCCCACGGCCCCTCCACTGTCTCACATTTGTCAGTCTTCTTTTTTTGATATAAATTTAGAGCACCCAATTCATTTTTTTTCCACCTAACCTGCACATCTTTGGGTTGTGGGGGCGAGACCCACGCAGACACGGGGAGAATGTGCAAACTCCACACGGACAGTGACCCAGAGCCGGGATCGAACCTGGGACCTCGGCGCTGTGAGGGGGCAGTGCTAGCCACTGCGCCACCGTGCTGCCCAAATTTGTCAGTCTTCTTGTCTGATAACCCGCACTGGGTGAACAGAAATTTTCTCCAATCGCGTTGCAAGAGGTTGATTGTTTCCAGCCTCTGTCACACTCTGTCTTCCCAAACCCCATCTCTCCTCTGAGCAACTTCCTGAGGGTGAAGCAGATAGGTCAGTGCCTTGGTGGCATTCTTCTTCCTGATATGAGCTTCTAACACATGACTGTACCATGACTACTATTTCCATCTCTGTGACATTTCCCAACTCGGCCCCTGCCTCAGTTCACCTGCTGCTGAAACCTTTCACACCCAACTATCCCAATGGTCTGACGCTCTGAAGGGCACTCATACCGACTCAAAACGTTGGGCGGCGCGGTCCTCCCTCTGGAAACGCAGCTCGCCATTGATGTGTTAGGCAGGTCGGTTCGATGTGGGCTGCACTCAATGCAGGGAAGCTAGAAACAGACGTCTAACACTGGAGAAGATCCAACACTGTTTTTTTCAACGATAGAACTTATATACATATTCAGCTGTGGGTCGACACTATACTGAACTGATGGAGACCTTGTACTAGCCCGACCAGACTTACTAGCTACCAAATGGTGTTTGCACTGTGCTAGCTCGTGGACTCTGACTGTCTCAGTGGCTGGGTCCCGAGAGAGCAGGAAACCTAGTGCCCTCTGGCTTTATAGTGGTGGTGTCCTGTCTGGTGATTGGCTGCACTGTGTTGTGTGCTTACTGGTCATCCTATGTGTCAATCACTGCCTGTCTGCATCTCATTATGTACATGCGTGGATATTATGACAGCTGTGGCGCAGCGTGGCCGGTGAAAGCTGGGAGACCCCGCTCCCGGGATGTAGCCCGCTCGCAACTCAAGCTCGCGTGACATTGCAAGATCACTTTTTGGCAAATCTGCATTTTGGAGTGAGGCAGTAAGCATTAATCTAATGTGCAGGTTCCTGAGGTACCTGAGGCTTTGGGGATGTAATCCCTTTGCCTGGGTGATCTTGGGCGAATGGATAAGGGATTGAGAAACGTACCCAGCGTCGCCCTCATCCTGATGGCCACCTTTGTGTGCAGCTGCATCAAGCTGTGCGTGGACCCCCAGTGTGCAAACACCAAGTGTCACTACATACTGAGGTTCTACCTGTCCCCGGTGTTACGAAGGATGGGCCTGGCCTCATTGCCGCGGAACGCTCCAAGTAGTTGGACCGTACCGTACCACCTGTCCTTCGTGGAAAAGTTTTTGAAGAAAAACACCTTTGACCACAAGGCAATGAAGCAATGGTCAGCACGTAATGTCCTCGAGGCCCTCAGGGAAAAGCAGACTGTGGAGGACGTTGGATGGTTCCCTGAGCAGACTGTCAGAGTCATCTGGCAGAACGTCTCATCACCAGACTTACAAACAAGCACCAAGACCTAGCTTGGCTGGTAGTGAGAAGGGCCCTCCCCTTCAGAGTCTTCATGTACACCCGAAGGCTCAGCGCCGTTGCACGCTGCCCTCGGAGTGGCTGTGGGGGAAATGAGACGGTCACCCACCTCCTTGTGGACTGTGCCTTTGCAAAGAAGGTCTGGAGAGAGATGCAGTGGTATTTGTCAAGGTTTATCCCGAACAGCTCTGTGACACAGGACTCTGTGCTCTACCGACTGTTTCCAGGGACACACACCGAGACAAACATCAACTGCTGCTGGAAGGTCATCAACTCGGTGAAAGACGCTCTTTGGTCTGCCCGGAACTTGCTGATCTTCCAGTGCAAAGAATTGTCCTCGACCGAGTGTTGCAGACTGGCACATTCCAAGGTCCAGGACTACGTGCTGAGGGATGCACTCAAGCTTGGGGCAGCTGCCGCCAAGGCGCAATGGGGAAAGACCACTGTGTAAGGTCTTTCCAGCAAATGTACACCGAGGGGCGGGGAACAGTGTAAACCCCCCTCGGTCTGGGCCACCAACACTCCAATGTATAAAACAAACATGACAATGTAAATATTTAAGAAGGAATTGTAACGTAAAGAGCGATATGTGTGTAATGTTATCAAAATTAAATGGACGAAAGTCAACGGAATGTGTAACTCTGATGGAAATGTACAGTCAAGGCAATTCGGAATGTTCTGTAATGTTTATGATAGGTTTTATGAATAAAGTATATTTTTTGAAAAAACAAGTCCCCATAAACGGGGACCACATGGAACGGCACTTGGGGGGGGGGGTCTCCAAGGGGAGCAGGGGCCTCCGAGGGGAGCAGGGGACTCCGAGGGGAGCAGGGGCCTCCTGTGGTGCCCAGGCACTGCTGTGCCACCTGGGTACTCTAGCAGGGCCAGACTGGCAGTGCCACCTGTGTGTCAACCTGACATTGTCAGGTGGCATTTTATGTGCGCGTGCGATTGGGCTGGGGTTGCTCAGTGCGTGTGTGTGTGTGGGGGGGGGTGCGTGTGTGTGTAGGGGGGGGTGCGTGTGTGTGTGGGGGGGGTGCGTGTGTGTGTGGGGGAGGGTGCGTGTGTGTGTAGGGGGGGGGGTGCGTGTGTGTGTAGGGGGGGGGGGGTGCGTGTGTGTGTGTGGGGGGGGGTGCGTGTGTGTGTAGGGGGGGGGGTGCGTGTGTGTGTGGGGGGGGGTGCGTGTGTGTGTGGGGGGAGGGTGCGTGTGCGGGGGGGAGGGGGTGCGTGTGTGTGTGGGGGGGGTGCGTGTGCGGGGTGTGGGGGGGGGGGGGCGGGATGACCTCCCATATTGCGTTCGGGCTGGAGGGGAGGCCGGGGATTATTTTTGGGGCCTCGGGGCCCTTATTCAACACGACTCGCGGTGAATAGCCACGTATTTATTGGAAACACGTAGCTAAACTTGCTCGCTTGGGGTCTTTGTTCCTTTTGTGAAGACCGTGCTCCATCTCTCCCTCCACAGGCTCTACCGCAGCTGCTGAGCTGATCCAGAATGTTCTGCTTTTATTTCAGATTTTCAGCACCTGCAGTATTTTATTTTATTATCACGCTGTCCTCAACCAGCCTCCATACACCTTGCTGCTTCTAACCTAACTCTCACCAAGTACCGTTCACCTGCCTCCTCTCTGCTCATTCACTTACACTGACCCCTGTCTGGTTGCACCATGGTCTCCGTAAACTCCAGCCGACAATCCTACTCTAATTCTGGCCTCTTGAACTTCTCCAATCTTCACCTTCAGCTGCCAGGCCTCAAGCCCATATTCCCTCCCAATAATTCTGTACCTCACCACCTCACTCTCCCTTTCCCTCCCTCTCTCTCCCTCTCTCCCCCCACTACCTCTCTCTATTCACTACCTCACTCTCCCTCTCTCATCCTCGCTCTACCTCACTCTCCTTCTCCCTACTTCACTCTCCATCTCTTTACCTCACTCTTCCTCTCGCGACATCACTACCTCTCTCTAACATCTCTCTACCTCTCTCCATCTCTCTCTACCTCACTCTCCCTTTCTCTCCCTCTCTCTCCCCCCACTACCTCTCTCTATTCACTACCTCACTCTCCCTCTCTCACCCTCTCTCTACCTCACTCTCCTTCTCTCTATGCCACTTTATCTCTCTCCACCTCTCGCTACTTCTCTCTACCTCATTCTCCCTCTCTCTACTTCACTCTCCCTCCCTCCAACTCTCTCTACCATTGTGCCCATTCAAACTGCAATTTATGTTTGATATCGATTCTGCCCTGTCTCAAAACACTTTCTGAGGTTGCAAAAGGTGCTATAGAAATGCAAGTCTGTTCTTGCAGTCAACCAGCAGCATTGATTTGTTTGGACTCCTGTTGCCCTCTGCTAGATCTGGGCTTTAATGTTGTGACACTCGACAAATAGCTGAAGCCTGGAGAACATCCAGAGTCAAGCTCCATCCTGTCCTTATCCCACTCTGCACATCTACCTTGGGGTGGAGGCAATTTGACAACAAGCAGGAGCATTTGCCATGACGATCACCCATTTCTAATCCAGCAACACAACCCGAGACAGTGTCTGTAGCAGAGCATAAACCAGGAAGAGAACTGGGATTTTCCCTGTCACAACATCAAACACTGAAACTGAATCATTTCTTATTTCACCCACGTATGAGCTCTCTGTTTCCCAGTGATGAAGAGAATCTGCTGACAGTGATGTCATGCTGTTCTTGTGACCTGCAGATGTCAGAAATCCCCAGCAGGATCGGTGCTTGGTTCCTCCACCAGTTTCACTGCTATTTAGGACGGTTTCTAATCGGGCACGATTGGGCAGCACGGTAGCATAGTGCTTAGCACTGTTGCTTCACAGCGCCAGGGTCCCAGGTTCGATTCCCGGCTTGGGTCACTGTCTGTGCGGAGTCTGCACGTACTCCCCGTGTCTGCGTGGGTTTCCTCCGGGTGCTCCGGTTTCCTCCCACAAGTCCCGAAAGATGCGCTGTTAGGTAATTTGGACAATCTGAATTCTCCCTCAGTGTACCTGAACAGGCGCCGGAATGTGACGACGCGGGGCTTTTCACAGTAACCTCATTGCAGTGTTAATGTAAGCCTACTTGCGATAATTTAAAAAAAATAATAATTTAGAATACCCAATTCATTTTTCCAATCAAGGGGCAATTTAGCGTGGCCAATCCACCTACCCTGCACATCTTTGTGTTGTGGGGGCGAAACCTTCCCTATTGCATTTGTCTGGGAGGTGGGGGGAGGCAATGGATTGTTTTGGGGGCCTTGGAGATCGGGACGCCATTGTAAAAAACGGGTGATGTGCGGACTTGGTTGCGCATTCCCCGTTCAGGTCCCTTATTCAACTGCGAGTGCTGGGATACACATGGGAAACACATGGGATACACATGGGAAACACATGGGATACACATGGGAAACACATGGGAAACACATGGGATACACATGGGAAACACATGGGAAACACATGGGATACACATGGGATACACATGGGAAACACATGGGAAATGCATGGGATACACATGGGAAACACATGGGAAACACATGGGATACACATGGGAAACGCATGGGATACGCATGGGAAATGCAGGGGAAACGCATGGGATACACATGGGATACACATGGGAAACACATGGAAAACACATGGGATACACATGGGAAACACATGGGAAACACATGGGATACGCATGGGAAACACATGGGAAACGCATGGGATACGCATGGGAAATGCATGGGATACGCTTGGGAAACGCATGGGAAATGCAGGGGAAACGCATGGGAAACGCATGGGAAATGCATGGAAAATACATGGAATACACATGGGACACACATGGGAAACACATGGGGTACACATGGGAAACACATGGGATACACATGGGAAACGCATGGGAAACACATGGGATAGACATGGGAAACACATGGGAAACACATGGGATACACATTGGAAACACATGGGAAACACATGGGAACATGGGAAACACATGGGATATGCATGGGATACACACGGGAAACACATGGGATACGCATGGGAAATGCATGGGATACGCTTGGGAAACGCATGGGAAATGCAGGGGAAACGCATGGGAAACGCATGGGAAATGCATGGAAAATACATGGAATACACATGGGACACACATGGGAAACACATGGGGTACACATGGGAAACACATGGGAAACGCATGGGAAACACATGGAATACACATGGGAAACACATGGGGTACACATGGGAAACACATGGGATAGACATGGGAAACACATGGGAAACACATGGGATACACATTGGAAACACATGGGAAACACATGGGAACATGGGAAACACATGGGATATGCATGGGATACACACGGGAAACACATGGGGTACACTTGGGAAACACATGGGATACACATGGGAAACACATGGGATACACATGAAAAACGCATGGGATACGCATGGGAAACACATGGGAAACACATGGGATACACATGGGAAACACATGGGAACATGGGAAACACATGGGATACGCATGGGAAACGCATGGGATACACATGGGAAACACATGGGAAACACATGGGAAATGCATGGGGTACACATGGGATACACATGGGAAACACATGGGATACACATGGGATACACATGGGAAACACATGGATACACATGGGATACACATGGGATACACATGGGAAACGCATGGGATACACATGGGAAACACATGGGATACACATGAAAAACGCATGGGATACGCATGGGAAACACATGGGAAACACATGGGATACACATGGGAAACACATGGGAAACACATGGGAAATGCATGGGGTACACATGGGAAACACATGGGAAACACATGGGAAATGCATGGGGTACACATGGGATACACATGGGAAACACATGGGATACACATGGGATACACATGGGAAACACATGGGAAACACATGGGATACACATGAAAAACGCATGGGATACGCATGGGAAACACATGGGAAACACATGGGATACACATGGGAAACACATGGGAACATGGGAAACACATGGGATACGCATGGGAAACGCATGGGATACACATGGGAAACACATGGGAAACACATGGGAAATGCATGGGGTACACATGGGATACACATGGGAAACACATGGGATACACATGGGATACACATGGGAAACACATGGATACACATGGGAAACACATGGGATACACATGGGAAACGCATGGGATACACATGGGAAACACATGGGATACACATGGGAAACACATGGGATACACATGGCTTCTCGCGCTCGCCAAGGCCCATTGTTCCCTTTTGGGAAGATTGCACCCTTTATGTTCAAATGACTGTGCTGCCCACCTCTCCCTATCTCTGTAACCTTCTCCAGACCCACTCTCTTTGTGACCCTCCCAGTCTAACCTAATGCACACCTTCTGTGCAATCTGTGGAATTCGCTACCACAGGAAGTAGTTGAGGCCAAAAATTTGTGTAATTTCAAGAAGGAATTAGATACAGCTCTCGGGGCGATAGGGTCAAGGGATATGGGGGGAGGATCAGGGTATTGAACTTGATGATTAGCCATGATCATAATGAATGGCGGAGCAGGCTCGAAGGGCCGAATGGCCTCCTCCTGCTTCTATATTCTATTTCCTCCCCTCCCCCGTCACCTCAGGTGACCGTGTCTTCAGCCACTGAAACACAGAGCTCTGGAATTCTGCCCTTATGCCCCACCCCCTTTCCAACTCTCTCTTCACTTTAAAACCATCCCGAAAACCCACCTCTTCAACCAAACCTTTGCCACTCCTCAGTATCTTCTCCTTTGGCAAGGCATCCATTTGTTATTTGCACTTTTTACAAAGTGCATTGGGCTGGGTTTTTTCTACCTTTTGGGAGAATATAAATGTAAGTTCCTGTTATTGTTGTGGCTCAGTTCTCAACTTCCTCCAGGCTCTGCACCTGACTGCTCACAGCTTCAGTTCATACACAGCAGTAGCGTCTAGCCAACAGCTAATGTTTCCATCTTCCGTAGCTGAATCCTCGCTGCCTCCTCGGCAGTCAGTGTTCTGGACTTCACTCTCCCCTCTCACGTCCAATGCAAGACCCGCCTGTCCCCTTTGTCACTTTCCCATTCCCCCTGATTTGCAAACTGGTTCCCCATCTCCTCCCGAGCCGGCAGCTCCTCATAGAGTTTGCGTTTGTACAAGCCGTCAGTATTCGGGAGTCTCTTCACCTCTCCTGAGAGAGAAAACATTGCAAAACACCCAGCAGCAGGACGTTCCCAGCTGTGGGTTAATTAGCAAACATCCCTCAGCAACAGGAATATTCTTCAATAAAATCAAAATTGGCTAAAAGCCCAGAGTGGATGTGTTGAGAATGTATTTCACACGGCACGTTGTTGTGATCTGGAAGGTGCTGCCTGATAGGGCATTGGAAGCAGCTCAATAGGAACTTTCAAATGGGAATTTTATAAATAGACTCATATAATCTTATACGGCACATCAGGTGGCCATTTGTCCATTGAATTCATGCTGGCTTCCCAGGGAGCAGTCCAGTCAACGCCAATTCCCCCACTCAATCCCCGGTAACCCTGCACGTTTAGTTCCTTCAAATATCCATCCAGTTTCTTTCTGAAATCATTGAATGTTTCCATTGCCCATCCTCGAGGGCAGTGAGTTCCAGTTCATACCCACTCGCAGAGTGAGAAGCTTTTTACTTACGGGCTCCTAGTAACTTTTATTCAAGACCTTGTATCTGTCCCCCCCCCCTCCAGTCCTTGTATCTGTCCCCCCCACCCCCACCCCCAGTCCAGTATCTGCCCCCCCCCAGTCCAGTATCTGTAACCCCCCCAGTCCAGTATCTGTCTGCCCCCCAGTCCTTGTATCTGTCTGCCCCCTCCCAGCCCCACCCCAGTCCAGTATCTGTCCCCCCCCAGTCCTTGTATCTGTGTGCCCCCTCCCACCCCCACCCCCAGTCCAGTATCTGTCTGCCCCCCAGTCCTTGTATCTGTGTGCCCCCTCCCAGCCCCACCCCAGCCCAGTATCTGTCCCCCCCCAGTCCAAAATCTGTATCCCCCCCAGTCCTTGTATCTGTCCCCCCCCCAGTCCAGTATCTGTTCCCCGCCCCCTCCCCCTCCCCCCCCCCCCCCCCCAGTCCTTGTATCTGTCCCACCCCAGTCCAGTCCTTGTATCTTGTTTTTAAAATTTAGAGTACCCAATTATATTTTCCAATTAAGGGGCAATTTAGCGAGGCCAGTCCACCTACCCTGCACATCTTTGGTTGTGGGGGCAAAACCCACACAGACACGGGTGCAAACTCCACACGGACAGTGACCCAGGGCCGGGATCGAACCCGGGACCTCGGCGCCGTGAGGCAGCTGAGATGTTGAACCTCTATAAAGCTGTGGTTCGGGCCCGGGGAGAGTATTGTGTAGAGCTCAGGTCACCACACTTCAGGAAGGATGTCAGGAACTGTGAGAGTGCAGAGGAGATTTACTGGAATGGTTCCGGGGATAGGGGGATTGGAGCTTCGAGGGTTAGTTTGGAGGGGCAAGGAGTGTTCTCCTTGGAGTGAGAGAGATTGAGGGGAAATATCCAGCTGCACAAAATTGGGACAGGTTTGGATCAGGCTTATAAAGAAAAACTGTTCTCATTGGCTGATTGCACCAAGCCTGGGTGGGGGGGGGACAGATACAAGGACTGGGGGGTGGACTGGGGTCTTGGCGGGAGACCCTTCGGGGGGTAGAGTTGTATATTGTAGATTATGGTGTCATGAAAACTTTTGTTGTTTTCATCATCTTCTGATCGCTGTGCCAGGATCTAACAGCCGTGTCTGCCCTGGCATCGCAACTCCACATCTAAATACTTCTTCAATGTTCTGAGGGTCTCTGCCTCCACCCCACTTTCAGGCAGCGAGTTCCAGACTCCCACCCCCCTCTGGGGGAAAAGGCTTTTTCTCACATCCCCTCTAAACCTCCTGCCCCTCACCTTAAATCTCTGCCCCCTGGTCAGTGATCCCTCCACCAAGGGGAAAGGTTTCTTCCTGTCTACTCTATCTCTGCCCCTCATAATTTTATACATCTCAATCCTGTCCCCCCTCAGTCTCCTCTGCTCCAAGGAAAACACCCCCAGTCTATCCAAGCACATTGCGAATCAATCAATCAATATTCCTTGTCACCTTCAAAGATCAATGCATATACCCCCAGGCCCTCTGTTCCTGCTCACTCTTTACAACTCCATTAAATCCATATTGCCTCTCCCCACACAGACACTTTTCTTTATTAAATTCCATGTACCACATGTGTCTGCAAGCATGCCGATGTCCTGTTGCAAGTGATTTGTATCATCCTCCCTGTTTATCACTGCTCCAAGTTTGGTATAATCAGCAAACTTTAAAATTTTACTCTGCATTCCGAAATCCAAGTTATAAAATTTAGCAAAAAGAGCAGTGATTGTAGCTCCCACCTTTGGGGAACACAGCTGTCTGCCATCTTCCAGGCTGAATAACAGCATTCTCCTATTCCTTCCTCTGCTTTCTGGCCTTAAGCCAATCTGTTATCCAATTGGATACTAACCCTCCTGTTTCATTAGCCTGTATGTGTTCATGAGTTTTTTAAGTGGTGCTTTATCAAACGTTTTCATAAAATCCACATAGTCAATATCCACCGCATTCCCTTTATCAACCTTCACTACCACCACATCAATGGTTTGCAAGACAGAGGATAGAGCAGAGTGGAACTATACACAAAGCTCCTTCAGAGTCTACACAGGAATGACGGACCAAAGGCCTCCTCCGTCCAAGTCCAATTAAATAGGGCTAGCTCCTCATTATATATATGACTGTCATGTGAGAGTATCTTTAAGAAATGGGTGTTTATAAATGGGTGTGTATATAAATATCTGTAGTGAGAGTACCTTTAAGAAATGGGTGTTTATAAATGGGTGTGTATATAAATATCTGTAGTGAGAGTACCTTTAAGAAATGGGTGTTTATTACTGCAGTGATGTCAGAGAGTGGGTGGAGCTGGGCTGTCTGTCAGCTTTTTACTTTCATTTTAGGCTGTTTGCTGCAGGGTGTGGTTTAGTTTTGTTTTCAGAGCTGGATAGCTGCAGGCACAGCCAGAAGGTGTATTAGAGTCTCTCTCTGTAATCTAAAGACTGTAAATCGATCCTTTGGTGCTTTAAAACTAATAACTGCTCTCAGTAGTGACTTTAACCGGATGTGCTTCTGTTAAAGGTTTTGTTTTTAAGGTGTATGGATGTTAAAAGGACAGCTTAAGGATTACTTTGTGTTGTATTCTTTGGGGGTTGCATTTGAATTAATGGTTGCTAAGATGTTCACTGTATGTTTTAAAAAGGTTAACTTGAGTTCAGAGAAGAAACACTATTTTGCTTTTAAAAATACGTTTCCATTTCTGCTGTCCCACTCCTGTAGAGTGGGCCGTGTGCTCCCCATACCACAATCTATTAAAAGTTGTGGGTCAGGTGAACTCCATGATACACTTTGGGGTTCTCTAAACCCTGGCCCAGCACAATGACACTGAAGTGTAATCCCTGAGGTGCATTGGAGACTTTGCAAAATGAAAGCTAATCATATACCTCGGCCGGATGTTCAACATTCTGTCAGAAAACTTACACATCATGAACATTCTGCAGGAAACTTGTGAACCTGTGAATATTCACAGGCAGCTCGGAGACGTGTTCAGCATCAGTCTGTCCGCAGGCCAACAACCGACCTCAAGGCCAATCGGATTGAAGAGTTTTAAAGGTTACAAGAGATGACAATAGCAAATTGGGAGCTTTGCTCTGTATCTAACCCCGAACTGTACCTGTCCTGGGACTGTTTGATGGGGACAGTGTAGAGGGAGCTTTACTCTGTATCTAACCCCGTGCTGTACCTGTCCTGGGAGTGTTTGATGGGGACAGTGTCGAAGGAGCTTTACTCTGTATCTAACCCCGTGCTGTGCCTGTCCTGGGAGTGTTTGATGGGGACAGTGTAGAGGGAGCTTTACTCTGTATCTAACCCCGAACTGTACCTGTCCTGGGAGTGTTTGATGGGGACAGTGTCGAAGGAGCTTTACTCTGTATCTAACCCCGTGCTGTACCTGTCCTGGGAGTGTTTGATGGGGACAGTGTAGAGGGAGCTTTACTCTGTATCTAAACCCGAACTGTACCTGTCCTGGGAGTGTTTGATGGGGACAGTGTCGAAGGAGCTTTACTCTGTATCTAACCCCGAACTGTACCTGTCCTGGGAGTGTTTGATGGGGACAGTGTAGAAGGAGCTTTACTCTGTATCTAACCCCGTGCTGTACCTGTCCTGGGAGTGTTTGATGGGGACAGTGTAGAGGGAGCTTTACTCTGTATCTAACCCGGTGCTGTACCTGTCCTGGGAGTGTTTGATGGGACAGTGTAGAGGGAGCTTTACTCTGTATCTAACCCCGTGCTGTACCTGTCCTGGGAGTGTTTGATGCGGACAGTGTAGAGGGAGCTTTACTCTGTATCTAAACCCACGCTGTACCTGTCCTGGGAGTGTGTAAGGGGGACAGTGTAGAGGGAGCTTTACTCTGTATCTAAACCCGCGCTGTACCTGTCCTGGGAGTGTTTGATGGGGACGGTGTAGCGGGGGCTTTACTCTGTATCTAACCCCGTGCAGTACCTGTCCTGGGAGTGTTTGATGGGGACAGTGTAGAGGGAGCTTTACTCTGTATCTAACCCCGTGCTGTACCTGTCCTGGGAGTGTTTGATGGGGACAGTGTAGAGGGAGCTTTACTCTGTATCTAACCCCGCGTTGTACCTATCCTTGGAGTGTTTGATGGGGGCAGTGTAGAGGGAGCTTTACTCTGTATCTAACCGCGTGCTGTACCTGTCCTGGGAGTGTTTGATGGGGACAGTGTACAGGGAGCTTTACTCTGTATCTAACCCCGTGCTGTACCTGTCCTGGGAGTGTTTGATGGGGACAGTGTACAGGGAGCTTTACTCTGTATCTAGCTCCGTGCTGTACCTGTCCTGGGAGTGTTTGATGGGGACAGTGTACAGGGAGCTTTACTCTGTATCTAACCCCGTGCTGTACCTGTCCTGGGAGTGTTTGATGGGGACAGTGTAGAGGGAGCTTTACTCTGTATCTAACCCCGTGCTGTACCTGTCCTGGGAGTGTTTGATGGGGACAGTGTACAGGGAGCTTTACTCTGTATCCAACCCCGTGCTGTACCTGTCCTGGGAGTGTTTGATGGGTACAGTGGAGAGGGAGCTTTACTCTGTATCTAACCCCGTGCTGTACCTGTCCTGGGAGTGTTTGATGGGGACAGTGTACATGGAGCTTTACTCTGTATCTAACCCCGTGCTGTACCGATCCTGGGAGTGTTTGATGGGGACAGTGTAGAGGGAGCTTTACTCTGTATCTAACCCCGTGCTGCACCTGTCCTCGGAGTATTTGATGGGGACAGTGTAGAAGGAGCTTTACTCTGTATCTAGCCCCGTGCTGTGCCTTTCCTGGGAGTGTTTGATGGGGACAGTGTAGAAGGAGCTTTACTCTGTATCCAACCCCGTGCTGTACCTGTCCTGGGAGTGTGTAAGGGGGACAGTGTAGAGGGAGCTTTACTCTGTATCTGACCCCGTGCTGTACCTGTCCTGGGAGTGTTTGATGGGGACAGTGTAGAGGGAGCATTACTCTGTATCTAAACCCGTGCAGTACCTGTCCTGGGAGTGTTTGATGGGGACAGTGTAGAGGGAGCTTTACTCTGTATCTAACCCCGTGCTGTACCTGTCCTGGGAGTGTTTGATGGGGACAGTGTAGAGGGAGCTTTACTCTGTATCTAACCCCGCGCTGTACCTATCCTTGGAGTGTTTGATGGGGGCAGTGTAGAGGGAGCTTTACTCTGTATCTAACCCCGTGCTGTACCTGTCCTGGGAGTGTTTGATGGGGACAGTGTACAGGGAGCATTACTCTGTATCTAACCCCGTGCTGTACCTGTCCTGGGAGTGTTTGATGGGGACAGTGTATAGGGAGCTTTACTCTGTATCTAGCTCCGTGCTGTACCTGTCCTGGGAGTGTTTGCAGGAGACAGTGTACAGGGAGCTTTACTCTGTATCTAACCCCGTGCTGTACCTGTCCTGGGAGTGTTTGATGGGGACAGTGTAGAGGGAGCTTTACTCTGTATCGAACCCCGTGCTGTACCTGTCCTGGGATTGTTTGATGGGGACAGTGTACAGGGAGCTTTACTCTGTATCCAACCCCGTGCTGTACCTGTCCTGGGAGTGTTTGATGGGTACAGTGGAGAGGGAGCTTTACTCTGTATCTAACCCCGTGCTGTACCTGTCCTGGGAGTGTTTGATGGGGACAGTGTACATGGAGCTTTACTCTGTATCTAACCCCGTGCTGTACCTATCCTGGGAGTATTTGATGGGGACAGTGTAGAGGGAGCTTTACTCTGTATCTAACCCCGTGCTGCACCTGTCCTGGGAGTATTTGATGGGGACAGTGTAGAAGGAGCTTTACTCTGTATCTAGCCCCGTGCTGTGCCTTTCCTGGGAGTGTTTGATGGGGACAGTGTAGAAGGAGCTTTACTCTGTATCCAACCCCGTGCTGTACCTGTCCTGGGAGTGTGTAAGGGGGACAGTGTAGAGGGAGCTTTACTCTGTATCTGACCCCGTGCTGTACCTGTCCTGAGAGTGTTTGATGGGGACAGTGTAGAGGGAGCTTTGCTCTGTACCTAACCCTGTGCTGTACCTGTCCTCGGAGTGTTTGCTGGGGACAGTGTAGAGGGAGCTTTACTCTGTATCTAACCCCGTGCTGTACCTGTCCTGGGAGTGTTTGATGGGGACAGTGTAGAGGGAGCTTTACTCTGTATCTAACCCCGCGCTGTACCTATCCTGGGAGTGTTTGATGGGGGCAGTGTAGAGGGAGCTTTACTCTGTATCTAACCCCGTGCTGTACCTGTCCTGGGAGTGTTTGATGGGGACAGTGTACAGGGAGCTGTACTCTGTATCTAACCCCGTGCTGTACCTGTCCTGGGAGTGTTTGATGGGGACAGTGTACAGGGAGCTTTAATCGGTATCTGACCCCGCGCTGAACCGATCCTGGGAGTGTTTGATGGGGACAGTGTAGAGGGAGTTTACTCTGTATCTAACCCCGTGCTGTACCTGTCCTGGGAGTGTATGATGGGGACAGTGTATAGCGAGCTTTACTCTGTATCTAATCCCGTGCTGTACCTGTCCTGGGAGTGTTTGATGGAGACAGTGGAGAGGGAGCTTTACTCTGTATCTAACCCCGTGCTGTACCTGTCCTGGGAGTGTTTGATGGGGACAGTGTACAGGGAGCTTTACTCTGTATCTAACCCCGTGCTGTCCCGATCCTGGGAGTGTTTGATGGGGACAGTGGAGAGGGAGCTTTACTCTGTATCTAACCCCGTGCTGCACCTGTCCTGGGAGTATTTGATGGGGACAGTGTAGAAGGAGCTTTACTCTGTATCTAGCCCCGTGTTGTGCCTTTCCTGGGAGTGTTTGATGGGGACAGTGTAGAAGGAGCTTTACTCTGTATCTAACCCCGTGCTGTACCTGTCCTGGGAGTGTGTAAGGGGGACAGTGTAGAGGGAGCTTTACTCTGTATCTGACCCCGTGCTGTACCTGTCCTGGGAGTGTTTGATGGGACAGTGTAGAGGGAGCTTTACTCTGTATCTAACCCCGTGCTGTACCTGTCCTGGGAGTGTTTGATGGGGACAGTGTAGAGGGAGCTTTACTCTGTATCTAACCCCGTGCTGTACCTGTCCTGGGAGTGTTTGATGGGGACAGTGTACAGGGAGCTTTACTCTGTATCTAACCCCGTGCTGTACCTGTCCTGGGAGTGTTTGATGGGACAGTGTAGAGGGAGCTTTACTCTGTATCTGACCCCGTGCTGTACCTGTCCTGGGAGTGTTTGCTGGAGACAGTGTACAGGGAGCTTTACTCTGTATCTAACCCCGCGCTGTACCTGTCCTGGGAGTGTTTGATGGGGACAGTGTAGAAGCAGCTTTACTCTGTATCTTACCCCGCGCTGTACCTGTCCTGGGAGTGTTTGATGGGGACAGTGTAGAAGGAGCTTTACTCTGTATCTAGCTCCGTGCTGTACCTGTCCTGGGAGTGTTTGATGGGGACAGTGTACAGGGAGCTTTACTCTGTATCTAACCCCGTGCTGTACCTGTCCTGGGAGTGTTTGATGGGGACAGTGTAGAGGGAGCTTTACTCTGTATCTGACCCCGTGCTGTACCTGTCCTGGGAGTGTTTGATGGGGACAGTGTAGAGGGAGCTTTACTCTGTACCTAACCCTGTGCTGTACCTGTCCTGGGAGTGTTTGATGGGGACAGTGTAGAGGGAGCTTTACTGTGTATCTAACCCCGTGCAGTACCTGTCCTGGGAGTGTTTGATGGGGACAGTGCAGAGGGAGCTTTACTCTGTATCTAACCCCGTGCTGTACGTGTCCTGGGAGTGTTTGACGGGGACAGTGTAGAAGGAGCTTTACTCTGTATCTAACCCCGTGCTGAACCTGTCCTGGGAGTGTTTGATGGGGACAGTGTAGAGGGAGCTTTACTCTGTATCTAACCCCGTGCTGTACCTGTCCTGGGAGTGTTTGATGGGGACAGTGTATAGGGAGCTTTACTCTGTATCTAACCCCGTGCTGCACCTGTCCTGGGAGTGTTTGATGGGGACAGTGTAGAGGGAGCTTTACTCTGTATCTGACCCCGTGCTGTACCTGTCCTGGGAGTGTTTGATGGGGACAGTGTAGAGGGAGCTTTACTCTGTACCTAACCCTGTGCTGTACCTGTCCTGGGAGTGTTTGATGGGGACAGTGTAGAGGGAGCTTTACTGTGTATCTAACCCCGTGCAGTACCTGTCCTGGGAGTGTTTGATGGGGACAGTGCAGAGGGAGCTTTACTCTGTATCTAACCCCGTGCTGTACGTGTCCTGGGAGTGTTTGACGGGGACAGTGTAGAAGGAGATTTACTCTGTATCTAACCCCGTGCTGAACCTGTCCTGGGAGTGTTTGATGGGGACAGTGTAGAGGGAGCTTTACTCTGTATCTAACCCCGTGCTGTACCTGTCCTGGGAGTGTTTGATGGGGACAGTGTAGAGGGAGCTTTACTCTGTATCTAACCCCGTGCTGTACCTGTCCTGGGAGTGTTTGATGGGGACAGTGTAGAGGGAGCTTTACTCTGTATCTAACCCCGTGCTGTACCTGTCCTGGGAGTGTTTGATGGGGACAGTGTACAGGGAGCATTACTCTGTATCTAACCCCGTGCTGTACCTGTCCTGGGAGTGTTTGATGGGGACAGTGTATAGGGAGCTTTACTCTGTATCTAGCTCCGTGCTGTACCTGTCCTGGGAGTGTTTGCAGGAGACAGTGTACAGGGAGCTTTACTCTGTATCTAACCCCGTGCTGTACCTGTCCTGGGAGTGTTTGATGGGGACAGTGTAGAGGGAGCTTTACTCTGTATCGAACCCCGTGCTGTACCTGTCCTGGGAGTGTTTGATGGGGACAGTGTACAGGGAGCTGTACTCTGTATCTAACCCCGTGCTGTACCTGTCCTGGGAGTGTTTGATGGGGACAGTGTACAGGGAGCTTTAATCGGTATCTGACCCCGCGCTGAACCGATCCTGGGAGTGTTTGATGGGGACAGTGTAGAGGGAGTTTACTCTGTATCTAACCCCGTGCTGTACCTGTCCTGGGAGTGTATGATGGGGACAGTGTATAGCGAGCTTTACTCTGTATCTAATCCCGTGCTGTACCTGTCCTGGGAGTGTTTGATGGAGACAGTGGAGAGGGAGCTTTACTCTGTATCTAACCCCGTGCTGTGCCTGTCCTGGGAGTGTTTGATGGGGACAGTGTACAGGGAGCTTTACTCTGTATCTAACCCCGTGCTGTCCCGATCCTGGGAGTGTTTGATGGGGACAGTGGAGAGGGAGCTTTACTCTGTATCTAACCCCGTGCTGCACCTGTCCTGGGAGTATTTGATGGGGACAGTGTAGAAGGAGCTTTACTCTGTATCTAGCCCCGTGTTGTGCCTTTCCTGGGAGTGTTTGATGGGGACAGTGTAGAAGGAGCTTTACTCTGTATCTAACCCCGTGCTGTACCTGTCCTGGGAGTGTTTGATGGGGACAGTGCAGAGGGAGCTTTACTCTGTATCTAACCCCGTGCTGTACGTGTCCTGGGAGTGTTTGACGGGGACAGTGTAGAAGGAGCTTTACTCTGTATCTAACCCCGTGCTGAACCTGTCCTGGGAGTGTTTGATGGGGACAGTGTAGAGGGAGCTTTACTCTGTATCTAACCCCGTGCTGTACCTGTCCTGGGAGTGTTTGATGGGGACAGTGTAGAGGGAGCTTTACTCTGTATCTAACCCCGTGCTGTACCTGTCCTGGGAGTGTTTGATGGGGACAGTGTAGAGGGAGCTTTACTCTGTATCTAACCCCGTGCTGTACCTGTCCTGGGAGTGTTTGATGGGGACAGTGTAGAGGGAGCTTTACTCTGTATCTAACCCTGTGCTGTACCTATCCTGGGAGTGTTTGATGGGGACAGTGTAGAAGGAGCTTTACTCTGTATCTAACCCCGTGCTGTACCTGTCCTGGGAGTGTTTGATGGGGACAGTGTAGAGGGAGCTTTACTCTGTATCTAACCCCGTGCTGTACCTGTCCTGGGAGTGTTTGATGGGGACAGTGTAGAGGGAGCTTTACTCTGTATCTAACCCCGTGCTGTACCTGTCCTGGGAGTGTTTGATGGGGACAGTGTCGAGGGAGCTTTACTCTGTATCTAACCCTGTGCTGTACCTGTCCAGGGAGTGTTTGATGGGGACAGTGCAGAGGGAGCTTTACTCTGTATCTAACCCCGTGCTGTACCTGTCCTGGGAGTGTTTGATGGGGACAGTGTAGAGGGAGCTTTACTCTGTATCTAACCCCGTGCTGTACCTGTCCTGGGAGTGTTTGGTGGGGACAGTGTAGAGGGAGCTTTACTCTGTATCTAACCCCGTGTTGTACCTGTCCTGGGTTTGTTTGATGGGGACAGTGTAGAGGGAGCTTTACTCTGTATCTAACCCCGTGCTGTACCTGTCCTGGGAGTGTTTGATGGGGACAGTGTAGAGAATACACGAGTACTGATTGGAGGTGAAAGAGTCTGCAACAAGTACATTTTGCATCAGTACCTTGGGGCAGGGATTGCTTCCCTCCAATCCCCTGACCAAACAGCTTTGCACTGCTCTGAGACTGGACATGTGTTGGCCATATTCAAATCGGCATAAATAAGAAAAGGAAATTGTGAAATTTTAGTCAAAGTGCAATTGATGCCATTAGAATCTTTGGGGAATCATTCAGCCTCTGGCCAGGCTGTAAAACATGTTCAATTGATTACGGGTGGGAGTCAGTCCTCAGCCACACATGGGTATTGAACTGTTGCTTGCTGTCCCCACCCTCCACCCATTCGCACCCACTGCTCCTTTACACACTAAATGAGGCAAAGTTAATCTTTGAAGTATGTTTTTTCAGCAAAGCAGATTCAGGAGTAAACACGTGTTACTTTCAGAGCTGCTCCTCTCTACTTGCTGCTGTTCATCTACAGCTTGTCACCGCAGGATGTGGTGGAAGATTTGTTCCAATAAAAACCACACTGTACACATTGGAACACAGGTAAAAGCAACCAGGTAAAGTGTAACCACTTCCTGTTGTGATAAATATAGGCCATGGCCAGTGAGATACATGCAATCTGCAGCTTACAGCAGGTGATAAGAGCAATGTTTAAGGCAGGCTGGAAGACAGAATTTGCTTTATATTTTTGGAAGGGTCACTTTGCTATTCCTGCTTGTCATTTCCACATCACATGACATTCAATCCAACAAGCTCAATCCTATGCTTCCGCCATTGGGTGCCTGAGCATGGCCAGGATCGGTGCCGCCCAGGAATACTAATCTCTTTGATATTTGTTGAGAGCCTGGACTACAGCTTGGGGTCAACCTTTGTCCATGGCAGAGATTTGGAGTTCAAATATACAAATCTTTGAAGCTGGTAGAATGAGTTGGGAATCACAGATGGTTATAACACAGAAGAAGTAGGTCATTCCGCCTGCCATGTCTGTGCTAGCCCTCTGAAGGAACAATTCACCTAGTGCCACACCCCAGCCTTCTCCCTTTTAGACAATAATCCAATTGCTTCCTCAAAGCCTCATAAACTCTGTCCCCTACCACATTCTCAGACAGTGCATTCCAGATCCTAACCACACTCTCAGGCAGTCCATTCCAGATGCTAACCACACTCTCAGTACATTCCAGATCCTAACCACACTCTCAGACAGTCCATTCCAGACCCTAACCACACTCTCAGTACATTCCAGATCCTAACCACACTCTCAGTACATTCCAGATCCTAACCACACTCTCAGTACATTCCAGATCCTAACCACACTCTCAGTACATTCCAGATCCTAACCACACTCTCAGTACATTCCAGATCCTAACCACACTCTCAGTACATTCCAGATCCTAACCACACTCTCAGTACATTCCAGATCCTAACCACACTCTCAGTACATTCCAGATCCTAACCACACTCTCAGTACATTCCAGATCCTAACCACACTCTCAGTACATTCCAGATCCTAACCACACTCTCAGTACATTCCAGATCCTAACCACACTCTCAGTACATTCCAGATCCTAACCACTCTCAGTACATTCCAGATCCTAACCACACTCTCAGTACATTCCAGATCCTAACCACACTCAGTACATTCCAGATCCTAACCACACTCAGTACATTCCAGATCCTAACCACACTCTCAGTACATTCCAGATCCTAACCACACTCTCAGTACATTCCAGATCCTAACCACACTCTCAGTACATTCCAGATCCTAACCACACTCTCAGTACATTCCAGATCCTAACCACTCTCAGTACATTCCAGATCCTAACCACACTCTCAGTACATTCCAGATCCTAACCACACTCAGTACATTCCAGATCCTAACCACACTCAGTACATTCCAGATCCTAACCACACTCTCAGTGCATTCCAGATCCTAACCACACTCTCAGTACATTCCAGATCCTAACCACACTCTCACACAGTACATTCCAGATCCTAACCACACTCTCAGTACATTCCAGGTCCTAACCACACTCTCAGTACATTCCAGATCCTAACCACACTCTCAGTACATTCCAGATCCTAACCACACTCTCAGTACATTCCAGATCCTAACCACACTCAGTACATTCCAGATCCTAACCACACTCTCAGACAGTCCATTCCAGACCCTAACCACATTCTCAGTACATTCCAGATCCTAACCACACTCAGTACATTACAGATCCTATCCACACTCAGTACATTCCAGATCCTAACCACACTCTCAGACAGTCCATTCCAGACCCTAACCACACTCCCATTACATTCCAGATCCTAACCACACTCTCAGACAGTCCATTCCAGATCCTAACCACACGCTCAGACAGTCCATTCCAGACCCTAACCACACGCTCAGTACATTCCAGATCCTAACCACATTCTCAGACAGTACATTCCAGATCCTAACCACACACTCAGTACATTCCAGATCCTAACCACATTCTCAGACAGTACATTCCAGATCCTAACCACACTCTCATTACATTCCAGATCCTAACCACACTCTCAGACAGTCCATTCCAGATCCTAACCACACACTCAGACAGTCCATTCCAGACCCTAACCACACGCTCAGTACATTCCAGATCCTAACCACACACTCAGACAGTCCATTCCAGATACTAACCACACTCTCAGTACATTCCAGACCCTAACCACACTCTCAGTACATTCCAGATCCTAACCACACACCCAGACAGTGCATTCCAGATCGTAACCACACTCTCAGTACATTCCAGAACCTAACCACATTCTCAGTACATTCCAGACCCTAACCACACTCAGTACATTCCAGATCCTAACCACACTCTCAGACAGGAGATTCCAGATACTAACCACACTCTCAGTACATTCCAGATCCTAACCACACTCAGTACATTCCAGATCCTAACCACACTCTCAGTACATTCCAGACCCTAACCACACTCTCAGTACATTCCAGATCCTAACCACACTCAGTACATTCCAGATCCTAACCACACTCTCAGCACGTTCCAGATCCTAACCACACTCTCAGTACATTCCAGATCCTAACCACATTCTCAGTACATTCCAGACCCTAACCACACTCTCAGTACATTCCAGATCCTAACCACATTCTCAGACAGTCCATTCCAGACCCTAACCACACTCTCAGTACATTCCAGATCCTAACCACACTCTCAGTACATTCCAGATCCTAACCACACGCTCAGTACATTCCAGATCCTAACCACACTCTCAGTACATTCCAGATCCTAACCACACTCTCAGTACATTCCAGATCCTAACCACACTCAGTACATTCCAGATCCTAACCACACTCTCAGTACATTCCAGATCCTAACCACACTCTCAGTACATTCCAGATCCTAACCACACTCTCAGTACATTCCAGATCCTAACCACACTCTCATTACATTCCAGATCCTAACCACACTCTCAGACAGTCCATTCCAGATCCTAACCACACACTCAGACAGTCCATTCCAGACCCTAACCACACGCTCAGTACATTCCAGATCCTAACCACACACTCAGACAGTCCATTCCAGACCCTAACCACACTCTCAGTACATTCCAGATCCTAACCACACACTCAGACAGTGCATTCCAGATCCTAACCACACTCTCAGTACATTCCAGAACCTAACCACATTCTCAGTACATTCCAGACCCTAACCACACTCTCAGTACATTCCAGATCCTAACCACACTCAGTACATTCCAGATCCAAACCACACTCTCAGACAGGAGATTCCAGATACTAACCACACTCTCAGTACATTCCAGATCCTAACCACACTCAGTACATTCCAGATCCTAACCACACTCTCAGTACATTCCAGACCCTAACCACACTCTCAGTACATTCCAGATCCTAACCACACTCAGTACATTCCAGATCCTAACCACACTCAGTACATTCCAGATCCAAACCACACTCTCAGACAGGAGATTCCAGATACTAACCACACTCTCAGTACATTCCAGATCCTAACCACACTCAGTACATTCCAGATCCTAACCACACACTCAGTACATTCCAGATCCTAACCACACTCTCAGTACATTCCAGACCCTAACCACACTCAGTACATTCCAGATCCTAACCACACTCAGTACATTCCAGATCCTAACCACACTCTCAGCACGTTCCAGATCCTAACCACACTCTCAGTACATTCCAGATCCTAACCACATTCTCAGACAGTCCATTCCAGACCCTAACCACACTCTCAGTACATTCCAGATCCTAACCACACTCTCAGTACATTCCAGACCCTAACCACACTCTCAGTACATTCCAGATCCTAACCACATTCTCAGACAGTCCATTCCAGACCCTAACCACACTCTCAGTACATTCCAGATCCTAACCACACTCTCAGTACATTCCAGATCCTAACCACACTCTCAGACAGTACATCCCAGATCCTAACCACACTCTCAGTACATTCCAGATCCTAACCACACTCTCAGTACATTCCAGATCCTAACCACAATCTCAGACAGTACATCCCAGATCCTAACCACACTCTCAGTACATTCCAGATCCTAACCACACTCTCAGTACATTCCAGATCCTAACCACACTCTCAGACAGTACATCCCAGATCCTAACCACACTCTCAGTACATTCCAGATCCTAACCACACTCTCAGACAGTACATTCCAGATCCTAACCACACTCTCAGACAGTACATTCCAGATCCTAACCACTCTCAGTACATTCCAGATCCTAACCACACGCTCAGTACATTCCAGATCCTAACCACACTCTCAGTACATTCCAGATCCTAACCACACTCTCAGTACATTCCAGATCCTAACCACACTCAGTACATTCCAGATCCTAACCACACTCTCAGTACATTCCAGATCCTAACCACACTCTCAGTACATTCCAGATCCTAACCACACTCAGTACATTCCAGATCCTAACCACACTCTCAGTACATTCCAGATCCTAACCACACTCTCAGTACATTCCAGATCCTAACCACACTCAGTACATTCCAGATCCTAACCACACTCTCAGTACATTCCAGATCCTAACCACACTCTCAGTACATTCCAGATCCTAACCACACTCTCAGTACATTCCAGACCCTAACCACACTCTCAGTACATTCCAGATCCTAACCACACTCTCAGTACATTCCAGATCCTAACCACACTCTCAGTACATTCCAGATCCTAACCACACTCTCAGTACATTCCAGATCCTAACCACACTCTCAGTACATTCCAGATCCTAACCACACTCTCAGTACATTCCAGATCCTAACCACACGCTCAGTACATTCCAGATCCTAACCACAATCTCAGTACATTCCAGATCCTAACCACAATCTCAGTACATTCCAGATCCTAACCACACGCTCAGTACATTCCAGATCCTAACCACACTCTCAGTACATTCCAGATCCTAACCACACTCAGTACATTCCAGATCCTAACCACACTCTCAGTACATTCCAGATCCTGACTACACTCTCAGTCCATTCCAGATCCTAACCGCACTCTCAGTACATTCCAGATCCGAACCACACTCTCAGTACATTCCAGATCCTAACCACACTCTCAGTACATTCCAGATCCTAACCACACGCTCAGTACATTCCAGATCCTAACCACACTCTCAGTACATTCCAGATCCTAACCACACTCTCAGTACATTCCAGATCCTAAACACACTCAGTACATTCCAGAACCTAACCACACTCTCAGTACATTCCAGATCCTAGCCACACTCTCAGTACATTCCAGATCCTAACCACACTCTCAGTACATTCCAGATCCTAACCACACTCTCAGTACATTCCAAATCCTAACCACACTCTCAGTACATTCCAGATCCTAACCACACTCTCAGTACATTCCAGATCCTAACCACACTCTCAGTACATTCCAGATCCTAACCACATTCTCAGTACATTCCAGCTCCTAATCACACTCTCAGTACATTCCAGATCCTAACCACACTCTCAGTACATTCCAGATCCTAACCACACTCTCAGTACATTCCAGATCCTAACCACATTCTCAGTACATTCCAGATCCAAACCACACTCTCAGACAGGAGATTCCAGATACTAACCACACTCTCAGTACATTCCAGATCCTAACCACACTCAGTACATTCCAGATCCTAACCACACTCTCAGTACATTCCAGACCCTAACCACACTCTCAGTACATTCCAGATCCTAACCACACTCAGTACATTCCAGATCCTAACCACACTCTCAGCACGTTCCAGATCCTAACCACACTCTCAGTACATTCCAGATCCTAACCACATTCTCAGTACATTCCAGACCCTAACCACACTCTCAGTACATTCCAGATCCTAACCACACTCAGTACATTCCAGATCCTAACCACACTCTCAGCACGTTCCAGATCCTAACCACACTCTCAGTACATTCCAGATCCTAACCACATTCTCAGTACATTCCAGACCCTAACCACACTCTCAGTACATTCCAGATCCTAACCACACTCTCAGCACGTTCCAGATCCTAACCACACTCTCAGTACATTCCAGATCCTAACCACATTCTCAGTACATTCCAGATCCTAACCACACTCTCAGTACATTCCAGATCCTAACCACACTCTCAGTACATTCCAGATCCTAACCACACTCTCAGTACATTCCAGATCCTAACCACATTCTCAGTACTTTCCAGACCCTAACCACACTCTCAGTACATTCCAGATCCTAACCACACTCAGTACATTCCAGATCCTAACCACACTCTCAGTGCATTCCAGATCCTAACCACATTCTCAGTACATTCCAGATCCTAACCACACTCTCAGTACATTCCAGATCCTAACCACACTCTCAGTACATTCCAGATCCTAACCACACTCTCAGTACATTCCAGATCCTAACCACACTCTCAGTACATTCCAGATCCTAACCACACTCTCAGTACATTCCAGATCCTAACCACATTCTCAGTACTTTCCAGACCCTAACCACACTCTCAGTACATTCCAGACCCTAACCACACTCAGTACATTCCAGATCCTAACCACACTCTCAGACAGGACATTCCAGATACTAACCACACTCTCAGTACATTCCAGATCCTAACCACACTCAGTACATTCCAGATCCTAACCACACTCTCAGTACATTCCAGACCCTAACCACACTCTCAGTACATTCCAGATCCTAACCACACTCTCAGACAGGACATTCCAGATACTAACCACACTCTCAGTACATTCCAGATCCTAACCACACTCAGTACATTCCAGATCCTAACCACACTCTCAGTACATTCCAGACCCTAACCACACTCTCAGTACATTCCAGATCCTAACCACACTCAGTACATTCCAGATCCTAACCATCTCTCAGTACATTCCAGATCCTAACCACACGCTCAGTACATTCCAGATCCTAACCACACTCAGTACATTCCAGATCCTAACCACACTCTCAGTACATTCCAGATCCTGACTACACTCTCAGTCCATTCCAGATCCTAACCACACTCTCAGTACATTCCAGATCCTAACCACACTCTCAGTACATTCCAGATCCTAACCACACTCTCAGTACATTCCAGATCCTAACCACACGCTCAGTACATTCCAGATCCTAAACACACTCAGTACATTCCAGAACCTAACCACACTCTCAGTACATTCCAGATCCTAATCACACTCTCAGTACATTCCAGATCCTAACCACACTCTCAGTACATTCCATATCCTAACCACACGCTCAGTACATTCCAGACCCTAACCACACTCTCAGTACATTCCAGATCCTAACCACACTCTCAGTACATTCCAGATCCTAACCACACTCTCAGTACATTCCAGATCCTAACCACACTCTCAGTACATTCCAGCTCCTAATCACACTCTCAGTACATTCCAGATCCTAACCACACTCTCAGTACATTCCAGATCCTAACCACACTCTCAGTACATTCCAGATCCTAACCATATTCTCAGTACATTCCAGACCCTAACCACACTCTCAGTACATTCCAGATCCTAACCACACTCAGTACATTCCAGATCCTAACCACACTCTCAGACAGGACATTCCAGATACTAACCACACTCTCAGTACATTCCAGATCCTAACCACACTCAGTACATTCCAGATCCTAACCACACTCTCAGCACGTTCCAGATCCTAACCACACTCTCAGTACATTCCAGATCCTAACCACACGCTCAGTACATTCCAGATCCTAACCACACTCAGTACATTCCAGATACTAACCACACTCTCAGTACATTCCAGATCCTAACCACACTCAGTACATTCCAGATCCTAACCACACTCTCAGTACATTCCAGACCCTAACCACACTCTCAGTACATTCCAGATCCTAACCACACTCAGTACATTCCAGATCCTAACCACACTCTCAGCACGTTCCAGATCCTAACCACACTCTCAGTACATTCCAGATCCTAACCACACTCAGTACATTCCAGATCCTAACCACACTCTCAGTACATTCCAGATCCTAACCACACTCAGTACATTCCAGATCGTAACCACACTCTCAGTACATTCCAGATCCTAACCACACTCTCAGTACATTCCAGATCCTAACCACACTCTCAGTACATTCCAGATCCTAACCACACTCTCAGTACATTCCAGATCCTAACCACACTCTCAGTACATTCCAGATCCTAACCACACTCTCAGTACATTCCAGATCCTAACCACACTCTCAGTACATTCCAGATCCTAACCACACTCTCAGTACATTCCAGCTCCTAACCACACTCTCAGTGCATTCCAGATCCTAACCATCTCTCAGTACATTCCAGATCCTAACCACACTCTCAGTACATTCCAGATCCTAACCACACTCTCAGTACATTCCAGATCCTAACCACACTCAGTACATTCCAGATCCTAACCACACTCTCAGTACATTCCAGATCCTAACCACACTCTCAGTACATTCCAGACCCTAACCACACTCTCAGTACATTCCAGATCCTAACCACACTCTCAGTACATTCCAGATCCTAACCACACTCTCAGTACATTCCAGATCCTAACCACACTCTCAGTACATTCCAGATCCTAACCACACTCTCAGTACATTCCAGATCCTAACCACACTCTCAGTACATTCCAGATCCTAACCACACGCTCAGTACATTCCAGATCCTAACCACACTCAGTACATTCCAGATCCTAACCACACTCTCAGGACATTCCAGATCCTAACCACACTCTCAGTACATTCCAGATCCTAACCACACGCTCAGTACATTCCAGATCCTAACCACACTCTCAGTACATTCCAGATCCTAACCACACTCTCAGTACATTCCAGATCCTAAACACACTCAGTACATTCCAGAACCTAACCACACTCTCAGTACATTCCAGATCCTAACCACACTCTCAGTACATTCCAGATCCTAACCACACTCTCAGTACATTCCAGATCCTAACCACACTCTCAGTACATTCCAAATCCTAACCACACTCTCAGTACATTCCAGATCCTAACCACACTCTCAGTACATTCCAGATCCTAACCACACTCTCAGTACATTCCAGATCCTAACCACATTCTCAGTACATTCCAGCTCCTAATCACACTCTCAGTACATTCCAGATCCTAACCACACTCTCAGTACATTCCAGATCCTAACCACACTCTCAGTACATTCCAGATCCTAACCACATTCTCAGTACATTCCAGATCCAAACCACACTCTCAGACAGGAGATTCCAGATACTAACCACACTCTCAGTACATTCCAGATCCTAACCACACTCAGTACATTCCAGATCCTAACCACACTCTCAGTACATTCCAGACCCTAACCACACTCTCAGTACATTCCAGATCCTAACCACACTCAGTACATTCCAGATCCTAACCACACTCTCAGCACGTTCCAGATCCTAACCACACTCTCAGTACATTCCAGATCCTAACCACATTCTCAGTACATTCCAGACCCTAACCACACTCTCAGTACATTCCAGATCCTAACCACACTCAGTACATTCCAGATCCTAACCACACTCTCAGCACGTTCCAGATCCTAACCACACTCTCAGTACATTCCAGATCCTAACCACATTCTCAGTACATTCCAGACCCTAACCACACTCTCAGTACATTCCAGATCCTAACCACACTCTCAGCACGTTCCAGATCCTAACCACATTCTCAGTACATTCCAGATCCTAACCACACTCTCAGTACATTCCAGATCCTAACCACACTCTCAGTACATTCCAGATCCTAACCACACTCTCAGTACATTCCAGATCCTAACCACATTCTCAGTACTTTCCAGACCCTAACCACACTCTCAGTACATTCCAGATCCTAACCACACTCAGTACATTCCAGATCCTAACCACACTCTCAGACAGGACATTCCAGATACTAACCACACTCTCAGTACATTCCAGATCCTAACCACACTCAGTACATTCCAGATCCTAACCACACTCTCAGTACATTCCAGACCCTAACCACACTCTCAGTACATTCCAGATCCTAACCACACTCTCAGACAGGACATTCCAGATACTAACCACACTCTCAGTACATTCCAGATCCTAACCACACTCTCAGTACATTCCAGATCCTAACCACACTCTCAGTACATTCCAGATCCTAACCACACTCTCAGTACATTCCAGATCCTAACCACTCTCAGTACATTCCAGATCCTAACCACACTCTCAGTACATTCCAGATCCTAACCACACTCTCAGACAGTACATTCCAGATCCTAACCACTCTCAGTACATTCCAGATCCTAACCACATTCTCAGTGCATTCCAGATCCTAACCATCTCTCAGTACATTCCAGATCCTAACCACACTCTCAGTACATTCCAGATCCTAACCACACTCTCAGTACATTCCAGATCCTAACCATATTCTCAGTACATTCCAGACCCTAACCACACTCTCAGTACATTCCAGATCCTAACCACACTCAGTACATTCCAGATCCTAACCACACTCTCAGACAGGACATTCCAGATACTAACCACACTCTCAGTACATTCCAGATCCTAACCACACTCAGTACATTCCAGATCCTAACCACACTCTCAGTACATTCCAGACCCTAACCACACTCTCAGTACATTCCAGATCCTAACCACACTCAGTACATTCCAGATCCTAACCACACTCTCAGCACGTTCCAGATCCTAACCACACTCTCAGTACATTCCAGATCCTAACCACACGCTCAGTACATTCCAGATCCTAACCACACTCAGTACATTCCAGATACTAACCACACTCTCAGTACATTCCAGATCCTAACCACACTCAGTACATTCCAGATCCTAACCACACTCTCAGTACATTCCAGACCCTAACCACACTCTCAGTACATTCCAGATCCTAACCACACTCAGTACATTCCAGATCCTAACCACACTCTCAGCACGTTCCAGATCCTAACCACACTCTCAGTACATTCCAGATCCTAACCACACTCAGTACATTCCAGATCCTAACCACACTCTCAGTACATTCCAGATCCTAACCACACTCAGTACATTCCAGATCGTAACCACACTCTCAGTACATTCCAGATCCTAACCACACTCTCAGTACATTCCAGATCCTAACCACACTCTCAGTACATTCCAGATCCTAACCACACTCTCAGTACATTCCAGATCCTAACCACACTCTCAGTACATTCCAGATCCTAACCACACTCTCAGTACATTCCAGATCCTAACCACACTCTCAGTACATTCCAGATCCTAACCACACTCTCAGTACATTCCAGCTCCTAACCACACTCTCAGTGCATTCCAGATCCTAACCATCTCTCAGTACATTCCAGATCCTAACCACACTCTCAGTACATTCCAGATCCTAACCACACTCTCAGTACATTCCAGATCCTAACCACACTCAGTACATTCCAGATCCTAACCACACTCTCAGTACATTCCAGATCCTGACTACACTCTCAGTCCATTCCAGATCCTAACCACACGCTCAGTACATTCCAGATCCTAACCACACTCTGAGTACATTCCAGATCCTAACCACACGCTCAGTACATTCCAGATCCTAACCACACTCTCAGTACATTCCAGATCCTAACCACACTCTCAGTACATTCCAGATCCTAAACACACTCAGTACATTCCAGATCCTAACCACACTCTCAGTACATTCCAGATCCTAACCACACTCTCAGTACATTCCAGATCCTAACCACACTCTCAGTACATTCCAGATCCTAACCACACTCTCAGTACATTCCAGATCCTAACCACACTCTCAGTACATTCCAGCTCCTAACCACACTCTCAGTACATTCCAGATCCTAACCACACTCTCAGTACATTCCAGATCCTAACCACACTCTCAGTACATTCCAGCTCCTAACCACACTCTCAGTACATTCCAGATCCTAACCACACTCTCAGTACATTCCAGCTCCTAACCACACTCTCAGTACATTCCAGATCCTAACCACACTCTCAGTACATCCCAGATCCTAACCACACTCTCAGACAGTACATTCCAGATCCTAACCACACTCTCAGTACATTCCAGATCCTAACCACACTCAGTACATTCCAGCTCCTAACCACACTCTCTGTACATTCCAGATCCTAACCACACTCTCAGTACATCCCAGATCCTAACCACACTCTCAGACAGTACATTCCAGATCCTAACCACACTCTCAGTACATTCCAGATCCTAACCACACTCAATACATTCCAGATCCTAACCACACTCTCAGTACATTCCAGATCCTAACCACACTCTCAGTGCATTCCAGATCCTAATCACACTCAGTACATTCCAGATCCTAACCACACTCAGTACATTCCAGATCCTAACCACACTCAGTACATTCCAGATTCTAACCACACTCTCAGTACATTCCAGATCCTAACCACACTCTCAGTACATTCCAGATCCTAACCACACTCTCAGACTGTACATTCCAGATCCTAACCACACTCTCAGTACATTCCAGATCCTAACCACACTCTCAGTACATTCCAGACCCTAACCACACTCTCAGTACATTCCAGATCCTAACCACACTCTCAGTACATTCCAGATTCTAACCACACTCTCAGTACATTCCAGCTCCTAACCACACTCTCAGTACAATCCAGATCCTAACCACGCTCTCAGTACATTCCAGATCCTAACCACACTCTCAGACAGTACATTCCAGATCCTAACCACACTCTCAGTACATTCCAGATCCTAACCACACTCTCAGACAGTACATTCCAGATCCTAACCACACTCTCACACAGTACATTCCAGATCCTAACCACACTCTCAGACAGTACATTCCAGATCCTAACCACACTCTCACACAGTACATTCCAGATCCTAACCACACTCAGTACATTCCAGATCCTAACCACACTCTCAGTACATTCCAGATCCTAATCACACTCTCAGTACATTCCAGCTCCTAACCACACTCTCAGTACATTCCAGATCCTAATCACACTCTCAGTACATTCCAGATCCTAACCACACTCTCAGTACATTCCAGATCCTAACCACACTCTCAGTACATTCCAGACCCTAACCACACTCTCAGTACATTCCAGATCCTAACCACACTCTCAGCACGTTCCAGATCCTAACCACACTCTCAGAACATTCCAGATCCTAACCACATTGTCAGTACATTCCAGACCCTAACCACACTCTCAGTACATTCCAGATCCTAACCACACTCAGTACATTCCAGATCCTAACGACACTCTCTGTACATTCCTGATCCTAACCACACTCTCAGTACATTCCAGATCCTAACCACACTCTCAGTACATTCCAGATCCTGACCACACTCTCAGTACATTCCAGATCCTAACCACACTCTCAGTACATTCCTGATCCTAACCACACTCTCAGTATATTCCAGACCCTGACCACACTCTCAGTACATTCCAGATCCTAACCACACTCTCAGACAGTACATTCCAGATCCTAACCACACTCTCAGTACATTCCAGACCCTAACCACACTCGCAGTACATTCCAGATCCTAACCACACTCTCAGTACATTCCAGATCCTAACCACACTCTCAGTACATTCCAGACCCTAACCACACTCTCAGTACATTCCAGATCCTAACCACACTCTCAGTACATTCCAGACCCTAACCACACTCTCAGTACATTCCAGATCCTAACCACACTCTCAGTACATTCCAGACCCTAACCACACTCAGTACATTCCAGATCCTAACCACATTCTCAGACAGTCCATTCCAGACCCTAACCACACTCTCAGTACATTCCAGATCCTAACCACACTCTCAGTACATTCCAGATACGGACCACACTCTCAGTCCATTCCAGATCCTAACCACACTCTCAGTACATTCCAGATCCTAACCACACTCTCAGACAGTACATTCCAGATCCTAACCACACTCTCAGTACATTCCAGATCCTAACCACACTCTCAGTACATTCCAGATCCTAACCACACTCTCCGTACATTCCAGATCCTAACCACACTCTCAGTACATTCCAGATCCTAACCACACTCTCAGTACATTCCAGATCCTAACCACACTCTCAGTACATTCCAGATCCTAACCACACTCTCAGTACATTCCAGATCCTAACCACACTCTCAGTACATTCCAGATCCTAACCACACTCTCAGTACATTCCAGATCCTAACCACACTCTCAGTACATTCCAGATCCTAACCACACTCTCAGTACATTCCAGATCCTAACCACACTCTCAGTACATTCCAGATCCTAACCACACTCTCAGTACATTCCAGATCCTAACCACACTCTCAGTACATTCCAGCTCCTAATCACACTCTCAGTACAATCCAGATCCTAACCACACTCTCAGTACATTCCAGATCCTAACCACACTCTCAGTACATTCCAGATCCTAACCACATTCTCAGTACTTTCCAGACCCTAACCACACTCTCAGTACATTCCAGATCCTAACCACACTCAGTACATTCCAGATCCTAACCACACTCTCAGACAGGACATTCCAGATACTAACCACACTCTCAGTACATTCCAGATCCTAACCACACTCAGTACATTCCAGATCCTAACCACACTCTCAGTACATTCCAGACCCTAACCACACTCTCAGTACATTCCAGATCCTAACCACACTCTCAGACAGGACATTCCAGATACTAACCACACTCTCAGTACATTCCAGATCCTAACCACACTCAGTACATTCCAGATCCTAACCACACTCTCAGTACATTCCAGACCCTAACCACACTCTCAGTACATTCCAGATCCTAACCACACTCAGTACATTCCAGATCCTAACCACACTCTCAGCACGTTCCAGATCCTAACCACACTCTCAGTACATTCCAGATCCTAACCACATTCTCAGTACATTCCAGACCCTAACCACACTCTCAGTACATTCCAGATCCTAACCACATTCTCAGTGCATTCCAGATCCTAACCATCTCTCAGTACATTCCAGATCCTAACCACACTCTCAGTACATTCCAGATCCTAACCACACTCTCAGTACATTCCAGATCCTAACCACACTCTCAGTACATTCCAGATCCTAACCACACGCTCAGTACATTCCAGATCCTAACCACACTCAGTACATTCCAGATCCTAACCACACTCTCAGTACATTCCAGATCCTGACTACACTCTCAGTCCATTCCAGATCCTAACCACACTCTCAGTACATTCCAGACCCTAACCACACTCTCAGTACATTCCAGATCCTAACCACACTCTCAGTACATTCCAGATCCTAACCACACTCTCAGTACATTCCAGATCCTAACCACACGCTCAGTACATTCCAGATCCTAAACACACTCAGTACATTCCAGAACCTAACCACACTCTCAGTACATTCCAGATCCTAATCACACTCTCAGTACATTCCAGATCCTAACCACACTCTCAGTACATTCCAGATCCTAACCACACGCTCAGTACATTCCAGATCCGAAACACACTCTCAGTACATTCCAGATCCTAACCACACTCTCAGTACATTCCAGATCCTAACCACACTCTCAGTACATTCCAGATCCTAACCACACTCTCAGTACATTCCAGCTCCTAATCACACTCTCAGTACATTCCAGATCCTAACCACACTCTCAGTACATTCCAGATCCTAACCACACTCTCAGTACATTCCAGATCCTAACCACATTCTCAGTACATTCCAGACCCTAACCACACTCTCAGTACATTCCAGATCCTAACCACACTCAGTACATTCCAGATCCTAACCACACTCTCAGACAGGACATTCCAGATACTAACCACACTCTCAGTACATTCCAGATCCTAACCACACTCAGTACATTCCAGATCCTAACCACACTCTCAGTACATTCCAGACCCTAACCACACTCTCAGTACATTCCAGATCCTAACCACACTCAGTACATTCCAGATCCTAACCACAATCTCAGCACGTTCCAGATCCTAACCACACTCTCAGTACATTCCAGATCCTAACCACATTCTCAGTACATTCCAGACCCTAACCACACTCTCAGTACATTCCAGATCCTAACCACATTCTCAGACAGTCCATTCCAGACCCTAACCACACTCTCAGTACATTCCAGTTCCTAACCACACTCTCAGTACATTCCAGATCCTAACCACACGCTCAGTACATTCCAGATCCTAACCACACTCAGTACATTCCAGATCCTAACCACACTCTCAGTACATTCCAGATCCTAACCACACTCAGTACATTCCAGATCGTAACCACACTCTCAGTACATTCCAGATCCTAACCACACTCTCAGTACATTCCAGATCCTAACCACACTCTCAGTACATTCCAGATCCTAACCACACTCTCAGTACATTCCAGATCCTAACCACACTCTCAGTACATTCCAGATCCTAACCACACTCTCAGTACATTCCAGATCCTAACCACACTCTCAGTACATTCCAGATCCTAACCACACTCTCAGTACATTCCAGCTCCTAACCACACTCTCAGTGCATTCCAGATCCTAACCATCTCTCAGTACATTCCAGATCCTAACCACACTCTGAGTACATTCCAGATCCTAACCACACGCTCAGTACATTCCAGATCCTAACCACACTCAGTACATTCCAGATCCTAACCACACTCTCAGTACATTCCAGATCCTGACTACACTCTCAGTCCATTCCAGATCCTAACCACACTCTCAGTACATTCCAGATCCTAACCACACTCTCCGTACATTCCAGATCCTAACCACACTCTCAGTGCATTCCAGATCCTAACCACACTCTCAGTACATTCCAGATCCTAACCACACGCTCAGTACATTCCAGATCCTAACCACACTCTCAGTACATTCCAGATCCTAACCACACTCAGTACATTCCAGATCCTAACCACACTCTCAGCACGTTCCAGATCCTAACCACACTCTCAGTACATTCCAGATCCTAACCACATTCTCAGTACATTCCAGACCCTAACCACACTCTCAGTACATTCCAGATCCTAACCACATTCTCAGTGCATTCCAGATCCTAACCATCTCTCAGTACATTCCAGATCCTAACCACACTCTCAGTACATTCCAGATCCTAACCACACTCTCAGTACATTCCAGATCCTAACCACACTCTCAGTACATTCCAGATCCTAACCACACGCTCAGTACATTCCAGATCCTAACCACACTCAGTACATTCCAGATCCTAACCACACTCTCAGTACATTCCAGATCCTGACTACACTCTCAGTCCATTCCAGATCCTAACCACACTCTCAGTACATTCCAGACCCTAACCACACTCTCAGTACATTCCAGATCCTAACCACACTCTCAGTACATTCCAGATCCTAACCACACTCTCAGTACATTCCAGATCCTAACCACACGCTCAGTACATTCCAGATCCTAAACACACTCAGTACATTCCAGAACCTAACCACACTCTCAGTACATTCCAGATCCTAATCACACTCTCAGTACATTCCAGATCCTAACCACACTCTCAGTACATTCCAGATCCTAACCACACGCTCAGTACATTCCAGATCCGAAACACACTCTCAGTACATTCCAGATCCTAACCACACTCTCAGTACATTCCAGATCCTAACCACACTCTCAGTACATTCCAGATCCTAACCACACTCTCAGTACATTCCAGCTCCTAATCACACTCTCAGTACATTCCAGATCCTAACCACACTCTCAGTACATTCCAGATCCTAACCACACTCTCAGTACATTCCAGATCCTAACCACATTCTCAGTACATTCCAGACCCTAACCACACTCTCAGTACATTCCAGATCCTAACCACACTCAGTACATTCCAGATCCTAACCACACTCTCAGACAGGACATTCCAGATACTAACCACACTCTCAGTACATTCCAGATCCTAACCACACTCAGTACATTCCAGATCCTAACCACACTCTCAGTACATTCCAGACCCTAACCACACTCTCAGTACATTCCAGATCCTAACCACACTCAGTACATTCCAGATCCTAACCACAATCTCAGCACGTTCCAGATCCTAACCACACTCTCAGTACATTCCAGATCCTAACCACATTCTCAGTACATTCCAGACCCTAACCACACTCTCAGTACATTCCAGATCCTAACCACATTCTCAGACAGTCCATTCCAGACCCTAACCACACTCTCAGTACATTCCAGTTCCTAACCACACTCTCAGTACATTCCAGATCCTAACCACACGCTCAGTACATTCCAGATCCTAACCACACTCAGTACATTCCAGATCCTAACCACACTCTCAGTACATTCCAGATCCTAACCACACTCAGTACATTCCAGATCGTAACCACACTCTCAGTACATTCCAGATCCTAACCACACTCTCAGTACATTCCAGATCCTAACCACACTCTCAGTACATTCCAGATCCTAACCACACTCTCAGTACATTCCAGATCCTAACCACACTCTCAGTACATTCCAGATCCTAACCACACTCTCAGTACATTCCAGATCCTAACCACACTCTCAGTACATTCCAGATCCTAACCACACTCTCAGTACATTCCAGCTCCTAACCACACTCTCAGTGCATTCCAGATCCTAACCATCTCTCAGTACATTCCAGATCCTAACCACACTCTGAGTACATTCCAGATCCTAACCACACGCTCAGTACATTCCAGATCCTAACCACACTCAGTACATTCCAGATCCTAACCACACTCTCAGTACATTCCAGATCCTGACTACACTCTCAGTCCATTCCAGATCCTAACCACACTCTCAGTACATTCCAGATCCTAACCACACTCTCCGTACATTCCAGATCCTAACCACACTCTCAGTGCATTCCAGATCCTAACCACACTCTCAGTACATTCCAGATCCTAACCACACGCTCAGTACATTCCAGATCCTAACCACACTCTCAGTACATTCCAGACCCTAACCACACTCTCAGTACATTCCAGATCCTAACCACACTCTCAGTACATTCCAGATCCTAAACACACTCAGTACATTCCAGATCCTAACCACACTCTCAGTACATTCCAGATCCTAACCACACTCTCAGTACATTCCAGATCCTAACTACACTCTCAGTACATTCCAGATCCTAACCACACTCTCAGTACATTCCAGATCCTAACCACGCTCTCAGTACATTCCAGCTCCTAACCACACTCTCAGTACATTCCAGATCCTAACCACACTCTCAGTACATTCCAGATCCTAACCACACTCTCAGTACATTCCAGATCCTAACCACACTCTCAGTACATTCCAGCTCCTAACCACACTCTCAGTACATTCCAGATCCGAACCACACTCTCAGTACATTCCAGCTCCTAACCACACTCTCAGTACATTCCAGATCCTAACCACACTCTCAGTACATTCCAGCTCCTAACCACACTCTCAGTACATTCCAGATCCTAACCACACTCTCAGTACATCCCAGATCCTAACCACACTCTCAGACAGTACATTCCAGATCCTAACCACACTCTCAGTACATTCCAGATCCTAACCACACTCAGTACATTCCAGATCCTAACCACACTCTCAGTACATTCCAGATCCTAACCACACTCTCAGTGCATTCCAGATCCTAATCACACTCAGTACATTCCAGATCCTAACCACACTCAGTACATTCCAGATCCTAACCACACTCTCAGTACATTCCAGATCCTAACCACACTCAGTACATTCCAGATTCTAACCACACTCTCAGTACATTCCAGATCCTAACCACACTCTCAGTACATTCCAGATCCTAACCACACTCTCAGACTGTACATTCCAGATCCTAACCACACTCTCAGTACATTCCAGATCCTAACCACACTCTCAGTACATTCCAGACCCTAACCACACTCTCAGTACATTCCAGCTCCTAACCACACTCTCAGTACATTCCAGCTCCTAACCACACTCTCAGTACAATCCAGATCCTAACCACGCTCTCAGTACATTCCAGATCCTAACCACACTCTCAGACAGTACATTCCAGATCCTAACCACACTCTCAGTACATTCCAGATCCTAACCACACTCTCAGACAGTACATTCCAGATCCTAACCACACTCTCACACAGTACATTCCAGATCCTAACCACACTCTCAGTACATTCCAGATCCTAACCACACTCTCAGTACATTCCAGACCCTAACCACACTCTCAGTACATTCCAGATCCTAACCACACTCTCAGTACATTCCAGATCCTAACCACACTCTCAGTACATTCCAGATCCTAACCACACGCTCAGTACATTCCAGATCCTAAACACACTCAGTACATTCCAGAACCTAACCACACTCTCAGTACATTCCAGATCCTAATCACACTCTCAGTACATTCCAGATCCTAACCACACTCTCAGTACATTCCAGATCCTAACCACACGCTCAGTACATTCCAGATCCGAAACACACTCTCAGTACATTCCAGATCCTAACCACACTCTCAGTACATTCCAGATCCTAACCACACTCTCAGTACATTCCAGATCCTAACCACACTCTCAGTACATTCCAGCTCCTAATCACACTCTCAGTACATTCCAGATCCTAACCACACTCTCAGTACATTCCAGATCCTAACCACATTCTCAGTACATTCCAGACCCTAACCACACTCTCAGTACATTCCAGATCCTAACCACACTCAGTACATTCCAGATCCTAACCACACTCTCAGACAGGACATTCCAGATACTAACCACACTCTCAGTACATTCCAGATCCTAACCACACTCAGTACATTCCAGATCCTAACCACACTCTCAGTACATTCCAGACCCTAACCACACTCTCAGTACATTCCAGATCCTAACCACACTCAGTACATTCCAGATCCTAACCACAATCTCAGCACGTTCCAGATCCTAACCACACTCTCAGTACATTCCAGATCCTAACCACATTCTCAGTACATTCCAGACCCTAACCACACTCTCAGTACATTCCAGATCCTAACCACATTCTCAGACAGTCCATTCCAGACCCTAACCACACTCTCAGTACATTCCAGTTCCTAACCACACTCTCAGTACATTCCAGATCCTAACCACACGCTCAGTACATTCCAGATCCTAACCACACTCAGTACATTCCAGATCCTAACCACACTCTCAGTACATTCCAGATCCTAACCACACTCAGTACATTCCAGATCGTAACCACACTCTCAGTACATTCCAGATCCTAACCACACTCTCAGTACATTCCAGATCCTAACCACACTCTCAGTACATTCCAGATCCTAACCACACTCTCAGTACATTCCAGATCCTAACCACACTCTCAGTACATTCCAGATCCTAACCACACTCTCAGTACATTCCAGATCCTAACCACACTCTCAGTACATTCCAGATCCTAACCACACTCTCAGTACATTCCAGCTCCTAACCACACTCTCAGTGCATTCCAGATCCTAACCATCTCTCAGTACATTCCAGATCCTAACCACACTCTCAGTACATTCCAGATCCTAACCACACGCTCAGTACATTCCAGATCCTAACCACACTCAGTACATTCCAGATCCTAACCACACTCTCAGTACATTCCAGATCCTGACTACACTCTCAGTCCATTCCAGATCCTAACCACACTCTCAGTACATTCCAGATCCTAACCACACTCTCCGTACATTCCAGATCCTAATCACACTCTCAGTACATTCCAGATCCTAACCACACTCTCAGTACATTCCAGATCCTAACCACACTCTCAGTACATTCCAGATCCTAACCACATTCTCAGTACATTCCAGACCCTAACCACACTCTCAGTACATTCCAGATCCTAACCACACTCAGTACATTCCAGATCCTAACCACACTCTCAGACAGGACATTCCAGATACTAACCACACTCAGTACATTCCAGATCCTAACCACACTCTCAGTACATTCCAGACCCTAACCACACTCTCAGTACATTCCAGATCCTAACCACACTCAGTACATTCCAGATCCTAACCACAATCTCAGCACGTTCCAGATCCTAACCACACTCTCAGTACATTCCAGATCCTAACCACATTCTCAGTACATTCCAGACCCTAACCACACTCTCAGTACATTCCAGATCCTAACCACATTCTCAGACAGTCCATTCCAGACCCTAACCACACTCTCAGTACATTCCAGTTCCTAACCACACTCTCAGTACATTCCAGATCCTAACCACACGCTCAGTACATTCCAGATCCTAACCACACTCTCAGTACATTCCAGATCCTAACCACATTCTCAGACAGTCCATTCCAGATCCTAACCACACTCAGTACATTCCCGATCCTAACCACACTCTCAGTACATTCCAGATCCTAACCACACTCAGTACATTCCAGATCGTAACCACACTCTCAGTACATTCCAGATCCTAACCACACTCTCAGTACATTCCAGATCCTAACCACACTCTCAGTACATTCCAGATCCTAACCACACTCTCAGTACATTCCAGATCCTAACCACACTCTCAGTACATTCCAGATGCTAACCACACTCTCAGTACATTCCAGATCCTAACCACACTCTCAGTACATTCCAGATCCTAACCACACTCTCAGTACATTCCAGCTCCTAACCACACTCTCAGTGCATTCCAGATCCTAACCATCTCTCAGTACATTCCAGATCCTAACCACACTCTCAGTACATTCCAGATCCTAACCACACGCTCAGTACATTCCAGATCCTAACCACACTCAGTACATTCCAGATCCTAACCACACTCTCAGTACATTCCAGATCCTGACTACACTCTCAGTCCATTCCAGATCCTAACCACACTCTCAGTACATTCCAGATCCTAACCACACTCTCAGTACATTCCAGATCCTAACCACACGCTCAGTACATTCCAGATCCTAACCACACTCTCAGTACATTCCAGATCCTAACCACACTCTCCGTACATTCCAGATCCTAACCACACTCTCAGTACATTCCAGATCCTAACCACACTCTCAGTACATTCCAGATCCTAACCACACTCTCAGTACATTCCAGATCCTAACCACACTCTCAGTACATTCCAGATCCTAACCACACTCTCAGTACATTCCAGATCCTAACCACACTCTCAGTACATTCCAGATCCTAACCACACTCTCAGTACATTCCAGATCCTAACCACACTCTCAGTACATTCCAGATCCTAACCACACTCTCAGTACATTCCAGATCCTAACCACACTCTCAGTACATTCCAGATCCTAACCACACTCTCAGTACATTCCAGCTCCTAATCACACTCTCAGTACAATCCAGATCCTAACCACACTCTCAGTACATTCCAGATCCTAACCACACTCTCAGTACATTCCAGACCCTAACCACACTCTCAGTACATTCCAGATCCTAACCACACTCTCAGTACATTCCAGACCCTAACCACACTCTCAGTACATTCCAGATCCTAACCACACTCTCAGTACATTCCAGACCCTAACCACACTCAGTACATTCCAGATCCTAACCACATTCTCAGACAGTCCATTCCAGACCCTAACCACACTCTCAGTACATTCCAGATCCTAACCACACTCTCAGTACATTCCAGATACTGACCACACTCTCAGTCCATTCCAGATCCTAACCACACTCTCAGTACATTCCAGATCCTAACCACACTCTCAGTACATTCCAGATCCTAACCACACTCTCAGTACATTCCAGATCCTAACCACACTCTCCGTACATTCCAGATCCTAACCACACTCTCAGTACATTCCAGATCCTAACCACACTCTCAGTACATTCCAGATCCTAATCACACTCTCAGTACATTCCAGATCCTAACCACACTCTCAGTACATTCCAGATCCTAACCACACTCTCCGTACATTCCAGATCCTAACCACACTCAGTACATTCCAGATCCTAACCACACTCTCAGTACATTCCAGATCCTAACCACACTCTCAGTACATTCCAGATCCTAACCACACTCTCAGTACATTCCAGATCCTAACCACACACTCAGTACATTCCAGATCCTAACCACACACTCAGTACATTCCAGATCCTAACCACACTCTCAGTACATTCCAGATCCTAACCACACACTCAGTACATTCCAGATCCTAACCACACTCTCAGTACATTCCAGATCCTAACCACACTCAGTACATTCCAGATCCTAACCACACTCTCAGCACGTTCCAGATCCTAACCACACTCTCAGTACATTCCAGATCCTAACCACATTCTCAGTACATTCCAGACCCTAACCACACTCTCAGTACATTCCAGATCCTAACCACATTCTCAGTGCATTCCAGATCCTAACCATCTCTCAGTACATTCCAGATCCTAACCACACTCTCAGTACATTCCAGATCCTAAACACACTCTCAGTACATTCCAGATCCTAACCACACGCTCAGTACATTCCAGATCCTAACCACACTCAGTACATTCCAGATCCTAACCACACTCTCAGTACATTCCAGATCCTGACTACACTCTCAGTCCATTCCAGATCCTAACCACACTCTCAGTACATTCCAGATCCTAACCACACTCTCAGTACATTCCAGATCCTAACCACACTCTCAGCACGTTCCAGATCCTAACCACACTCTCAGTACATTCCAGATCCTAACCACATTCTCAGTACATTCCAGACCCTAACCACACTCTCAGTACATTCCAGATCCTAACCACATTCTCAGTACATTCCTGATCCTAACCACACTCTCAGTATATTCCAGACCCTGACCACACTCTCAGTACATTCCAGATCCTAACCACACTCTCAGACAGTACATTCCAGATCCTAACCACACTCTCAGTACATTCCAGACCCTAACCACACTCGCAGTACATTCCAGATCCTAACCACACTCTCAGTACATTCCAGATCCTGACTACACTCTCAGTCCATTCCAGATCCTAACCACACTCTCAGTACATTCCAGATCCTAACCACACTCTCAGTACATTCCAGATCCTAACCACACTCTCAGCACGTTCCAGATCCTAACCACACTCTCAGTACATTCCAGATCCTAACCACATTCTCAGTACATTCCAGACCCTAACCACACTCTCAGTACATTCCAGATCCTAACCACATTCTCAGTACATTCCTGATCCTAACCACACTCTCAGTATATTCCAGACCCTGACCACACTCTCAGTACATTCCAGATCCTAACCACACTCTCAGACAGTACATTCCAGATCCTAACCACACTCTCAGTACATTCCAGACCCTAACCACACTCGCAGTACATTCCAGATCCTAACCACACTCTCAGTACATTCCAGATCCTAACCACACTCTCAGTACATTCCAGACCCTAACCACACTCTCAGTACATTCCAGATCCTAACCACACTCTCAGTACATTCCAGACCCTAACCACACTCTCAGTACATTCCAGATCCTAACCACACTCTCAGTACATTCCAGACCCTAACCACACTCAGTACATTCCAGATCCTAACCACATTCTCAGACAGTCCATTCCAGACCCTAACCACACTCTCAGTACATTCCAGATCCTAACCACACTCTCAGTACATTCCAGATACTGACCACACTCTCAGTCCATTCCAGATCCTAACCACACTCTCAGTACATTCCAGATCCTAACCACACTCTCAGACAGTACATTCCAGATCCTAACCACACTCTCAGTACATTCCAGATCCTAACCACACTCTCAGTACATTCCAGATCCTAACCACACTCTCCGTACATTCCAGATCCTAACCACACTCTCAGTACATTCCAGATCCTAACCACACTCTCAGTACATTCCAGATCCTAATCACACTCTCAGTACATTCCAGATCCTAACCACACTCTCAGTACATTCCAGATCCTAACCACACTCTCCGTACATTCCAGATCCTAACCACACTCAGTACATTCCAGATCCTAACCACACTCTCAGTACATTCCAGATCCTAACCACACTCTCAGTACATTCCAGATCCTAACCACACTCTCAGTACATTCCAGATCCTTACCACACACTCAGTACATTCCAGATCCTAACCACACACTCAGTACATTCCAGATCCTAACCACACTCTCAGTACATTCCAGATCCTAACCACACACTCAGTACATTCCAGATCCTAACCACACTCTCAGTACATTCCAGATCCTAACCACACTCTCAGTACATTCCAGACCCTAACCACACTCTCAGTACATTCCAGATCCTAACCACACTCTCAGTACATTCCAGATCCTAACCACACACTCAGTACATTCCAGATCCTAACCACACTCTCAGTACATTCCAGATCCTAACCACACTCTCAGTACATTCCAGATCCTAACCACACTCTCAGTACATTCCAGATCCTAACCACACACTCAGTACATTCCAGATCCTAACCACACTCAGTACATTCCAGATCCTAACCACACTCTCCGTACATTCCAGATCCTAACCACTCACTGTGTGAACATGATTCTCCTCAGATTACTGAGCAACTAGGGCCCACACTGAAAAGTAGAAGCACTTGTGTTTCAGCTGGAAGCAGATAGCTGACAAGGAAGCAGCGTTCATGGAGACTGCCATCAGAGAGGCACATTGGTTGGCATTGCTGCCTCACAGTTCCAGGGACCTGAGTTCGATTCCCCGCTGGGTCACTGTCTGTACGTAGTCTGCCCTTTCTCCCCGTGTCTGAGTGGGTTTCCTCCGGGTGCTCCGGTTTCCTCCCACAGTCCAACGATGTGCAGGTTAGGTGGATTGGCCATGATAAATTGCCCCTTAGTGACCCAAAGGTTAGATGGGTTATTTGGTCATGGGGATGGGGTGCGGATGCGGGCCTGAGTGAGGTGCTCTTTTGGAGGGTTGGTTCAGGCTCGATGGGCCGAATGGAGGAAGGCGTCGAGCGAGGGAACCGTGGTTTACCAAAGAAGTGGAATCTCTTGTTAAGAGGAAGAAGGAGGCCTATGTGAAGATGAGGTGTGAAGTTTCAGTTGGGGCGCTTGATAGTTACAAGGTAGCGAGGAAGGATCTAAAGAGAGAGCTAAGACGAGCAAGGAGGGGACATGAGAAGTATTTGGCAGGTAGGATCAAGGAAAACCCAAAAGCTTTCTATAGGTATGTCAGGAATAAGCGAATGACTAAGGTAAGAGTAGGGCCAGTCAAGGACAGGGATGAGAAGATGTGTGTGGAGTCTGAAGAGATAGGCAAGATACTAAATGAATATTTTTCATCAGTATTCACTCAGGAAAAAGATAATGTTGTGGAGGAGAATGCTGAGACCCAGGCTATTAGAATAGATGGCATTGAGGTATGTAGGGAAGAGGTGTTGGCAATTCTGGACAGGCTGAAAATAGATAAGTCCCCGGGGCCTGATGGGATTTATCCTAGGATTCCCTGGGAAGCCAGGGAAGAGATTGCTGGGCCTATGGCTTTGATTTTTATGTCATCATTGGCTACAGGAATAGTGCCAGAGGACTGGAGGACAGCAAATGTGGTCCCTTTGTTCAAGAAGGGGAGTAGAGACAACCCCGGCAGCTATAGACCGGTGAGCCTCACGTCTGTTGTGGGTAAAGTCTTGGAGGGGATTATAAGAGAGAAGATTTATAATCATCTAGATAGAAATAATATGATTAGGGATAGTCAGCATGGTTTTGTGAAGGATAGGTCATGCCTCACAAACCTTATCGAGTTCTTTGAGAAGGTGACTGAACAGGTAGACGAGAGTAGAGCAGTTGATGTGGTGTATATGGATTTCAGTAAAGCGTTTGATAAGGTTCCATATGGTAGGCTATTGCAGAAAATACGGAGGCTGGGGATTGAGGGTGATTTAGAGATGTGGATCAGAAATTGGCTAGCTGAAAGAAGACAGAGGGTGGTGGTTGATGGAAAATGTTCAGAATGGAGTTCAGTTACAAGTGGCGGACCACAAGGATCTGTTCTGGGGCCGTTGCTGTTTGTCATTTTTATCAATGACCTAGAGGAGGGCGCAGAAGGGTGGGTGAGTAAATTTGCAGACGACACTAAAGTCGGTGGTGTTGTCGACAGTGCGGAAGGATGTACAGTTTACAGAGGGACATAGATAAGCTGCAGAGCTGGGCTGAGAGGTGGCAAATTGAGTTTAATGTAGAGAAGTGTGAGGTGATTCGCTTTGGAAGGAATAGCAGGAATGCGGAATATTTGGCTAATGGTAAAGTTCTTGGACGTGTGGATGAGCAGAGGGATCTCGGTGTCCATGTACAGAGATCCCTGAAAGTTGCCACCCAGGTTGATAGGGTTGTGAAGAAGGCCTATGGAGTGTTGGCCTTTATTGGTAGAGGGATTGAGTTCCGGAGTCAGGAGGTCATGTTGCAGCTGTACAAAACTCTGGTACGGCCGCATTTGGAGTATTGCGTACAGTTCTGGTCACCGCATTATAGGAAGGACGTGGAGGCTTTGGAGCGGGTGCAGAGGAGATTTACCAGGATGTTGCCTGGTATGGAGGGAAAATCTGATGAGGAAAGGCTGATGGACTTGAGGCTGTTTTTGTTAGAGAGAAGAAGGTTAAGAGGAGACTTAATAGAGGCATACAAAATGATCAAGGGGTTAGATAGGGTGGACAGTGAGAGCCTTCTCACGCAGATGGAAATGGCTGGCACGAGGGGACATAGCCTTAAACTGAGGGGTAATAGATATAGGACAGAGGTCAGAGGTAGGTTCTTTACGCAAAGAGTGGTGAGGCCGTGGAATGCCCTACCTGCAACAGTAGTGAACTCGCCAACACTGAGGGCATTTAAAAGTTTATTGGATAAGCATATGGATGATAATGGCATAGTGTCGGTTAGATGGCTTTTGTTTTTTGACTTCCCATGTCGGTGCAACATCGTGGGCCGAAGGGCCTGTCCTGCGCTGCATCGTTCTATGTTCTATGTTCTATGTTCTGCACCGGAGCGTTTCTATTCTATTTTTCTCTGAGTCTGGCGAATCAGACGGTGAGATAGCCAGTAATGGGGAGAAGCTCGTGGGCGCTCATTTACGACACTAAGTGCCATTAAATACAAGCCGTGATCTCACCAAGGCGGTCCTTGAGAAACATCCCTCCAAACACGCCCAAAATGACACTTTGAAAACTTCCCGTTAAATCGCGGCTGCCATGTGCAGGAATTGGGGCAGAAAGGACCACATTGAACATACTTGTTGGAAAAAGAAACAAGCTTCAGGTGAAAGTTGCGGGAAGCAAGAATGAATAAAACAAATGGGAAACAGAATCAAGGAAAGACGTCCACATGGTACAAAGAGGATGTGAGAAGGAACTCGATTCAGAGTTCAAAGATGAACCATCATTAAAGGTTCTGGCTATTGCTGGTGAAACAAACCATTCCACGGTCACTCCCTCACTGGACAGTCAACCGGTGAAGATTGAGCTGGGAAGCATGAAGGATATCTCAGTAAAGCTGAAGATCAAGGAAGAAAGTCAGGTGAGATGCTTAAAGGTTGGTCAGTGCTGTACGCAATCAGACCCAAGGCAGAGGCAGAAGTGGAATGGCTGGCCAGAATGGGAGTGAAGTGCTCTTTTGGAGGGTTGGTGCAGGCTCGATGGGCCGAATGGCTGGTCAGAATGGGAGTCCTTGAACCCATTAGCCTGAGTGATTGGGCCACGCCAATCATACCTGTGGTGGAAAGTGATGGATCTGTCCGATTTTAACGTCAGTATTAATCCTGTACTGTGTGCAGAACATTACCCTGTGCGTCAGGTAGATGACCTATTCACTGCGTTGGCTGGAGGCCATCACTTCAGTAAAACTGACCTCAGTCAAGCATATCTTCAAATGAACGTGGATCAAGATTTGCAACAGTTCTTGATGATTGTGACACACAAAGGGTGATTTCGATATAAAAGATGACTATTTGGCACCACTTCCTCACCAGTGTTGTTCCAACGAGCTATGGACCAAATTTTAAGGGGATTAGACAGAGTCCAGTGTCATCTGGATGACATCTTGGTTACTGGAAATATTGAGGAAGAACATCTCCGCTTTGGAAGATAAAAGCAAATTACTGTGGATGCTGGAATCTGAAACAAAAACAGAAAATACTGGACAATCTCAGCAGGCCTGACAGCCTCTGTGGAGAGAGAAGGGAACGAACGTTTCGAGTCCGGCTGACATTTTGTCAAAGCCACGACCTTGATGCCTCACTCCAGAGATTAGAAAGTTATGGATTAAGAGTCTGAAAAGATAAATGTGAATCTTCAGTTGAATATCTGGGACATATCATCAATGCCAGGGGATTGCACGAATTGCAGAAGGTTTGCCTGGCGACCATTCTAAAATCCTTGCACAATCTCCTCTGGCCTGTAACCTCCTGTAGGATTCATGACTTAAGTCGCTGGTGTGCCGCAGATGTGCAGCGTGGCGACCCGGAAGTGCGGGCGCTGGCATGCGCTCTGGAAGTGCGGTCGCTGGCACGCGCTCTGGAAGTGCGGGCGCTGGCATGCGGGCTGGAAGTGCGGGCGCTGGCATGCGGGCTGGAAGTGCGGGCGCTGGCATGCGGGCTGGAAGTGCGGGCGCTGGCATGCGGGCTGGAAGTGCGGGTGCTGGCATGCGGGCTGGAAGTGCGGGCGCTGGCATGCGGGCTGGAAGTGCGGGTGCTGGCATGCGGGCTGGACGTGTGGGTGCTGGCATGCGGGCTGGAAGCATGCGGTGTTGAAACCCCCGGCTGATTCTGTTTTTTCTGCTGGAGACCTGCGCTGCATTGATGTTGCTGAATGAAAACTGCACCGACAGCACTAACCTGGATCACTGACCTGTGTAATGTTCCTTGTATTGTTCTCCAGGATAGCCAAAAGCTGTAGTCTTTACAAACAACATTTGAGTTGATTTGATTTGATTTATTGCCACATGTACTGAAGTACAGTGAAAAGTATTTTTCTGCGGCCGAGGAACATACACAGTACGTACATAGTAGACAAAAGAGAATAATCGACAGAGAACATTGACAAATGGTACATCGACAAACAGTGATTGGTTACAGTGCAGAACAAGGGGCCAGACGAAGCAAATACATGAGCAAGAGCAGCAGAGGGCGTCGTGAATAGTGTTCTTACAGGGAACAGATCAGTCCGAGGGGGAGACGTTGAGGAGTCTTGTAGCTGTGGGGAAGAAGCTGTTCCTATGTCTGGATGTGCGAGTCTTCAGACTTCTGTACCTTCTGCCTGATGGAAGGGTCTGGAAGAAGCAATGCCTGGGTGGGAGGGGTTTCATTGCATCAACGTGACTGGACCAGGACAGACTGTTGGTGATGGTGACCCCCAGGAACTTAAAGCTATCGACCATCTCCACTTCGGAGCCTTTGAGGCAGACGGAAGTGTGCGTCGTGCAGCGCTTCCTGAAGTCAATGATCAGTTCCTTGGTCTTTCCGATATTTAGAGAGAGGTTGTTTTCGGTACACCATGCAACCAAGTGATTTATCTCCCTTCTGTAGTCTGATTCGTCGTTGTTTGAGATACGGCCCACCACAGCCATATCATCCGCAAACTTATAGATTGAGTTGGAGTTAAATCTTGCCACACAGTTGTGTGTGTACAGGGAGTACAGTAGAGGACTGAGCACACATCCTTGTGGAGCCCCGGTGTTGAGGACTATTGTGGAGGAGGTGCTGTTATCTATCCTGACAGATTGGGGTCTGTTGGTGAGGAAGTCGAGGCTCCAGCTGCACAGGGAGGGGTCAAGTCCAAGGTTGCAGAGTTTGGTTATTAGTCTTGTTGGGATAATGGTGTTGAAGGCGGAGCTGTAGTCGATGAACAGCAGTCTGACGTAGGTGTCCTTGTTGTCGAGGTGTTCGAGTGTTGATTGTAGAGCCAGGGAGATAGCATCTGCTGTGGACCGGTTGCGGTGATAGGCAAACTGCAGTGGATCGAGACCGTCTGGGAGGTTGGCAGGGATCCGTCTCATGACTAGCCGCTCAAAGCATTTCATGATAACAGAGATCAGGGCCACCGGTCGGCAGTCTTTGAGGCAGGCTACCTTGTTCTTCTTTGGTACTGGTATGATGGTGGTCTTCTTGAAGGAGGTGGGGACCTCAGAGCGGAGGAGTGAGGTGGTGAAGATATCTGCGAATACACTCGCCAGCTGGTGTGCGCAGGCTCCGAGTGCTCCGTCGGGGTTAGCTGCCGCAGCCTTGAATATGGACCAGTCCACAGTCTCCAAGCCGTCGCGGAGGATGTCCTCAGATTCCTCGGACCAGCTCTGCACGGTTTTCTTGACTGGCTCAGCGCGCTGGAGTTGCTGTTTGTAAGGCGGAAGTAGGAATACCGACTTGTGGTCGGATCTGCCAAAGTTGGGTTGGGGAACGGAGCGGTAGGCACCTTTGATGCTCATGTAGCAGTGGTCCAGGATGTTTGCATCTCTGGTGGGGCAGGAGATATGTTGATGGAGTTTTGGGTAGAATCTTCCTGAGGTTGGCCTGAGGTTTTACACTATTTTAAATGGTTCGCACACTCTACTGAGTAATAGCTAACAAAATAATAATATTGAATCTATGTTACAGTAATTCATTATCTCTCTCGAATACAACCAACACTCTAACTCAACCTCCTTCTCCATCAGCTTCTGCCAGAATGCTTAGAGATGCAGGCTTTTATAAGACTACTCAGTGATGTCATCTAGTGTTGATATACATGCATATAATCTTGTTAACCCTTTACTCTCCTTAGCTTATACTTATCATTACATCCTCCTTTTTTTTAGACGATTTTACAGTACAAACAGGAAAATATAAGTAACGATATTTCATGACACATTAATATGTATGCCAAAAGTTAACAAGTGAGTCAAAATTTGTTAAAGAGTTTGTTTGTTTTTCTTTACAAATTCAGTCTTTCATGTTTATGTCTGATTCTGGATGATCTCCTCAATCCGAGGGGGGCACGGTAGCACAGTGGTTAGCACAGTTGCTTCACAGCTCCAGGGTCCCAGGTTCAATTCCCGGTTACTGTCTGTGCGGAGTCTGCACCTTCCCCCTGTGTCTGCGTGGGTTTCCTCCAGGTGCTCCGGTTTCCTCCCACAGTCCAATGATGGGCAGGTTAGGTGGATTGGCCGTGATAAATTGCCCTTAGTGTCCAAAAAGGTGGGGTGGGGTGGGGTTAATGGGTTACGGGGATAGGGTGGAGGTGTGGGTTTAGGTGGGGTGCTCTTCCCAAGGGCCGGTGTAGACTCGATGGGCCGAATGGCCTTCTGCACTGTAAATTCTATGAATCTATGAAACAGTCAATTGAGTTGTAGATTTGTCCAACGGCTTCTGGAAGTCATCTTGTTGATTATCAAATCCTGTTGTAGTATGTAATAAATTAATCAAACTGAAGACATGGAAATAAAGTATGAGAAGATATGACTTTCAGAAGAGCACGTCGATTTCTTCTAAGAACAGTAATTATAGTTACGAGCAAATTCTGTCCAATCATTACTATCAAAGCAAGGTCCATTGTCTGTCATTACTCTGCAAGGTATCCCACGATGAGCAAATATTTCTTTAGTCGCTTTGATCACAGATTTCGAAGTAGATTCAGACAATTTCATTACTTCTGGGTGTTGCTCTTTTTAGCCTTAGTTTTATTACCTCTGATTATGTCACCTTTGCTCACGAGTCGCCAGGTATCTTTTGGATACCGCCACGTGGTTCAAGCTCGAGTTATGATTATTAAGTCAGCACACCACTTAGTAAGATTGAAATCAACGGTCATTTATTATATACAACAAGTAATGTTTACACAATAATCCTACTATCTATATCGAAACCTACCACTACTGGCCAATACTTAACTTTAGGAAGGGCCCACCAGGTCAGGGAAACAAATGGCTTATCGAATTGGATCTGGCCCGCGGGATTCAAAAAGGCTGATACGGGTCGATGGCTAGGAGTCTTTATCGGGTAGCGATCGCCGGAGTCAAACTTACAGTTTCTGGTTGATGTTCTTGCGAAGGTCTCGAGCAGGAGAAGAAGGGAGAGAGAGCGAGATCTGAACTTGGCCCCTCACTTTATGGGGCCCCCGGGCTTCCCGCCTCTCGGGGCGGCCCTTGACCCTGAGTCCCAAGTGATTGGACTTGTTCCCAATCACTGGGTTCGATATGCTCCAATAACGGGGCGATTCCTCGATCGGGGGGTGGTCGTTCACCTGTCTTTGTTTCGGCCACTGCAGGCGCCGACAGGTCTGGCCCGGCATTCAATTGCTAATATGTTGCAATTGTTCCCGGGGATAGCCGATTAAACTGCAGATGTCTGGGTTGATGTGCTGCTAATGGTCGCAGGTATCGATCTGGGCAGACTTCCCCAGAGCCGAATACGCTATTCTGTCTGCAGCTGTCCGTTTGTGTCCTGTTGGCTGCTTTTCCCATCAGCCTTTTCGGTTAGCCATTTTAAATCGGGTTTTGGCCAAATTAGTAGGGAATCAGCCATTTTAGGCGGCTACATCGGTTGTTTGAAAAATAGTCAGTGATCAATACATAATCACGACCATGAAAATGAAAAAGATCACGACCAACTTTCGATCATGGAGTCTTCTCGAGATAGTGAGTTGTGAGTTTCTCTTTTCTCTGTATCGACTGATTTCGCTGGCACCTCTCACATTCCAGCACAAAATTGGCTATGTCAATATTTATTCCAGGCCAATATACATAGAACATAGAACATAGAACATAGAACATTGCAGCGCAGTACAGGCCCTTCGGCCCTCGATGTTGCGCCGACCTGTGAAACCACTCTAAAGCCCATCTACACTATTCCCTTATCATCCATATGTCTATCCAGTGGCCATTCAAATGCCCTTAGTGTTGGCGAGTCCACTACTGTTACAGGCAGGGCATTCCACGCCCCCACTACTCTCTGAATAAAGAACCTACCTCTGACATCTGTCCTATATCTATCTCCCCTCAATTTAAAGCTATGTCCCCTCGTGCTAGACATCACCATCCGAGGAAAAAGGCTCTCACTGTCCACCCTATCTAATCTTCTGATCTACTTGTATGCCTCAATTAAGTCACCTCTTAACCTTCTTCTCTCTAACGAAAATAGCCTCAAGTCCCTCAGCCTTCCCTCATAAGATCTTCCCTCCATACCAGGCAACATTCTGGTAAATCTCCTCTGCACCCTTTCCAATGCTTCCACATCCTTCCTATAGTGCGGCGACCAGAATTGCACGCAATACTCCAAATGCGGCCGCACCAGAGTTTTGTACAGCTGCAATATGACCTCATGGCTCCAAAATTCAATCCCTCTACCAATAAAAGCTAACACACTGTACGCCTTCTTAACAACCCTCTCAACCTGGGTGGCAACTTTCAGGGATCTATGTATATGGACACCGAGATCTCTCTGCTCATCCACACTACCAAGAATCTTACCATTAGCCCAGTACTCTGTCTTCCTGTTATTCCTTCCAAAATTAATCACCTCACACTTTTCTGCATTAAACTCCATTTGCCACCTCTCAGCCCAGCGCTGCAGCTTATCTATGTCCCTCTGTAACTTGTAACATCCTTCCGCACTGTCCACAATTCCACCGACTTTAGTGTCATTTGCAAATTTACTCACCCATCCTTCTATGCCCTCCTCCAAGTCATTTATAAAAATGACAAACAGCAGTGGCCCCAAAACAGATCCTTGTGGTACACCACTAGTAACTGGACTCCAGTCTGAACATTTCCCATCAACCACCACCCTTTGTCTTCTTCCAGCTAGCCAATTTCTGATCAAAACTGCTAAATCACCCTGAATCCCATGCCTCCGTATTTTCTGCAGTAGCCTACCGTGGGGAACCTTATCAAACGCTTTACTGAAATCCATATACACCACATCAACTGCTTACCCTCATCTACCTGTTTGGTCACCTTCTCAAAGAACTCAATAAGGTTTGTGAGGCATGGCCGACCTTTCACAAAACCATGTTGACTATCTATAATCAAATTATTCTTTTCCAGATGATTATACATCCTATCTCTTATAAACCTTTCCAAGACTTTGCCCACAACAGAAGTACGGCTCACTGGTCTATAGTTACCGGGGTTGTCTCTACTTCCCTTCTTGAACAAGGGGACAACATTTGCTATCCTCCAGTCTTCTGGCACAATTCCTGTAGACAAAGATGATTAAAGATCAAAGCCAAAGGCTCAGCAATCTCCTCCCTAGCTTTCCAGAGAATCCTAGGATAAATCCCATCCGGCCCAGGGGACTTATCTATTTTCACACTTTCCAGAATTGCTGCCTGTCTTGCTCGGCATTTACACTTTTCGATACCTAAATGACCTTCATGATCCTTCTGGAGGATCATGTGCCTTAATGTTGTAGAAATGACAGGATGATCGAGATGAAGTAGAAATCCATCTACGACAGTGAGATCACAACTAATATCTCTGAAGTTTGAACAGTTTCCTTTCGGCCAACTATTTTTCATATGGCTGATTACTCGTTGTCGCATTACATCTTTTTCAGTTTCTGCTCTGATGAGCTTGAGTTTTTCATCGGAGACAGGAAGAGTTTCAGCGAAAAGTTCCGCTTGAACTTCTCCAAATTGAACTATTTCAGGTTGCTGTTCATCTGTTTCTGAAGCATGAGATAATGCGTCAGCAATGATAAGATCTTTTCCTGGAGTGTAGACCAGCTGAAAGTCATACCTTCTTAGTTTCATGATTATTCATTGCAGTCTTGGAGTCATATAATTTAATTATATGAACTAATGGTCGGTGATCTGTTTCAACAGTGAGCATCGGAAGTCCATACACGTAGTCATGGAATTTCTGTGATCCCGTAAGCAAGCCTAAACATTCTTTCTCGATCTGAGCCTAACGTTGCTCTGTGGTGGTCATAGATCTGGATGCATACGCAATGGGTCTCCAAAAAGCACCATCTTTCTTTCGAAGCAGGACTGCCCCAATCCCATTCTGACTCACATCTGTGGAAATCTTTGTTTCTTGCCCAGGGTCAAAGAAGGAAAGGACAGGTGCCATAGTCAATGCTGACTTGAGGTCTGACCATTGTTTTGTGTGCTCTGCAGTCCACGAGAAAAGTGTGTTCTTCTTGCTGAGGTAACGCAAGGCAGTTGTCTGTGAAGCAAGGTTAGGGCTGAATTTTGCTAAGAAATTCACCACACCAAGGAATCTCAGAACTGCTTTTTTATCTTCTGGGATGACATCTTCTGGAGAGCAGCAACCTTATCATTATCTGGTTGCACACCATGTTCTGATATTTGGTCACCCAGAACCTTTAACGTTGAGCTACCAAAGTTCCACTTGGCCCGATTAAGCTTCAATCCATATTTGTGTATTCTCCGTCACACTTGCAGGAGTCTTGCACTGTGTTCTTCGCGAGTAGATGACCATATTATAATGTCATCAACATACCCACAAACTCCACCTATGCCTTCTGTCATCTTTTCCATGGCACGATGGAATATCTCAGATGCTGAGATTATGCCGACTGGCATTCTGTTAAAGCAGTAACGACCAAAAGGCGTGTTGAATGTACACAGTTTTTTGCTTGTGTCATCGAGTTGCATTTGCTAAAAACCTCTGGAAGCTGCTAGATTGGAGAATATCTTGGCATGTGCCATTTCACTCGTTATTTTCTCGTGTTTCGGTATTGGATAGTGTTCAAGTCTGATATTCATATTCAGATCCTTGTATCAATACAAATCCTGAGGTCACCATTGGGATTTTTAATGTACTCCATCGAGCTTACCCAATCTGTCGGTTCTATGATCTTGGAAATAATCCCTAGGTGCTGCATTTGTTCCAGTTCTTGCTTGAGACGGTCACATAACCGAGCAGGAACTCTTCTTGGAGGGTGTACCACTGGTTTAGCATTCACTTTTAGTTCAATTTTGTATTGGAAAGGAAGAGTACCCAAACCTTCAAATACCTGAGGAAACTTAGTTAGTATGCTTTCACTATCTTCCTGCACAGGTGGAAGAAGTTTGCTTGTGCTGTAGATTCGTTTCACAAGGTGTAAGTCTTGACAGGCTTGTGTACCTAATAGTGAAGAACATCTAGCTTCAACAATCTCGAACCGCAAGGATATCACTATGTCGTTGTTTGGCACTAAGAGACAGCATGACCCTAAAGAGGTAATCGTGTTACCATTGTAGTCACGTAACTGGCAGTCAGTTTTTTGAATCTTAGGACTATGACATAGTTGTGATAAATCAAGAGCATTGATTAAATTTGCAGATGCTCCAGTGTCCAATTTAAACACAATCGTGAACCATTGACTTTTAATGGTGTGTTCCATTCAGCTTCCATGTTAATTGACTGTGTGGGAAGCAGTATCTGCGAATAGGAAGTGTTCTTTACAGTTGTCTGGTACTACTCTACAATACCCAGAAAGAAAGAATCTTCAAGCTAATATGCATCTATATTAACATTACGGTTATCCATCTTTGAGGTTTCTGCACTTGTATTAACACTCTGAACATTCATTTGTTTCTTCATTGAATTTGATGTTATAAAGTGTGTCCCATTTAATGCAGATCTGCATTGAACAGCAAAGTGATTCAGTTTGCAACATTTGGAGCAGATATTTCCATGTGCTGGGCATTTGTTATGTGGGTGGGCGTGTCCACACGTCATAACGTTGCTTTCATCATGCGCAAGTTGTTGCGTGCATGCGCAGAACGGTCTTTGTCCAAATCGCGTAGTTCGTTGAAGTGCGCATGTGCAGAACGACTATGCGAATGCGCAATACGGTTGTGGTCCAAAACGGGCTTGTTTCTGAACTACGCCACAGATCCATCGCAGTCGGCCCCGAGGTGCGTTTTCACGCCCTTTTCTTTTATCAGTATATCTGAATACTGATTCCTGGATATTTCATTCGCTCTACAATATACATTAATGATCTGGAGGAAGGAACTGAAGGCACTGTTGTTAAGTTTGCAGATGATACAAAGATATGCAGAGGGGCAGGTAGCATTGAGGAAGCAAGGGGGCTGCAGAAGGATTTGGACAAGCTAGGAGAGTGGGCAATGAAGTGGCAAATGAAAACAATGTGGAAAAGTGTGAGGTTATGCACTCTGGAAGGAGGAATTTAGGCATAGGGCGTCATTCTCCGCCGGCGGGAGTCTCCGTTTTGCCGGCGCCCGGGGGTTTCCCGACGGCGTGCGGCTGCCCCACAATGGGAAACCCCATTGACCGGCCGGTGTTACGGAGCATCCCGCCGGCCGGTCGGAGCAGAAATGTGGCGGGGCGGGATGGAGAATTTCGCTCATAGACTATTTTCTAAACGGGGAAATGCTTCAGAAATCAGAAGTACAAAGAGACTTGGGGGTCCTTGTAGTCAGCAGTTAGGAAGGCAAATGCAATGTTAACATTCATGTCGAGAGGGCTAGAATACAAGACCAGGGATGTACTTCTGAGGCTGTATAAGGCTCTGGTCAGACCCCATTGGGAGTATTGTGAGCAGTTTTGGCCCCATATCTAAGGAAAGATGTGCTGGCCTTGGAAAGGGTCCAGAGGAGGTTCACAAGAATGATCCCTGGAATGAACAGCTTGTCATGTGAGGAACGGTTGAAGACTCTGGGTCTGTACTCAGAGGGAAGAGGGGGGATCTTATTGAAACTTACAGGATACTGCGAGGATGTGGAGAGGACGTTTCCACTTGTAGGAAAAACTAAAAGCGGAGGACACAATCTCAGACTAAAGGGACGATCCTTTTAAACAGAGATGAAGAGGAATTTCTTCAGCCAGAGGGTGGCGAATCTGTGGAACTCTTTGCAGCAGAAGGTTGTGGAGGGAAAATCACCGAGTGTCTTTAAGACAGAGATAGATACTTGATAAATAAGGGGATCAGGGGTTATAGGGAGAAGGTAGGAGAATGGGGATGAGAAAAATATCAGCCATGATTGAATGGCGGAGCAGACTCGATGGGCCGAGTGGCCTAATTCTGCTCCTATGTTTATGGTCTTATGGTCTACACATTTCAATTGTATCTTCCAATTTTAATTCATTTTGCCTTAATAAACGTTCTCTGAGTTTCTCATCTTTGATGCCAAATTCGATTTGATCCCTGATCATAAAGTCTGACAATATTGAGAAATTGCAGATTTGTGACTTTAATCTTAAATCAGTAATGAAGCAATCTACGAATTCTCCATCTTTCTGCACTCTCGTTTTAAAGACAAATCGCTCGTAAGTTTCATTAATTTGAGCTTTGCAATGAAGGTCAAATTTTTCAATACCTGCATTAAATTTATTTTTATCATCTTCCGTGGAGAATTGGAAAGGTTATATCGCTCAATAGCCTGTGGTCCAGCCACTATTAGAAATAACACGAGTTGTCTGTTATCATGAGCTGTATCTAAATCTGAGGCAAAGAGGTACAGTTGAAATTGCTGCTTAAGAATTTTCCAATTTACATCAATTTTACCAGAAGTCTGGAGCTGTTTCAGAGTCTGCAGTTTCTCCATGAGGTCTGGACTCGTCTGTGTGAGTTGATGTAACAGGTCGGGAAGCAGTCTTGCCGTCGGATTTGTACGGTGTAAAAGACCAGTCCCATCTCAGTCTTGCTGTCAAAGTCAGAACGCCTGCTGATTTTCATTCCTCTTCGATTCTATCTAATTTTAGCCAAATCACCTCAGTAATTACCTGGTACCATGTGAGAACTTTCCACTACTGGTACCATGTAATGTTCCTTGTACTGTTCTCCAAGATAGCCAAAAGTCGTAGTGTTTACAAAGAACTATGAATTTAAAACAAAGCTAGTTTATTTTACAATACTTTAAATGTTTTGCACACTATACTGAGTAATAGTTAACAAAATAACAGTCTTGAGTCTATGTTACAATAATCTATTATGTCTCTAATAGAACCAACACTCTAACTCAACCTCTCACTATCCTCCTCCACCAGCTTCTCCCAGAATGCTTAGAAATGCAACCTTATATAAGACTAATTAGTGCTGCCATCTCATGTTGATATACATGACCATCATCTTGTTAACTCTTTACTCTCCTCCACATTGCTGGAGGAGGGGTTGACGACAAGGGGACTGGAGAAGGGGGCAGTGTCAGCGGTGTACGGAGCTATTTTGGAAGAGGATGAGGCACTACTGGAAGGGATCTAAGCAAAGTGGGAGGAAGAGCGGGGAGAGGTTATAGAGGAGGGGGTCTGGTGTGAGGTGCTCTGGAGAGTGAATGCCTCCACCTCATGTGCAAGGTTGGGGCTGATACAGCTGAAGGTGGTGTATAGAGCGCACCTCACGAGGGTGAGGATGAGCCGAATTTTTGAAGGAGTAGAGGATGTGTGTGAGCGTTGCGGGGGGGAGGCGCTAATCACGTTCATATGTTTTGGTCCTGTCCAAAGCTAGGGGAGTACTGGAAGGAGGTGTTTAGGGTAATTTCCAAGGTGGTGCGTGTGAAACTGGACCCGGGTCCCCAGGAGGCCATATTCGGGGTGTCGGACCAGCCAGGGTTGGAAACGGGAGCGGAGGCAGATATCATAGCCTTCGCCTCGTTGATCGCCCGAAGGCGGATCCTGCTGGGATGGAGAGCAACCTCTCCACCCAGTGCCCTGGCGTGGCGGGGGGACCTGTTGGAATACTTGACCCTTGAGAAGGTTAGGTTCGAACTGAGGGGAAGCTCGGAGGGGTTCTACAAGTCATGGGCACTATTTATTATGCACTTTCAAGAACTGGATAACATCGAACATTAGTTGGGGGGGTGGGTGGGGTGGTGGGGTGGGGGGGAGGGGGGCTGTGGGTAATCCCTGATTCCTTTTTGTCATTTGTTTATGTAAACATGCGGGCTGAGGTTTGGGGGTTGGTGGGCGGATGGGATCGTTGTTATTATGGGGATTGACATACCTTGCTGATTATTGTTTATTGTTGATGGGTGTAAATGCGGGAGAAAATGTGAAAAAGGAGAATTTTAAAAAAAAAATGTTTTAAACAAAAAACCGCTTTACTCTCCTTAGATTATATATATCATTACAACCTGGATTTTAGGTGAGTTTTTAACACCTTTTAATTTGTGTTTATATTTTTAGCAGAGGCAGGAGACACTGGAAGACTTTTTTGGGGGAGGATAATGTTAGTTACTTTAAAAGAATCAACACAACAGTAATGCTTGTTTAAAAGAAAGAGCAAAAAAAGCTTATAAAAAGTCTACATACCTTTAAAGCACGGGGTGTGGAGCCTGCGCAGACCGGGGTGTGGAGCCTGCGCAGACCGGGGTGTGGAGCCTGCGCAGACCGGGGCTGGAGCCTGCGCAGACCGGGGTGTGGAGCCTGCGCAGACCGGGGCTGGAGCCTGCGCAGACCGGGGTGTGGAGCCTGCGCAGACCGGGGCTGGAGCCTGCGCAGACCGGGGCTGGAGCCTGCGCAGACCGGGGGCTGGAGCCTGCGCAGACCGGGGCTGGAGCCTGCGCAGAGCGGGGGCTGGAGCCTGCGCAGACCGGGGCTGGAGCCTGCGCAGACCGGGGGCTGGAGCCTGCGCAGACCGGGGGCTGGAGCCTGCGCAGACCGGGGGCTGGAGCCTGCGCAGACCGGGGCTGGAGCCTGCGCAGAGCGGGGGCTGGAGCCTGCGCAGACCGGGGCTGGAGCCTGCGCAGACCGGGGGCTGGAGCCTGCGCAGACCGGGGGCTGGAGCCTGCGCAGACCGGGGCTGGAGCCTGCGCAGACCGGGGCGCTGGAGCCTGCGCAGACCGGGGCGCTGGAGCCTGCGCAGACCGGGGCGCTGGAGCCTGCGCAGACCGGGGCGCTGGAGCCTGCGCAGACCGGGGCGCTGGAGCCTGCGCAGACCGGGGGCTGGAGCCTGCGCAGACCGGGGCGCTGGAGCCTGCGCAGACCGGGGCTGGAGCCTGCGCAGACCGGGGCTGGAGCCTGCGCAGACCGGGGGCTGGAGCCTGCGCAGACTGGGGCTGGAGCCTGCGCAGACCGGGGCTGGAGCCTGCGCAGACCGGGGGCTGGAGCCTGCGCAGACCAGGGCGCTGGAGCCTGCGCAGACCGGGACGCTGGAGCCTGCGCAGACCGGGGCTGGAGCCTGCGCAGACCGGGGCTGGAGCCTGCGCAGACCGGGGTGTGGAGCCTGCGCAGACCGGGGCGTGGAGCCTGCACAGACCGGGGCTGGAGCCTGCACAGACCGGGGCGCTGGAGCCTGCGCAGACCGGGGCTGGAGCCTGCACAGACCGGGGTGTGGAGCCTGCGCAGACCGGGGCGTGGAGCCTGCGCAGACCGGGGTGTGGAGCCTGCGCAGACCGGGGCTGGAGCCTGCACAGACCGGGGTGTGGAGCCTGCACAGACCGGGGCGCTGGAGCCTGCGCAGACCAGGGCTGGAGCCTGCACAGACCGGGGCGTGGAGCCTGCGCAGACCGGGGCTGGAGCCTGCACAGACCGGGGCGTGGAGCCTGCGCAGACCGGGGCTGGAGCCTGCGCAGACCGGGGCTGGAGCCTGCGCAGACCGGGGTGTGGAGCCTGCGCAGACCGGGGCTGGAGCCTGCACAGACCGGGGCGTGGAGCCTGCGCAGACCGGGGCTGGAGCCTGCGCAGACCGGGGCTGGAGCCTGCGCAGACCGGGGTCTGGAGCCTGCGCAGACCGGGGCTGGAGCCTGCGCAGACCGGAGTGCTGGAGCCTGCGCAGACTGGGGCGTGGAGCCTGCGCAGACCGGGGCATTGGAGCCTGCGCAGACCGGGGTGTGGAGTCTGCGCAGACCTGGGCGTGGAGCCTGCGCAGACCGGAGCGCTGGGGCCTGCGCAGACCGGGGTGTGGAGTCTGCGCAGACCGGGGCGTGGAGCCTGCGCAGACCGGGGCGGGGAGCCTGCGCAGACCGGGGCGTGGAGCCTGCGCAGACCGGAGCGCTGGAGCCTGCGCAGACCGGGGTGTGGAGCCTGCGCAGACCGGAGCGCTGGAGCCTGCGCAGACCGGGGCTGGAGCCTGCGCAGACCGGGGCGTGGAGCCTGCGCAGACCGGGGTGTGGAGTATGCGCAGACCGGGGTGTGGAGCCTGCGCAGACCGGAGCGCTGGGGCCTGCGCAGACCGGAGCGCTGGAGCCTGCGCAGACCGGAGCGCTGGAGCCTGCGCAGACCGGGGCGCTGGAGCCTGCGCAGACCGGGGCGCTGGAGCCTGCGCAGACCGGGGCTGGAGCCTGCGCAGACCGGGGCTGGAGCCTGCGCAGACCGGAGCGCTGGAGCCTGCGCAGACCGGAGCGCTGGAGCCTGCGCAGACCGGGGCGCTGGAGCCTGCGCAGACCGGAGCGCTGGAGCCTGCGCAGACCGGGGCGCTGGAGCCTGCGCAGACCGGGGTGTGGAGCCTGCGCAGACCGGGGTGTGGAGCCTGCGCAGACCGGGGCTGGAGCCTGCGCAGACAGGGGTGTGGAGCCTGCGCAGACCGGGGTGTGGAGCCTGCGCAGACCGGGGTGTGGAGCCTGCGCAGACCGGGGCACTGGAGCCTGCGCAGACCGGGGCTGGAGCCTGCGCAGACCGGAGCGCTGGAGCCTGCGCAGACCGGGGCTGGAGACTGCGCAGACCGGGGCGCTGGAGCCTGCGCAGACCGGGGCGCTGGAGCCTGCGCAGACCGGGGCTGGAGCCTGCGCAGACCGGGGCGCTGGAGCCTGCGCAGACTGGGGCGCTGGAGCCTGCGCAGACCGGGGCTGGAGCCTGCGCAGACCGGGACGCTGGAGCCTGCGCAGACCGGGGTGTGGAGCCTGCGCAGACCGGGGCGCTGGAGCCTGCGCAGACCGGGACGCTGGAACCTGCGCAGACCGGGGCTGGAGCCTGCGCAGACCGAAGCGCTGGAGCCTGCGCAGACCGGGTCGCTGGAGCCTGCGCAGACCGGGGTGTGGAGCCTGCGCAGACCGGGGTGTGGAGCCTGCGCAGACCGGGGTGTGGAGCCTGCGCAGACCGGGGTGTGGAGCCTGCACAGACCGGGGCTGGAGCCTGCGCAGACCGGGGTGTGGAGCCTGCGCAGACCGGGACGCTGGAGCCTGCGCAGACCGGGGTGTGGAGCCTGCGCAGACCGGGGTGTGGAGCCTGCGCAGACCGGGGTGTGGAGCCTGCGCAGACCGGGACGCTGGAGCCTGCGCAGACCGGGGTGTGGAGCCTGCGCAGACCGGGGCGCTGGAGCCTGCGCAGACCGGGGTGTGGAGCCTGCGCAGACCGGGGTGTGGAGCCTGCGCAGACCGGGGCTGGAGCCTGCGCAGACCGGGGCGTGGAGCCTGCGCAGACCGGGGTGTGGAGCCTGCGCAGACCGGCGTGTGGAGCCTGCGCAGACCGGGGTGTGGAGCCTGCGCAGACCGGGGCTGGAGCCTGCGCAGACCGGGGCGTGGAGCCTGCGCAGACCGGGGTGTGGAGCCTGCGCAGACCGGGGTGTGGAGCCTGCGCAGACCGGGCTGTGGAGCCTGCGCAGACCGGGGTGTGGAGCCTGCGCAGACCGGGGTGTGGAGCCTGCGCAGACCGGGGCTGGAGCCTGCGCAGACCGGGGTGTGGAGCCTGCGCAGACCGGGGCGCTGGAGCCTGCGCAGACCGGGGCTGGAGCCTGCGCAGACCGGGGCTGGAGCCTGCGCAGACCGGGGCGCAGGAGCCTGCGCAGACCGGGGTGTGGAGCCTGCGCAGACCGGGGCTGGAGCCTGCGCATACCGGGGCGCTGGAGCCTGCGCATACCGGGGCGCTGGAGACTGCGCAGACCGGGGCGCTGGAGCCTGCGCAGACCGGGGCGCTGGAGCCTGCGCAGACCGGGGCTGGAGCCTGCGCAGACCGGGGGCTGGAGACTGCGCAGACCGGGGCGCTGGAGCCTGCGCAGACCGGGGCGCTGGAGCCTGCGCAGACCGGGGCTGGAGCCTGCGCAGACCGGAGCGCTGGAGCCTGCGCAGACCGGGGCGTGGAGCCTGCGCAGGCCGGGGTGTGGAGCCTGCGCAAACCGGGGCACTGGAGCCTGCGCATACCGGGGCGCTGGAGCCTGCGCAGACCGGGGCGCTGGAGCCTGCGCAGACCGGGGTGTGGAGCCTGCGCAGACCGGGGTGCTGGAGCCTGCGCAAACCGGAGCACTGGAGCCTGCGCAGACCGGGGCTGGAGCCTGCGCAGACCGGGGCTGGAGCCTGCGCAGACCGGGGCTGGAGCCTGCGCAGACTGGAGCGCTGGAGGCTGCGCATACCGGGGCTGGAGCCTGCGCAGACCGGGGCTGGAGCCTGCGCAGACCGGGGCTGGAGCCTGCCCAGACCGGGGCTGGAGCCTGTGCAGACCGGGGCTGGAGCCTGCGCAGACCGGGGCTGGAGCCTGCGCAGACCGAAGCGCTGGAGCCTGCGCAGACCGGGGCTGGAGCCTGCGCAGACCGGGGTGTGGAGCCTGCGCAGACCGGGGTGTGGAGCCTGCGCAGACCGGGGCTGGAGCCTGCGCAGACCGGGGTGTGGAGCCTGCGCAGACCGGGGTGTGGAGCCTGCGCAGACCGGGGCGTGGAGCCTGCGCAGACCGGGGCGCTGGAGCCTGCGCAGACCGGGGTGTGGAGCCTGCGCAGACCGGGGTGCTGGAGCCTGCGCAGACCGGGGAGTTGGAGCCTGCGCAGACCGGGGCGTGGAGCCTGCGCAGACCGGGGCGTGGAGCCTGCGCAGACCGGGGCGCTGGAGCCTGCGCAGACCGGGACTGGAGCCTGCGCAGACCGGGGTGTGGAGCCTGCGCAGGCCGGGGCGTGGAGCCTGCGCAGACCGGGGCGTGGAGCCTGCGCAGACCGGGGCTGGAGCCTGCGCAGACCGGGGCTGGAGCCTGCGCAGACCGGGGCGTGGAGCCTGCGCAGACCGGGGTGTGGAGCCTGCGCAGACCGGGGTGTGGAGCCTGCGCAGACCGGGGTGTGGAGCCTGCGCAGACCGGGGTGTGGAGCCTGCGCAGACCGGGGTGTGGAGCCTGCGCAGACCGGGGCTGGAGCCTGCGCAGACCGGGGTGTGGAGCCTGCGCAGACCGGGGCGCTGGAGCCTGCGCAGACCGGGGCTGGAGCCTGCGCAGACCGGGGCTGGAGTCTGCGCAGACCGGGGCGCAGGAGCCTGCGCAGACCGGGGTGTGGAGCCTGCGCAGACCGGGGCTGGAGCCTGCGCATACCGGGGCGCTGGAGCCTGCGCATACCGGGGCGCTGGAGCCTGCGCAGACCGGGGCGCTGGAGCCTGCGCAGACCGGGGCGCTGGAGCCTGCGCAGACCGGGGCTGGAGCCTGCGCAGACCGGAGCGCTGGAGCCTGCGCAGACCGGGGCGTGGAGCCTGCGCAGGCCGGGGTGTGGAGCCTGCGCAAACCGGGGCACTGGAGCCTGCGCATACCGGGGCGCTGGAGCCTGCGCAGACCGGGGCGCTGGAGCCTGCGCAGACCGGGGTGTGGAGCCTGCGCAGACCGGGGTGCTGGAGCCTGCGCAGACCGGGGTGTGGAGCCTGCGCAGACCGGGGTGCTGGAGCCTGCGCAAACCGGGGCTGGAGCCTGCGCAGACTGGAGCGCTGGAGCCTGCGCATACCGGGGCTGGAGCCTGCGCAGACCGGGGCTGGAGCCTGCGCAGACCGGGGCTGGAGCCTGCCCAGACCGGGGCTGGAGCCTGCGCAGACCGGGGCTGGAGCCTGCGCAGACCGGGGCTGGAGACTGCGCAGACCGAAGCGCTGGAGCCTGCGCAGACCGGGGCTGGAGCCTGCGCAGACCGGGGTGTGGAGCCTGCGCAGACCGGGGTGTGGAGCCTGCGCAGACCGGGGCTGGAGCCTGCGCAGACCGGGGTGTGGAGCCTGCGCAGACCGGGGTGTGGAGCCTGCGCAGACCGGGGCGTGGAGCCTGCGCAGACCGGGGGGCTGGAGCCTGCGCAGACCGGGGCGCTGGAGCCTGCGCAGACCGGGGCGCTGGAGCCTGCGCAGACCGGGGTGTGGAGCTTGCGCAGACCGGGGCGCTGGAGCCTGCGCAGACCGGGGAGCTGGAGCCTGCGCAGACCGGGGCGTGGAGCCTGCGCAGACCGGGGCGTGGAGCCTGCGCAGACCGGGGCGCTGGAGCCTGCGCAGACCGGGACTGGAGCCTGCGCAGACCGGGGTGTGGAGCCTGCGCAGGCCGGGGCGTGGAGCCTGCGCAGACCGGGGCGTGGAGCCTGCGCAGACCGGGGCTGGAGCCTGCGCAGACCGGGGCTGGAGCCTGCGCAGACCGGGGCGTGGAGCCTGCGCAGACCGGGGTGTGGAGCCTGCGCAGACTGGGGTGTGGAACCTGCGCAGACCGGGGCTGGAGCCTGCGCAGGCCGGGGTGTGGAGCCTGCGCAGACCAGGGTGTGGAGCCTGCGCAGACCGGGGCTGGAGCCTGCGCAGGCCGGGGTGTGGAGCCTGCGCAGGCCGGGGTGTGGAGCCTGCGCAGACCGGGGCGTGGAGCCTGCGCAGACCGGGGCTGGAGCCTGCGCAGGCCGGGGTGTGGAGCCTGCGCAGGCCGGGGTGTGGAGCCTGCGCAGACCGGGGCGTGGAGCCTGCGCAGACCGGGGCGCTGGAGCCTGCGCAGACCGGGGCGTGGAGCCAGCGCAGGCCGGGGTGTGGAGCTTGCGCAGACCGGGGCGCTGGAGCCTGCGCAGACCGGAGCGCTGGAGCCTGCGCAGACCGGGGCGCTGGAGCCTGCGCTGACCGGACGCTGGAGCCTGCGCAGACCGGGGTGTGGAGCCTGCGCTGACCGGACGCTGGAGCCTGCGCAGACCGGGGCTGGAGCCTGCGCAGACCGGGGTGTGGAGCCTGCGCAGACCGAAGCGCTGGAGGCCCCGAGACAGGACCAGTCTCCTACACCGTACACACCCGAGATGATATAATATGGTGACTACATGCGGATCAATTTTGGCATCAAGAACCAATGTGCCAGAGCAGAACCGACAGAGAAGCCAAAGCCAGCTGTGCCGAGGGAGCAAATTGACACCAACCCAACCAATTTGGAAAAAGAGTACCTCAAATCAGAATGACACACAGAGTCAACCTCAGATCACCACGTCAACTCTGGTTAAGATAACCACTGACGATGCTCACACCAGCCAAACACCAGAGGTTGCAGCAAATGCTAAAAAGCAGATCGCTGAGGTTCACCGACAATCACACAGGGGACAATGGCCTCCAGACTATCAGACGGATTGACTCTTGTTGCTAATTGATTGTTAATGTTATTCTGTTTATTGTGTCGGGGATCTTTGATTTAAAGGGGGAGGAAATGTGCATTCCATCTTTTTCATGTTTCATAGAATTTACAGTGCAGTAGGAGGCCATTCCGCCCATCGAGTCTGCAAGCACCTTTGTAGCTAAACAGGGGCAATTTAAGAGAACGATTACGTGACGACTTTGGAGGTGACATCATCGGCCGCTTTGCATGGGAGAACAGGCAGTCTAACATCACAGCCTGTTCTGTTGCCGCCTTCTAAATAAAACTCGACATTCTGGATGTACCTCCAAGGCCGGTAGACTTAATCTTGAATCCATCACAACGGTCATCAGTGCCTCTCCCCCAGTTGTCCACCGTCTCCACATCTCCCTTGCAGATCCAGCAGAGGGCAGTAGAGCGGAGCTGTTGATTGGCTGTTGCAGGGAAAATTTGCATCAGTGCATTGCGGTCACTGCATCCAGAAAGTGTACCTGAGCAAGACACCCTAGGTGTTCAAGTGAAGGCAAGCATCCAGCAGAGGGCACCGTATCTTGAAGGTGGTTTGTGGAGGAGCTGTTGTCAAGTGACAGTTAAATCCGAAACACTTCTTCAGTGTTTCCCTCCCTACCTCCTCCTCTAACAAAAAAAAAGACAGTCACTGTAAGGATCCCGGCCAAGTAGAGATCAAGAGGGAGACTCGAGGGCAGGTAGAAGTAGAAAGAAGTTGAACTGTGATGTCACAGCCTGCAGGTAAATGATTGGCTGGTGACTGGTAAGTAGTTTTTCTTTTCTCTGAGATGTTATATCGTGCGGGGCGCAGTGGTTGCCGAGTGAGTGCTTGCTGAGAAGGGGAGTAAATTTTTAAAAAAATTACTGTTATGAGTTTCCAGCTGAATCCGGTCGGAGTGAGGACAGAGTGACTGCTGGGTAAATAGTAAAGATTTAGATTGTTTGCGCAGGCCCATAACAGCTGATTGCTGTTCTTGTGCGGGGCGCAGTGGTTGCTGGTTAAGTGTTTTATTTTTACCTGTATTTAAGTTGGCCAGTTTCTAAACCCTAGACACTACACTTGTAGTGTCCCCCACCCTTCCACCTCCTTTAACCTAAGGGGTGGAGTGAATAACAGGTAAGCTCTTTCTTTCTTTCTTTTTCTTTTTTTATCTAGTGGGGATGGCAGGGAAGGCAGTGCAATGTTCCTCCTGCAGAATGTTTGAGGTGAGGGACGCCGTCAGCGTCCCTGCTGATTTCACCTGTGGGAAGTGCACCCATCTCCAGCTCCTCAGAAACCGGGTTAGGGAACTGGAGCTGGAGCTGGATGAACTTCGGATCATTCGGGAGGCAGAGGTGGTCATAGATAGAAGCTTCAGGGATGTATTTACTCTGAAGAATCAAGGTAGATGGGTGACGGTGAGAGGGGCTGGGAGGAAGCAGTCAGTGCAGGGATCCTCTGTGGTCATTCCCCTCAGTGACAAGTATACCGCTTTGGATACTGTTGAGGGGGACGACCTACCAGGGGTAAGCCACGGTGAACGGATCTCCAGCACTGAGTCCGTCCCTGTGGCTCAGAAGGGAAGGAGGGGGAGCAGGAGAGCAATAGTTATTGGGGCCTTGATAGTTAGAGGGACAGATAGACGGTTCTGTGGCAGCGAAAGAGACTCACTGATGGTATGTTGCCTCCCGGGTACCAGGGTCCGTGACGTCTCGGACCGTGTTTTCAGAATCCTTAAAGGGAGGGGGAGCAGTCACACATCGTGGTAACATCGGTACCAACGACATAGGTAAGAGAAGGGATGGGGATTTAAAACAGGAATTTAGGGAGCTAGGGTGGAAGCTGAGAGCCAGGACAAACCATGTTGTCATCTCTGGTTTGTTGCCAGTGCCACGTGCTAGTGAGGTGAGGAACAGGGAGAGACGGCAGATGGTGTAGGAGGGAGGGTTTCAGCTACGTGGATAATTGGAGCACGTTCTGGGGAAGGTGGGACCTGTACAGACAGGACAGTTTGCACCTGGACCTGGTCTACTTCAATGCAAGGAGCACCCGGAATAAGGTAGGTGAACTTGGAGCGTGGATTGGTACTTGGGACTACGATGTTGTGGCCATTACGGAGACATGGTTAGAACAGGGACAGGAATGGTTGTTGGAAGTTCCGAGGTATAAATGTTTCAGAAAGAGTCGGGAAGGTGGTAAAAGAGGTGGAGGAGTAGCATTGTTAAACAAGAATAGTTTAACGGCTGCAGAAAGGCAGTTTGAAGGGAATCTGCCTACTGAGGTAATATGGGCCGAAGTCAGAAATAGGAAAGAAGCGGTCACGTTGTTAGGAGTTTTCTATAGGCCCCCAAATAGTAATAGAGATGTGGAGGACGAAATTGCAAAACAGATTATGGATAGGTGTGGAGGTCTCAGGGTAGTTGTCATGGGTGACTTTAACTTTCCAAATATTGATTGGAACCTCTATAGGTTGAACAGTTCGGATGGGGCAGTTTTTGTACAGTGTGAGCAGGAGGGTTTCCTGACACAATATGTGGATAGGCCGACAAGAGGGGGGGCCACATTGGATTTGGTACTGGGTAATGAACCGGGCCAAGTGTTAGATTTGTTTGTGGGAGAGCACTTTGGAGATAGTGACCACAATTCGGTGTCTTTCACTATTGCAATGGAGAGGGATAGGGCCATACGGCAGGGCAAGGTTTATAATTGGGGGAGGGGTAATTATGATGTGATTAGGCAAGAATTAGGGAGCATAAGATGGGAACAGAAACTGTCCGGGAAAGGCACAAATGAAAAGTGGAGCTTGTTCAAGGAACAAATACTGCGTGTCCTTGATAGGCATGTCCCTGTCA